>NC_067398.1:703185811-703785811 GCF_016432865.1 Antechinus flavipes | reverse complement strand
GGGTGGAGAGGCCCCGGGCGCTCGCCTCCCCGGCCTGGGCGGGGGCGATCCTCGAGCCTCCCGGCCCTGGGAAGTCCGACAGCTCCGCCCCCAGCCCCAGCATCTTGGCAGAGCCCCCAGGCGCGGGTGCAGCTCCGCGCTGGGCTTCCCGGGACCGGCCGTTTCCGAGCCAGCCTGCGGTGTGCCCGCCTGTCTCCGGACCCTAGACCTCCGGCGCCGAAGAGCTCAAGATGCCCGGAGGCAGGGCACTCGCACCTCTCCCCCTCCTCCTCCTCCTGCTCTGCGAGCAGTCGTCCCCGAGCCGCGTCCCTCCAGGTACCGAGGGTGGCGGAAGGAGGGAGGAGAAAGAAAGAAGAAAAGAAGGGAAGGAAGAAGAGGAAGAGAGGGAGAGAAAATGAAGAGAAGAATGGAGAGAGGAAGGAAAAAAGAAAAAAGGAGAGAGGGAAGGAAGGAGGGAGAGAGAGGGGGAAGGAGAAAGAAAAGGAAAAAAGAAATGAAGGGAAGGAAGAAGAGAGGAAAGAAGAAAGGGAGAGAAAGAGAAGGAAGGAAGCAAAGAAGAAAGGAAAGGAGAGAGGGAAGATAGAAGGAAGGACAGAAGAATGTAATCAATGCTTGTTGACTTTCCTTGGAAAGTTGGTCCTTGAGGGCAGGGATCCCCATTTATATGTTTAGTATAGTAGCTGGCATTTACTAAGTCCTTAAAATTTTGTCAGAGGATGTGAAGTTCCTGGAGATTGTATCAAGTATCTGAGGTCGTATTTGAATTCGGGTCCTCGTAATTCCAGGTTTGGTGCTCTATCTACTGCGCCATCTAGCTGTCCCAAGATCTAGTATTAATGGAATTGTAAACTCCTTGAGTTTAGGGATCCTATTGTTATATTCAAATAACAAAAAGCCTGGCCCATAATAGGGTTTTTGTTTTTGTTTTTTGACTGTTTTCTTTTCAACAATAGCGGATTTTTTTTTATTCAGCTTTAAAAGGGCTTTTAAAATAGACATAATTTTATTTTATTTTCACAAGCTGGTGAGATAAGGTATCATTAGCATCCCCATTTGACTTCCCGGGGTCACACTCATTAGGTTCCTGTTCCTCTGTCAAAAGAGACTGAGTTTCAGATAGGCTCTAAAGTCCATCTTGGGAGTCTAGCCACCCATCAGCCCCTGGGGTCCCTCCAGATCCGGCTCCAGGGTCCCCTCCAGATCCGGCTCCTTTTCCAGACACTTCAGTCCTGGATGCCCGGGATGCTTTATCCCCTGTCTTTTATTTTCTCCGATTTCCTCCAAAAGTCAGCTCAAGTGCCAGCTGCCGCAGGAGGCCTTTCCTGTCACCCAGATGTTTCTGCCCCGCCTCTGAAATCACTTTCCAGTTGTTTGCACAGAGTCGTTTGCATAGTTGTCACCCCAGTTAGAACGGGAGGTTGGCTGAGGACGCGGACCGAGTTTTGGGCTCTCTTGGTTATCCAGCGCTTAGGACGCGTGTTTGGCACGTAGTAGGCACTTTATAAATTCCTGGTGACACGCTAATTGCACTTCAGACTCGGGCTCCCAGAAGAAACAGGAGCTCGGAAAGTCAGCTCAGAGTGGGCCGACTGGCAAACTGGCAGGACCTTTACTCTGTTTCCCTAAACGGGGTGCGCCCTGGCTGCCAGCTTCCCTCCTGGGAGCAGAGATCAGCTTGCTCTGGGCGGATCCAGGGCAGGGTTGGAAGAAAAACCGGGAGGAGAGAGGAGGGAGGAGGGAGGAGAGGGGGGAGCGGAGGCGGGCCCGTCAGCGGGGCCCCTCCTCTCCCAGGGCTGGCTCCGCACCTAACTGGCCCGGGGCGAGGCTTGTCCGGCTCGGTGACCGCCCCCCCCAGAGCTAGAAGAGGAAGTTGGGACAAGTAGGGCCCGGAGCATCTCCGCGGAGGGAGGCGGGAGGCCTGGCCGACGGGCTGACCGACGGATGGACGCACCGAGCGGCCAGGCTGCGGCGGAGCGGCGCGGTCTGTGGGAGACTGAGTGAGAGGGCGGGTGGAGAGGCCCCGGGCGCTCGCCTCCCCGGCCTGGGCGGGGGCGATCCTCGAGCCTCCCGGCCCTGGGAAGTCCGACAGCTCCGCCCCCAGCCCCAGCATCTTGGCAGAGCCCCCAGGCGCGGGTGCAGCTCCGCGCTGGGCTTCCCGGGACCGGCCGTTTCCGAGCCCGCCTGCGGTGTGCCCGCCTGCCTCCGGACCCTAGACCTCCGGCGCCGAAGAGCTCAAGATGCCCGGAGGCAGGGCACTCGCACCTCTCCCCCTCCTCCTCCTCCTGCTCTGCGAGCAGTCGTCCCCGAGCCGCGTCCCTCCAGGTACCGAGGGTGGCGGAAGGAGGGAGGGAGGGAGGTGAGCGGCGGCGGGGTAGGCAGGCACGCACGCTTTTTCACAAGTAGCTCCGCGCTCGCCTGGGCAGGAAGGGCTGAGCTTCCCAAACCCCGGCTCGGGCAAGGCCGGGAAGGGCCGAGCCGGGCAGCGCAGGGGGCTGACCCCCTGCCGCTGCCCCCTCCCCGGCTTCCTGTCCTCGCCGCGCTTCCAGTAGTTTCTTTCGAGAGCTGCCAGCTCCGCGGCCGCAGCCGTCCCGTGGGATTTGGGGCTCCGACGTTGCCGGCCCCCTCCTGCCGAGAGGAGGAATTCCGTCCCTCCCCCGCCCCCCTCCTGCTGTGTTTCCGGAGGGCGATATTGACAGCCAGGGGTGTGGGCTCCACTGCTCTGGCAAGTGGCCATCCTGGGACATCAGGCGGCGGAGCGTTCCGGCTTCCTCTCCCACTGACCGGTTACGGTCCCGGGGAGACGCGTGGATTTCCAGACACGCCCCCCTGACCCCTCCCCCACCCTCCCCTCCCCTCCGCGCTTCGGGTCTGTGGACTCCCTGGGACCCGATTCTTCTGGGAGTTTTAATTCCCAGATTCTGATCAGACCCGGAAAGGACCTTAGAGGTCATTTAGAGCTGGGCTTCTTAAACCTTTCCCGCACGTGACTCCCGAGAAACTTTGACACGACCCCGGGGATATAGATATATAAATCAATCATTTATTAATAATAAACCACAATTTCGCGACCCCCACATTCACTTACGAGGTCTTCAATCCCTGGATTTTACAGATGAGGAAACTGAGGCCAGAGTGGGCAATGACTTCCACAGTAGCTAATGGCAAAACCCTATCATCTGACTCCAACATTAGTTTCCTTTCCCTTCATCTGGAAGTTTTAAAATAGAATATTTTTCCTCCTGGAGATGAGAGTTTTACAGTCAAGCTAAAACCAAACCCAACTTTTAATAAGACATAAAGCTATGGAGAGGAAGCTGGGAGGCGGGGGAAGGGAGGGTCAGAGAGAAAAAAAAAAGCTCTCTCTTCCCACGGTTCCATGCCCTTCACCTGCCCAGAATTTAGGAACCAAAAAGACTTTGGAGGACAATTGTCATTTGACTCTGAGCACCTGTTTATCCTCTGTCAGCCCCAGATTCCCACTCTGGAAGATGGGATGGAAAGAGTCATGATCTGTAAGCCACCAAGTACTCCAGAGATGGGTTGTTACTCACTCGTTTCCCTGTGCTGTGAATTTTACTGAGTGCTTTTCTAACTAGCAGGTGACTGGGCAAATCACTTCTCTCAGGGTCTCAGTTTGCTCATCTGTAAAATGGAGTTGAACTCAATTTTCTTTAAGTTCTCTTCTAGCTTTTAGAGTGTGATAGTAAATTTCTCATGTGTCCTGTCCCTATTTAAAAAGATGAAATCGATTGGCAGATGAATTGTTTTCAGTATGAAGGCACACAGCTGCCAAGTGTTTGAACTAAGATTGGAATCCAGATCTCCTCTGACTCTCAAAGATCATCATACCAACTGTTTTAAAAAAAAAAATAATAAAAATGGGGCAGCTAGGTGGTGCAGTGGATAGAGCACTAGCCCTGAAGTCAGGAAGATTTAAGTTCAAATCCTGCCTCAGACACTTAACGCTTTCCTAGCTGGGTGACTCTGGGCAAGTCACTTAACCCCAATTGCCTCGGCAAAAATAAATAAATACTTTTATAAATTGTTCTTTCTTTAACGTTCATTTAAAAATTGTTGAGTTCTGCATTCTCCAGCTTGCCTCTCCCCCACCCTCACTGAGAAAGCAAGGAATAGGAGATCACTTACATGCCCAACTTCCTTGATCCAAATGGTGATAACCCCTCCTGGGGCACTAGGAGGAGAGAGATGAAAACTGAGCCCCAGGAAGCCTGGTCTGGTAGGTTGATTCTGATGCAGAATATTCACTTCAGTTCAAGAAGGGCTGCTGAGTGGTACACTGAATAGAGCTCTAGACCTGAAATCAGGAAGACCGATCTTTCTGAATTCAAATCTGTCCACCTTACTAGCTGAGTGACCTGGGCAAGTCACTTTATCCTGCTTGCCTCAGTTTCCTCATCAGTAAAATGAAGGAGGAAATGGCCAATCACTCCGATATTTCTATCCAGAAAACCTCAGATGGGGTCATGGAGAGTTGGACGGGAGCTGTCATGGGGGCGCACATATACACGTAATGTGTATTTAATAAACACGCATGTGTATAGATATAGATAAGTACTTTTTAATACTTTAAAGACATATATAGTTGTACTTTATATAATACTCTCTATAGATGCTAGCTGCTATTATTATCCTCATCCTCATCATTATCATCATTATTATATCTTGCTCTGCTACTTCCTAGCTGCCTAGTAAGCTATAAAACTGACTCTATGATGCTTTGAGAGCACGCATTTTGGATGCAAGTCCTGACTCTGGGACTTCTCACCAGAACTGCCAGCCTGAGTCTGTCTGGTGTCTGTGACCCTAGAGCTGGACAGTCCCTTCTAGGTCATCTAGATCCTACACTTAGGATCATAGTTCTGAAGCCTCAAGGGCTTTAGAGGCTAACTAAACAAACCTCTTTATTCTTAACAGAGGAAGAAACTGAGGCACAGAGAAGTTAATGAATTTTTGCCAAGGTCACACATGAAATCATAGATTTAGAGCTAAGGATCTCAGAGATCATTTATTTTGACAAAAGGGGAGGCTGAGGCCCAGGAGATTAATTTCTCTCCCAAGGTCACACAGCTAGTGACAGCAGTTCTTCTGACTCTCCATTCAGTGCAGTTTCCACCTTATCATGATCTTTCCCACCCTGGTCACTTCTGAGAATTCCCTCCTGGGTTTAGCCCCACTGTGTCCTATCAATTTAGGGATCACTGTAATTAATGTCTCTCTAGTTAAACCAAAGGTTATTCTAGGTACCTCGAGAATCTCCTGGGAGGTTCTAGCTTCGGGACATTCGATAAAGAGTTCTTAACTTCCTTGTGTGTCCTGGACCCTTTGGGCAGCAAGCAGCCTGCCGAGACTTCTGATCTCTTCCAAATCGTGTCTGTAAATGCATAAAATAAAATACACAGGATTACAAGGGATACACTGCACCATCCAGCTGCCCTTCAGTCTATATAGTAGTAGCTTAATAAATGCTTATTGAATGGAATTTAATATTCTGAATCACTTTCAATCTACCAGAATGGGCTTTAATTAAAAAAAAAAATTAGCTTACAGGCCTCAAGTTAACGGGACTAGTCCAATTGTTTCAATTTACAGATAAAACAACTGAGGCTAGTGAGGCTAGAAAGAACTTGAACTCTAGGAATCAGATACTCTGATTCCAAAGTCAGAGGTCTTTCCTTTGCACTGTATCTATCCTTAAGGGAAGACACTGTTTTATTTTTTTATGTCTATGTACCCAGTGTTTAGCCTAAATGCTTGATATTCAGTAATTGCTTAATAATTGCATTAATTAATAAATAAATTAGATTGGGTTGACATGGCCTGAAAGGTCCTATCCTACCAAACTGGGGAGACTTTGAGTGTGATTATGCTGACACCCATCCTAGCTCTGAGCAAAGAGGTTCATTACCCCGGGACTGACCCTTAGAAAAAACAAAACGAATGAAAATAAAATAAATAAACACCACCCACCCCCTGTTTCACCCCCCTTTTTTTGGCCACAGAAACTCAAGATTACCTACAGAAGAGTGGAGGGATTTTCATCTGCATGCAATTTTCTCACAAACCTCTGTCAAATTAATATTCCTAAAACTTTGTTTTGACTGGGTTTCTCTTGTGCTCAGTAAATTCCCATGGTTCCCTATTCTCAATTTATAGGATGAAGTACAAACTCCTTTGGTTGGTATTTGAAACGTTGCACAATCTGGCTGCATTCTCCTTTTCCAGACTGATTATTACATTGCTTCCCTCCATGCTCATGTCCCCTGGGCCACCTAGCTGCCCCTCTTTACGAGTTTCTATTCCATTCACGCTGTGGGTATTTTGCAAAACTCAAAGCATTATAGTAATGAATTCATCCCTGACAAGTAATTTAATAAATACATGTTCCAAATGCATGCAAGACTTAGTGCTGATCTCTGGGAATATCTGGACAACAATGAAATGGTCCCTACCCTTTAGGAGTTTCCATTCCATTCTGAATGATTGATCGTTGAGAAGCAGTGTGGTATAATGGCTGAAGCAGTGGGCTTGGAGTTGGGAAAAAACCTAGGTCTGAATCTATCTTAGTTATATTACTAGATTTTTGTTTGCCATTACTTCTCCATCTATAAAGTGAATGTGATAGAGCTTTGATCCCTCATCCTGGGGTATTTTGCAAAGCGTAAAGCATTACGGAAATGAGTTCATTCCTGACAAATAATTTAATAAATAAATGCCAGATGATTTGGACAAGGGATGGGTCTGGGATTGTTTCACGTAAGTGTCATCCGAGATCAGCCTTAAAAAGACTTTGAGATTCTGGGAGTAGATTTGAAGAAATGGTACCTTTCAGGCTTGGGGGGGGGGCAGCTGAAGGCATGAGGATTCCCAAATTTTAATATTGAATTTGGAGGACATCTGGTTGTCCAGTGATGATGGAAGGTTGGGAAAATTAATCCAGAGAGGTCGGTTGAATCCAGTCTATGGAGGGCCTTGGTAATAGTTTGTGGCCAAAGCTGCTCATAATCACCGTCCTCTCACCTTGACTTCTGATCTAAACTAGTGGCTCTCTCCGTTTTCCATTTTAAATTTGCTCATTGGATGTGGAAGAGAAGTCACCTATGTCTAAGGTGACTGGCCAGGTATCTTTTCATAGCACTAATTGTCTGACTTTTCTCCTTTGCAGAAACCCAAGCAGTCATTATTGGAGAAGAACAAGAGAACGTTACCCTACCTTGTAGTAATACCTCAAACCCTGGGGGCCTGGTGAGCTGGTATAGAAATGAACCTGAGGCTGCCTTCCTTCTTTCTTCCAACACAACCCTCCCACGTGAATCCCGCTACTCCCTGGTGAATGGCAGTTCTTTGCGGATCACAGGGCTGGGCCCACAAGATGAGGGGAACTATACTTGTCGAGAAGTCCTGAACGAGACCCTGGGAGACCACTTGGACCACAGGATCCAGCTGCTGGTAGCCAGTAAGTAACAAAAATCAAATTTTCTCTAAATCTATGGGGGGCCTGTTTTTCTTTTAGGTTTGAGGCAAGAAAAGTAGAAAAAGTAGAAAAAGCTATGAAATCTCCTCCCCCAAAGTCATGTTTACTACTCTTTGATCCAATGTTATATCTCTGTGAACTTGGTGTGGGACACAATGAGATTTATTTCCAATTAACCCTTTTCCATTCAGGAAATGAAGTCTAAGAGAATCTAGCTTTGATTCTAGTCCTGGATGGGCTAATACTTGATTGTGTAACTGTTCCCTGTCTCAGTTTCCTCATTTTGTAAAAATGGCTAAAAGTCTGGCCCTGTTAATCTAGTGGGGGCATTATGGGAACAAATGGACATTCAAGTAGAAAGAGCCTAGGTTTGGAGCCAGAAAACCTGACTGCTAATCTCAGTTCTGTCCCATGTGACTTTGAGCAGCTCATATAACTTTTGAGCTTTAGCTTCCTCTTTGGATGATTCAGTGAATAGGATGGGGAGTATCAGGTCCCTAAGGGCCAGATCTCTATCTCTTGGGCTTCTGGACCTTAAAAAAATCTTCATTTCCTAGACAATTCCAATAAACTTTGATAGGAAACTGCATCCAAAAGAAGAACTATGGAGACTGAATGTAGATTGAAGCGTAATGTTCTCACTTTTCTTTTCTTTGTTTTTTTTTTTTCTTGTGGTTTCTCTCCTTGTACTGATTTTTCTTTCCCATATGGAAATATATTCAAAATGAACATACACATCTAAACCTGTTTTAGATTACTTACTAGCCTGGAGAAGGGGGAGATAAGGGAGGAGGAAGAAAAAATATTTGGAACTCAAAATCTTATAAAAATAAAAGTTGAAAATCATCATTATGTGTAATTGGAAAAATAATATACTATTAAAATAAAATTAAGGATAGAAAATTAAATTTTAAAAATGTATCCCCTAATGTAGAGGGGGGATCGTTTTTCAGTTATGGGCTAGACCTGAATAGCTTCTGAGATATCTTCTAGCTGATAAATTGTTCTATATCCCTCCCTTTACATCTGCTTTGTCTCGATGGTTGCTAAAATATTCATTACCTGGTGGTCAGCCAAGAAGCTCATGAACATCTTCATGCATAGCTATGCTGGTCCTTGGACATTGTTTTTTGTTTTGTTTTTTGGGGATTTTTTTGAGCATGAGGAGAAGGGAGTTGTTGTTGTAAGGTAATTGGAGTTAAATGACTTGCTTAGTGTCACTCAGCTTGTAAGAATCTCTCGAATTCAAGTCCTCCTGATTCCAGAGCCAGTGTTCTATCCACTATAATGCTACTTAGCTCCCTGAGTCTTTGGACATCTGGCTTTCACTTAGATCTCTGGGCTCAGCCTTTTCCTCATTAGTAAAATGATGTAATTGGACTACGAATGTCTCTCCCAGTTCTAAATCCTATGATTTTCACTCCCCTTGCCCCAAAATCCTCTTCCCCCTCCTCAAACCTTCTGTTTTAGATAGAAGAAGTCCACTGGTATTTGGTAAGGAGGCCAGGTGAGGGCAGATTGGAGCTGGAACTTTTACATGTCCACACGTACAGGTCGGGACAGGTTTGCAGGTGTGTCTGTGGCGTGTGCAGGGACTGGTACAGCAGGCATGGGGAGCCCCACGGGGAGCAAAGGAGAAAAGGGGGGGAGTAGGTTCCGAGTGTAAATATGCTGTGTACCTGTGTCATCATATCACTAAGTGCTTTTATAATTTGAGAGCAAGCTAGGGTCAGCCCATCCGAGACTTCACCAAAGTCCCAGAATCACAGGTTCTCAGTGTTGGAAGCCAAAGAGCCCAATAAGAAATTAGGAATCCTCTTGACAATATACCCGACAAATGGCCATCCATTTCTTGAAGACCTCCAGGAGGGGAGAACCCAGCTACCTCCCAAGGTAGCCCATGTTGGTTTGGGATAGCTCTCAATGTCAGGATGGCTTTCCTTATACCAAACCTAAATGCAACTTTCCCTCCTTATTCCTCATCCTACCCTCCAGAGACAAGAAGAAGTTTAATCCATTTTCTCCAGTGTAATCCTTTAATTATTTGTAAACAGTTCTCCAGTCTTTCCTTAACCTTCCCACACTGAGCATCCCTAGTTACTTCGGCCACTGGTCTCTCTCTTCAGGTTGTCAGTGTCTTTCCTTAACCTTCCCAGGCTGAGTATCCCTAGTTACTTCAGCCACTGGTCTCTCTTCAGGTTGTCAGTGTCTTTCCTTAACCTTTCCAGGCTGAGCATCCCTAGTTACTTCAGCCACTGGTCTCTCTCTTCAGATTGTCACTGTCTTTCCTTAAGTTTTCCAGACTGAGCATTCCTAGTTACTTCAGCCACTGTTCTTTCTCATGCTGGTCTCTCTTCAGAATGTCGGTGTCTTTCCTTAACCTTCCCAGGCTGAGCATCCCTGGTAACTTCAGCCACTGGTCTCTCTTCAGGTTATCAGTGTCTTTCCTGAACCTTCCCAGGATGAGCATCCCTGGTTACTTCAGCCACTGTTCTTCCTCATGCTGGTCTCACTTCAGGTTGCCAGTGTTTTTTCTAAGAGCTGGGACCTGAGCAGAGTGCATTGGGACTGTCCCCTCCCTCCCATCATATCCCACCTGATTCCTGTGTATGGGCTGGTTCTTCATAGGAGTCAGCAAGGCAACTTGAGGATGAATTTCTTCGTGGAAAATACAGATACCTGGAAAATTCTCAGCATTGGCTGATGTAGGGAATCTGGAGGGAGACTATTAGCTGTAAGGGGTAGTAGTAACATCAACGGCTTGATGCTGATAATAATGCATTTTCATAGCACTTTAAGGATTACAAAGTGTTTCACAACCTCTGTGATGTAAGCAGTGTAGACAACCTCATCATCATCCAGATAAGAAAACAGACGTTAGAGAAGTGAAATTATTTACCCAGAGTCACATGGCTAATTTATTTAGTGTCAGGATTTGAATCCAGGAAAAATTACCCATGCATATGTTTTGTAAGTAAAAAGCTATAATAATTTTTTAAAAAAAGGATTTGAATCCAGCAATTTACCCATAACAAAACACTATCCCTCAGAAAGCTGTTGAGATAGGGTGATTCTCTTTGGGAAATGTTTATACCGTGGTAGGCTTGGTGGATAGAGCACTGGACTTGGAGTCAGAAAAGTCTGAGTTTAAATCCAGCCTTAATCACTTATCAGCCTTAATTTACTCAAATGTAAAAGTGAAGACAATTATAGCTCCTAACTTAGAGTTGTGTGAGAATCAAAATATGGTGCCTAGCATACAGTAGGTGCTTAATCAATGCTTATTCCTTCCTTTCATCCCTTCTTTACCTTTCCCTCCATGGGTTGAGGTGACTCTGGAGCATGAGCTAGATAAAGCCACTTCCTTTTACCTGCTCTGTTTCATGTGCTGTGGCTGCTGAGAACTTTCCTCATTGGAGTAATAAGAAGCTAAGAAGGATGGGATGAAGAAAAATCTCAGGCTGTGGCCAGATGAGGGCATCTTTTGTCCAGGGATGGATTCCTTTGCTACATCATCTGAAACTGGATATGACGGCTCAGTAATACGTCCTTATTTTAGGGAGCGCATTGCTAGGCAGATATGTGTCTGGAGGAGGGCTGCCGGTATGGGGGAGGACCCTGTGTCCGTTCCACACGAGGATCAGTCCAAGGAAGGAGAGCTCAACATGGAGAACATTGCTATCTCCAGCCAGCTGTCACTGGAGAGTGGATTAGCCTTGTCCTGTTTGACTCTGTGGGCAGAATGAGGAGTCCCAGGTTGAAATTGGAGAGTCCGCTAGCGTGGACTAGCCATTGGGGGAAGTTCCTAGCTTTGAGAACTGGCCCAGCGTAGAGCTAACTGTTTTGGGAGGTGGGACCTTTCCCTTACAGGAAGGCTTCAAGCAGACTGTGTGACTGCTGTTTCCTTATAAGAACTCTTTTTCATTGTCGGTTGGACAAGGCCTTTTCTACCCCGAGATTCTGTTCATGACACACTTATTATGTACTTACTGTTTGCCAAGTACTGTGCTAGGAACAGGGGCCATGGGAAAAAAGGAGGAGAAGAGGAAGAAGAAGAGAAGGAAGGAGGGAAGAGAAGACAGATGGAGGAAGGAACAGATGGAAGGAGGGGGATATGACATAGGTAACAAAAACAACAGTTGCTGCCCTCAGTGAGCCTCTGTTCTACTCTGTTATTATGGCTCAGTTTTTGTATGAGTGAAAACCAAGAAGCCTGCAGCAGGAGGAGGTTTCCTATGTGGATGGAGTGAAGTGTACATTTTCAGACTTGGACTTTGGATTTATTTGGCTTAACCCACTTTTTTCTTTTTAAAGGAGAGTCCTGTTGTGGGGGTCAGTGGGATGGGGTCCACGCGAAGCGGTGATGCTTGAAAAAGAAAGAAAAGGAAGAAAGGAAGAATTAAAAAGGGAAGGTCCAAACATCTAAAAGGAAGCATGTCTCTGGATAGAGGCAGGAAAGTCTGGGTTCCAATATTGTTTCAGATACTTATACCTGCGTGACCCTGGCTAAGTTAGTAAGTCCAATGGTCTTCTCTACTGCATTATCTTTTGCCCCCCCCTTTTTTTAATCCCCAGTTCATATGTCTGGTACATAGAAGATACTTAATAAATATTTATCTATTAATTGGTTGATCATTGGTTGTAAGCCACATTGAGGAAGGGTATTTTCATATTGGGAACTCTCCGTTCTGATAAAACAAGATTCTGAGTACTTGGGCACCAGCAAGCAATCCTTTCCTACGTCCTCATCCCCAGCAAGAGGAGAGCCAGGGCCGGCATTTGGTGGGAGCTGGAGAAGGCCGGGGTCGGCTGTTGCTTATGGGAGGACAACATTGGACTTGACAGGAAGGATCGGGAGAGCCCAGGAGGAAGCGGAGAGCCATATTCTGAGCCTCCCTCTTCCCAAGGGGGTATGCTAATAAGGATGTTGGCCAGTCAGACTACCCTGCATCTCATGATCTGGACTGAGGGAATAACTCCCTAAGGATATCAGACATCACATACACCTTTTACTCTGTAAGCCTTCCTGACTAGCTAAGGAACAGTGATAGATTAATCATCACTCACGTCTCCCTCAAAGAGGGTAAGTTTTCAGTTGTTTTGGGAGGGATGATCATACCAAGGATAATAACAACAGTTAATATCTCTAGAATGCTTGAAGTTTTACACGGGACTTTCCACACAACAACCTTGCAAAGTAGATTAGTAATTTTACAGATTAGAACACTGAGGTTCTGAGAAGTTAAGTAATTTTCTCAGGGACCTATAATCTTTAAGCTGGGATCAAAACCCCACGTATTCTCATTTCCACGTCCAGCACCCCATAGCATGTTGGCATGCCAAATTGTGAGTATAGTACTTAGTAAAAAGCTGAGTTGATAATATGGAGAAAACTTTAGCTGCTTTGTCCTGCCTGTTTTAATTGAATGTATTTTTCTTGTTGGCCTAAATTGCTCTCAGAAACAAAAAAGAATGATGGGTATTTTCTTTCTTTTCCATTCCTGCCATGGCTTGTACGAGACGGGAGGGGAGGAACTCGAGAGGAAATAACAAAGAGGTTGGAAGTCATCGCTGTTTAGATGGGCGTTCATTCATTCAGGAACCATTTGTTCAGTTCAATTCAACAATCATATATTAGTCACAACTGTGCCAGGCAGAGTGCCAGCCTCTGGGGATATAAAGGCATGAAGTAGTCCCTGCCCCAGAGACTTTACATTCTATTGGTGAAGGACATCATAGATATAGATAAGTGGGTGACAGTTTGAAGAAGGAGAGAGCAATGGCAATGGGAGAAATCAGGAAAGACTTCACAGAGGAGGTAGCTCTTAAGCTGAGCCTTGAAGGAAGCTAGGGAGTCTAAGAAGTAGAGGTGCAAATGGTATACATTCCAAGTGGCAGGGACAGCTTGTGCAAAGGTGTGAAGATGGGAGATGTCATTGTAAGGTAGAGTATCTTTCCTCTCTCCCTTCCTCCCTTTTCTCCTCCTTCCTTTCCTTCCTCCCTCTCTCCCTCGCTTCCGTCCTTCCTTCCTCCCTTCCCCTCTCCTTTCCTTCTTTCCTCACTCCCTTCCTTCCTTCTCTTTCCTCCCTCCCTTCTTTCCTCCTTCTCTCCCTTCTTTCCTTCTACCCTTCCTCCCTTCCTACCCTTCCTTCCTCCCTTCCTTCCTCCCTTCCTTCCTTTCTACCCTTCTTCCTTCCTTCCTCCCTTCCTTCCTTTCTACCCTTCTTCCCTCCTTTCCTTCCTCTCTCCCTCCCTTCCTTTCTACCTTTCCTTCTACCCTTCCTTCTTTCCTTCCTTCCTTCTACCCTTCCTTCCTCCCTTCCTTCCTTTCTACCCTTCTTCCCTCCTTTCCTTCCTCTCTCCCTCCCTTCCTTTCTACCTTTCCTTCTACCCTTCCTTCCTTCCTTCCTTCCTTCCTTCCTTCTTCCTTCCTTCCTTTCTACCCTTCCTTCTTCCTTCCTTCCTTTCTTCTTCCCTCCCTTCCTCCCTCCCTCCCTTCCTTCCTTCTTTCTACCCTTCCTCCCTTCCTTCCTTCCTCCCTCCCTCCCTTACTTCCTTCTTTCCTTCCTTCCTTCTTCCTTCCTTTTCTTTCTTCTTCCATTCTCCTCTCTTCCTTTTTCTATGCTCCCTTCTTCCTTCCTCCCTTTTCTCCTTCCTTCCTTCTTTCCTTCCTCCCTCCCTCCCTTCTTTCTTCTCTCCCTTCCTTTTCTTCCTTCTTCCATTCTTTCTTCCTTTTTCCACTCTCTCTTCTTCCTTCCTTCTCTCTCCTTTCCTCTCTCCCTTCCTTCTCTCCCTCCTTTTCTTCCTTCCCTCCTATCCATCTGTTCATTCACATAGGACTTTCCAAGATTCGGGGAATATCACTGACCCTGCAAATCACCCTGGGGAAGCTGTATTATTTGGTCACATCTGAGAAGGGTGTTTTTCCCCCTGCGTTAGGGACGGAGCTCCGCTTTGCGGCTGCTGAAGCCATAGAAGAGGGCATCTCTAGCTGGACGTTGCCTCCTCTTGGAGAGCGCGGGAGCTTCGGCTGCTTTGGGGCGGGACTGGCCCCAAGCCCAGCCTGCGCTGCAGCTGCGGGAGCTCAGGGGGCGGCAGCTGCTCCCTGGCGCGGGAAGAGCTGACTAAGCCTTTTGCTCTTTAGCACCATCTAGAGGCCGAGAGCCGGAAAGTCCTGCAAGATGCTCTGGAGGCTGGGATGGCATGGGAGACTGTATCCTTAGCCTCTCTTTAGCGTTAGCCCATCCAAACGGGGTGGGAGAGCGGGAGCCCAGCCTCGGGCCGCTGGCTCACCTGAACGGTCCGATGCGCCAGTGTTACTGAAAGAGCTTGCTGCCTCAGTGGCCCCGGAGTCACGGAGGAGGAGAAAGGAGAGGAGCAGACTGTTCCTTAAGATAGATGATAATGGGGGTGGAGGGAGGGAGGGGAAAAGTGAGAACAGAAGTGAGTGCGAGGGATAATGTAAAAAATTACCCAGGCATGGGTTCTGTCAATAAAAAGCTATAAAATAAAAAATAAAAAAAATAGATGGTAATGATGGTATAAAAATAATGATAGTTAACATGTATATACCATACATGTATAGTAACACTATATACATGTTATATAGCGTGTCAGGCACTTTACAAATGTTATCTCAGTTCATCGGCAGACTCACTCTAGGAGGTAGCTGCTATTTATTATCCTCATCTTACAGGTGAGGAAACTGAGGCAAACAGGTTTCGGGACTTGCTCAGGGTCACCCAGCTGGCCAGATTTGAACTCTAGGTCCTGTCTGCCAGACCTCCAGATCTGCAGCCCTAATTTCTGAGTTATCTGGGCACATGTTTCTCTACTTAGGCATTTCACTGTTAAATGCCGGTACAGGTTTTTGTTATATTTTGGTTATTCTTGTTTTTACTGAATCAATGTTAGGCTAATTTCAGTTGCTTTTACCTTCTCATTCAGTAAATGTTTCATGTGTTGTAAGTGACTGATTTGTTGAAATGGTAAGCATATGGTGGGGGCTTAGTACTGGTGAGTAGAGGGAGTGTATCTCCCCCTCTCCCCAGGACTTTGAAAGCGAGTGACTTGTAATAACATGATGGCCACGTCCAACCGAATCACTCTGGGAAAACTCCTCAGATCTGCTGGCATGTGGGTAGTTTGGATGAATGAGATAAAGAATCCACGGGTGCCATGTTGGAAGCCATAGCTGGTGGTTACACTGGTTGGTGCCGAGCCCAGATTATACCCTGTCAAGTCTAGGTAACAGCTAATGGGCCTGTTTGACTGGATTGGAGATTACATGAAAGGGTGTAATGAAAAATGCAACTAGGATATAAGATTAAAACTTGATTGTACATGGTTTTATATGTTGAATTTTATTCTAGAGGCAATAGGGAACCATGGAAGTTTCTTGAGTGGAAAGGGGTCGTGGTGATATTCTAAGACCTCTGTGTTAGGGACAGCTAGGCAGTGCATAGAGCACCAGCCTTGAAGTCAGGAGGACCTGAGTTCAAATCCGCTCTCAGACACTTAATACTTCCTAGCTGTGTGACCCTGGGCAAGTCACTTAACCCCAATTGCCTCAGCAAAACAAAATAAAGTTTGTATAAGACCCCTGTGTTAGGAAGATGATTTTGTTAGAAGATGGTTTGGAAAGATTTACAGAATATATGCAATATGCAAAGGATTTAGAGTGACAGCAAGATGAATGAAAGAGGGTTCCTGCCCTTGGGGAGTTTTAGGCCAGCAGATTTAAGGCATGTACCCAAATGGCTCTAACACAAGATGTGAAAGTAATAACATTTTGTGTTAAAGGCTAGCAGAGTTTAGAGTTGATATATCCACCAAAGCCCTCAGAGGGGAAAGTGATTTACTCAAATTAAATCAAAGGACCCCTCCTTTCTAGCAATTTTATATCTCTTCCTTTCTCCTTCATTCCTAACTTGGGGTCCTTGGCTCATTAGAACCATTAGAGAGGGTCTTGAGAAACTCACAAAAGGATATTTTTATCCTAAATGATTCCTCCAGTGGCTTCTTAATGATAGAGAAATTAATATCACTAGAAATTCATTCCTTTGGATTGTAATAAACCTTTAAAGGATTTATGATTTTTATCACATGAGAAATAATTTTCTCTCTCTTTCTTTCTCTCTCTCTCTCTTTTTTCTGAGGTAGTTGGGGTTAAGTGGGGTTAATTATTAAATCATGATCAAGGTTTTTCCCCTTTTCTACTTCCTCATTCAGAAATCAACCAGTCTCTTTTATGGATTTACTCAGGCCAAGATCTAATCAGACAGTAAGAAAAAAAAAAAAATTCTAACTCTGGGCTAATGGTGTGTTCCTGCTTATTGTGTTTGCTTGGACAATCTGGGAAAATGTGGATTCTCTCTTTTGTCAGGGAGATGATATGAAAATTGATAAGGCTTTGATCCTGTCACATCCCCAAGACTCTCTTTAGAGTGAGCCCCTCATTATAACATTCATTGTCTCCTTACTCATCCAATCAGAGCTGATTGCCATCCTTGGGATTACTTGTTCTTTCAAGGGCACATAAACTATAAGCACATAAATTATCATCATGAGGGATCTTTGGCACTTGAGAATACCATTGATATTTTATTAAAATGCCAGCATTACTAATAAAATGTCTCTCAAACTTTTTAAATGTTCCAGTGCCCACTATATGTCAGGCACTGTGCTAAGTGCTAGCGATACCAAGGAAAAAGGCAAAAGACATTCCCTATCCTGAAGGAGCTTACGGTCTAATGGGCAACATGGTGTAGTGGATAGAGAACCAGCCTCAGAGACAGGAAGACCTGGATTCATATCTTGCTTCTTACATATTGACTGTAATCCTGATCAAGTGTTTTGCCCTAAGAAACTCTCTTAAGACTATAAACTGTTTTTTGAAAATTTTATTATGTATTTGCCCTAAGAAACTCTAAGACTATAAACTGTTTTTTTAAAATAATTATAACTTTTTATTGACAGAACTCACGCCTGGGTAATTTTTAATAATATTATCCCTTGCACTCACTCCTGTTCTGACTTTTTCCTTCCCTCCCTCCATCCCTTCCCCTAGATGGCAAGCAGTCCTTTACATGTTAAATATGTCACAGTATATCCTGGATACAATATATGTGTGCAGAACTGAACAGTAAACTGTTTTTTGAAAAAATTATTATGTATTTATTTTATATTTTGTTTTTCTAAATACATATTTCAACATTCACCTTTGCAAAATCTTGTATTCCAAATTTTTCTCCCTCCCCTGCCTCCTTCCCCATCCCCAAGACAGCAAGCAATCTAATTTGGATTATATAGGTTAAACATATGCAGTTCTTCTAAACATATTTCCGTATTTGTGAGACCATAAATTGTAAACTGCAGAAAAAAGGCCAACCTGAATTAGTGGAGGAAGTTTCCTTACCAGGAAATTTCCTAAACTAGTGAAATCCAGGTTTTAGTCTCTCTTGTGGATTTTAGAATAAGGGAAATTTGGAATTAGGAGAATTATCATCTTGGGGGGAATTATTTGTTAACGCTATGGAAGAGAAGCCATCTTTTGAACCTTTTTTTCTTTTTCCTTGTCACCTTCACTTTAGGTGGTCCCAACCAGATCAGCGTCAAAATCTCTCCCACTGGAATCTACCCGAATGGCTCCCTCTTTGTCACTAGGGGCTCCACGGTGACCTTCAACTGTAGCAGCAGCTCCCATCCACCTCCCGTGGTGGAGTGGTACTTCCAGATGCCAGGGTCCAACAGAGAGCCCTTCGGGACCAACAATGAGAACTTCAGCTACTTTGAGCTCCACAACATGTCGCCCTCACTTCAGGGGAATTACACGTGTTTTGCCACGAACACGCTCAGCAAGAGGGTTCAGAAAGTGACCTCTGAGCTCCTGGTGTATTGTACGTAAGAAGCCTTTGCTCCTGCTTGTTGCTGGGACCACAGTAAATCTGGAATACCCACAAGCTCATTCATCCATCCCCTGTATCCTCAGACAATCTTGTGCAGCCTTGCACAGATTCATTCACAGGTTTAGAGCTGGAGAGGAGTTTAGAGGTCACCGAGTCCATCAGCCTCAATTTACAGACAAAGAAACTGAGTCAAAAAGAAATTAAGTGACAGCTAGTAAAGTGCCAGAAGCAGGATTTGAACACATTCATCATTCCGAGTCCAATGCTCTATCCACTGAGCCACTTTATCATTCTTTGCTTTTCCCTTTGAAAAAAAATTAGTTTTTTTTTTAATACCTTTAATTTCTTTCTAGCAAGGAATATTAACATTTAAGCAAAACTAATCAACACATTGGTCAAGTCTGGCAGGTAAACTCCGTTCTATATCCAGGGTTCTCCATCTTGTTACTGAGAGGAGAAAGGTGAGATCCATTTCATCACTAGTCCAGGGAAAATAAAGGAGATTCTTTATTACAATTCATCAGAGTTTTATGGAGCTTTTGCCATTTATATTCATGGCACCATACATATTGTTCTCCTTGTCCGGTGTCATTCTCCATCAGTTCATACTAATCTTTTCGTGTTTCTTAGAATTCCTCCTGTTAACTGTGTTTCTCGGTATAATACTATTCCATTTTGTCAGTGTCTTTTCCACACAGTAGGGGAGGAGACGGCATGGTGGAGGAATACAGCAGTATCAAATACAAATAGAAAGGGACTTAGAAAACCACAAATGCACATTATCTATGTTATCTTCTCAGTGCCAGATATAATTTGCAAAGTAGTAGACATAACTGCATTGAGAGAAGAATTTTGTCATTGAGAGTTTCTTATGGCAATAAAATTAGAGCTTTGACCCAAATGAAAAAATAGAACATGACATAGTAGAGTCAAGGAGACCCGGGTTCAAGTCCTGCCTCTGACACATACTGGACTGTGTGAATCTGGACAATCTACTTAACCTCTCTGTACCCAGACAATTCTGACTCTGGAAGTTACAGATGCTTTGCAGTCTACATTAGTTGATAGAGTTTTCACACCAGGAGCCTCCCAAACTAGATGAAATCATATGCTTAGGGGAAAAAAACTGAAAAATACTAAAATCTCATAGACATACATCAATTATGTGTGGCTAAAACCTAGGATCATAAAGACCATTAAGGAGAAATAGGCCTTGGATTAAAAAATAAATACTTATCTACAGAAAGGAAAATCTGCATATGTAAAGAGAAATATTGATCATGCTTCTTAGGAACTGATACTATCCTTTTGCTGAAGGAGAGAAGAAAGTTTTGTGATAAATGGAAAAAATATAGCTTGCCAACTTGTAGAGCTAACTAGGGCAGGGTGATCTGGGCACTGGACCAGGGTGCTGAATTTTGAAGAGTGCTGAAAGTATCTCCAGGCCTTTAGTAGCACAGGAACAACAGAAGTTAGCATGTTGCAAGAATGATATGTTAAAATAGAAAACAGAGAGAGGACTGGGGTGAGTTCTTCCCTTATTTTACCCTGCTCTATCTGCCCCTACAATTGAGTGTATTTTTTGAGTCACTTGCCCCAGGCATAAAAATCCACTCTTAGTTTTGTTTCTGCTTATTTGCTTTACTTGAGAGGGAAAAATTGAAGTTGGTTTTTTTTGCGGGGGAAGGGAAGGAATGATCAGAAAATTCAGCTATGTCAAGATGACTGACTGGGCTTGATTTTTTTGCTCTCTTAGTCCTGTCATGTAAAGGGATGGCTTGGTGCCTAAGGGAGCCAGCTAGAGGTCCTTCTTATATTTCACAGATCCTCCTTGGTCAGCCCCACAGTGCTGGGCAGAGACAGTTCCCTCGGGATCCATGCTACAACTCATCTGCCGATGGTCTGGGGGATACCCCGATCCCGTCTTCCTGTGGACAGAAGAGCCAGGAAACTTGATCTTGGGAAATTCAACCTCGGGTGTAGAGATACTCAATCGGTCCCAATTGTCTGACGGCAAGAAGTTCAAATGTATCGGGAATCATACCGTGGCGTCGGGAACGATGGGAGCCAATTGCGTGGTCCAGATAAGTGAGTATTATGGGAAAAATTATGGGAATGAAAGGGTTGTCATTCCTTCACAGTATATTTCAGAAATGAATGTTTTGGGGGGCTTCTCCTGTCTTCCCTCCCCCCCCATTTTTTCTTCCATGTGAATTTTGCAAACATTTAATCAGGTATGTTGGTTCTAACTGTATGTCTAGTGATCTCTAAACACTTCCATTTTGACTGTTGTTCATCCTGTTTGCTAAAGGCGCAGGCAGGAAGAAACAAAAAACAAAAATCCTCACCATAGAAGGAAGCTCCTTCTTTTTCCCAAGACAGGAGGTATGACCTTTCTCAGCGTGCTCATAGAATGCAATTTTTGACTTTCAGAATCCTTTTTTAAAATACAATGTTTTATTGATTTTTTTACAGCACTGTCATTTCTTGAGCTCTCTAATGTAGCAAAGAAAAACAGTTAAATAAAATAAACAGAAAGTGACTGATTGTGAGAGCAAATGACATTCAGAGCCCCAATCTCTTTACTGGAAGGAGGGATAAGCATTTTTATAGCACCTACTATGTACCAAACACTTTATAGATGTTATCTCATTTGATCCACATAGCAAACCTGTGAGGTAAATACTATTATTATTCCCATTTTACATTTGAAGAAACTGAGTTTAGCTAGCCTGGGGCTACACAGCTAGCAAGTATTTAAAGCTGGATTTGAATATAGGTCTTCCTGGGACAGCTACATGGCTCAGTGGATAGAGCACCAGCCCTGAAATCCAGAGGACTGCATGCTTAACACGAGCTGTATAACCCTGGGGAAGTCACTTAACCCCAACAGCTTCACCAAAAAAGAAAAAAAAGAAGATGGATATAGTCTTTCTGATGCCAGATCAAGCACTATCCACTGGGCCACCTAAAAATCTGTTTCCCCCTTTGTTCTCAGTACTAAAACTGGTCACTGAAAACAATTCAAGTATACCAAGAGGTTCTCTAGTACTAGGTCTTCTAGGGATCACCACAGTGCATAGAGTGCCAGGGCCAGAGTCACAAAGACTCATCTTCCCAAGTTCAAATCCAAGCTGTGTGACCCTGGACAAGTCAGCCTGTTTTCTTCAATTTCCCTATCTGTAAAAGAAGCAGGAGAAGGAAATGGCAAACCATTCCAGTATCTTTGCCAAGAAGACCCTAAATGTAGCCACAACAAGTTAGACATCCCTGAGATGACGAAACACTCTAGTACAAAATTGTTCATTGTAAATAACAATTGCCTTATAGTGTTACTTTATTTATATTATTATTATCATTGTAGACATCATTTTCCTTAGTCTGCTTTTTTTTACCCTGCCTCAGTTTATAAAAGTCTTCTCATGATTCTCTGAATTCTTCATAATTGTAGTTTGTTACAATGTAAAAACATTCTGTTATATTCATCATTGTAGACATCATTTTCCTTAGTCTGCTTTCTTTATTCTGAATCAGTTTATAAAAGTCTTCTAATGATTCTCTGAATTCTTCATGTAGTTTGTTACATTGTAAAAACATTCTATTATATTCATCATTGTAGACATCATTTTCCTTAGTCTGCTTTCTTTACCCTGAATCAGTTTATAAAAGTCTTCTCATGATTCTCTGAATTCTTCATAATTGTAGTTTGTTACAATGTAAAAACATCCTATTACATTCATACTCTGTAATTTGTTCAATTGTCCCCCCAGTGGATGGACCCCCGCTTTATTTCTATCATGAAGTATCTTCTGAATATTTTTGTATATTTCCTTCTGTCTATGACTTCCTTGGGGTATATGCCCAGTGGTGAATTTCTGGAGCCTTCATCTTTTTTTAATCCTTGTTCACTTGCCACTTAAACTTCCTTGATCACTCCAGCCAAAGTCTTTTCTCCCTTCTCAAATATTCCTAGAGTCAAAATACCATAGATTTGGTGCTAGGAGGGACTTTAAAGACCACTGAGTCTAGCTTTCTCATTTTATAGATAGGAAATTGAGTACAGAGAGATTTAACATACTTATAAAAGACTTGAGGTGGTATTTGAATGTAGGTCTTTCCAATTCCAAGTTTGGTGCCCTTTATCCATATCTTTCTTTGTCCAATTTGTCTTATACCAATTTGTTCATGTTGTCTACTCCACCCTTTTCCCATAAGGACAGGGGGTTTTTTTGATTTTGTCTTTGCATCCTCAATATATCACCAATTACTTGACTTTGCTTCTGCCACTGGATGTCTGTGACTACGTTGACTTTATTTCCTTGTTGTTGATTTTGTTTTATTTTTAAAATTTCAATAATATTGCATTTTTTCCAAATACACGTAAAGATAGCTTTCAATGTTCATTTTTGTAACATTGAGTTTCAATTTTTTTTCTCCCTTCCTTACCTAAGACAGCAAGTAATCTGGTATAAGTTTTAAATAATTTAAAACATATTTTCATATCAGTGATATTGTGAAAGAAAAATCAGAATAAAAGGGAAACATCACAGGAAAAAAAGGTGAAAAAGTATTCTTTGATCCACATTCAGTTTTCATAGTTCTCTCTGCATGTGGATGGCATTGTCTATCCCAAGTCTATTGGAATGATCTCGGATCACTGTGTTGCTGAGAAGAGCCAAGTCTATCGTAGTCGATCATCAAATAATCTTGTACAATATCCTTCTGGTTCTGCTCTCTTCACTCAGCATCAGTTCAGATGTCTATGACAATGGAAGAGAGTGAGAGTGACAGTTTTGTGCAACTGCCTCATTTAAGTCCAATTCACTATTGAGTCAAGACATAATGTTGTGATGTCATTGATCCTTTTTGAAGTGAGGGAGGAACGACAACAATTTAGTGGAATGCTTTGAAGGTAACAAGCATTTAATGGGCTTTGAACGGGAGGACTGGAGACTCACTGAGAAAAGTTGTAAAGGCAAGAGATTCGTGAAGATTTGGAAGGTTGTGGACTTGGATTAAAGAGATAGGTTCTTACTCTCCATCATCACTGTCTCCCCCCACCCCCCCAACCCACAAGAAGGGCAAAATTGACCCTTGGTAAAATTCCCTAGTAGATAAAAACCACCTCCTTTATCCCTTGTGCCCTCCTACTCTTTCCACAATAACAGCAAAACTGTGTGATGATCAACTAGGAAAAACTTGGTTCTTCTCACTGGTTCAGATATCCAATAGACTTTGGACAGAAAGTGCCATCTGCATCCAAAAAAAGAAAGAAGGGGACTGACTATAAATCAGCAAATGCTATGTATACTTATTTTTTCTGTTTTTTTAATCATCTCTCCCATGGTTTTTTTTTTTTTTTCCTTTTGCTATTATTTTTTTTCCCAACATGATTCACAAAACAATATGTATTAAAAAATAAATAAAATTACTAGAAAAAACAACAACAACAAAGGATGCTGGACTGGAATAAGAACCAGGGTTCAAAGTCTTGCCACTTTCTCTGTAATTTTGGGCAGTTTACCTTTTCAGACCTCGGTTTCCTTTTCTATAAAATGAATAGAATCGGATTAGTGACCGCTCAGATATCATCCAATTCTTTGATCCCATAAGAAAATGTTGGAATTTCCAATGGAATCCCCAGCTAGGCTCAAGCTTGGATGGCTAAACATCTGTCTTTGTTTCTCTCCCCTTTTCTGACCGCCAGATGGGCCCACCCTTCAGTCTGAGCCAATGAAGACCTGCTTCTTGGGAGGCAACGTGACCCTCACTTGCCAGGTGTCTGGGGCCAACCCCGCTGCCAAGATCTCTTGGCTGCGGAATCTGACCCAGCCAGAGGAGGAGATCCTGCCCAGCGCACGTTACCTGATAACGCACGAGGATTCAGTCTCCACCCTCACCATCCTCAACTGTTCCCAGGGTGTGGATGAAGGCTACTATGTCTGCAGGGCAGAGAACCCGGTGCGGGTGAGGGAGGTGGACATCTGGCTGACTGTGAAAAGTGAGTTTGACACAGCTGGTTCCCAAGAGGTGTGTGGTAGGGGAAGGAGAGAAGGTTGTCCAGCCCTAGAACAGACAGGAGGGTGACGCTTTCCCCGTAGTAGATAGACAGACCATAGCCATCAGAATTGGAAGGGACCTCAGAAATCATTTAGCTAATCACCCTTTTAAAAAATTTTTTTTAATAGAAGCCCAAAATATAATTTTTTAAACCTGTAGTTAGTGTAGTTAATGATCTTTCAAAGTTGCTATGACCAAGAGGGACCATGATTTGTTTGGGTAGAGGGAATTTCCCACATCCCTTCTCTACTAGGGATGACAGATCTTTGAAGTGCTACAGCCAGAACGCATTGGATTATCTCCCATTTTATGGAGGAGGAAACTGAAAACACCTTGTCCAAACACAGCTAGTCTATGACTCAGTTAGAAATAGAAGCTGGTCCAGCCGGAGGTGATGATATGACTCTTCAATCACAGCCGTGAGTGCTCGAGATAATAGTCAGCACTTATTTAGCTCTTTACAATCTCCTTTGATTCTCTTGACAAGTATCTGCTATTATGATCCCCATTGTACAGATGAGCTGTAAAACTAAGGTTCCCAAAGGTTATGTCACACAGCTAGTAAGCTGAACTTAATTCTTCCTCACTCTCATTCAGTATCCGCTCTACCTCGCTACCTAAAAACCAAGCTGTGCTTTGTGTCTGCCTTTTCTCTGCAGAACCTTTGAACATCGGGGGCATTGTGGGGGCTGTGGTGATCTTGCTCCTGTTGGGAGTGGGGACGGTCTCCGGTTTTATATTGTACTACAGTCCAAACATCTGCCTGAAAGGTAAGTATGCAAAGGATGTCGGGAGCAGGAATTCCCCGCCATTGTCCATTGTGGCCAAAATATGTGATCTCTGCCCAATCTCCGGATTTCCTCCCTTGCATTTCCATCCCTTGTTTAAGTCCACAGAGCATAGTTGTAGCATTTTCCCATATGTTCTTAATGAAAATGTTCTATTTATTAAGAACTTGTAACCTGAATGAATGACAGCAAATATTAACATATTCATTTTCTCTCTCTCTCTCTCTCTCTCTCTCTCTCTCTCTCTCCCTCTCTCTCTCTCTCTTCTCTCTCTTTCACTCGTTTCTTTTTTTTTTCTCCCTTCAGTAGGAAGCAGCCTCAGGTGAGTGTTTGTTGGCCCAGCTCTGGGGCCATTCCCTACACCAAACCTTTCCCAATCCCCTCCCCTCTTCCTCAGTTGGTAAAATTGTTTATCCCTCTTAAGCTTTGCAAGCCCTTCTCTGTGTATGTTGTGACTCCTAAGGCAGAAGCTTTTTGAGGTCTAGGGATTACTCCATTTCATCTTTGTATCTTCAGTGCTCAGCACATTGCCTTGAATTGGAGCAAACCAAAAGGCTACGTCCATCAACTTGGGCTAATTCGGCTTCCTTCCTTGCCTTTTGTCTTCTTTTAATTTGGAGTGAGTCACTGAGAGCTCCTGGGGAGACTGGTTTTTGCAAACGTCTTACCTTGTGTAGGAAACGTGTCCCTGAAAAGGTGTATAAAAACTCAGTCATCCTGAATGCACTGAGGGAGCTTGCTACATATGGAAATAAGTCCCCTTAGTGGAAAGCAAAAAATGATGGACCAATAGTAATCCAGACTGTCTGAGAAGGAGTAAAAAAAGCAGTTCATTTTTTTTTTTTCTAATTTTGGATCATGGAGATCCATGAATCCATGGATCATATCTTGGAGATGTATGTGTGTGTGTCACATATTTGTATATATTTACACATATATACATGTGTATTGCATACGTCAAATCCTATATAAAATAATATAATGTATATTCTATATACACATATACATTTTATATTACAGATAAGATTATGTTATATACTAATATATTGATAGGTATTGATAGTATATAAATTTTAGGTAAATTGAATTTTCCTATTTTGTATTTGCATAAAGCAAGGCACACCAGTATTCCTTTCATTCATTCATTCACAGTGTGTTTATAGTTCCTTCCTGAAAACCCCAGCAGAACAGGGAATCTCTACGGTCATTTTTAAGAAATGGAAGAAGTTAATGGACTTATCTAGGATTATGGATTTATAAAGACCAAGTACATGGTCGATGTGGTTCGTAACCAGCATCTCCTTGAAGGAACGGAACAGAAAAGTGTTTGTTAAGTGTTGCACTGTGTGCAGCTATGTTAAGTCCAGGGGACAGGGCTAGAAAATCAAGCCAGCCAGACCCTGGCCTCTGGGAGCTACTATTCTAATTGGGAGGATTGCTCCAGGCCCATAAAAGTGATCCAAATGAATGAAGGTACTCATCAGATTTTGCTGCTTCTAGTAAGAAATCTTATCTCCTCCAGGAGAGCCAGGGAAGACCTCACTCTGCCAGCAGGGGCAGCATTATAATTTTCTGGAGATGATCTAATACTTGCTCAGCTTTGGTTTCTACAAGTAACATCTGCAAAAGAGGTGTTCAAGTCAACTGGATTTTTCCCTCCCCAAGCTCATTTTTTTGGGGGAATGGTGGGAATCTGGGATTATTGTCCTTGCCCCCACCTTCTTCCCTTAGCTTCCTTTCCCTCATCCCTCTTTCCCCCCACCTAGTTCCTTAGAAAAGGGCTCTGTACATCCTTTCCTTCCTCGTCCCCCTCCTGTGTTAGTAATCCAAGATATTTGGATCTGGAACAGCTTTTGGCCCAAGATAAACACTACTGGTGCTCTGTCCTCCTCCTCCTTCTCCTCCTTCTCTTCTTCCTCCTCCAACAATCTGGATTGATTTTTAGCCCATCGTTTTCCCAAATGCTGGTAAATAACTCCCTTGGGTTCTAGACTTTGATGAGTCAAACCTAAAATAAGGATAATGAAATAGCTAATATTTATGGAGCACTTCGATGTGCCAGGCAGTGAGCTAAGCGTTTCATGATTGTTGTCTTGTTTGAGCCTTACATCGGCCCTAGTAGATGCTGTTATTATTCTCAGAAAACCTAGTGACTTACCCAGAGTCACAGGGCTAGTGCCTGAAGATAGGTTTGAATTTAGATCTTCTTGACTTGGGGCCCAGTGTATCCACTGTAATTATAATAATAAATGTAATAATAATATAATAATAAAATGTAAGTACTTGTGTGCCATGCACTGTGCTAGGTGCTTTTACAATTATTATGTTGTTCAATCCCCACAATAACCCTAGGAAATGGGTCCCATTTTATAGATGAGCAAACTGAGACAAACAGCTTAAGTGACTTGCATGGGGTCACACAGCTAGTGTCTACAGCTGGATTTTAACTCCTGACTCCAGGTTCAGCACTTTATCCACCTAGCTATCCCTTAAGACAGACCATGCCCCCTGAGCAAGCCGGGTCTTACATCCCCAGAGCCAAAGCTTATAGGAAGCCTGAGAAATGGCCTGCTGGGATCACTGAAATTTTTGTGCCCCAGTCTAGGAAATAGCCCCTGCCCTCAAGCAGCTTACAGTCAATGCTAAGGCATTGACAGTGATACAAGAGTTCAGAGCAGAAGAAGATCAGAAAGCCAGAGGTGACATCTGAGCTGAGCCTTGAAGGATGAACAGGATTTAGGAAAGGAGGAAAGAGGAGTATTTCAGGTACAAACCAAGGTCCAGAGGCAGAAATAAGCATCACACAAATGGGCAGATCCTGGAGGAGATCGGCCCGGCTGAATAGAAAGGTGTTTGTTGAGCAAAGAGAGAGAAAAGATGATATGATGTAATTTTCTGGAGCCAATCAGTTACTGCTTTTCTCTGTATCACTCCATGGCTTCCCCAGAGCTTTAATTAGGAACTTAGAACTCTGCATCAACCAGGGGATTTTGGGGAGTCCCAGAGTTTGAGAGGGGACAAAATAAGCACTATGTAAATGTTAGTTGTCATTTATTATTACAGTGGAAAGAGCACTGGGCCTCGAGTCAGGAGAACCTGAGTTCAAATTCATCTTACTAGCCGTGTGACTCTGGGCTGCCTTTTGACTCTGTTTTTGGGATTTAGGGGTCAAGACACGAGTGACGTCATGGTCCTGGTGGATTCACAGGACGAGGAAGAGGAAGATGTGGAAGAAGAGGAGGAAGAAAGAGAAGAGGAAGACTTGCCGAAAGAGATAACCAGACACGGTCACATACACCGGGTGACCGCCCTGGTGAACGGGGATGTGGAACGCATGGGGAATGGGCTCCAGGCCCTACAAGGTCAGCCCCTTTTCCTCAGTGATACTTATCACCTGGTAATGGCAGATGGCCCAGACTCTGATTTTACTTCCTATTAAAATGACTGAGCTAGAGGATGACTTTATATTTCATAGGAGATGAAAAAAAAAAAAAGGCATTTAGCTCCAATCTCCCTGAAATCCTGGGTGTTTGAGAAGCAAAGAACAGAAATAAAAAATCATATCAGGGAAATTCATGGTCTAGAGTGGAAAGAAAACTGGTCTTGGAAGGGAGGAAAGGATTAAAGGAAGTATTCATGTGCCGGGCAATGTGCTTGGCTCTTAACAAATATTATCTTTGATCCTCACAACAGCCCTGCAAGGTGGGTGCTATTCTTATCCCTATTTTACAGTTGAGGAAACAGCATTCTTAATTAAGTGACTTGCCCAAGGTCACACAGCTAAGAAGTATCTGAGGCTGGATTTTCATTTACATCTCCCTGACTCACACTCTATCCACTGCATCACCTACCTGCCTTCACTTCAGAATAACCTAAGTTTAATTTTGTTTCAGACACTAGCTTTGTGACCATGAGCAAGTTATATAATCGCTTTTATTTTCAGTTATCTTATCTGTGAAATGGAGAGAATGATAGCACTTACTTTATGAGGTCATTATGAAGAGGAACTGAGATTAAAAAAAAGCATTGTGCAAGCTTTCCAGTACTATGGAAATGTTAGCTATCATTATCGTTTTCATCGTTATTATTTTTTATTTTTATTATTAATTGCTATTAGGATTCAAAAGACTTGACTTTGTATTCCCACTCTGTAGCCTTAGTTTCTTACTTTATTAGTAAATTGAGAATATGGACTAGATGGTCTCCAGGGTTCCTTCTAGTTCCAAATCCTATAATCCCATGAAATCATTGCAATTTACCAAAGATTTCAATCGGTAAACATTTATGGGATTCTCATCACCATCACAAACAAATACAGCCCTCCCATCCCTTGTCTCTAGGAGATGATTAGAACTGGGGAGAAGGATAGTAAAAAGTTAAACAACATAAGGACAACTCTGGAATGGTCAAAAGGTGAAATAAGATCATTTGAATCAGTGGAGATGGTGATTCTTGGAGGAATTCAGGTGTGGAAAGATGTCACCATGGACTGTTGTAGTCAGAGAAGGTTTGACCAAAAAGTTGGGATTTGAACTGGATCTTGAAGGATCCTTGGATCACAGGATTCTAGATGTGGAGCTCAAATGGACCTTCTTGGAAGCCATTTGGACCAACCCTTTCATCTTACAGATGAGAAAACTGAGATCCAGGGACAAAAAGTTATTCTAAAATCCAAGATCAAGAGCAGAAATGGGGTGAAGAGGCCATCTAATCCAGCTCTCTCATTTTACAGATAAGCAAACTGAGGCTCATGTAAGTTAAGTGACTAGTGCGTGGTCACACACTAGTGTCAAAGGTTTTCCTGGTTCTAAATTGAACACTTTAATCACTGTGGCAAGCTGTTTCTCAATTCCTTTTTCAATAGGACTTAGATTTTATTAAACAAATTATCCAATTATTATATAGGCACTTACTACCCAAACATCTGAGTCTGTCCTTTTCTATTTGTTTTGGTTTGGGTTTTTTGTGGGCCAGTTGGAGTTCCACAGCTGGTAAGTGAGTTTCCATTTGAACTCAGGCCTTCCCATTCGCTCTATCAGCTGCACAATCTAGCTGTCCCAATCTGGCTTGATTTCTTGAAAATAAGTCCAAAAACCACCTTGCGTTCCTTGGGGCTGATGACTGAGAACCTGCTGTTGAAATGATGTTCCAGCTCTTTCTTTTTCTTTTTTGCTGTTCAGATGACAGTAGGGAAACCCACAGCGACATTTTCCAGGAAGAATGTGACCGACCTGTTTGATTACAGTCATCTTGATGTTCCTGGAGCACTCGCAGAGGATGCTTGGTTTGGAGTTCAGCTTTCCAGACATCCCAACCTGGGCTCTGAGATCTCTCGCTTTGGGCCCCTCAGCAAATGTCCCATCTCCCCTTCTGTTCTTTTCTCCCTAATTAGCTTGATTTGCTGTCGGCTTCCTCAAGATGCACGAGCGCCATAGGGACAGGCGAGTCCTTGGGAGGAAGCCCTAGAAGTGGCGTTTGGTTTCCAAAGTGCAACTTTTCTGGGAATCTTGTCCCCATCCAGGTGTCCCTCCTCCTTCCCTGAGAGCACAAGTGAAACTTCTTTCCTTAGCAACAGGAAGATGATTTTGCTGGCAGCTTGGGCCAATGTACAGAGAAGGATATTTTGGCATCCCAAGGCAAGCACTCAAAATGACCCAAGCCATCCCTTTGCTATCTCCAAGAAAGGCACAGGTGGGCCAGATTTCTGGGCAAACATCCACGGTCTGAGAAAAAAAAAAAGATCAAGGTTTGCCAAAGACTTGTACCTGGAGGGGGACCCTTCCCTCCTTGATGGGAAATTGGATTAAGTAAAAGTTAGAGTCTCTCACTGAGTGGGAACATTGCTGTCAAGTTTCCTTTGGAGAAGTGGATTTGGATTATTAGAATTGAATAGCACTGGACTTGGAAGAGCAAAATCTAGAAATAGTTGAGCAAATCACCTCTCTGAGCCTCAGTTTCTCCATTTGGAAAAGATGGGGGAGTAGATGGTTTCTAAGGTCCTTTCAAGTTGTATGGATCTGCTGATAATTTATAACTTTTCCAGGTCCATAGATTAGCCATGATTCTTCTCAGAGACTTGGGAGGTTAATGAGATAAAGAAGAAATTATTTTTATTTTAACCAGAATGTATGGGGGGGATATTATAGAAGGAAAAGGAAAAGTACGAGTAGCTTAAGCCCACTTTTTCTGCTTCTTAGCCACTGCTATGAAAGTAGTACTCAGCACTTTGTCATGGAACAAGTAGAAATCCAGACTATTTCTTGATTTTCTCACTCACATCTGGTGATCATGACGGAGTCATGGTCATTCTTGGCCTGGGCTTCTCCATCTCGGAAACAGATGAAAAAAACATTTTCTCTGCTTGCTGCGAGGAGAGACTAGGAAGCCAGCCCCATTGGATGGCTATGAATGGAAGGAAAATGCTATGTAATAGTAAAAGTGGAGAGTCTAGTGAGCCACCATTTTCCCCCCATATGGCCTTTGATGATGGCGTCAGACAAGCTTTTCATATGACAGCGAAAGAGAATGCAAGGACTTGTGTTAGATGCTGGGTTTGTTTTCCATGTGTATAGATCCGCTGAAGGTGGGGTCGGGATACAATTTGGGACATGGAACTTAGAAGGCTTGGGCTTTCTCATCTTGCCTCAGATATTCACTTCCAGGGTGAGCATGACTACACTTCTCTGAGACTCAGTTTCCTCATCTGTAAAATGGGGCCAGAATACCTGTAATACCTACCTCACAGGGCTGCCACGAGGCTCCAATGAGGTCATGTAAGTAACTGAAGTGCTTGGCGAATTTGCTTTTCCTCCTGCCCTTTTCATCACCGCGAACTTAACCATCACCCTGGACTTTGCCAAGATAGCTCGAATTCACCAGCATCCTTTCCCTTTTCTAACACTAAATTTAACTTGGTTATAAAGTTTGTTTTATTTTAATCACTTTCATTCACATGTTGTGGGGGGCTGTGATGACTGAAATTGGTTTCATTATGCATAAGCTTATTCTGCATAGGAAGCAGTGGAGTGGTTAGAATTGATCTCCGAGTCAAAAAGGCATGGATTCTCATCCTGCCTTCGTCACATATGAAGTATGAGATCCTGGGTGAATCATTTGGTCTCTTATTGCTCTAGGCAACCCTCTTAGACTAAGTTACAGAGAAGGTACCAGATGAGGATTTCCCTTGAGTGCTTAAATCATAAGTTCAGACCAAATATATATATGAAATAATTTTGTGGAAATTCTTTTTTTTTTTTTAAAGATGTCAAACTGATATCAACTAGTCAAAGTCAACTACCTAACCATTTTGCTGTCAAGGCACAAGGGGAAATCAGATGCAGGAGTCATATCCCCAGGAATCATAGTGTTATCTATTTTGCCTCTCCAACAGGCAATTTCCATTTTACTCCATAGTACCTCAAATGTTTGACTGTTTCATGTAGTTTGGGAATGGGCCACCATGACAAGTGTATTTTACCACCTCCAGGAGTTGGATCAAAGCCTCCCCCACTTTGAGTCTTTCAGGGTCTATTTGGTGAAATCCTTGCATTAGAGAATACAACTGGGTCTCATTTGCCTCGATTTAGAAAGTGACATTATGAACTCTGGAAAACTTTATAAATCTGACTCCTAGCTGGGAAATGAAATGAAAGTTGTGAAAGGTCATCAAAAATTTCCCTAGCTTCCTGTTCCTTTTACAGATATTTTAGTAATTGAGTCAGACTAGAGATAGGGAACTATTCAAGGCAGGGATTTTTCCACTCCTAAATAAAAACTTAGTGCCAACTTGCTGTTAACCAAAGCAACCCTTTAAACAAGTCGGGAGCCATGCATGATTGATGTCACTCATGGATGAGCAAAGCAGACCTTATGTGGGATTGTAGGCTCTCGGGCGCTTTGAATTTTGAAGACATTCAAAGAAATGGGGCTTGAGTATTTTTTAAAGGAAAAAAAAACAACAACACTGAAATACAAAGCCTTTTGACAAGGGGGATTCTATTCTGACTTTGTAGGGTATGGTTTTTGGTTTCATCTTTCATTAAAACATATCGTGACGTTACGGCAAATTTAGGAATTTTGCTTTCCTGGAACTTGGATGGTAAATGTTTAGGGGCTACCATTAACAAATCTTTTTCCTTGAGGGCTGGTGGGGGTTTAAGGAGGAAGGTATAGCTTTTTTAGCTGGTTCTAATTCTCACTGAAGCCCCTACCATGGTAGTTGTCTTATTCAAGCATGACTGCAATACACACTGGAAGGTGTTAGCACTTGGATTACTAAAGCACTACAGACTAATTGGGAAGACTTCTTGGGTAAAGCTTTCTATACTTAGGCATTCAATGCCAACAAGTGTAAATCTTCCATTCTGTGACTAGCCATATTCTGCTATTAGAGCTTAAAAAAAACACAGGTATCTCTGTTCTAAGTAATCTGATATGTAAGAGTGGGTATGAGGAGAAATTAGTTTTGAGAGCCGTGGTTTGTTTTTTACGATCCTTGAATAAAGTTATTTTTCAATAAATAGTTTTTGTAATCTTTATTTAGATCTGGTGTCCTTCCTTTTAAAAAAAAAAAGTTGGTTTTTTCCACTGGCTTTATTTAAGAATTTAAGATGTTGCATAATCTACTGTGTCTGTGCCCTCATTTGATATATTTTAGTACAACTATGAAGATAAATTTGGAAAACCTCCCTAGTCTGCCAAATTTTCTTTTCTTTGCTTTCTCCACACAGCCTTGTAAGCCTCTACATTCCCCTTGTAGCCCAATTCCCTGTCTCTCCTACATCATCACCCTTAGAAACCACACTTTTTGGGGCTTGGTCTGTTTTTTTTCCTTTTATCCATATGCACCCTCATGTCTGTATTCATTTTTGATCAGACCCATCTAGTTCTCTGAACTTTCCTGAGGATTTCTTTGAATTGCTGCAGAATGAAGTGAATGGAATTAGGAGGAAATACATAAGATTTCATTATAATAAAGATAACACAACTTCCTGAGAGACTTAAAAAATCTGATCAATGTAAAGACCAATCATGATTCTATAGGACCAGGAATAAATCACATTATGATGAAATTAAAAAGGTTTGAGAGAGACAGTTTCTGGGTAATTCAATTGATTATTTTAATAATAAGGCCAGCAAACAAAAGGTTTTGCAGTTGTCAATGCTGAAAAATTACCTATGTATATATCTTGTAAATAAAAAGCTATAATAAAAAAAAATAAGGCCAGCATGTTATTAAGGAAAGGATGGTCAGTTGGCTCTCTTAGACCAAAAACCATGATGGCAGCTGGACTTCAGCAGGAAAAGGAAGGGCTGAGGGGGACATCAAGTCAACCTTGAACAGATTTATTTCTATATCCAGACCTTCAGCCTTGGGCAATCTTACTTTAAAAAATTGTCCCATCCAAGCCTGAAGCAGAACACAATGGCTACTCCATTGGGTGAAGTCTTAAACAAGAAAGTTCAATCCTGTGATCAGCAATGTCCTTCAAGAGGCTTAACCTTTTAAAATATGAACTTTAGAAGAATAGAACTCCATCTCCCAAAACCATTTATTATTAATAATAATTCCTTAGGGGCAGCAAAGTGGCGCAATGGATAGAGTACCATCTCTAAAGTCAAGAGGACCTGAGTTCAAATCTGGTCTCAGACACTTAACTCTTCCTGGCTGTGTGACCCTGAGCAAGTCATTTAGCCCCAATTGCCTCAGCAAAAATAATAATAATAATTCCTGTCATTCCCAATTTCCTGATAGATGATGGATTACAGATGTAGACTGGACACAACCAATGTGGGAATTTGTTTTGCTTGGCCATTGTTTTTATTTTCAATATGAAAGTTAAGGATTTCTTTTACTCTTCTCCCTCTCCAAAAAGGAGAGAACAAAAGAAAGACAGGAAGAAGTCACATAAAACAGGACAACTTTGAAAGTTACATGCTTTGACTGCACATGTATAGTTGTGATATGATTTAGGAGAGCAATTTCTAAATTCCAAATGATGTGTTTGGGGTTTAGCACCAAATGATGAGATCGTAGGCACCGAATGTTGGAGTTCGGTCAGGTGAAGCATTCACGGTGGCCATTTTCTTTGGCAAAGGGAAGGTTTATTTATGAGAAGAGTTTATAGACAAAATGCAGACACCAGGAATGGTATATGCAAAAAAGAGCTGGGAGAGCATGTAGTTAGCAAGAAAAGAGCTTTTAACAATTAATGATGGAAAAGACAGGTTCCCTAGTGGAATTCACAACCAGGAGAAAGGAAACCACAAATTGAAGTTGCAATATGCCCTTAGCTGGCAGGCTAAATAGCAAAAGAGATTTAGCACCCTAAAAGAGTTAGCTATAAGAAGGAGAAAGAATAGTCATGATAGAGGAAAGAGGGGAAGAAGGAAGGGAAGAGACACCCTCTCTTTATTTTATCTTTGTCGAAGAAATCCACTTCTATCAGAATACATCTTCATACAGTATCATTGTTGAAGTATATAATGATCTCCTGGTCCTGCTCATTTCCCTCAGCATCAGTTCCTGTAAGTCTCGCCAGTCCTCTCTGAAATCATCCTGCTGGTCATTTCTTACAGAACAATAATTTTTCTTAACATTCATATACCACACTTTACCCAACCTACAATTTGAAGGGCTTTTGATGTTGGCAAGTATGTGGGACTTGGAGATAAGTGGGTAAAATGTACTAAAAGAGAATAATGGCAACAGGAGGCCAGAAGGTTTATTTCCTCTAACCCTTGGTAAACTTGCCAAGTTAACTTGCAAGTTAATACTTGCCAACGATGGGTTATCAATGGTCCTTGGGTTGTCTGGGAAAGGGATCTAAATGCTTGACTGCATCTTCATCATTTGCAAATCTTGGGATAACATAAAATAATTTGGGAGCTTGCTTTCAAATTGCTTCCAAATTCTTAATTTAAAAATGAAGGGTTGCAAAGAGATACTAAGGAAGGGAAAGGGACCTGTATGTGCCAAAATGTTTGTGGCAGCCCTGTTTGCAGTGGCTAGAAACTGGAAAATGAATGGATGCCCATTAAGTGGAGAATGGTTGGGTAAAGTGTGGTATATGAATGTTAAGAAAAATTATTGTTCTGTAAGAAATGACCAGCAGGATGATTTCAGAGAGGACTGGCGAGACTTACAGGAACTGATGCTGAGGGAAATGAGCAGGACCAGGAGATCATTATATACTTCAACAATGATACTGTATGAAGATGTATGCTGATAGAAGTGGATTTCTTCGACAAAGAGAAGATCTAATTCAGTTTCAATTGATCAAGGATGGACAGAAGCAGCTACATCCAAAGAAAGAACACTGGGAAATGAATATAAACTGCTTGCATTTTTGTTTTTCTTCCCGGGTTATTTTTACCTTCTGAATCCAATTCTTTCTGTGCAACAAGAGAACTTTCGGTTCTGCACACATATGTTGTATCTAGGATATACTGTGACATATTTAACATGTATAGGACTGCTTGCCATCTAGGGAAGGGGGTGGAGGGAGGGAGAGGAAAAGTCGGAACAGAATGAGTGCAAGGGATAATGTTGTAATTTTTTTAGAATGACTCTTTTCATATACAAACTTAAATGGTCCCACATTCTGTGGAACCAGGAAGATGAACCTCCAGAGAATGTGGGACCATTTAAGTTTGTGTGTGATCCTTGTTCTCCAAGGTGTGAGCTGGTAGGGAAGGAAATTCGCTTATTCAAAGGCTGCGATAAAAAGGCTTTTATTATTAGACATCAAGATAAGAGCATTCTTGGTGGTCAATAGCATTCTCAAGAGAGAAGTGATTTTGCAAAGAGACATTTTCTGAAGGTTCATCTTCCTGGTTCCAGAGACCGTAAGAACATTTAAGTTTGTATAACTTTTTGTTGGTGATTTTACATAACTTTACAGGGCTGTCTGGTTTCGCTCTCATCAGTAACATTCCATTTCTATAAGGCTCATGACAAGCTGTCACCAGGACATCAACCCAAGTCCCTTCTAAAACCTACAAGAAATGACTTCTGGGAACTTGACTCCCCAAGAACTATTGCCAAGAATCAGAATTCAAAAGTGTGAGCTTCTCAGATGAGAAATTATGCTTATTTTGAAATAATGAAAAGAAAAAAATTGTATAAAGTAAATTTGTTGCACCATTTCCTCAAGATTTTGGTAGAATGAAATGATTAGAGAAGAAAAACAGTGGTGGCAATTCTCAAAAAGTAGTTCTATATAATTGTATATACGCAAGACTAATAATGAACTGGGAATGTAAGAAAATGCTTAGCTGTGTGACCTTGGAGAGGTCACCGAACCTGTTTGCCATTGGAAAAGGAAATGGCAAACTAGTCCAGTATCTTTGCCAAGAAAACACTATGGATAGAGGTCCATGGGACATGAAGAATCATATATGATTGAAATAAGAGAACAACAGTTAGACTTGAAATCAGGAAGATCTGAGTTTAAATCTTGCCTTCGTACTAGATGTGACACCTGGGCAAATTATTTAACCTGTTTGCCTCCATTTCCTCATCTGTAAAATGTGGATAATATCAGCACCTACCTAGGGGTTTTTATGAGGACAAAATGAAATAATATATAAAGTACTTTGCTTTATACTTTATATTTAAAGTATATACACATATACTTTAAAGTGCTACTTTATAAAGTGCTAAATAAATTATTATCAGGGAAGACAATATTAGGAAATCATTATGATGACACAGTAAATGTAAGCAGGTAATATTTCTTTTTAAAAAAAATTTTAAAAGTACTTCATTTTCCCAAATATATGCAAAGATAGTTTTCAACATTTATCTTTGCAAAATCTTGTGTCCAAATATTTCTCCCTGTCTCCCCTCCCAATTACTAAGTAATTCAATATAGGTTAAACATATGCAATTTCTAAAAACATATTTCCATATTTGTCATGCTGTACAAAAAAAAATCAGTTCAAAAGGGAAAAACAGGAGAAAGAAAGAAAAAAAAAAAACAAACACTACCAACAACAATCAAAAAAAAAAAAAAAAGTGAAAATACTACATTTTGATCCATTCAGTCTCCATAGTTTTCTCTCTGGATGTGGATGGCACTTTCCATGATAAGTCTATTGGAATTGTCTTGAAACATCTCATTTTGAAAAGAGCCAAGTCTATCACAGTTGCTCATCACGTAATCTTGTTACTGTATGCAATGTTCTCTTGGTTCTACTCACTTCACTTAGCATCAATTCATGTAAGTCTTTCCAGGCTTTTCTGAAATCAGTCTGCTTGTCATTTCTTATAGAACAAGAATATTTCATAACATTGATATACCATAAATTATTCAGCCATTCCCCAACTGATGGACATCCACTCAATTTCCAGTTCTTTGCCACTACAAAGGGCAAGCAGATAATATTTCACATTCTCTTCCCTGACCAGTACTTGCCTAATGGGAGAAAAATGAGAAATCGGTCTTAATTTTGGTAAAGGATAGATAGATGTTAAATTAATTGAGCCTGTCTTCAGTTACTGTATTAAATCATAGTTTATTTAAGAAAAGCCTTTTTCCCTTCCACCCCCTAAAAATGTATTCTTTTGTCCATCACACACTCTCCCTTTTAGACGATAGTCTATTCAAATTGAGAAGTGGATTGCTTATTTAAGATTAATTAGATTATTAAAAATATTATTAATATCTCTGGGAGATACTGTTGATATCTGTCGCTGTTCAGTTGTATTAGATTCTTCATGATCCCATTTGGGGTTTCTTGGCAAAGATATTAGAACAGTTTGACATTTCCTTCTCCAGTTCATTTTACAGATGAGGAAACTGAGACATACAGAGTTAAGTGACTTGCCCAGGGTCACACAGCAAGTAAGTGTCTGGGGTCACATTTGAATTCAGGTCTTCCTGACTCCAGGCTCTATCCACTTCACTGTTTAGCTGTCTTCTTGTAAATAAGAGGGATGGAAGACAGAGGTATGCAGACCTGATTAGACAACTCAACTAACTGAATTCTGGATTTGTGAATTATCCATTGTCCTCTTTCTGTAGCAGAATTTCTTTCCCTTCTAATCTTTATTTTATCTCCTCAGACACTACTCATTTCCTTTTGGTTGTATTTCCTTCCCTTCTGCTTATCAATCTTTAATTCAACCCTCATTTTCATTTTCTAAAGTGCTGTTTAATCAATCAATTAAGAAATACTTATTAAAATCTACTATAGATTAGGCATCTGGCTAGATGTGCTAAACACTGGTGATATAAAACAAATGAAATAACCTTTACTCGTATTCTCATTTTTTGATTGTTGATCCCCATGCAATTTCCCATCCTCCCACCTCAGTTCCTCCCTTCATCAGTTTCTAGGATTTCAGGTTTAACTTAGATTTTTAACTTAGATCTGGAAATGATCTTGTAGGTCATCAGGTACAACCCCCATTTTGCAGATGAGAAAACAGGCTCAGAAAAGTAATCTGATGAATCTAATATCACATGGGCATTAAGAAGTAGAGCTAAAGTTTGAAATTAGACCTTCTGACTCCTAATCATGTGCTTTTATCATGGTGGTAGATTGTTGTTTTTTTTTGTTGTTGTTTGTTTGTTTGTTTTTTAATTTTATTTTTTCCTATTCTGAATTTAACACCAAACAATACAAACATCAAATAAAACGAACGCTTCCATGTGCAGAGTCAAACAGGTGAGGATTATTTATGAAACTTAGAGTTTTAACAGACAACTAACTTTTCCTTTTAAGTATAATTCATTATGCAACTTTCAAAGCTGTCCTCGTTTTTTTTTCCTAGTCTTTCTTCTGTTTTTTTCTGTTCACTTTAAAAATCCATCAGTGACCTTCCTATTCCTTTTTCTTTTCTTCCCCCCCCCCCCCCTTTGGCAATCCTATCAATAATCCTCACACTTCTCTCCAGCCCATACATGAAAAGGGAAAAATGAGAGTTTTGTAATAAAATTATCTAATCAAGCAAAACAGATTCTCACACGGACTGTCTAAAAATGAATGTATCTCCGTCTCTACTTTGAGTCCACTATCACTCTGTCAGGAGGCAGGTGGCAGGTTCATCAACTAGTCCTTTGAAATTTTTGGTCATTGCGTTGATCAAAAGACTTAATTCTTTTAAAGTCGGTTTTTCATTACATTGATGTGATTACTATGTAAATTATTTTACTTTTTCTGCTGACTTCATTCTTCATCAATTCATATATTTTCCCAGGTTTCTAAATATGTTGATTATTTCCTATGGTGCTATAATATTTTATTACATTTCGTTTTTCAGTCATATCAGTCATGACCCTCTTTGGGTTTTTCTTGGTAAAGATACTGGAATGGTTTGCCATTTTAAGGAAACTGAGGCAAACAGGGTGAAATAATTTACCTAGGGTCACACAGCTAGTAAGCATCTGAATTATAAATGATAATTTATTTAGCCCTCCCCTAATAAATGGGCATCCCCTTAGTTTTCAGTCCTTTATTACAAAATGAGTCATTTTTTTTCTCTCTTTCTCTGATCTCTTTGGAGTAAAATTCTAATACTAGTGTCACTAGGTCAAAGGGTTTGCACAGTTTAATAGCTTATTGGATGTAGTTCCAAATTGCTTTCCAGAATGGCTGGACCACTTCCCAGATCCACCAACAGTGCATTAGCACTTAGGGGATCAGCCTCATGTAGACTTGAGTTTTGTTTTAAGATAAAGGAGCAAGTACATTCTAGCCAGGCATATGTCCATAGCCTCTAGTTCTCTCATAGCATTTCCTGCAAAAGCAGAGAGAAACCATGAATAGACTATTTGACCTAAAGGACCTGAGTTCAGATTTGGGCTTTGCCATTTTTTACCTCGGTAGAGACTGATTTAACCTCTCTGAGTCTGTTTTTTCAACTACAAAATGATTAGGGAGTCTCTGAGATCTCTTCCAAGTAAGTCTAAGGATCTTACTGCTATCTATCATTTATTATGTGATCTTCTGAGAGTCACTGAATCTCTCAGCAAAATGGAGATTCACTAGATCATCTTTAAAGTTTTTTCTAATTCTTATATTTTTCATTTTATGCCCCACCCCTATGCCTTCTACTGCAATGACTTTATAGCTTAAATTTTATTCCTAGCAACATCTATTTCTCCTATTCCAAGTCCTAGCTTGACCTTAACATACTTATCTCTACCCTGATGCATTATTACGCACTTACTGTGAGCCAAGCCCTTGTAATACAAAAATGGGATAAACAAGACAGCTTTTGTGTCAAGGGACTGATTTTCCAATTGGGGGAAACCACACAGAAAAGAAAGCTTAGGTGAAGATGAGCTGGAGAAAGACATGGAAATCCTAAGAATACAGGATGGACAAATGACAAGAACCAGGAGTAATTAAGTCAGGTAAATAGGTAAGATGACAGTGCTCTGGGACAAAAGGAAGTAGAAACCGGGCAGATGACAAAATCTGCTAGTCTGCCATCTATTTCATCAAAATTATATTGAGTGCAAGCAATAAAGCAGCCCAGATGAGGTTTAGGAGGCCCCTGTTGAAAGAGGGAGTAAGAGGGAATCTTCTATTCCTTAGTGCTTATTTCCCCTGCTCAGTTTCTTGATACCAGTCCCCGCATTTCTCTATAGTAATTATCCCTCATTTCTTATCCCCCCCCCTCTCTCTCCATTTTTTCTCTGTTCTCATATCTTTATCTCAATAATACCCCAATCTCTGGCTCTCTTTTTCCTTCATCTAAGCTCTTCAATTTTGATATGTCCCATTTCTCTTCTATTTCCCATCTTCCATTTCTTTTAGGGCCCATTATTTCTATATCTATATTATCTTACTCCCATTGGATTAACTATTGGATGATTCCTAGATCTATATATCCAGCCCTAGTCTTTCTCCGGAGCTGCCTTTTGAACTTTTCAGAATGGACATTTCATAGGAATCTCAAACTCAACACATAGAAAACAAAACTCACTCTCTATAGTCTCAAACCTCCCCCTCTTCCAAGCATTCCTATTATTAAATACATTACATCCTGTCAATCACGCAAGCCCTGGAACTTCATTTATATTCCCTCCAACTATCCATCTTGTGGCCAGGTCTTGTGGTTTCTACTAGGTTACATTCTAATTGTGGGGAAAATGATAGTAATTTAGTGCAAACAAAATGCATACACGGTAGATAGAGACTAATCTCAGAAAAGAAGGTTCTAGAAGTAGATCTGAGGAAGTCATTTGCTATCTGCTTCTGTTTCTTTATCTGTAAAATGAGAATAATAATAATAGCATCAACTTCCCAAGGTTGCTGTGAGGAACAAATGAGATATTTGCAAAGTGCTTTGCAAAACTTAAAGGACTACAGATTCTAGCTATCACCATTAATAATATTATCTCTCATATTTGTCCCTTTCTCTCTGACTGCCTTTAGTTCACACTCTCATCAATTCTCTGACTGTGATGTCTCTGTCTCTGTCCCAAACTCCTTTTTCCAATCCATTCTCAATCTAGCTGTCTAAATGATTTTCCTAAAGTGCACTTTGATCTTGCCACCCTCTCACACAAGAAACCCCATTAGCTCCCATTTACCCCTGGCTGAGAATGATAAGGATAGGTAGCATCTATATAGCTCTTTAGGCTGTGCAGACCCCTTTGCCAATATCTTATTTGATCTTCACAGCTACCTTGGGAGGTAAACGCTATTATTTTCATTTTACAGATTGGGAAACTGAGGCAGATAGAGGTTAAATGACTTTTTCAAGGTCACTCCTTTCTGGAATTTTCCTCCATCTACTATGGGTTTATCTTTTTTGCTCCCAGTTATCATTTTTCTGCCCAATAAGAATAAGTTTTTTTGAGGGGAAGGGACTATTTTTGTTTTAATTTGTATCTCTAGGACGTGTAAATAAATAATAGGTGCCTGGCAAGTGCTGAATGGTGATTACTGCATAGAACACAGTAAATGCATAATAAATATTTGCGGAATGATTTTCTATCCAATTGTATGGTGCCTCCAGTTCATCAGCTCCTCTCTTACTCTCAACTCCTCTTACTTCATTCTGGCCCATCCCTCGCCCCGCTCCCTACAGCCCAGCCCCTTATCAGTAGTCCTCACCTGCTCCGCCCTGGCTCGTGCCTCAACTCTCGCCCCGCCCCCTCGCCTCCGCTTTTGATCTTGCTGGCTCCGCCTCGCCCACACACCCCTTAGCCCCGCCCCTCGGCTTCAAACCGCACTCCGACCCCACCCCTTTCTCACGCGCCGCCCCCTCACTCGGAGCTTTTACTCTTCTGCCCTACCCATTTCCCCGCCCCTTCACCCCCGCGCTCCCTCTCTGGCCCCGCCTTCCATCCTTACGCCCCAGCCAACCCCGCCCCGTTCCCCCCCTCCCCCCCCCAGACACTGCCGGAAGGAGGCGTCGTCCTCGTGCCCGCCCCGCGCCACGTGACGGGAAGCAGCTGATGGCCGCTCCCGGAGGCGGGAGGGGCGGCGGGGCCGTGAGCGGGAGCGGAGCCGGCGGGCGGGGAGCGCCCGGCCGGGGTCGCCGCACCATGAGGGGCCGCCCGCGCTAAGCAGGATCTGGGGCGGAGGAGCAGCGGCGGCCCGCCCGGCGCCAGCCCCGCGGCCTCATGGAGGCCAGGCCCGGCGCGGGTGGCGCGGAGGCCGGAGGTGAGAGGCGGCGGGCCGGGGTCCGGGGGCGCCGTCCTTCCGGGGAGCACGCCCAGGCTCCTCCCATCTCCCCCACGTCGTGTCCCCTCCCTCCGCCCGCCTCCCCTTCCCCAAATCCTGTGTACCCCAGTATCCTCCTTGACGTGCGTGTAATAGCTCCCCAGTAACCTTCACTGTCCCCTTCCTGCCCTCTTATAAGGACTCCAGTGGCCCCAGTATCCCCCTGCCCTGTTGTGTGCACCCCGGTCACCTCTCGTCACTGGTCAAACCTCAGTTTCTTCTATTTCAGGATTATCCAAGTTACCTCCTTGATGCTCCCCTTCTCCCTGGGTCTTTGTTCCCCTCGGGGCAGTCATGGCTAACAACCTCCCTGCTTTATTGAGTGGCCCCCAGTAACTGCCTCTTGCACCCCAGACTTCTCCAATAGCTTCTTCCCCTACTTCTTCCCTTTCTGGATGGGGCAGATTGCCCCCTTGAATTCCCTCCTTCCCCTGCACCTCTTCCTAGGGTCCCTGGCTTCCTCCGTGCTCTGCCTACTTGCTCTCCCCAAAATCCTTCCTCTTCTAGGCAGTGTCCCCAACCCCGGGTTTTCTCTCCCCTTACTCTGCTGTGCAGGCTCTGAAAGCCCGTACACCCCCAGACATAAATCGCCTTTCTAATGCCCTTTCCCGATAGTCTGTTTTTTTGTCCACAGGATGAGGACTTGTATGGGGTGAGGAACTAATCACCTCCCTCCCCCCCCTTCTGCCCCATGCAGGTCTTGGGGGGTCCTCTGACACCCCTGCCCAGGTCCTTGTGCCCTTTTGTGACTCAACACGACAAGAACGGGGTTCTAGGTCTCTCCTCTCTTAAGTGGCATCCTCCTTCCTCTTCATCAGCCTCATCCTCTACATTCCCTCCTAGCCAATTAACCCTCCCTCCCTTCTCAGCATTGATGTAAGGAAGAACCTCCTCTTTAAAAGTCATCCAGAAGGGCATTAAGGTCCTGGGGGAGGTTTCCTCTCCTTCGCTGTTTAATCCGAGGCTGGATGCAACTGGTGATAAAATAGTCTCCAACTCTGGACATTCAGTGATCTCCAGCCCTCAGAGGTCACTGATCCAACCCCCTTATTTCACAGATGAGGAAACGGGCCCAGAGGGGAGGAGTGACCTGGCCAGGGTCACATGGGTGGTCTTTTAACACTTTACCTGCTGGTTCAGTTCACCTTTCAGTATCTTTCCCAGAATGTACTCCTTCCCTCACCTTCAGTTTTCAGCCTTCTAATCTCTAGTGTCTTGGGCACTCCTGAGAGCTGTCATTCCTGCTTCTTCAAATCATCTTCAGAGGTCCAGCCTCGAATCTGTGATCCTCAACTTTACACAGGGGAAATATATCGCTAACAGCTGATATTTTTGTAGCTTGTCTCCTTTGCACTCAGTTGTCCTGTGAGATGATACCCCTCATGGTATATGTGAGACTAATCTTTTCATCCTTCTTTTACCCATGGATAAACAGGTCCAGAAGTGAAATTAGAGAGATGGGATTTAGACCAAGTACAGGGGACTATTTCTACCAATCACTCTGAATTTTAACGTCCTTTCAAGCCTCTGTTCACTTTCAGTAGCTGTTTGTTCTCAGCTCCTCATATCTTCGTTCTAATACCTTCTTTCCAAGATCTTGTTCTCGATATTTTCACCCACAGCCCACTGGGGTGGTGGCTCTGGTTGGGTTGAGATGCAGCTCTTTCGCTGTTAAGTAATTTCCTTCCTTCCCCCCACCCAAAAACCAAAACCAAATCAAACAACCTGGCATCTTGTTTCTCACATCTGTTGATCAGATTTCCCCCAGAGGTTTGGTGGATGCCCGAGTAACCCTACCACCTGCATTCTATCCCCAGCTTTTCCACTGACTGCTTTCTCCAGGGAAACCCTTGAGACTGACTCAGAAAATGTGGCGATGGGAGGTGGTCATGGGAATGAATTTTCTAGTTCCTGTAAATCCAAATGAGGAAGATAGGGTGTGTTCCTCCTTTAATCTTTTCTAGTTCATGATTCGTCCCTTCTCCCTTTTGGAATTTGTTCAAATGAGAAAGTTAGCAGCATAGAACCTGGTCATTCCTTTTGTATCATGCATGTTCAGGGTATGTCTTAAGAGAATTGGCTACTTGCTGATCAGATGATTTGATGTTATGTTTAGTGTCAAATAAATACGCCTGATGATTTTCCCATGTAAGTGGCTTATCCTCAGAATGGGAAGACTTGCACCTTGGTCTTCTAGTTCTTGAGTCATCTAATCTAGTGCCTTCATATTCAATAGATGAATTAAAAAGCATTGCTGAGCTTGTTACACAAGTTTTACCCTAAGGGTAAAATTCAAAAAGGTAGTAAATTGCTCATCTTGGATTCAAACCTAGATATCTCTCTCTCTCTCTCTCTCTCTCTCTCTCTCTCTCTCTCTCTCTTTCTTTCTCTCTCTTTCTCTCTCTCTCTCTCTCTCTCTCTCTCTCTCTCTCTCTCTCTCTCTCTCTTTTTTTTTTTTTTTTTTTTTTTAAATAACTTTTTATTGACAGAACCCATGCCAGGGTAATTTTTTACAACATTATCCCTTGCACTCACTTCTGTTCCTATTTTTCCCCTCCCTCCCTCCACCCCCTCCCCCAGATGGCAAGCAGTCCTATACATGTTAAATAGGTTACAGTATATCCTAGATACAATATATGTGTACAGAACCGAACAGTTCTCTTGTTGCACAGGAAGATTTGGATTCAGAAGGTATAAATAACCCGGGAAGAAAAACAAAAAAATATTCATTTCCCAGTGTTCTTTCTTTGGGTGTAGCTGTTTCTGTCCATCTTTGATCAGTTGAAACTGAATTAGATCTCTTTATTGAAGAGATTCATATCCATCAGAATACATCCTCATACAGTATTGTTGTGAAGGTATATATAATGATCTCCTGGTTCTGCTCATTTCACTTAGCATCACTTCATGTAAGTCTCGCCAGTCCTCTCTGTATTCATCCCGCTAGTCATTTCTTACAGAACAATAATATTCCATAACGTTCATATACCATAATTTACTCAACCATTCTCCAATTGATGGGCATCCATTCATTTTCCAGCTTCTAGCCACTACAAACAGGACTGCCAACATTTTGGCACATACAGGTCCCTTTCCCTTCTTTAGTATCTCTTTGGGGTATAAGCCCAGTAGCAGCACTGCTGGATCAAAGGGGATGCACAGTTTGATAATTTTTTGAGCATAGTTCCAAATTGCTCTCCAGAATGGCTGGATATGTTCATAATTCCACCAACAATGTATCAGTGTCCCTGTTTTCCCACATCCCCTCCTACAGTCCGCATTATCTTTCCCTGTCATTCTAGCCAATCTGACAGGTGTGTAGTGGTATCTCAGAGTTGTCTTAATTTGCATTTCTGATTGATAATGATTTGGAGCATATTTTCATATGGCTAGAAATAGTTTTAATTTCTTCGTCTGAGAATTGTCTGTTCATATCCTTTGACCATTTATCAATTGGAGAATGGCTTGATTTCTTATAGAGTCAATTCTCTATATATTTTGGAAATGAATCCTGTATCAGAACCTTTGACTGTAAAAATGTTTTCCCAGTTTATTGTTTCCCTTCTAACCTTGTCTTCATTTGTTTTGTTTGTACAAAAACTTTTCAATTTGATATAATCAAAATTTTCTATGTGGTGGTCAGTAGTGATTTCTAATTCTTCTTTGGTCATAAATTCCTTCCTCTTCCACAGGTCTGAGAGGTAAACTATCTTATGCTCTTCTAATTTGTTTATAATCTCATTCTTTATGTCTAGGTCATAAACCCATTTTGACCTTATCTTGGTGTACGGTGTTAAATATGGGTCAGTGCCTAGTTTCTGCCATACTAATTTCCAATTTTCCCAGCAATTTTTGTCAAATAATGCGTTCTTATCCCCAAAACTGGGGTCTTTGGGTTTGTCAAACACTAGATTATTAAAGTTATTGGCTGTTTTGTCCTTTGAACCTAACCTATTCCATTGATCAACTAGTCTATTTCTTAGCCAATACCAGATGGTTTTAGTAACTGCTGCTTTATAATATAATTTTAGGTCTGGTACAGCTAGGCCACCTTCATTTGATTTTTTTTTTCATTTAATTCCCTTGAAATTCTTGACCTTTTGTTTTTCCATATGTGTGGATTAGAAGCCATTAATAAAAAAAAGACTGGATAGATCTCTAGAAGCAAAGCAAAGTTTATTATACATTCTCCCACGAGAATCTGGTGTCTCACCCATTGAGCAGACAACAGAAGGGAGGAAGCACTGTAGGGGGTAGGGTCAAGGCTTTTAATCCCTAACGCAAATTTCCCCTCCCACCACTGACCCTCATCTTTATTGGCTGAGGATCTTCCATTCTAAACACATGAACTACCCAAGAAATTGAACTTGACCAATAAGTACACAGTTGCCCATATTTGGTCGAAATAGGGAGGATAACAAGAAGGGGGCTTAAGTATGCCCTTAGGGGGATAACAGGGAGGAGACTTTAAGTATGTCCTTAGGAGGATGGCAGGGAGAAGACTTTAAGTATGCCCTTGACTTAATGCTTAAAGTCCTTCAGGCCTACTCAAACTTTGAAATAGATGAAGCCTTACTCGATTTTCACAACTGTCTTGAAAGATCTCACCTTATCTCGTTCACATATGAACTTATTTTTTCTAGATCATCAAAATAGTTTTTTGGGAGTCTCATTGGTATAGTGCTAAATAAATAGATTAGTTTAGGTAGTATTGTCATCTTTATTAAATATGCTCATCCAATCCAAGAGCATTTAATCTTTTTCCAGTTGGTTAGATCAGACTTAATTTGTGTGGAAAGTGTTTTGTTCATAAAGTTTCTGATTTTCCCTTGGCAGATAGATTCTTAAATATTTTATACAATCGGTAGTTACTTTAAATGGAATTTCTCTTTGTAACTCTAACTGTTGGGTTTTGTTAGTGATATATAAGAATGCTGATGACTTATGTGGCAAACCTAGATCTCTTGACACTAAATCCCTCCAGGCTTTTACTGTTGCCCTAGCATTGCTGTAGAGAAGACTAGATTTTCCACATACAAAGGATAATCCTTGTGCTTGTCAGTCACAATACCTCATGCAGTTTGAATAAATTGATATCATTTTTGATTGGTCCAGAAACTCAGAGCTTGCAAGTAGATAATCTTGTTTGGGGGAAGAAAGATACAGATGAATTGATCTTTATGACTATAAACCATGAACACTTCATTGAAACATGATTGGTTAAGATGAGAGATTCAGAAGAAAATAGAACTTATAAATTGGTTCTCTGGCTCCTTTTCAGGATTGAAGATCTCTCCAGAGAACTTTTATTCATGTAGATTGTTATATTTATTGGTATTCACCACATCAGAAAAACAAAAGTCTTATGAAAATCTATATTTGGCTTTACATATCCTCTGAAAGTGTTTTTGGGGACCCCCAGAAGTCCTTGGATCATACTATTAGAATTGTTATGCTATTTAGTTAGTCATTCAGGCTGGAAACATAATTTAGTGGTGGCAGCATTATTCCAGAATATTTTGTTACTCTAATGAAAATAATGATTGAACTAGATAAGAGTTCAGGTTTTTAGGGGAAGGAAGAAGAATTCTCAAGACTTATGTGCTTCTAGGTGGTTTGATTAAAAATAGAGATTACAGTAAATTTATTTTTCAATCAGTGCATTTTCCCTGGGGTGTTGTTGCTTTTTAATATGGGAAATAGCATTTTCTTTGTTTGCTGAAATAGATAGGTATTTAGGGAAATATGTGATAGCAGTTTTGCTAGCCTTCATATCTGGGTCATCTGATGGTTTCTTTTTTATTTAATACTTAACTGATGACACTTTTTATAAAGAAATTTTTTGTCCTGGCCCTTAATATAAGATTCAGGCAGATAGGATGTTGCATTTAACAGCTTCTCTTTAAATTTCTTTCTCCTTTTTAAAATACATTTTTATTGAAGTCACTTTTTAAAAAATTACCATGATCACCATAATTCTCTCCAGATTCCTTTTCCCTCATAGGGAATCATCTCATAACAGATTTTATTTTTAAAGACAAAAAAGGGAGAAAAGAACAAATCTGACCAAAATATTGGAAAGTACTGAAAATATATGCAAATTGTTCCAATCATAACTTTCCACCTCTACTAGGATGGGAGTAAGGGTGTTCATATATCTTTCAAGTTATGTTATTCTTTTGTAGTTTTGCAACATTCACATTAGATTTTTTTTTCATTTACATTGTTGCCATTGAATATATTTTTTCTTGATTCTTTACACTGTTGACTTTTTTTATATCAATTCATATAAATCTTTCTATGCTTCTCTGTATTCATCATATATGTCATTTCTCACAACACAGTCATATTCCATTACATTTATTTGCCGTCACAGAAAGTGCTACTATAAATACTTTCGTGTCTGTGGGGACTATCTTTTCATTGACCTTGGTACATAAGTTTTGTGCTGGAATCTCAGAGTCAAAGGGATCCAGAGAGTATGGACATTTTGGTCACATTTTTAGAGAAATTCCAAATTGCTGATTCACAACTCCCATTGATTTTCCCAAAAAAGTGAAACTAGCTTTATAAGAACTTGTTTCTTGTACTATGTCTGGAATTATATACTGTCCTTGATAGACTGTCTCTGTGAGGAGAGTTCTTGGGAGCTTGTGAAGATAACATAAGAGACGCATTCATTTTTCTTTGTAACCAAAAATAAAGATATGGCTAGCAATTTTAACATTATTAACAGCAGTTTGCATTATGAGATTCCTCAAGGTCCTAGAGGACAGTGGACTCTTATTTTGTATCTACCTTAGTGCCTTTATGCTTACATTAGTTCATTTGACCTGATTGTCCACACAGATTCTAGTACTTATTTTTAAGACTGATGCTGACACAGTCTTTCCAAGGAAGGAGATTTTTCAGAATGGTTTCATCAAAGCCAAGGTCCCTTGTTATGCTTATTGTATTTTTAAGTTCTATGATATTGATGCGGGTTGTGGTCCCTTTACAAATTGATTTATTCCTTTCTTTCTGATTCCCAACCCCTCCTAGTTGATGGATTATCAATCCAGGAAGCTAGGACCTTTGATTCACAAATTCTGGTCCCTTTGAATTCCAGTAGACAATCCAGGTCTATCCCAGCCCCCATTCTAATGATCTGCTCAGGTTTCCCAACCCGTACCAAGCAGACGAAGGCCCCACTGAAATCCATCGAGGAGCCAACTTGGGACTCCACCTACGGGCTCCTTTAGCTGAAAATCTCATTACAAAAGAGTTAAGCTGGAATCCTCTTTTTGCAGAGGTTCCAAACATACCAGCCTTACACCTGGCACACCAGGGGTCTCTGTCCACTGGAATCCTGTTTCTGCTGCCTTTCTTATCTCTACCTTCACCTATTTCGTTCACTATTCTTTAATCGTACTTCCAAACCCCATAATAAACCTCTTTTATCAATCTAGGTTTTCAGGTCTGTAAATTCCTTTGCAGGGGACTCGCGCTGCCACTAGACCTCATTTAACTCCGTATCCTTGCACTGAATCCAATGGGGTTGCAGGGGAGCTCTATTTGACTCCCTGTACCCCGAACCTGCCACTAGACCTCAATTAAACCCTAATTTCATTTAGGTACCCCATATCTGTACCTCATCAATATGACAGTTGTCTTTCCCACTTTCCCACTAACTGGGATTAGACTGGAAGGATAATAGTTCTTTGAGTAGAGAAGAAGGGTTAGATGGGGGAGATATTACAGAAATAAAAGTAACAAGATTTGGCAACTGATTGTGTTGAGATTCAAAAAGAAGATTTCAAAATGTTGGCATTTATAGACAAGTGTCGGGAGATTGTCTCAAAAGAATTTACAGTCTTGAACCTATCTCCAAGTCAAGGGGCAAAGTTTATTGTAATTGTAATGCCCATTGAAGAGGGTTAAATTCGGAAAGAATTTAGCAAAGAATCAGGAACAAGGAGACAAATTTATTCAGTTTTTGTTACTGATATGCTAATTTTATGGCCTAAAGGTAGAACTGAGGAGTCTTCTATTCACTATTGTCTCAGGACTTGGTTATATCACTGACCAGCAGATTATCTATTTGACAGTCAGCAATGTTTATAGGACTATCCAGAAGTCAGAATGATGAGGTAAAATCTAGTTTTCAGGGTTCCCAGTTAGGGAACCAAAAATATGATGAGGACATCTAGTTTTGGGGACTTCTGGTATGGGAACGAAAAATATGATGAGATCTAGATTTAGGGAACCAAAGTGAGATTAGGGTTTCTGGAGGTCAGGGAGTTAAATATTTAAGTAAGGTCTAGTGGCAGGTTTGGGGTTCAGGGAACCAAATGGAGAGGTTTGGCTTCCCTGCACCCCTTTGGGATTTGGGGCAAGGATAGGGAGTTTTGGGGAACCCCCTTCTGGTGGTGCAGGGATTCTCTCTAAAGGAATTTACAAACCCAAATAGGGATTGGGAAGTAAGGGTTAGAAATCCCAACAGAGAGGCATAAAGTCTCCTTAGAGAAATAGGTGAGGATAAAGAGAGAGTAGCACTGGAAAAGAATATTATCCAGTGGGCAGAGGCTTCCTTAGCATAGCATGGCATAGCATGACATGTTTAGAACCTCTGTAAAGAGAGGATTTTAGATTGGCTTTTTTATAATAGGAGTTTTGGCTACAAGCTGGGTTTCAGCTTGAGCTGAATTTGAATAGAATTGAATGAGTTTCTTTAATTGAATAGGGTTGAACTTCTTTTGCTCAGGACTGAACCAACCCCATCTAGATAACAGAATTAAGCTGTTTATCTTGTTTCCCTTGGGCGGGGTCCCTCACTGAGGCAGAGTCCAAGAAGAATTTCTCCTTCAAGGAATTTTAGAGTTTTGGGGTCCCTTCTTCAAGAAGACTTTAGAATCAGACAGATTATTAGAACAGAAGCACCCTAAGTTCAGGGGACCCCATTGGTGTTGTTTTCCCCTTGGAGCTGAACTCTATCATTTCCCCTCTTAGGCAGTTTGAACCCAAATTCATTTGGGACAAAGGGACGAAGATCTCATTTTCTGATAAGGGGACTAGAGCTGTCCCTGCCTAGTGGGTTACAGACTGAGGAAAGGAGGCATGCGACTTGAAGATGGCTTCATTATTCATTCATTTATTTATCTATTTATCTATCTATTTATTTATACATGCCTGCTGTCAAAAGTTTGCTTTTTTTTTTCATATAGGCTCAATGAGTATGCAAAACATGAAAGGCATATTTGGAGTCAGTATAAATTTTCACTCTCATACCTTTTTCTAATTCTAAAGTTCTGTGAGGGCAAAAATGCTCTGAGCCCAGTGTGGGGTTAGAACCTTCAATGGTTAGGCCCAGAGTAAGCTTAGAGGCTTCCCCATTTAGATTTGTGGCAGCCACTGCTCTAAGCAGAGAGATCACCCTAAAAGCATCAGGTTTCTTTGATAAGTAAGCAAGGGGTCTTGTGAAGTCCATGTCAGCACCCTGGATGCCTTAGAATCAGCTGGAGTCAGGATAAGCAAAAGTCCTTAGTCTTTATTCTTGGTCTTTAGGGGGAGAAGGGAAAGGAATGGATGCAAGCTCTCTATAACCTCCCTTCTCCTCATCCACAGCCAAAGTGACCCTGGCTTGTCTTACTCCACCCTCTAATCCCTCCTACAATTATCTATATACAGCAAAAGATCCAGCCAGCACAGAATAGTGAGAAGGGCCATTTTCCAAGCATATGCTAATAGAGTATTGTCCAATCGGTAATTAGCCTTAAGTGCTTGGTTGTCTGATTCCAGTGCATCAACTCAGAGTTTCAGCCCTTTACATAAAGGGTCTGGGATGGGTAGCTAGGAATTGAATCAAGAGTCAAGTCCCCTAGGACCTGGCGACTTTCATCAACATATAGTATAAATGACTTTATAAGGCCTGGGCAAGAGATTGGTTTAGCTTTCAGGGTTTTAAAAGCCTTGGCCTGATCAGAGCTCCATTTGAGGCTAATTGTGTCAGAATCTTGAATAGAATCATGGATGGGCTTGGCAATAACTACAGTTAGATAATCAGATTCTACAAAATCCCACTATGCCCAGGAAAGTATGCAGCTATTTTTTTCAAGAAGATTCTGATAAGATTGCCTCCTCTCTATTGTGAGCAAAGAGGAGATGGGAGTTAATTCATAGCCCAAATACTTAACAGACTGATGAGCAAAGTGGGGTTTTAGAGAAAGAAACTATCTTTCCAAGAAGCCAGAAAGTTAAGGGTTTTTTATGGCTGCACCCAGAGAAGCCTCTCCGATTGGGCTACAGATCAAGTGCCTGTTCAAATATGTGAAGGCTGTCACAGAAGCCCTGAGCTACCTCCATATTATGGATATTGCCCATGTTAATTGATGGGGGTTATGTTCTGTCTGGATTTGCTCCTTCAAAGACAAAAAGAAATTGTGAGTATGCAATGTATGCAAAAGAAAGTATCTTTAAGCACCTGCCATGCTAGGTGGTGCCAGGGATTCTTCCTGTGTGCTCTGGGATACTTGTATTGGGCTCATGGCTTTTTCTGACCATTTACTCTGATTGTAGAAATTTGCTATGAGAGGAAAAAACAAGGACATGATTATAATAGCATCAAAACAGGTCCTTCAGGCTTCAGCCTGAGCACACTTATATGATAGGATAAAGCATCCTTAGTTCTGTTTGACAACCAATCGCGCAGTAACAATTCCACCTCATGGCCAGACTCAGGAATAATCAGGTGAGAAAGAAAGAAACAGAATTGGGAAGCTGAGTCAAAAGGATTCCACCTTGAGCAAATTAAGTCCAACCCTAAATTTGCGCTAAGGTTGTCCTCTCAGCTCTTGCTCAGATAAGACATCCATTTGTGACAGTTCAGGTAGGCATTCTCTGACTAACTTATAGCATTTCTCTTAAATGGTTGGTTAATGACTTAATGATCAGGCAATCAAATTCAAAACTCAAAAGAATATCAGTTACAGTTCCAGGAGATTTCATTTCTAATAGCAAATTCTACTAAACGAAGCTTAGGGCCAGATATGTTATTTTTAAAGTTTACCAGGACCCATAGGAGAATGTGTTATATATGTTTAAACTTATCCTGGTACAAAGGCTCAATTATTAAACAAGCATAGTTTCTTACTAAACACGTTCCTTGTTAGGGAATTCTATATCTGAATCAGGTTCATTTCTCAAGACCGAAGACCTTGCTTACCCTAATGGTTTCAAGAAAACTGGCAAGCTAACAAATTAAGGGGCAGAGAAGAGGCTGACCTTATTGTTGCCCATCCCAACTATTCTTTAGTGTTTTCATGGGTGATGCTGTTTGATAAGGGGGAAAAAAGGTGTTGTACATCTCATATTTGGAGGTGAACTGATAAGGCTTTTACCTTATCCTTCCTGTTCCACATATAAAACCAATTTTAGATTTAACATGATGACATTAACTCCTTATAGATCTTTAGTGTTCTCTTCTTAATCTGATCTGAGATGAGAGGAGTTAGCAAATGGAGGGACTTGGGACTATCTCGATCTTGTTAGCAATCCCCACAATTGAGATACACTCAGGAATCTGGGGAGTGGAGTGGAGAGGATCTCTTAATACCTTCTGGGATGCTTTCCCAAAGGACCAGAAGGGGACCCCCGAACAAAATAGAGTCAAGGAAGTGTTGAAGTTCATAAGGAACTCCAAAAGGTCCTGGGGTTCGCAGACTGGTGTTTCAAGGTGTCTCAAAAGATTTTGCAGGCTTGAACCCATCTCCAAAGCAAAAGGCAAAGTTTATTGTAATTGTAATGTCAATTGAAGTGGGCTAATTCCAAAAGACTTTAGCAAAGAACCAGGAGCAAGGAGACAAATTTATCCAGTTCTTCATGTGGTTGATATGTTAATTTTATGGCCTAAAAGCAGAACTGAGGAATGGTCTCAGGAATTTGGTTATCACTGACCAGCAGATTATGTATCTGACAGTCAGTAATGTTTGTAGGATTATCCTAAAGCATGAAGATTTTAGAATTATAGAACAATAACACTCTAAGGTCAGAGGGCCTCAGGATCCCTAATATATCTTCCCTAAAGTCTAAGGGAAGAAATATTATATTTCTGGGCCAGAAGATTTTTACAATTATTGACAGACAGATTGTTAGAACAATAGCAATGTAAGGTCCTCAGGATCATTGATTCTAAAGCCAGAAGACTTTAGAATCACTGTCAGATTGTTAGACCAAAAGTGCTCTTAAGATCAGGGGACCTTAAAATTATTGCTATATTTCCCCTAAAAGTCATACCCTATCAGAAAGGTTAGCAAAAAGTTACTATTTACTGCATTTGTTTTTTCTATTTCTTTTCTTTCGGAATGGAGTAAATTCCTGAGATTATCCCTAATGTTTCAGGAATTTTTTTTTCTTTCAGTCTTACAATGGCTAATTGTCAAATTTCTCAATTATTTCTCTCAAAACCTTGAGAATCTGCTAAGATGTTGTTTTGATTTTAATTAGCCAACTTTATTTCGTAGCCCCCAGTTTGGCCAGAGTTAAGGTTAAAGTTAGGTTTTTCCCCTTTTTTAAGATGAGAATCAAGGATGTTAAGAAATTTTCCTAGCATTCTAAGTATAGCATAGAAGTTTTTTCCTTGCTGGTTGTGTTTTAAATCTTTCTAGATAACAAAATCTAGCTCACAGAACAAACATGACACAGACATTCTTCACAGAGACACATACACATACAAAAATGACATGAAAGAGGTCTGTCCCATCTTTGCCAAAAGCCATAAAATTTGTTTACCAAATAGCACTTTGTCTCTTTTGGCATCCCAGAGAGGGTGGAAAGATGGCAAAGGTTCCTTAGGAACTTTGCCAAAAATTGAAAGAATTTCCAAGTCTCAGCATCCCCAGTCAAGGAAAATTTGCTAAGCATAAAGCTCAAGACAATCCAGACAACTTTCTTTGAGTTGCTTGAGATGTCTCAGCTATAGGATTGAGGGGAAAAAAAATGGGGAACTTAATCTTGACAAAGAGGGAATCAAGCCAGGGGAGGCCATTCTCTCATATAGGGCCACCAAATGTTGAGGTTCAGAAAGAAGATCCCAAAAGGTTGGGAGTAGCAATCCAATGTTGTGTAGTATTTCAAAAGAACTTGCGAGCTTGAACCCATCATCAGATCAAGGGGCAAAGTTTATTGTAATTGTAATACCAATTGAAGAGGGCTAAATTCCAAGAATTTAGCAAAGAACCCAGGAGACAAATTTATCCAGTTCTTGTCACTGATATGCTAATTTTATGGCCTAGAGATAGAACTGAGGAGTCATTTATTCACTATTGTTTCAGGAACTTGGTTGTATTTGACAGCTATGTTTGTAGAGCTATTCTGAGGCCAGAAGACTTTAGAATCAGATATGTTATTAGAATAAAAGCACCCTAAATTCATAGGACCTCATCACTGCTATGTTTCCCATAGAAACTGTATCCCATCAATTGTACATATGGGATAAGGGAGAGTAAATGAGGAGTCCATTATAACCTCGAAGTTATCAACCGGGACAATGGAAGAAGAATGATGCTTTGGATAGAAACAATTTTGAGACATGTAGATTAGTGGGGAAAGATAGGGTCTCTTTTGGACATGTTGCATTTTAGATGTCTATGGGATATTGAACTGAAAATTTCTAATAGACCATTGGGGTTGCTGGTCTGAAGTTTAGGGAGAGGCTGGGACTGGATCTGGGAGTCATTGACATTGAGATGCTCATCAAATCTCATTCTCTAAGGACTGACTTTGCCCTAGAGAACTAGTGTAAAGACTAGGACTGAGCCTTGGGGAGACTGGGTAGGAGGAGCATCTGGAGAGAGAATTGTCATGAAAACTCAGAGAGGAAAGATAATCCCGGAGAAAAGTTGGTTAATGGTATCAAATACAGCAGAGAAGTAAAAGATCAAGAAAGATTAGGACTGAAAAAAGACAACCAGATTTTGCAATTAAGAGATCACTGTTAACTCTAGAGAATTAACTTGGGAGTTGAATGATGGGGTTGGAAGCCAGTTTGAAAAGAAATTAAGCCGAGAGGGCAGAGAAAGCATAGACAAAGAGTGTAGATAGCTTTTTCTTGGAAGAAGACTTAGGGATAGGCCAGGATTGAATAAAGAAATCTTCCCCTAGATTGGTTGATGTTTGCTACACCATTGTTAGTGAGTACATAATAAGGCATTATATAAAGAGTGGATTTAATATCATTTGGATAAAGAAGCATTTTAAAATTACCAACTGAAGAAAACATAAGGAATTGGTCCAAAAAATGCTTGACAAAATATGCATGTTTGAGATATATATTGTCCAGTGAATTACTCATTTTATTCTCATTTCATTTGTTTCTATTTTATACTGATGTGCAAGTGAAAACAAATTCAGATGTTATACATATGTCTTATGCCTATATGCATGTTATATTAAGTGAGTCAATATTAAAACCTGAATTTATTTTTTTAAAAAGATTCATTTGGCAAAAGAATTCATAGGCTACAAATAAATTGTAATCTCCCTTAGTACCTATAAAATTTCCTTTCAATATAATTTTTCAGGTATACACCTCGTATATAAAATGAGAGAAAAACTCTGTATTTTGTGCATATTTTTACATATAAATTATAAGTAGGTCAAAAATGTGAACTTGCTGAATTATATATGTGACTATATTTATATATATGTGAATATATTTTTTTCTTTTATAAGCCTGTATTTCTCCATGAAGGTTGTGCTTTATCTTATGCCTTATTGTAACATGGAGAAGCAATCCATATTTTAAGGAATCCTGAGATTTAGAGCTCTTTTCACCATTTTGTGATGAAGTAGTTACTTGTCCCAGGTCAGGCCTTTACACCCTGTCTCTTCTCCTTTCTGCTCCATCTTGGCCAATTCCCGTTTTAAAAGTCTATGCCAGTGGACTCTGGGAGGCTCTCCCAAACTTGAGAGGCTTCAAGTGTTGGCACATGACAGCCTCATTAAGTTCCATTATGAGAACATTAACCACTGGGTGATGAATGTTTTTGGCTGTGGTCATTCTTCAAAATCATCTTTGTAGGAGGAGAGTTGCACATGTGGAGAAGCCCACTTTCAGAGCTGAGAGGATCCTTAAGATGTCATTTAGTCTAGTCTTCTTGATTTACAGGTGAAGAAACTGAGGCTCAGAGAGAATGGACTATGTCAATGGTACAGGTTTTATGTAACAGAGCTGGGTTTTGAACCCATATCTTACTATTCCAAATCTAATACTTTTTCTGTTAGATCACTCAGGTATATGAGGAATTGAACACAGATCTTTGGAAGCACTAAAGTGATCCTTAATTAGCTACATTAAATCAATGTCTGCTAAGAGTTGAACTGTCAACTACATGAATTGTAATATCAGGTTGGATTTTAAATTAGAGACTCTGGATTTCCAGATCTTAACAGTGAGCTACAAGAGACCTTGGAAGCTCTTTAGTCCAGGTCAGTCCTGACCAAGAAATCCTTCTGTGGCATCCCCAATAAACAGTCATCCACATTCTGCTGGCAGTGGAAACTTGGTAGTAAGGACCTGGAATCATGAAGACCTAAATTCAAATCCTGTCCCTTAATAACTCTGTGACCCTGGGCAGAAGTCTTATTACAGCCTCAGTTTCTGTATCTGTAAAATGGAGGAAATAGTACTTTCCTTACAGGGTTCTTGTGGGGATCAAATGAAATAACATGTAAAGCCCTTTGCAAAGCTCAGTGCTCTATGACTGCTAGCTCTTCTTATAAGATCTCCAGTGAGAGCGAATTCAACTTGACAGTTTTCCTTGTTGAGAAATGCTTCCTAATCATCTTAAATCTTTTTCTTTGCAGCTTTCCCCTTTGATCCTGCTTCTGCCCTTGAGACCAAGCAGAATAAAGCTACTCTCTTTTCTGACAGACCCTTTATAATTATGATGTTTCTTTTCAGTCATCTCCCGATGAGACCACATACCACACAGTTCTCATTTGGCGCATCTGTAGAAGCTCCAGCTTGTCTGTGGGTTTCCTAAAATATGATATACAGAATTGGGCTGGACACATTCCAGAACTGGTCTCAAAAGGGCCAGAAATATTCTGGATGCTTTGCCTTGGATTGTAGCCACCTAAGACAGCCCTAGTGTAACGAACCTCCATGGTGTATGATCAGCTTCTTTTCTACCTAAGAGTCGCTGCTGCCATGTTGGCATTCAGGTCTTTAGGATTAAAGGGGTTTGACTTTTACTTCTGTGATCGTGTTTTAGAATATACAGTAAAAGTGGACATATTCATGAGTATTGGCTGCCTTTAATCCATTATAAACTCCATGAGTACCAAGAAAGTGTAGGCACTATGGGAACTTGACTATCACTCTTTTCCTCTACATCTTTATGTTTTTTAATTGATTGAAAAGTTACAAGTCTGATTTTCTTTGGCATGTGATTGAAATAACTATATGAGAGGGCCTTTCTGTTTGTTTCCCCAAGATCTTAGAATCTGCAACATGCTTAATATTCTACTGCTTTCATGTTTTACCTCTGCTGTTTTCATCTTTTGAACAATCTAGGGAAGGGAAACATTTGACATTAGTTTGTAATAGTCACCTGTCCAAAGGTTAGTCTTACATTATAACTAACTGATAGTTTGCCCTGCCCAGAGTTTGAGTAATTGGGATGGAATGTGAACTGTGGCTCCTGTTTATTGCTCTGGGACAGTAAAAATAGAAGAGCCCTGAAACAGACAGAGGTAATCAGTCCCAGGGCAGGCTATTTACAGAATTTCTGAGCTACTTAGGTAGAGAGGATGTATTTTTTGGGGCTCCAAATTCAAATACAATTTGGTTTCAGTCACCATGCCATTTTCTTCCTCAGAGGTTCCCCTACTACTGGCTGAGCTGAAACCAGGACGCCCACACCAGTTTGATTGGAAATCAAGTTGTGAGACCTGGAGTGTTGCCTTTTCTCCTGATGGTTCCTGGTTTGCCTGGTCTCAAGGACATTGTATTGTCAAGCTGATTCCATGGCCCCTTGAGGAACAGTTGTAAGTAGTGTGCCATCCTCTTTTAAAAGAGAAGGGCTGCTCAAAATACTAGAGTTGTTTAGATGTGCTTGGTTTTGATTATTTCTGAACATGTGTCCTCTTTAAACCTTTAAAAACAAATTCTTTTTGAGGTATTCCCTGTGGAAGAATGGGGGAGCTGAAAATGGTCCAAAAATTGATAACAGTGATGGAGAGGAAGAATTAATATCTTTCATAAACATTTGCACAAACACTCATTAAGGACCTGTTGTTTGGATAGGTATAATTAGTTATGATTAATCAGCTTTTAATGCTAATTATATATAAAGCTCTTCTTGTAGATCTTATAAATTTAGAGTTGGGTGAGATCTCAGGTCTTCTGATCAATTCCCTCATCTTACAGATGAGCAAACTGAGGCTCAGGGAGGTAAGGCTGATACTTGAACTCAGGTGTTCAGGTTTCAAATCCAATATTTTTCAGTATATTGTTGTACTGTGTTAAACTACTAACATTTTTTATGTTGGCCAAATTCAGAAACCAGGAAGTCAAAAGTTTATAATAACCTGTTAGGATAAGGATAGTATAGTAGATACTATAGTTGAATTCCATGAACTCCAAAACCAAATGCCCCTCCTTCTGGGTACTGATTTTGCCCTGGAGTAGATCTCTGGAGTAGTCATGATCCTGAGAGCCAGTCTTTTGTGTTGCTTTTTACACATGGAGCTTTCCAATCGATAAAAAAGAAGCGTTAGTTTTTATAAAACTTACTTCCAAAGTAAGTCTCTTGTTTCTGTTCCTTTCTCTTTCAAAACTAACCATTGTTAGGATTAGATTAGAGGGAATATATCAAACTAAGATTTGAGAGAACGGGGCTATAATTCTAACACTTCTCACTTCTTAGCCAAATAAATGTGGGCAAGCCAGCTAAATTTTGCAAAATGGAGATTTTTGCTATATTTCAATAAGAAAGGATTGAAGTTAAATGAAAGTAAATGGGAATGGTTTATGATTTCCTTAGACAATCATAGGTACAAATATACTCTCTATGATGGGTAAAAATATGGACAGATTAGAAAAAAATTATTTACTTAATAAAATAATTCACTAAATGATTCTTTAAGTATCATTGTCCCAGAATTTGGGGCCTGAGAGGTATTAAAGATCGCACGATCTAACTTCCTTATTTTATAGATGGGGAAAATAAGGTCCAGCCAAGTGTTTCTTTGAGTACATTTAGATTATGTGGTTTCTGTGAGAATTTTCAGGAATAAGGCTTTTGCTTTTAGAGAAAAATATCTACATAGAAATAGGAGACATGTTTTTAAAAAGCTGGCCTGAAACTTTTATGAAGCACTGAGTCTCACTGTAGCATAGAGAACGGTGGAGGAGCAGGGTTCCAGTCCTGCCTGTGTATCTGAGGATGCTCTGACATTTAAATTTTAAGGATCTCTGTAAACATAGAAATTAACTTAAACACTAAGTTTCTTTTTATTTTTCAGTGTCAGTTTGATCAATTTGACAAGTATTTATTGAGTTTGTTGCTATTTGATAGGTGCTATTTGATATAAAATCAAAAGTCAAAAAAGGGTCCTGCTCTCAAGGAGCTTACTTACATTCGATTGGGGAGAATGTAGGAAATAAAATACAAAACATATATAAAATAATTTCTATAGATCTAATATGAAAAACCCGGGGAGCATACTGGGAGGGTAGGTGGAGAGTAGAATAGGGTCATAGAAAGGATGGGGTTGGTGCTGATGACTATAAAGGAATATGATGTAGTGACCAAGGAAGGGAACATCTAGCTTGATCGTCTGTAGCTTTGAATTGTAAGTGGCCTAGGGACAGTGAATTGTTGATCCCTTTACAGTAATAGTCAGCATGTGAATTGGCTTATCAGTCTGTAAGCAGAAGAGGGAAGGGTGGAGTGGAGGGCATGGAGGGAGGAAAGATGGCATAATTTTGTATCTAACCCTGTTTCTAAAACTAATTCTTCTTGGACTTGCCTGATGGTCAGTTCTGTGGTCTGGAATTCTCAGCTTGACTTCCATCCCAGAGCCCACCCCAGAGTAGATTATCTTCTCCTGGCTGGGAAAAGATTTTCGATTGGAGAGACAAAGAAGTCTAGGGAAATGACAAAGTCATAGCTATGAGTACTGAGACTCCAGTCTTCAGGCCATTCCAGCTCTGCCCTATGGCACACTGTAGTCCAGAGTGGATTCTCCCCCCATTGGAAGTTTTGGAAGGTCTCTGGTCTTGGAATTGGGGAAGGAAGGGCAACAGGAATAAACTCCAGCATATTTAGATTAAAATCCTGGGGAAGTCAGTTTTCCACAGCTTATGTTTTTGCTTAGCTTTCATCTTTTATGATCTGATGTCGCTGAGAGAACACTGGATGAGCCCTAGTTTTGGTTCTCTCACTGACTGGATGATTATGATACGGGGCAAGTCATTTGATGTCTGAAGTTTCTTTTATCTCTAGAATATTGTGTGATCTTTGTGGCTTTAGAGTGAAATTTTTCATTGGTTTTGCCCCTGGTTAGAATCTGTCAGAGGAATCAAGAGAAAGATGTTCCTTTTTAGGCACAGTGGAGAAAAGAGGGGGAATGGATATTTGCTAAACCAGTTGCATTAACAAGGACAGAATTTTATTTTCTTGGCTCTTTCTAAGGCACATTAAAAACCTTAATTTTTATTTTTTGTTATGATTTGTTCAACAGAATAAGGATGAGCCTAGATTTTTTTGCCTCTGGAAATCCTCAGTAGTTCTGGCTTGTTTCCCGTAGATGAGGGCTTCTTAAATTTTTTCCACTCATGACCCCTTTTCGCCTGAGGGATTTTTACATGATCCCAGTTATATAGGTATATAAAATAGATATATAATTTAAACATTTACTTATCATAGTTTTGCGACCCCTATGTTCAGTTATAAGACCTTCTATGGGGTCGTGAACCATAGTTTAAGAAAGTGGGGCTATAGAGTATGGTAGTTTTACATTCAGGCCTGGAGTCTTTCAACCTTACAAAAAGATAACTGCATTTTTTCTTTCTGCACTCCCAACTCCAGAGAACTCCCTGGATAGGTGCTTCTTTGGTGCCATGCCTAGCCTTAGCCCAGGCCTTCCCGCAGGCCTCTGGTGAGTGAATGAAGGTGAGCAAAGGCCAGTGAGACTCTCAGAAGGAATAAAAAGTAGAGTCATCTAGCCCACTTGTTCTCTGGTAACTTTAAAGATTTAGAAATTCTAATGTCAAAAGTAAGGAATGATTAAGAAACTGCTTCTTCCTACAGCATCCCCAGAGCATTTGAGCCTAAAAGCCGAAGCAGCAAAACAGATCCCAAGGGGCGAGGCAGCCCAAAGGAAAAGACATTGGATTGTGGTCAGATTGTCTGGGGTTTGGCCTTCAGTCCGTGGCCATCACCACCTAGTCGAAAGCTCTGGGCCCGAGTCTGCCCCCAAGCATTGGATTTCTCTTGCCTTATTCTTGCTACGGGACTCAATGATGGACAGATCAAAATCTGGGAGGTGCAGACAGGTAGGTTGGAAGCCCATGAGAGAGACTGAGGTCTAGGGTGAGTGACTTACCCATTTCTAGTGGGGTCCTGGTTGCTAATTTGCCTTTGGTTGTGGCAGTGACCCTCTTACTCACCTTCTTGAATAAAATGCAAGAGTCACATCACCTGCACAAAAGATTTAATGAACGTGTTTCTTTCCTTAGGGCGACTGCTTTTGAATCTGTCTGGCCACCAGGATGTAGTGAGAGATCTGAGCTTCACACCCAGTGGAAATTTAATTTTAGTTTCTGCATCAAGAGATAAAACTCTTCGAATCTGGGATCTAAATAAAGATGGTATGGATGTGCTAAAGCTACCTGAGTTATAAGAAAATACTGCCCATTTTCCCATCTGCAAAATGGAAAAATATTATCTGGATCTAAATCTTTTTTAGATCTTTAATAATAATGGCTGTGCTGAACCCACAAGTTATGTTCCTTATTAGAAATATTTTTTAAAAAACAATCTACCAATAAACTCCTTGACGAGCATTCAGAGCTTAGTGTAATTTTCCTTGGCAAAAGGGTTTCATATTTTTAGAGAAATATGCCTAGAACAAAGTCCTATAGAGGGATCTACCAGTGTTGGTCCCTTCTTGGAGAGAGAACATTATGAAAAAAAAAATATGTTTGCATTCTCTTTTTGTCCCCAAAGGAGCAGGGATAGGAAAGAAGAAGTGACTCTATGAAAAGCAGAAAACTGGGTGGCAGACCCCCTCCCCTCCAAGTATTCCTGGCAGAGTTGATTCATAGCTTCCCACCCATGACCAAGTGGCCTCCCTTCACACCATTGAAAGAAAGGATCTCGCTCCTCTATTAGAAGCCGGGGAAGCCACTGGAGGTCCTGGTGCTGTGTGGCGGCCTTGTGCTCTTTCAGAGTCACTGTCCTTCATAATTTAAAACAGGCAGATGTTGTAATTTAGGGAACAAATGAGACATTCATGGTTGGCCTTGGGGAAAGGGCCTTTCCTGTACAGTGTTAAAACTTGAATAATTTTGGTAGTCGGTTGTTTAGCTGCCGATTATAAATGCTATTTGAGAATAAATTGTATTTTTCTTTTGTGTTGGATTTATAAAATTCTGCTTCTGGTTTACCTTCTGTCATAGCCATTTTTGTTTCAAAAGGATTGGAAATAATGCATTTTATCTACTTATGTGATAGTTATTCCAAGTTTTTAAAACATTTTCATTTAAATGCTGTTTATATACATACAACCTTAGTTATTTAAATTTAAAAGTGTCCCAGGATCTTATGAAGGTGCTGTGTGAGAACTCCAGATAGAAAGAGTTGTCAGAATGGATGAGAAGGCAGGCATTCTGTACATGCCAAGAATTAACTTAGTTTTCTGAGACAGGGGGTACAGAAGGGTAAGTACATAAATAAAGTGGCATTCTGGAGGAAGAATTTGGACCAAATTTGGACCTAGAAAGGAACTTAAAAAATCACTGGGTTCAAGTTCTTTGCTTTACAAATAAAGAACTGGAGCATCAGGTAGAGGGCAGCTGCCAAAGGTCAGGCACCCATAGGTAGTATTGCTGGTCATACTAGTGACATACCAGCGACAGGTGACCCTGTCCCCAGACGCTTATCACTTAGGATGAATGGAAGTAGTTGTCTTTATCTGAGCAGTATGAGAAAGCTGTCAGAGGTTTTGGGTGGGAGGATGAGGAAGGAACATCTTTGGGGAATGCTTGGTGGCCAGAGGTGATATGTGGCCTCAGATGGAGCAGGTAAGTGGGGAAGTGAATGGTCAAGAGTCTCCAGGGAAATGGGGGAGGGAAGCAGTTTTTTTCCTTTGAAAAAATGTAGTGAAATGAATGATTTTTTTCTCCATTGTTTTATAGTCTCCTATATCACTCCTCTGAGGGAAATTGCATAAGCATATTTATCTAAGTCATCTCTTTGAAGAGTTGATAACTTGGTCTTATAACTTGAATGTGTTATGGCCGTACATAATTGTAATGGCTTTTTCATAATTCATTAGAGTGTTATCTATTAGTAAAAAGGGAATTAACAAATGAAACCATTGAGTCTTTGGGATTTGAACTTGATTTTTAAAGCAATGAGAAATCACTCTGTTAAGGACTTTGAGAAGTGAGGGGTAAAGAAACAGTCTAAACAGACCAGCCATTGGAGATTACTTAGGAGAAACAGGTGGACATGAAAAGCATGCTGTGCTCCCAAGCTCCCTGGAAAGTGTTTGTGATTCCCTGAGGGAGTATTTGGCCTACTTCTCATGTATTCTGGTGACTTAACTAAATATGTGACCAGATTTAACAGCATTAAGAATCTCACGCTCAGTGGAGAGTGGGATGTCTGTTGTGAGGCCTGGATGCCCCTGTCGCCACTTCCTCAGTCTCCCTGACAATGGAATCACTGTTTGCTTCTCTTTCTTTGACAGGCAAACAGATCCAGGTGCTGTCTGGCCATCTGCAGTGGGTTTATTGCTGTTCCATCTCCCCGGACTGCAGCATGCTGTGTTCTGCAGCAGGAGAGAAGTCCGTAAGTCACCATGTTAGGAACTGTTCTCCCACTGCCTGCGCTCAGCCAGAAGAGGCGTCCGCAGCACCCTTTGGTGGGCTGGAGAATGGACAAACTAGGATCATGAAAGGCACAATGAGGTTCTTGTGGACGCTCTGCTGGCCTCTGGGCCGGGCTACGGAGGGGCGTCTGCGTGTAGGAGGTGCCTGGCGTTAGGAGAAGGCAGGGAAGCTGAGCCTTTCCCCAAAGGAGATCTCTTTGTTTGACATTGTGAAAGAAGCAGGCTCTCCAAAATGTTGGCTGAAGGGTCCAGAGTTTAAAGTGAGGACATGGATGCGAGCCCATCTTTTCCATTTCACTTGATGTAGTTACAGTCAGCTAATAGGATCCAGGCCCAGAGATACTCTCTAATGGATGTTTTATGTGATAAAGTAATGAAGTGCTCTTTCAGCTTGGCTCTCAAACTTCACATGGCTGAGTCAATGATGAGGACCCAGAAAATCAGGTTTGAGTTTGGGAGTAGTTTGTTTTTGTTTTAATGCCGCATTTATATGGAGTCTTGTGTCATACACACTAAACGAGGTTGGGGAAGGCCAGAGCCATGGGGGGGGAGTCACCAGAGCCCCACTCCAGTTTAATGGCTACTTCTCAGGTTTAGCTTAGCAGGCTGATAGACAGACAACCCCAGTGGGCTGTGAACAGCCAGCGCCAGATTTGTCTTTGTGGGGCTCCGGGGCTCCTAGAGGACCTCTTGGCCATTCAGGAGAAAGGTGTTTATGTTTGTGAGGGAAAGTCTGGGGCTTTGAATAGAAGTATTGGGACTGAGTGAGAACAGAATGTTTTGTCAGAATCAGGAGGACTTTGGAGGGGTTTAACCCTCAGTCCGGTTCAGTTTGCTGAGGCCAGACCTGCTCGGCTCTTCCACCTGGGGGAATGTAACCTGGGTGGGTGGGAGATCCCAGGGAATCAGAGCCACTAACTTTGATTAAGCCTCTTGTGAGGCTCCACACAGCGAGGGCAGGGTGGTGGGGAGCCTCCGCCTTTTCTGTGAGAGCCCTGCTCTCTCCTGCTGACTCCTGCTCTTGTTCTCAGGTGCTTCTCTGGAGCATGCGGTCCTACACACTCATTAGGAAGCTAGAGGGGCACCAGAGCAGCGTGGTTTCTTGTGACTTCTCACCTGACTCGGCACTGCTTGTTACAGCTTCCTATGACACCAGTGTCATCATGTGGGATCCCTACACTGGAGAGAAGCTGAGGACACTTCAGTAAGGACCACACCCCTGCTCAGAACTTTCCAGTGGGCTAGATGATGTGAGACCCGCCTTGGAGCCTCCATGGGAACCTTGTGGTCTGAGGCAAGGGATGGGGCAGCCAGAGAGACCCTTGGGTAGAAAGATGGTTTCAGAATGCGACTCTGCAGCAGGGGTATGTGTACGATTGGGACGTCACTCATGAGCTCTCTGGCCATCTCTCTGTTTGAAGGGCCTGCCCTCCTTTAGAACTGACCCTGGGAAACATCAGAGTTTAACATGTTCGCTTGATCAGATACTATCAGAGTAGGGTTTTCTGAGCTAAACTGTGGTTTCCAAAATGGATTGTGCTGTTCCTACAAACTCTTCTTTTTTCTATTTTACCTAAGAATTGTGGTTCACAATAGAATTGTGACCATCATAATTAGGGGAAGAAGATAGTTGTGTAGGGTTATGGTGGAAATGTGAACTTTGACACATTTTACACAAGGAAATGTATACTTTGGCAAAACATTAATATCTTGGCCCAAGTGGAACCCCATCAGTTTGTTAGGGTTCTTCTGTGCCTATTCCCTTAAGACACACAGTAGGCACGTCTGTCTCTTTGGACCACTGGTCGAGATGTTTACTTGGGCTTGCCTGTTTGCTGGGAGGAAGTGGATAGGAGGCTTGGTCACAACTACAGCAAATCTGCTCCTTCTTTTCCTCCCCCCAGGCACGTGTTAGACTCTCAGTTGGATTACACCCGTGATGTCCATGCCAGCTCACTGAGATCAGTGCGCTTCTCTCCAGAAGGCTTATACCTTGCTACAGTGGCAGATGACAGGTAATAGATGGATGCAGAGGAGGATTGAATTGTCATCGAGAACTCCTGAGGGAGTCTACACAAATGTCTGCAATTCTGTCTACAGTTGAATCTCAGTCACTAAAGTAATAAATAACTTTATATTTCTCTTTCATTTAGATTGCTCAGGATCTGGGCTTTGGAACTGAAAACTCCAGTTGCATTTGCTCCTATGACCAATGGTCTTTGCTGCACGTTTTTTCCACATGGTGGAATTATTGCCACAGGGTATGTATATATCTCTTACTTAAACTGATGAAGTAGCTGTTTTTGCAGAACACTCTCTAGCTCTTATGATGGAAAGAAAGGAAGTAAGGGGCTTCTTGTTGAATTAGAAGGCCCATAGCAGAGAGCAGCCACTGGAGGATGACTTTTTTTCAGCCACAACAACTCAAAGATCATCTTTAAAGGCACCAAAGGGGTTGTGAACATTCTTGATGAATTGATTTTAGATTCGTATAGTTAGAGGTAAGTATATAAGATTGTGTTTGCTTCTCTGCCACAGTACCTAATTAATCATTTTTTTTTTAATCTAGAAGACTTAATAGGCGGTATAGGAAATAGTGGTGATAGACAGTCATATGTCCTTATACTGAAAGACCACAGTATTATGAAGTGATATAGAAGTTGCATGGAAACTTCTCAGGATCAAGAGTCTAGTTAGAATTAACTTTGTGAATTTGTTTGGTGGCCTTTTTCCTTATTACTTCTGAATAAGTGAGCCAGGTTTTCAGGACTGGCTATATTTATAAATGTATGGTTATTGGGATACAAAGATACATTATTGAAAATCACTTCATCCTATCGATTCTAAAGCAAACATTTTATTTGGCCTTCATGATGTTTCAGAACAGGCATTTGAATCGGCCTTTTGAACATGCAGTAGCTGTTATTCATACTTGTTAGCTTAAAAATATTCAGTGCCTTGATTTCTATTTTCTTTCAGGACAAGAGATGGCCATGTCCAGTTTTGGACAGCACCCAGGGTCCTATCATCACTGAAGCACTTATGCCGAAAAGCCCTTCGTAGTTTTCTCACAACTTACCAAGTCTTAGCACTGCCAATACCCAAGAAAATGAAAGAGTTTCTCACCTACAGGACCTTCTGAGCCATGTCACGTGGTTTTGTTCAAAGACAAAAAGAGAACATGGAGACCTATTCTCTCTTAATAACAAGATTAACTTTTCTGCAAAGGTGGAGCTGAAATCATGGAATGGAAACAAGATGGGCTTGTAAATTATGATTCTTCTTTGAATTAGAATTGTTTTGGATTGTAAACAAGCAGTTAATAGACTGTAGCCGGGGAAAAAACCTGGTGGACTGGTCATTGACCTTTTTATCTATAATGTTCAAAATCCAGTAATAGAGAAGATGGTTCCATTTCCATGGCAGCAGAGCTTTAGTTGAAATTGTCCACTTATTAACAGCACAGTTTAATTCTCTTGGTGTCTTGATTCAAAGTGCAGTTAATAATGTTGTTTTGCTTATAAAAGTAACTGGGCTTTGAGCTCTCTTTAATGGTAAAGGAAAGAATCAAAATCTCCCTCACAGGGAAATCAGACTTCTGCCCAGTTTAGTCCTTAAAAGCAGTAGTAGCTAAACATTTAAATTGTTCTCTTGCTCTTGGTTCAGAGTATCAGGGACCATGCCTTTGTTTAGCCAAGTGCAAATACTTTTAATTTATAAAGTCAAGTTTGTCATTGTTTTTCTTCTGCTTTTGACTTTGACAAACCAGACAGAGCTTTAATGGGGGTGCTGGGGGGAGGGGGGTGGTCCTTGGGTGCGAGTGAACATTGGAGCTAACCTGAACGAACAGCCTATTTAACTCAGAGGGTGTAGTGTGGACTGATGAAGACATGTTAATTGGCTTCAAAAATAATGGTGTGCATGTAAAGGAGGAATCAGTGTCAGATTACAAGAAGGGTGCATTTCTAACTGCATGACTCATCATTGCTACTGAATTTTCAGTGGTTTGCCATTAACAACATATTTATTTGTGCTTTCTGAGCATAAGTTAAGGTACAATTTTGTTTTTCTCTATGGTTAACGAAAAAACCATAACGTAATCAGAAAGGCTGTACGTGGCACTTCAAAGCTGTATGGAGGTGTCTGGTTTCTCAGTGCTTCAACTGGTATTTTTATAATTTATGTATGAGTTCAGAGTTTCCTGTCTAACTCATTTTCTAGTCTTGCCTCCCAAATGAAAATAACTTTTTACAATTCAGGTTTTTCCTTCAGCCAGTCAATCAATAAACATTTATTAAGCACCTACTGTGTGCCAGGCACTATGCTTAGTGCTGTGAATGGATGGATACAAAAAGAGGCAAAAAGTACTCCCTGTTCTCAGAGAGTTTACAATCTAATCTAATCCTTTTAAAATGTAATTTTTGCATTTCTTTTTAAAGAAAGGACACATTCTTTTCCTTAGATCCTGTCCCTCTCCCATTTTACTTGTATTATTTTGGTAGAATGCTGGTGTACAGTTTACTGCTCGACTTTTTAGATCCCTTTCATCTATGGGATGTTCAGAGGAGGGACTATACTCAACTTGAAACCTGGGATCAACTTCTGCCTTTAACACCATGTGGACCATGTGGTTTTTGGCTTCTACTCTACCAAACTAAGTCTCTGAGAGCCCTCCCTCTCCAGATTTGTGATGTGGAAAATATGATTGCTGAGAGAGGAAAGTGAAGCTTTATTGTACAAGGAATCATGGAAGAAAGAGTTTATCTTAAATAGGGGTGATGTTTCTAAACTGCCATCCAAGGACCCAAGTATATCCATCACCTCTCAAGAAGCTTTAGTATTTCATGGAGCTGCACTGTGCCACTAGCTTATACCAGTAACCCTTCTGTAGCTTTGTGGAGGGGTTAAGAAGCACCTCCCCTCTGTAACACTTTGTGGTCTGGTAGTGGGACTTGTGCTTCAATCTGTGCTGAGGCACAAGAGGAAGTTAATAGGGGTCACTTCTTAAGTATTCTCAATCAAATGGGGAGCCTCCTTTTCAAAGAATATATCATTTACAGTCTATATTAGGGAGTGTAAAGAGGAATTGACATTTCTCCTCCATGGCTTCTGATAAGGAATCACAGAATTACAAGAAATTGATTCCATTCAAAAATAAAAAATTCACTAAGTTCTAAGATCCTTATATTAAGGATCAATCCAAGTCAACATTCTCTATTGATTTAAGGAGTGCAGGAAAATTCATAGAACTTTTTTCAACAAATGAGTCATCCAATTTACTGATTTCTTATTGGATATTGATAATATGAAATGCAGCAAAATTATAATTGAAATAGCAGTTTGAGTATGGAAGACTAATATTTCAAGTGTCTTGTGTTCATAAGTGATCTTCATATAACCACCGGTACCATGGGAAACAATTTAAAGACCAGTTGTAGGGTTTTTTTGTTTCTTTGTTTGTTTTTTGGTAAGAAAATTGGGATGAAGTGATTTGCTTAAGGTGGTAAGTGTCAAGAGTCTGAGGCTGGATTTGAACTCATTTCCTCCTGACTTCAGGTCTGGTGATCTATCCACTGCACCACCTAGCTGCCACTAAGACTAGTTGTATTTTAAATTCTTTCTCTTCCTTTCTACACTACAATTAGGAAGCTGCTTGTGACTTTTACAACTCAAGGATGAGAAATAAATAAAAGTCAAATTTTTTAAAGTAAGAGGATATTGGTCATTTATTGGTCTTTTATCCTTTATTGGTCATTTATTAAAGATCAGTCTTACAAAAGCACAAAATTTATTTTCAACCATAAATCCAATAATGTCTTTAAATAGACAAAGAAGATTTTATCACAGATTACACTTGAAAAAACAAATATTACTCTCTGGGACAGCTCCACTTGGGGCAGGCACACTTAGGGACTACTCTCCCTCTATCAGAGCCCCAGGTGGGCAAAAAGGCCTTCAATAAACTGGGCATCCCAAGGTCAGACCATGAAATAGCCGCCTATTCTCACTCCAAACAATGCAGCAGTTTTAACACCCAAATGTCCCTGGACATTACCTTATTACCCAAATGGGGAAAGTCAACGTTTCTAGGACTTCTTGTCCATTTCCAGCTCTCCGGGGCCACTGCTTCACCCCAAGAGTCAGAGAAGTAGGAGTCTTGTTTTCTAATCATTGCTGAAGACGTGCTTAGAAACTACTTTTGCTCAGGCTTCTGCTACAATTAAATCTCTGGTGACTTGAAAAGCAGCAATGAGAGAACTTAGCTGAATCTTCTCACTTGTGCCAACAGCAAGTCTGTGTCTACAACAAACCAAAATGAAATGGGAGCCCATTAGAGATCCTGACAGTCTGAAGCAGAGGAAGCAAGGGAAGATAGTTTGGACAAAAATTATACCTTGTGGTCACTCCTCCCCCCAAGATGATATAAATAAGATGTGCGTCATGAGCCACTGACCAGAGCAAAACAAAACTCAAACCAGTTTAACATTAGTTTTAGGTAATGGCTGGCTGAATTCAATTGTTTAGTCATTCTTACTAAACTGAAAAAGTTAATCAGTATAGTTTCAAAACAAAGTTTTTGCTTTCTCCACTCCACCTCCTATGCAGCAAAAATAGCTTTTTGATTGTCTTATGTATTCGGTATGGAACCAGGAGTTTCAAATGGGAACACTGCTCAAGGAATGGATTATGTTAGTGATGTTCATTGTTGGTACTTCATGGTCTCTTGTACGTAAATACTTTGGTAGTACAGGAATACGTCCAGAAACTTAAGTAAAAACCAATACGGACACTATAGTATAGGCAAAAAGTGACCTCAGAAGTAATGTATCACGAACACATAACCCATCAATCCCCAGTAAACTAAATTAGCTGTCCCACGTGGATATATACAGCTTGTTTTTAGCTGGTTCACAGCTTGTTTGTTTATATATTGTCTGCCATCAAGGAAGGCTAATTATATTTATTGGACCTGGTGGTTAAATGCAGCTTCTATATACTTTGTCCTCCTATGGAACACTGTTGGGTGGCTTGTTGCTTAAATAGCCTTTAAGTCCAAATCCCTTAAGGTGATTTGCCCACTTTAGAGGCCCATCACAAATTTTCCTCTGAAGCAGACTTGCAAAACAAAAAGCACATTTTCAGAAAACATGGGGGCCAACCTCTTGGGGCCTTAGGAAGTAAGTACCATTACCTAACTTATTTCCACTAGTCATTCATTCAAATTGTGGGATCTTTAAATGAGCCACTTCTACCCTTAAATCTATACACCTGAACACGTGACCTGAAGAACAGTTAAAACAAACAAGAGCAGGTATATGGATGGAAGTCTTGGCCGTTAAATTCAGAGGAAAAAAAATTCAATATAATACAAATGAATCTTAATTAAAAAAAAAAAAAAGGCTGTACCAGTGTAAAAATTAAAAAAAATAAAAGTCTGGTGGATTATGTGGATACTTACTCAATATCTGCCATTTTGATCAGCAAATGTATTCGAACTGCAGGTGGAAAATCAACTGGATAGAGAAAGAAACATTGAAACTAGAGTGAGTTACTCCCCATCCTTAAGGTGCTTCCCTTTCCAGAGGACATCAAATGATATTTATTTCTGATCAATATACAGATTTTCTTTTAAAACAAATGTGGGTATCTTACACCAAACTAGAATGACAATATGGGTGCTATTACTACTGGATAGTCAAAATAGACAGTTTCACCTCCACGCCTTAGTGATGAAACTGTATTCTCATTTTAGGAAGCTGGTTTGGTCTCTATCAGAAGTGTCAAACAGATGCTGGGCTTCAATTCCAAATTAAATGTAATTGGAAAATATTTTCACAAAATAAGTAAAAAAACAATAGAGCAAAGGTTATGTTAACAAGTGGTTTTCTAAGTCAATATGCTTCCCCAGGGAACCTTCTGTATGGTTTTACTGGCCCCATTTCTAATTGAGTTTGATACCATTCATATCAGGGCTTCTTAGCAATTTTTTCCACTTGACTCCTTTTTGAATGAAAATTTTTTATGTGATCGCAGATATACAAATCAAACATTTACCGATAAATCATAATTTTGCACCCCCCACAATCTGTTACTGCAGATGGAGTCACAACCTACAGTTTAAGAAGCTGGTCTAGATGACCACTAAAATGCCTTTTCTAGCTCAAATTCTGTGTTTCTGTTGACCATCAGTAGTGACAGACCAGAAAACATCCGTCAAGCAACACCATAAATTTGATACTGGTGAATGGGGATGGAAGTAAGAGAAATTTAGAAACTTCATTCAAAAGGGAAATCTGTGCTTCTGAAAACTATATTCTGGTATAAAGTCATAGTCAAGAGGCCTCAAAAGACACTATTTCAATCAACGGCTTTTACTGCTTAGCTTGCCACATTATTCTGCTGACAGTTACTTCCCAGTAGGAGTTAAAGGGAATAAATAGTATCTGGTATTGAGTTTCTTGGTAGTTAAACCAAGTTCAAGAAATAGTGATCTAAAGGGGAAATACTAAATAAACCACGGTGGAATTTCCATTAAAATGTTTCTACTTAAAGAGAATTTCAATTTAGAACTTTTCTATGATGGATGTGTTTCTAGATGAACCTTGCCACTCTCCTTTCCCTAACTGTTCTGGGCAAAAGCTTTCCATGGAGGAACTATCTTCTTAAGACACATTCCCAACTACAGCACCAGCCCGATGTTTCTGACATTTCCCTCTATTTTCCAATAAAGAATCATGTTCCCTTCCCAGCCTGCTTTTTCTACAACATGGTTTCCAAGGAAAGAACCTACGTTACCTCGATGTACAAATAAGTGTATCTCTGTCAGAATATCATGCAGTGCCAAACCCTTGAGGGTTTTCAGTTCCATGATATCTGGAAAGGAGACCTGGTCAAGGGAAACACAACAAGATCTGCAGCAAAACTGAGCAAATGGCTTTTAACATACTGTGATGATGGAAACTAACACCTAGATTGCACACTCTTGAGTTTTACAATGGGCTTTGTTTGGTTACATATCAGGACAGGCAACTGAGCCCTGTAATTCTTTTCTTAAAAAAGTAAATTTGTATTGTTCTCTTTTTTTCTGTGTGTGTGATTATCACCTATATTTTTGAATGAATCTCCTGCCTCCAGAAAACAATTCTTTATAACAAATAAAAAGTTTAGCAAAGCTGGATCGCACTGAACAGGTCTGATATGATAACTATAGTCTATGTATCTTTTCAAAGAAGCAGAGGGAGATGCATTTGCCTGTTCTCTGGAAGCCCTTACTATTTAAAATATCTTTACTTAATGAGCTTCCTGAAAAAACTAAAACAAAACAAAAAAAATGAAAACAAAAACAACAGTTCTCTTATCACTGAACAAAATTAGATAAGTTTCAGAATATACCTGTCCATTCTTTAAATAACATGCTAGAGAAATACTGTGTCTGCTCCATTGGTGCCCTTTAGACACTGATGTTCTGTTCCAGCCAATTCACTCCCGATATACACCGTCTCTCCTCCTTCCTCCCGGCTACAATCCCATTTCAGCCGGAAGGAGCTTTAACTTGGTGTCAAGTCCTAAAGCAGCTAAACCTGCGGTGGCCTCTCCTGAGCCTCCTGGGTGACCTTGGCAAAGGATACTCCTGTACGCTGTGGTGAAGTCCTGGTTCAGCATCCAGTCCAGAATGTTGGCGATGTCAGCCTTGAGCGGGTGCCCTGTGCAGGTATACACCGTCTCTTCGGTCACCTTCCCAAAAGCCATGTTGGTGCTCTGCCCAGGAAGAGGAGACCAGATTTGTGGGACCACAAGTCAAGAGGAAGCTTGCTGGGTCCCGGGCTCGCCCAGATGCCACATGGGATCCAGGCCAAACTCCGCCCTCCCAATGAGACCTTCACTGCGGGAGAATTTTCCATCTGAGAATGGGACTCTTAGATTCCCTCTAAATTAGAGAGCACACTTGGCTCCTGATAGTTTTGGAAGCATAATACTCGAAAATATTCTCAAGTGAGGGAGATGCTAAATTTTCTGTTGGAGGTTAGAGAAAATAAAAGTAATACTTTTCATCCAAGTTCACATATAATCTACCCCTACCCCCATGTCTCTTCCCCCTGGAGTCTATGTCCTGTGGGGGTATGGACCTCACATTAAGAATCCCTCCTACAACAGAAGCAGCTACACCCAGAGAAAGAACACTGGGAAATGAATATAAACTGCTTGCATTTTTGTTTTTCTTCCCGGGTCATTTGTACCTTCTGAATTCAATTCTCCCTGTGCAACAAGAAAACTGTCCGGTTCTGAACAAATATAATGTATCCAGGATATACTGTAACCTATTCAACATGTAAAGGACTGCTTGCCATCTGGGGGAGGGGGTGGAGGGAGGGAGGGGAAAAATCGGAACAGAAGTGAATGCAAGGGATAATGCTGTAAAAAATTACCCTGGCATGGGTTCTATCAATAAAAAGATATTAAAATTAAAATAAATAAATAAATTAATTAAAAAAAAAAAGAATCCCTCCTACAGACAATATGGAACTGCAGAAGTTCTGAATAAGGAATATAAGTGGTAGCATGGAGCAGTGGATTAAATACTGCAAGTGGGGGCAGAGACCTAGGTTCAAGTTCTGCCGCAGACACTGTGTGACCCTGGACACGGCTTTTATCTCTTTGGGCCTCAGATCCACCTATAAAATGAGGAATTTGGAATCAGCCACCTCTGAGGTTCTGTCCAGTCTCCAAATGACTTGGCCAGATTTGTACTTGAGGAAGATGTGGCAACTGCATGATGGATGAATTGGAGGAGCAGAGACAGAAATTAGATGGGAAGCTTTGAAAATGATGAAAGCTCAAGGCTTTGGGCCTGAACGGAGGGCGGTGTGGGGAAAGGCGGCGTCTGAGCTGAAAAGAGGGAATTTTCCAGTGGAATGAAACTCACTCATGGGGGGAGAAAGAACAAAAGTGCCTCTGAAGTTTCAGGCCTGAGACTTGGCTGATACTGGTATAATCAACAGAAATAGCCATTGGGAAAACAAGTGGGTTTGGAGAAGCTAAATTTTGTTTGGGATGTGCTGGGTCTGAGATATCTGTCCATGGGACACTGCGTTGAAAACTTCATCTGAAGGCTGAGCTGTAAGACTCTAAGGGACAAGAAAAGTGATGCTGGGACAGACAGATGGCTTCCAAGCCAGTGGCACAGAGAACATGACCAAAGCCAGAGCTGACATGAGGAAGGCCTACGGTAGCCTTTTGGGGGATTGCCTTCCAAGTGGCTCCTCAGTACCTCTCCTCTTCACATTTTAGGGGAACTCACAGTCATCATGAGTCCTTATTATTTAAAACATCTTTATTTTATTTAATGAGATTCCTGAAACAACAAAAATCCCCTTATCATTTTGTGGGACAGAACAAAATTATACGAGAGGTTTCAGAATATACCTGTCTATTCTTTGAATAATGAAGCTGCAAAAATACCATCTCTGCAGCACAGGTGCCCTTTGCACACCGATGGTTACAACCAATAACACTGCCCTTATTCAGGGCCTTTCTTGCTGTGGACTCCTCATCTCATGGACAAGCTGTTCTGCTTCTTCCCTCCCCAGGGACCTCACTCCCAGGCAATTTTAGGATGAAGCTCAAAGTTCAATCGTACCTGCAAAATGTTCAGGGCCCTTCGCATGTCACCACTAGAAAGGGTGATGAGAGCTTTCATTCCATCTTCACTTATGTCAACACTACAAGAAAAGAAGCAATGGAAATTTAAATAATGTGGCAAATGCCCCCCAAGGGGAGAAAGGGAAATTTTAGGATCCCCAAAATGCAGGTTCCAGGCTTGACTGAGAAATGATGCAGATTTTTCTAATCTTGTGCCTCAAGTACTGTCAACAAAGATCACCTTGTCTCAGCCTGACATCACAGATCTCAAGCTAACACAGATATCAGACCGTTGTTAGTCCAAGCCCCCCATTTGGAATCTGAGGCTCAGCCACATCGAGTCACTGGCCCAAAGGGGAAGAAATGCTGCTTCCTCTGTGTCTGACCGTATAGAATACCGTATCTCAGACACTTTGCTGCTAGCCATGAGGATCTAGAGAAATCTACAGCAGAAAGGACACAGATCTAGCCATATGTAGTCTCTGCGGACAAAAGGAGAGTAAAAGTAAATCAGAAAGAAAAAGGACGAGCTCAGTTACTCTGGGGAAAGGGATGGGTCAGAAAGAGGAAGAGGAAGGCAGATGATGGAAACCCCGTCCTGCTACATCGAGTTCCTTCCAATGCTCCATCATACTCACTTCTCTTCTTCTATGACATGCTCCAGGCGGGGAACCATCAGCTCTGGAGTCAAGGGACCAAATCGGAACCTGGTGCATCGAGACTGCAGGGCGGGGATGATCTTTGACAGGTAATTACAGATGAGACAAAATCTGGTGTTCTCTGTGAATTTTTCAATCACTGGAAAGAGAGGAATGAAAACATACAAATAAACTTCCTGGGATTCTCTAGTGAGATGACTGAGGGATAGGCAGAGACCTCAGGATTAATATTCCAGGAACTCCACAGGGTTTTGGACTTCCATGTCATGGGGAAGCATCTACAGGATGAAAGAAAACAGGGATGCAAATAGACAGGGAAGATGCTAGATGGCTGAGATGCAGGAGTCTGGAGCTGGTGGGTGGGCTGGGCTCCCCCTTTGCAGGACAAGGAGGCCAAGTGGAACTGGCTCTCATTTTGTCCTTGTCCCCCAGCAGCAGACTGCAAGCTCACCGAGGACAGAGATTATTCCCCATTGGTCTTTCAGCAAATATTTAATGACTGGTTCTACCACATCTCCTCCCACACATGACGTGTGATAAACTCTCCAATGGAAGGTTCTCCCTGATGCTACTTCGATGATTATGATAATGCAGCCTCCTTTTGCCCCCTGATCCCAACTCAAAGAATAAAGAGAGACAGCAGATTTCAGTGAGACTACACTGCAGGGACTTGCAACTTGGTCTGGGAACTCTTAAAGGGCTCTCAGGAGAGATGACTTAGATGACAGGAACCTACAATCTTAGGCTCATACGCTTCAAGTGCTGGCGCTGGTGTCTGCCCAGGCTGGAAGTCACTCCACTCCAGCCAGATGTCAGGGAAAAGCTGCCAAAAACTTCTCGGGCTAGAGGAGATTCCAGGCCGAGGAATTAACCACTTCATAAGCATCTACTGCAATCCACACACTCCCACAGAAACTTCTGAAAAGATCAGATCTCTCCCAGGACAACACTTGAGAATCTTAAAAGGGAGACAGACAGATGGCTAATAAACACTCTTTTGGAGGAAATCAGCTAATTCATTTTGTGAAGAGCAAGTCGAGGTCTTCTCACGCCAAAGCATCCATTTGTCAGACCGTGAAGAAGAAATCTCAATTTCCTAAGAGTTCCTACAATCATATTTTTTTACCTCAGAAATTCAGGAGTACAAAGATCATCCTAATAGTTCAGGAAGGAAGGATTATCCATCATTCCCCACAAAAAGCTTCCTAGAGTTTGGACACACTCACGGCACGACAATCAAGCCCGGCTAAGGTGGCTGAAGGAATTAGTACCCGGTCATGGAAAAATCCCCAATGACCTGAGCTACTGGGAAGATTACTTTTAAACTTCTCAATAAGCAGCAGAGAAAGCACGACTTTCACACTGAGACCTGGTAGATCCCCGGCACCTTGCTGTGGACAACTGTTATGGAACTCTCATTCCACAGGGATACTTGGGTACAAATAAAGAAGAACACGAAAGAGCCCGTTAGCTCCTCTCACCTCTTCTCAAGGCATTCTGAGCATCCTGGGTCATGGCATCTGCCTCATCCAGTATCACGAGTTTAAAACCTTTCCTAGTTATAAAAAAAAAAAATAAAGTTTTAAAGAATTTCTTCAATCTTCCATCTCTTGGTCATTCAAGGAACCCTAGCTCTAAGAAACCGGTGGGAAATGGTAATCCAAAGCTTGCTCTTAACAAGCAGCCCAACTTCAGTAAACAAAGGAAGCCGGCCACCCGGAAGGAACCTGGGCTCAGGCTTGGCCACAGGGTGAAGACATGTGGAGGGTGCTCCCAGAACCTTCAGTCTTTCAGCATCAAGGAACCAACTGTTACTGGAACCTCTTTGGCAAGATAATTACTTAAAATAAGCAGTTGCAGTCGCTCCCAAAGCCTTCTGGCCAGAATGTCTTGCTTCTCAGGTCCAGCCTTTCAATGTATACCTGGCCATGCACTAAGATCTATCATCTTCCTTCAACTCTCTTATATTCTACATTTGTCCCCTCAGCCTTCGTGTCCATAACTTCTGTCACCCCTTGTCCTAAGGAGTGACCTCTCTTTTTACAAGTTAAACATATTTAGGTGCTTTATTCTTTTTTTCTATGTATTTTCAAATGTCATGCTAAGCTAGTCTTTCCCACCCTTAATTCTTAAAAAAATCAACTATCTGATAAAACTTAATGAAGAGGCGACCAGTTCTAGGTCAACAATAAAAACAAAGTTAATTATTTCTTCAAGAATTTGTTCATAGAGGCCCTGACTGGATAGTATTTTAAAATGTTGGGGCATCTAGGTGGCCCAGTGGATACAGCACCAGCCCTGAAGTCAGGAGGACCTGAGTTCAAATCTGGTTTCAGACACTTAACACTTCCTAGCTGTGTGATCCTGGGCAAGTCACTTAACCCCAACTGCCTCAGCAAAAATAATAATAATAATAATAATAATAAAATAAAAAATAAAGTGTTATGTAAAATTTGCCTTGAATTGTTTTTGGATTGTTACGTCTATTCTCTACCATCCAGTCTCTCTGATATAATGATTCTTTTTATTGGCTGAATTTTATTAAGTCATTCTATCTTTATAAGATGGTAAAAGAAGTGGTAAAGAGGGTAATAAGTTAGGCTTTTTCTTCACTGTTCAAAATCCTCAGGGAGAAAATGTGCACAATAATTCTTACTTAAATATCGTCCTTGTGCTGGCAAAGCTCAGAATCGGTCCCCGTACAATATCTATTCCTCGGTCATCAGAAGCATTGAGCTAAAGAAAGAAAAGACCATCAGAATCAACTGGGGATAGAAAACTGTATCTATTGTATACAAATACTTGGCTTTAATAAAGCCTCCAAATTCATTCCTACAGGATCAAACTCTTCAGAGATACTGAGGAAAAAAAAAAACACTAAATGAAAAGCACAACTGCTAATTATTAAGCGATATTTCTAAAAATTAACTATTTCTTTCTTTCTCATCACTTTGATTTAGAGGATAAGTGCCCTCGTGTAAGTTAAAGAACCATGAATTGCCTGGTCATATTGGAAAGTAATGCAGAAACAAGAGCTTCATAAACTTTTTCCACTTGTGACTGCTTTTCACCTGAGAAATTTTTATGTGATCCTGGGGATATAGGTATATAAAATAGGAATACAAACCAAACATTTCCTGATAATAATCATAAATTCACAACCCTCCAATTCCAATTATGTAAAAAGCTGGGAAGTAAATGATGCAATACCATAGAGATTGTTTTCATAAACTGAAGAATTTTTACACAAAGCAAAGAATGTTACACTGGCAATTATAATAATGACACTATTTCTGAATGGCCAAACAAATAATAGAATGTATGGAAATGTAACATTACATAATAGAATATAATAATATATAACACTTTAAACTCAGGAGAGGCTGTAACCAACTTCAAGGGAAAAGATGATCCCAAAATGTGGCAAAGTCCTGAATACTAAGAGTCAGGAGCCTTTGGAGAAGTTTTCTATTAACCAGTACTAACTTACATCCATGTGATGTCACTGGCAGAAGCAAACTTAGAAATGTCTCATCACTAATTTGGTCTCAGGCCACTAATTGGGCCCATGTGGCTCACTTTTCAAAGCAAAATAAATCAAGCTACCGCATTACTGAAGATCTGAAGACAGACTGAAAATCTTGGTTAAATCTATAGCCATAGTGATAGCCACAGGGATGATAGCACTAGAAGTCTTGTTGTACTTGTTTAATCCCAACTCAGAGTCTTACTAGTAACTTCTTTGAGCCTCCATTGCTTCATCTATAACAAAGGGTTAATGATAGCTAGAATATCTACCTCACGGAGTCATAGGCTCAAATGAGAGAAGATTCAGAAAGCATTCTGTAAATGTGAAGCTTTCTAGAAAGAGTGAACTCACCTCCAGGACCATGGAATTGAACTCTTTGTCTTTGTAGAGTTGTTTGGCACAGGCCAGAATGGTGGATGTCTTTCCTGTCCCGGGGGGGCCATAAAGAAGCAGATGTGGCAGTCGATCTTCACTGATAAATTTTTGGACTGAAGACAGAGAAGAGAGAAATCATCCAATCTTGTACATTTAACTCCTTATGTGAAGAGCTCCTTTAGCCCATTCCCAGGATGTGGAAATGTCAGTGCATATTCTAGATTGAGAAAGCACTGAAAAATATTTTTATGATGCCATTAGAAAGATTATGGCAGGACATTCAAGTTCTTCAAAGGGGAGGACAACGGTTGTTATCAATGACCTCTAAATCTATGATTCTATGACACTCACTGGTGCTTAGGATATCCTGATGAGAGATTAAGTCATTCAGTGTCTGTGGTCGGTATTTTTCAACCCTGAAATAAGAATAAAAGATTTTAGCATACAGTGAGAATTTAAATTCTACTGTGTTCCCACTAAGAATCCTCATGCATTTTAAATTATTTGTGGAACATAAACTATTACCCATGAGGCAGAGGATTTTACCTGTACTTGTTTTTTCCCAAAGATGATGTGGGCCAGGGGCAATGGGGTTCAATGAGCATTAATTCTGGATTCCAAAGCCCACCTCTGCCACAACTACCCACGACCTAGGGCTTAACCTCTCTAGGTCCACTTTCTCATCTGTACAATAATGGATTTAGAGTAAATTGCCTTCAGACTTTGGATAAATGGACCTTTTCTTGATAAAGCACAATTACTAATTTCCTCAAATTGAATTCAATTGAACAGATATTCATTAAGCTCCTATGTGCAATGCATTATGCTTAGGCTTGAGACAAAAGCTCCTCATTCATCCATAAGCAGCTCATGGTTGATGGACCTGATTGCTGTGTTTATATGTGAAGCTCCTTCGCATGGGAGGGGAAAGGTGACCAGAGTTATGGACACAACAATCAGAACTACAGAGTTGTGAAAGACTTCCACAAGGGGGTGCCATCTGAGCTGGACCTCACCAGAAGCTAAGGACACAGATGAGGAGGGATTGAATTCTATGCACGAAGGACAAACACTTGGCAGAGGGAGCATCAAGTCTGGCAAACAAACTCGGCAAGTTGGCTGGAATTTTGGGAAGGGGAGTATTGTGCAATGACGCTAGCAAGCCGGACAGAGTAGGACTTTCAATTCCAAGCTAAGCGTTACTATTTTGCCCCAGAGGCAAGAGCAGGAGTGTGACAGTCAGACTTATTCTGTCAGCTACGTGAGGGATTGCTCAGAGAGAACAGACAGGAATAGGGAGACCAATGAAGAGGCTACTGCCATAATCTAGATGAGACCAAAGGGCCTGAATTAGGGCAGTGGCCATATGCCCCAAAGTCTTACCATCACTGACAGAGATTGGAGACAGATTACTGAAAGAAGTCACAAATTGGGATCAAGTGTTCACTGTTATTACCTAAAACCTGTATTCTGCTCTCCCCAACATTTTTCTCATGCCTAGGATTCCTTCTGAGACAGAGGAAGATGAGCCTCTTGTTATAGAGTAACTGCTCATCTAAGTGGGTTCCGGTCTCCTGGCTTGGATTGAGTTTTCTGTTGAAGGAATAGGGGGTATTGGGCCCAGAGAAGAGAAGATGGTAGGGAGACACGGCAGTCGGTGTTTAGTATCTGAAGAATCCTCTTGGGAAAAGTGGCAAAAAAGCAGATTTAGGTTTGAGCCAAAGAAGACTTCCAAAAATCAAAGCCTCAAAGTAGTCTGAGGAAGAAGCAGATTCTCCTTTTATGCTGTTTGTCCTTCGTTCTTCAAGAGGATCAGTGACATCACAGGGCAACATCTTGACTCATGGGGCTCAAAGTCCTCAGTCTCAGTCCTTCTTGGACAGTTTGTTCCAGTGGCCACGAGGACAGAAAAAGCAGGTGCTGTGAAGCACTTAAGACCTGGGTCAGACATAGAAGACACCAGGGCCATCTGTTGCATTGTGGGCCGTTGCCAGATCATCTTGACTTTTGTCCTGCCACTGGATCTCCATGACTCCGGAAGAAGGACCTTGGGTCAAATTTGGGTTTGAGGCTCATTGAATACTCTCTACCTGGTTTAGCCCATTTGTTGAGACAGTTTTACTGGGATGTGGCCACTGTGCATGCTACAGCTTCTTGGAGCCACAGGTAAAAAGTGGGAACAGATGGATATCAAAGGTGGATGAGTGGCCCTAAGAAGGGCTTGGCAGTGCTCCCACCAGAGGTGCTAGTCCTCTCTAAACACCTCCTATGCCCTATTCTTTTTTATAGAGGAAGGGGAAAGAAAGGAGGAATTAAATAAGAGAATGAAGGAGGATATTAAAGGATTCTGAGATGTGGTGAAGAGGGAACACCCAGCAAAGGCTCCCACTCTTTTAGTAAAAAGGAGATGTGAGAAAACAGAAGACGTGAGGGTTGGGGCTTGAAGACAGAAAAGGTTGGAAAAGGAATTATGAAGAGTGAGAAGAGAATCAGTGAGGAGCAGAGAATAGAATGAGGTGGAGCTAAAGGACTGAGGACCTTATTGGGATTAGATAACATCAATTTATAGTGGACTTGATCAGCATGACTGGACGTGATTTTATCCTGCTTTGCTCAGCAGGACACCAGTGGGAACACAAGAGGCAGCGCATAGGAAGCAGGCCATGGCTCAGTGGACAGAGTGATAGGACTGTGGTCAGGAAGACCTGAGTTCAAATCTGACCTAAATCACTAGTAGTCTGATCTTGGATAAGTCACTTAACTTGGATCTATCTTGGGTTTTTTGTTTTGTTTTGTTTTGAAATTGTAAAATGGAGACAATAGTTAAACCTACCAACCCAGAGTTACTATAAGGATTAAACAAGATATTTGTAAACTGCTTAGCACATAGCAGATAAATCATCTCTTCCTTCCAATAGGACAAGAGTACAAGAAATTCAAGAGTAGATAAAGACTTGTAATTGAAGTAAAGAATCAAAATTGGGAAGGGAGGAAAGTGGAGCCTTAGCAGGGGAGATGGCTAGGAAAATACACTGGGGAGTTCATGGGAAATGTGACGAGTTAGGGATAATAAAGCTCAGAGAGATAAGTTATGATTACAATGGCATGTCAGAATTTTTAATCATGTATATAGTCAAGTATATGCAATATTCCATATCTACTGTGCCACTTCTGTAAAGAAGCAAGGGAGAAGTATTTCCCCAAATCTTCTCCAAAGAGATACTTGGAAATTAAAATCAAAATGAATGAAAATGAAAAAGTATTCAGGGTTTTTTTTTTTTTTTTTTTTGGTGGGGTGGGATAGGTGGGTTCTGTTGATATTGTTTTATCACTCAAACAACATGCATTTATTAAGAGCTTGTTATATGCCAGGAACTAAACCTGATAGTTAGAGACAACCCTCCCCCCCCCAAAAAAAAAACCAAAACCAAAAACAAAAACTAAAGGCAGTTCATGCCCCCAAGGAGCTTACATCAGGAGAAATAACATGCACACATAAACTGACAATATATATATATATATAAAATAAACACAAGGTAATTTCAGGGGTGGAGGAGAAAGGCAATTGTAGTTGATGGAAGATCAGGAAAGGTCCTGGAAGTAGGAGATACCACTTGGGCTGAGTTCTGAAGGAGGCTGGAGATTCTGAGGGATGCAGGTGAAAGAATGCACTATATAGGCTTTGATAGAGCTAGTTCAAAGGTTGGGAGATGGAAGATATTAGATTATGTGTAAAGCCAGTCCAATTGAACTAAACAGAGGGAAATAGCATTATACCCAGTTTGAAAAGGGCTATAAATGCCAATCACTAGGAATTTGCACTGGATCCCAAAGGCAAAAAGGTCTCTCTGACATCTTGTGAGTAGGAGTATGACATTGTCAGACAGATGTTTTAGCAAAGTCATTTGGCAGGTATGGGGAGTTTGAAGGGATGGGGATGGTGAAGAAGGAAGCAATGGCAAGCAGTTGCCCAGGTGAGAGGTGTTCCGGGCAGGGGTGAAGGCAGAGATTAGACATGCAGTGGAGGTAAAGCTGATCATACATAGGAACTGGTGGGAAATACAGTCATTGAGCTTTCTTGGTTCTACTTACTTCACTCCCAAGTATACTTATATTTTCCCCAGCTTCTCTAATTCTTTCTATTCATTATTTCTTATGGCACAATAATATTCTGTTCCAGGAGTCTCAGATCTTTCATAATTTGTTTATTATTTTGCAATTGATGGGCATTGGCTCGGTTCTTTGCAACTGCAAAAAGTGCTGTTTTTCAGCACTGATTTTCAGCAGATCCTCCAACATTGACAATGTTATCAACCTGGACAATTCTCTGGGTATGAGATGGAATCTCAGTGTCTTGATTGTAATTTTCTTTTTTTAGTGGATTTCTAATTCCTTTAGAGAAAATGCCTAGTTGGGAGATGGGAGTGTCTTTATGTGAGGAATGCCACTATTTCTAAGAATACATAGGTCCTGAGTAAGGTGAAAGGAGACTAGAAAAGCAGGAAGGGGCTAGCACTGGAGACAGGAAGAGTCACTAGCAGGCTGTTACAATAATCCAGGTGTAAGCTGATGAGGGTTTGCACCAGTGAAAGCAGGAGACAGTGACAGAGGAGAAGAGGGACATGTATAAAAGATGCTCTAGGAGATAAAGCTGACCAGAGATGTTGCAGAAGTGAAAAAGGACAAGAAATGCATTAAAGGAGAAATGGACAAGAGATGTTTGAGGTAGAAATTGATCAGAGATGTTGCAGAGGTGAAATGGACAAGAGATGCTGAAATTGACAGGCCTTGGTACCATATCTGATGGGGAAGGAAGAGGGATTAGAGTTAGATAATTAGGAGCCCAGGATGACTCCTAAGTTGTGAACCCAAGGGATGGAGGGGATGGTAGTGCCCTTGACAGTTAAGGGGATAAAGCAGGGGATAAGGGAAGGGGGGGGAGGATAGTGAGTTCTGCTTTGGATATGGTGAATTTTAAATCTGCTAGACATGCAGTTCAAGACGTCTGAAAAGCAACTGGATATATAACTGGTGGTCAGTAGATTGTCTGGGATCAGAAAAAAGATTTGAAAATCATCAGCATTTGTCAATGCATCTAAATTAATAGGTCATTAAATTCATTTGAATTGATGATCACCAAATAGTATGGGAAGCAGAAGAGAAGAGGGTCCTGGACAGAGGATCCAGCAAAGTCTGGGGCTGAGAAAGTAGTCAGATAATCAGGGGAATTGGAGGGGGAGGGGGCTACTGGGGGTCTCCGAAAGCCTAGAGTAGACAGTCAAGGAGGAGGAGGGACCGACAGCCCATGACCCTCAATTACTTTCATTGCTCTCGGCCTCGACTTCACTTGGTGCTTCCTGGGGTCGTCCCAGCTCTAATGCTCAGACCCCACGTGTCTCTACCTTTCCGGACCTAGGGTTCCTCAGGTGTCCCCCTCTAGGGCTTCCGGAATAACCCCCGGACCCTTGGCCCAAACCAGGGCCCCTCTCCAGGCTGCCGGGATCCCTGCCCCGCCCCCGCTCCGGACGCAGCCCCCTACCAAGGCAGGTTCCTGCTTTTGGCCGCAGGCTGCTGCTGCTGCTGCTGCTTCCGGACGGCCGGAGCCTCCATGCCGGCGCTGACAGAGAGCGGACTCGGGTACCGCGCGGAAGAAACTAGACAGCTGCCTCTCAGTTCCCGCCACGACTCGCGCGCGCCCGCACCTATTCTCGCGCGCCTCCCCTGTTCTCGCGAGGCTTGGCCACCATCCCTGCGCCTGCCCATCTACTGCCTTTCCTTAGCTCCACCCCCCATTCCAGGAGTTCGCCAGTCCCATTTCGGTTGCTAAGGCTTAGAGTGGGTTGCTAGGTAACCGCGAGGCTCTCGTCCAGCACAGGCGCAATCTGGCAGGGCCTATCAGAGGCAAGGGCAGAAGACAGAGCATCTCCTTCTGCTGTGTGCCCAGGGCCGGGGAGACTCGGCGGTGTCTCTGGTAGGAAGGAAGAGTAAGGTCCGGGAAAATGAGGGTGAGTATGGAGGAAAAGCAAGTAGTGACCGCAAGGAGCCGGCATGGATTCATCAAAACGATGCTACCCTTCATGCCTCATTAAAGCAGTCCGCATGTAATTCTTCCTTCCTTCCTTCCTTCCTTCACCAGGCAGCTGGTGCAGCAGTGGTTAGCGTACTGGGGCTGGAATCAAGAAGACGAGTTCAAATCCAACCTCAGATACTCCGTGGCTTGTGTGATCCTTGCCAAGTCACTTAACGCTGTTTACCTTAGTTTCATCATCTGTAAAATGGGTTGTTCATAAAATCTACCTCACAGGATTGTGATGCGGCTCAAATAAGAAAATATTTGTAAAGAAGCTTAATAAATTGTTATTCCTTTATTCATATACTCCTTCCTCCCTTCTTCCTTTCCTCCTTTTCCCTTCCCCTATCTCCCTTCCTTTCCTTCTCTTCATTTTTCCCTTCCCTTCCCTCCCTTTTTATTTTTTTCTTTCATTTCTCTCTCCCTCCCTTCTTTCTCTTCCTTCCTTCTTTTTCTTCCCTACCTCCCTTCCTACTATCCCTCCTCCCTTCCTCTTTTCTTCCTCCCTTGCTCTCCTCCTCCCTCTCTTTCTCCCTCTCTCCTTTTGTTCTTTCCTTCCCTTTTCCTTCCTTTTTTCCTCCTTTCCTTCTTCTTCCATCCTTCCTTCCTTCCTCCCATTCCTTCTTTCCATTATTAGTACTTCTATTTATTAATTCATTCACTCATTATTATTTCTTCCTTCCTTCCTTCTTTCCTCCATTCATTATGAGTGAATGAAGGAAAAAAGGAAGGAAGGAATAATGAGAAACTTTTATTCAGTAACTGCTAGTGTCAGGCACTGCGCTAAGTCTTAAAGATACCTAGACAAGAAATGAAAGAGTTTGTGCCTTTGGGGAGATTGTAATCTATCTATTTGCAGGAGGATGCTTGATTATTCCCTTAGGTTTACTTCACTAATACCAAGTAATTAAGTCTTATTGATTTTACCTCCCCAATATCTCTTGCACCTGTCTCCCTTTTTCCTACTTTTATAGCCACCAGTAAGGCAATCAAATAAACATGCATCTACCAAGGTTTTATTAGAACCATGCACTATGCTAAGCACTGGAGATATAAAGAAAGCGAAAAACAGAAACATGATCCTTGTCCTCAAGGAGCTCGCATTTGAATGGGAGACAATGTATAAAACATTATATACACGATATATTTTTAAGTAACTATTTATATAGCACTTTATACACATCTCATTTTCTTCTCACAACAACCTTGGAAATGCTATTAACATTCTCATTTTTCAGATGAAGAAACTGAGGCAGACAGATGTAAACGACTTGCCCAGGTATACACAATTGCTAAATGTCTAAGGAAAAATTTGAATTCAGATCTGTTTTTTCATCCAAGTTTCTATCCATTGTGCTTCATATTTGGAAGAATCCTATCTGGAACCTGGGATTCCTAAAATTCTATCCCAGGTGGAAAGCACCAGAAGTGAGAAGATTAGGAAAGGCATACTGCAAAAAGTAGGATTTAAGCTAAACCTTGAAGGAAACCAGGAAAATCCGGAGGGGTTCACCTCTTGCTTGGATTATTTCAATGTCTCCTCCCTCTACCATTGGTCTCCTGTAGATACTCTGGTAGATTGAATAAATCATGAATTTGAAATCCAAGGATCTGGTTTCTAATTGAAGCTCTGCTACTTGGTATCTATGTGATCTCTGGTAAGACATAACCCTTCTGGACCTCAATTTCCTCTTCTGTGATGTAATATATAAAATTTGATGGTGTCCATAAAGATCCTTCCAGTTTGAGATTTATGATTTTATAAGCAATTCCAATAAATCATCCACATAGCTCTTATAAGAATATTCTTATATCACCAGTAGGATCATGTCACCATTATTTCTGAGAACTTTCAGTGTTTCCTATTCCCTGTAGGACAGAACTCAAATTCCTTAGCTCTTATTTTTCCTGACTGATTTATGTTACTTTTCTTTATACAATCTATATTCAAGTCAAATCAACTAGGATTTTTAAAAGCCCTACTATGTACCAAGGCACTATGCTAAGTGATGGATATGAAAGAGATATGAAAAAAGATATAAAGAAACAAATGGATGGATGGATAGATGGTTAGATAAATACTTGCTTTCCCAAACCAAAACACCTTTCTATTGCTACCATTCCCTTATATAGGTTGCCTCCCACTCATAGAATATAAACTCCATGAGGATAGGAACTCACTCAATTTTGTATTTGCATTTCCAATCACTTAATCAATCAACATTCATTTATTAAATGTCATATAACAGGCTTTGTGCTTGGCCTTGGGGATGTAACTCCAGCACCGTACCTGGCACGAAGTGGGGCTGATGTTTCAATTCATTTATTCATGCTTCAAATTTCAGCAAAGCATTTGACAAAATTTTTTATGCTTTTGTATAAAAGGTAGAAAGATGTGGCCTAGACAATAGTACAATAAAATGAATTCAGAACTCACTGAATGTTAAGAACCAGAGTAGCCATTAATGATTTGATGCCCCATATGTTGTAAAATATTTGTAGTAGCTCTTTTTTGTGGTAGTAAACAAATGAAAACTGAGGGATTCTCGTCAATTGGAGAATGACTAAATAAGTTGTGGTACGTGATTGTGATAGAATACTATTGTGCTATAAGAAATGATGAACTAATTGATTTTTAGAAAAACATGGAAAGACTTGCAGGAAATAATGAAAGTTAAATGAGCAGAACCAAGAGAACAGTGTATATAGTGAGAGCAATATTGTTTGAAGAATAATTGTGGGTGCAGTGGATAGAACATCAGCCCTGAAGCCAGGAGGACCTGAATTCACATCTGGTCTCATTTACTTAACACTTCCTAGCTATGTGACCCTGGGCAAGTCACTTAACCCCAATTGCCTCAGCAAAATAATAATAATAATAATAATAAAAGAATAATTGTGAACAACCAGATTTGTCTGAGTATTATCCATTCTCATATCAACTATAAAGGACCCATGAAGAAAGGTACTGTCCATGTTCAGAGAAAGAACTGATAAATAGAAATATGCATAGCATGGTTTTACATATAATTATAAATCTGTGTTAAATAGTAGGGTTGGGAGGGAGAGGAGAAAGCAGTTTGAAACTACTTTAAATAATATTTTAAAATAATTTATGTCACCTTGGAGGGAGATTTCTAATGCAGTACTTAAGGGATCTCTGCTTAATCTTATAGCCTTGTAATAGTATTTGAAATCAAACACTTGAATGAAGGCATAGTTTAACAGTTTAAAGCAGCAAACATTTCTTAAGCCCTATTTCATGTAACACATTGTTCTAGCTTCTAGAAATATAACGATAGAATTTTTTAAAAAACCATCTGAAACTTCAAGAATCTTCTATTCTTCATGGAAAACATGACATGAAGCTGGAGGCGGGGGGAAGATAATGTATTGATTTATAAAAAAATATATTTATACAGACCATTCAAATTTTTACAAATTGTTTCATGTTATTTGAGCCTCTAATAACCTATTAGATGTTATTATCAGCATTTCATAGATGATAGCAAATAAATCTCAGAGAAATCAAATGACTGACTTGTAGTTACAGGGCTGGTGAATTTTAGGAGCTGAATTGGAAAAAAAGTCAAGGGTCTGAAATCTCCTGATAACCTAAAATGTTGTATTACATGGACCCTCCTATACTACCCTTAATATATTTAGAACTATTTCAAGGTTGCCCTTTCTTTTCTTTTTATTTATATTACCATTTTTTTCTGTCCCTCCTTCCAACTAAAAGCTCTTCCTTGTAATAAAGAAATATAATCAAGCAAAATAAATTGTCACCTTGGTCCTGGTGACATCATATATTTCTTTAGGTACTTCTAGTCTTTCACCACTGCCAAGATTGGCAAGGTTGCTTTATTATCACTCTTATCGAATTAGGTTTGGTCATTGCATTAACTGGAGTCCTTAAGTCTTTCAAAGTTTTCTGTTACAGAATTGTGGTCCTTGTAGAAATTGTTCTTCCAGTTCTGTTTACTTCACTCTGCATTACTTTGCACAAGTCTTCCCTTTCATTCCTATCATCATTTCTTATAGTGCAATAATATTCCATTACATCAACAGATAATTTATCCATCTATTCTTCAACTGATGGATATATTTCCACTTCATTGCTATGACCAAAAATGGGTGTTCATATTTTTATACATATGCATCCTATCCCTCTGTCTTTAATTTTCTTTGGAGTATATTTCTAGTAGTAGCAGTACTGCTGGGTTAATGGGAATATACAATGTTGTGACTTTTTGAGTAGTGTTCCAAATTGCTCTCCAGAGTAATTGGACAAGTTCATAATTCCACCAACAACGCACTAATTTACCTCTTCTCATACTCCCTCTAACTAGTCATTTTCCTTTTTTGTCATCTTTATCAATCTGATGGATATTAGGTAGAATTTGAATTGTTTTAATTCGCATTTTTCTTATTAGCAATTTGAAGCACTTTTCTTTATGATAATTTCCTAGATACATAGAGAACCTACAGAAATATATAAGAACCAGAAGCTCTGAGTTATTTTGATAATATTAATGCCTTTTTCTACAATATAAACTATCCAATACAAAGCACAACTTTGGTAGTTTGTACTTTTGAAAACTGTCTATTCATATCATTTGACTATTTGTCTATTGAAGATTTATCCTATGTAAGGATAAGGATTAGGACTGGACTTGTGATGTCATTAGTCAGTCAACAAGCATTTGTTAAGTGCCTACTATGTTCCATCAGACAGCTAAGTGAATCAGTGGATAGAACACTTGACCAGAGTCAAGAAGATTAGAATTCAAATTTGATCTCAGATCCTCACTAGCTGGGTGATCTCTGTTTTCCTTAATCCACCGGAAAAGGAAATGGCAAACCACTCCAACATTTTTGCTAAGAAAACTTCATGGACAGGATAGTTGGACATTACTAAAAAACAACAATGTTCCAGTCTCTGTATTGCTAAAAATAAAAAAGGAAAAAACAATATAGTCCACATCCTTAAAGAGTTCACATTCTAAAGGAGGAAATAGTATGCCAAAGAGTATACTTATATGATAAATACAGAAATGTAAAAAGCAACTTTCTTATAAAGAAAATCCCTCTATTAAGGCAGATTGGCCTTTTCTTCAAAGAGCATTGTTTACAGCACAGAGAGGTAAGTGACTTGCTCAGGGTTACATATATCAGAAGTAGGATTTGAACTTATGTCTTATTGGTTTTAAGGCCAGTGCTCTATTCTTTGGAAAATGCTTCCACTTTTACTACCAATGTAATGTTGGAGGTGTTTGATCCTTTTTGCTCCCATCTCCCTTTGGAAGGGAACAAAGGAGAGTCTCATTCAGGTCTGCAACATTTTTTTTTTAAATTTATGTAAATTTGTATCAGTTTCCTTATCTATCTGGGATGTCAGTTCATTGTCTGTATTTCAGTATCTTATGCTTATAAATTTGTATCAATTTCTATATGCTTGAGTTTCAGACTCTTAGATAAATTTGCTACAAAGATTTTTCCTCAATTCTCATTATGCCTTTTGTTCCTTTTCCACACAATAGTCCTTTAAATGCTTCACAAAATCTTTATTTTCCCCAGCTGTTCTTTGCTCTAAATTACACATTACTTTCTCCTTTAATTGATCCTAGGATGGGCTGTACTTTAGTACTCTCATCATCCTCCCAAAGAATAAGAAAACTGGAAATGTAGGAAGGAGACAGTTTGTAAAGAGGTTGAAATTTTGATATTTGATATTTTGGCAATAGGGAAACACGAATTCATTGAAAGCAAGGAGGTGACTAAGACTTGTGCTCTAGGAAGATTATTTAATAGATCACTTGAGGATGGACTAGAGTGCAGAGAGACTTGAAACAGGGACCAATTCTAAGGCTATTCTAATAGTCTACATATGAAATGATGAGGGCCTACACCAAGATGGTGGCAGTGTCAGAAGAAAAGGGAGTATATTTAAGTAATTCTATAAAGCTAAATTAAAAAAATAAAAATAAATAAAAATCCCTAGTAATGGACTGGATATGAAAAATGAGAAAGAGTGAAGAGGCCAGTATAACTTCTGGTTTTGCAAGCCTGGGGAACTGGGAGAATGGGGGTATTCTCAGCAGTAATTGGGAAGTTAGGAACATGAGAGAACTTCGGGGAAAATGAATTTGATTTTGGACATGTTAAATTGAACTTGTCTATGAACTATTCAGTGCATATGAGATCAGAGATCAGGTGAGAAGTTTGGCTAGACAAATAAGTCTGAGAACCATCTACTTAGAACTGATCGTATAATTTATCTCTGTGTGGACAAATAATGGCCTAAAAATGTGATTGAGTTAATGTATACCTGGAAAAGGAGGCAGATCAGTCATGTAAGAATATGGGATAATAGACAATTTGAGCTTAGTTAGGCACTAGTGTTGGGGAATATGGGGTGTTCAGGAGGACTAGCACCTCTGGGGGGAAAGCTTGCTCTCACCCTCTTCAGAGTTTCTCATTTATCTTTGGTGTTTTTATAATTCTCACCTGTGGCTCCAGGAAGCTGTAGTGTGTATAGCAGCCACATGCTAGTAAAACCATCACAGAGATAGGCTTAAACAGGTTAAGACTAATTGACAGGCTTCAAACCCATTGGTGAGTTAGGAGACATCTAGCTAGGAAACACATTAAGATTTCTCCCAGCAGAATGGGTGGATGAGAATGATCCACAAAGGCAGATGAAGCAAGTACTGTGGAGTGCTTAAAGCTTGGTCAGACGTGAAACAGGCCAAGGGCATCCACTGCATCCCAGGCCATCACTAGTTGTCTGGACTTTTGTCTTGCTTCTGGACTTTGATAACTCTGGAAGAAAGAATGAAGCAGAGAGCTTTGTGCTGTTCTGCCTCACGTAAATCCAATTCACAGACAAGTCAAAAGAATACCTTATGATATCCAAATTTTTCTTTCCTTCCCTCCCTCCCCCTTTCCAAAGAAGGTTGGTTCACCTATTTTGGCAATATATTTTCCAGGGATGTTTACATAGGTGATGAGATTGATGCACACATTGCCAGAGCCAGCTCAGTTTGAGGGAAGCCCTGAAGGAACGTATGGGAGAGAACAGGTATTAGGCTGCCTACTAAACTGAAGGTCTACAGAGCCATTGTGTTGACCTCAATGTTGTGTGCTTCTGAAACCCAGACAATCTTACCAGCGCCATGCCAGGAAACGGCATCGCTTCTGTTTGAATTGTCTTAGGAAGATTCTGAAGATCCCCTGGCAAGATCAGATGCAGATACTCAAGTGCTTTCTGATGCTAAGCTGCTAAGCCTTTAGACTCTACTGCAAAGAACACATCTCCAATGGCCTCATTCAAATGCCAAATGTACCCTTGCCTAACAGACTCTTTTATGGAGAACACACAGTGCAAGTTCTCGTGTAGAGGTCAGAACAAATGATGTAAGGACATCTTCAAGGTCTCTCTGAAGAACTTTTAAATTGATTTTGAGACGTGCGAGACACTGGCGTAGGACTGCCCAACAAGGTGTGCCCACTTCGAAGAGCAAACCAGAATTGCAGTAGCTCAAAAGAATTGTGAGATGGGAAAATGTAGAGACAATTCTGCTTTACGTGTTCATATGAACTATTTGTGCCTGATTTATGGGAGAGCCTTCTAAATTTATGTTGGTCTGATCAACCATAGTTTGACACCCTTTATCTTGACCCCCACATAATAATGTCATTTTGATCCTCTTGAGCATAAAGGACAACAATCAACCAACCAATGGGAGGACAAGATCAAGAATTTCATAGGATGATAAGACTTGGATAAATCTCTTTTAGAAGCCCAGGATAATATGCATAAGATGGTTCACGTGCTATAGAAGATAATGGAGATAGAAAAACAAATGGAGAATAGAATTGCTTCTGTGAAACTCCAAAAGGAAATGCTGATATAAAAGAGTCATACTGTCTTACCTCTGGGGAAAGGAAGAGATAAAAGTCATGGACCAAGTTTACTTGGTGTAAAAACCAGATTCATTTAGTTAATAATTTATTTAAATGGTACAAGAAAGACTTGGTTATAAAATAGATTGAATAGGTCACAGGCTTTCTATGTTAGGGACATGTGAATTGTAACATTGTCACTGAAGTTCCAGTATAATTATCCCACTGGCCAGCTGTTACAAGACCTGGTATCTGGAGGGAAGATAATTAGCACCATCTGCTGGAAAAGAGCTGAACTGAAGCTGGACTTAACAGCAAAAATGACTCAAAATATCTGTCTGCCATGATCAGAGAAGGGAAAAGAAGTACTAAAAACGACTTAAGATATTTGCTAGTTATAGAGACCCAGGCAGGCAACTGTGACCAAGGCAGGGTGGCTGCCATTGGAGAGCCTGATATGGAAGATCAAAAATACCTTCTTCCCCTTTAGCTTGGATGCTTCTCAGGGAAATTCTATAACTCATTGGGACTGTATAAGTTAATTAAGAGGAAAGAGCATGTACTTCTGGAAGAAAAAAAGTTTTTGACTTTCTGAGTTTCTTTTCTGTTAAATTTATTATATAAATAAAATTATTTCCTATTTTGGAGCCTTGTGAGTTTGGGGGCTTGTAAGGGGTTAGATTAAAATACTGAAGAGTGAAATGCTGAAATTTCACTTCAATAAAAGTAAGAGGCCCACAAGGTCACAGGTTGTCTAAATATATCTGTACCCTTTCTATTGAAATAGGCTTCTATAATACATAATAGGAGGTTGATATATGGTGACTGATATTTTTTAATTGATGACAACATATGAAATATTGAGTAGGCTCAGAGAAGTTGTGATCTCATCATGTGGTTCTGTTGTGATACAGGAGACACTTGCCAGTGGCTGCTGGAGGTCTAACTCAGACCTGTAGAATGGATCTCTTCATGTGAGAGGATGATGACGATACAAGAGACGAAGAGGCAGTTATGTTTTCTGACCTCCCTTTTCTTCCCTTTTGCCTCCAATTTATTTTATTCCCAATCTACAAGGAACATCTGTGTTAGTAAAGACTGCTTTGCAACTCCTTCAAGTGTTATGATTCACAGCTGTGGAGGCTCTCGGAGAATTGACCTGCCCCTTCACTTAGGCGTGGAACTTAACATGGTTCCTCTGTTCAAAAATCTTTAGTAGTTTCATACTCTCCAATATATTTCAAAATCCTCTTTCTGACATTCAAATCTTTCCATAGTCTGGTACCACCTGATCTTTTCTGTCTTATTACATATTGCTTCTTTCCATGTGCTTCTGATTTCAGTAGAGATGGACTACTTTCTGTCCCCACTGAGCATTAACATACTGTTAGTTTTTATATTACCTTCATTTACCATTATTATCTATTCCCTATTTTTACTTAGAGAGCATTCCCTTATAATAAAAAATAAAAAAAGATAATTAAAAAATTCCAGATAGCCAGCCAAAACATCAAGCAAGTCCTAAATATTATATGTTGCCTCCCATTTTTTCTTTGAGACCAAGCTTGGTCATTATAATTTCATAGAATTCAGTTTTAATTTTGTTATTTCCTTTTATTTTGATGTAGTCATTATTTATATTTTCTCGGTTTCACTTCTTCATAGTGAATCGGTAATATAAGCCACTTCCCATTTCACTGTATTTAACCACATTCACCATTTTTAATAGTACAGTAATACTCTCTTATATTTATGTACCCCTCTCAACAGATCATATTTTGTTTTAGTCACCAGTTTTCTAACTGAAGTAAAATCTCAGAGTTGGTTTTCTTTTCATTTCTCTTATTAATAATTTGTAGTATTCTTTTGGATAATTGTTAATAATTTCCTTTAAAAACCATTAGTTTATTTCCTTTGGCCATTTATCATGTACTATAAGAGGTACTTCTATTTCTTTTCCTCTTTCCCCCCAACTTTCACCTCATCATTCAATAAAAATTGTTCTCTCCAAAATGACTAATGATCTCTTAATTGCTAAATCTAATGTCCTTTTCTCAGTTTTTATTCTTCATCCTTCTGGACCTCTCTGTACCTTCTGATTCTGCCAATCACCCTTTTATCCTCAACATTCTCTTCTCTAGGTTTTGAGGGCACTACATTCTCTTGGTTCCTCTCTTAGTATCCTTTGTTGGATCTATGTACAAGTCACATCTGTTCTTCAGGCTTTTGTGCTGGACCCTTTTTCTTCCCCCTCTATACTATTTCATTTGGTGATTACATCAACTTCCATGGATTCAATTATACTTTCTTTCCTGATGGTTCTCAAATCTGTCTATTGGGCATTTCAATGTCCTATAGACATCTTACATTCAACTTGACCAAAAATGGAATTTATTTCCTCCACTCCAGACTTTCCCATTATTGTTTCAAGTACTACCATCCTCTCAGTTTTCCAGGTTCCCAATGTGGGTCTTTGATTTCTTATTCTCATTGACTCTCCATATCCATTCTGTTGCCAGGGTCTATCAAGTTTTACTTCTATAACATCTCTCAGACATACCCTCTTCCCTCCTCTGAAGCTTCCTTCACTTGGTTCAGGCCCTCATTGTCCATAGCTGGACTACTGCATTAGACTATTAGTTGGCTTACCCATCACAAGTTTTTCCTCAGGAATTTTATTATGATCTCATGAGAAAGGGCATCTCCCTCCCCACATGCAGTTGAACAAGGAGAGGCAAGAGCCAGTTAATAGACCAGAAATATAGAGGAGTCTGGGCTAACACTCCCTAGGCTGGACCTTTGCTCTAATTAGCCAGGACAAATGACCTCACATTCTAAGTCATAAATGAGGAAAAACTTCTCACCCAACCACATCTTTAGAATTACTAAATTACCTTCTATGGGAGTTTCAATACCGAGGTGGCCCCAATTTAGTCTCCCAAAGAAAAAGGTCCCCTTCTTGTAAACCATGTGATCTCTAGAGAAAGAAACCTGTCCCTGGGACACAGCTGACTCTCACTCAGGCTTTAGAACACTCCATCTTGAGAGATAACTTTCACAGCCCACTTCATTCACTTCAGTACTTGTTGATTATTGTTTTTTTTAAATAGCATTTTATTTACAAGTTATATGTATGAGTAATTTTACAGCATTGACAATTGCCAAATCTTTTGTTCCAATTTTTCCCCTCCTTCCCCCCACTCCCTTCCCTAGATGGCAGGATGACCAGTAGATGTTAAATATATTAAAGTATAAAGTGGATAGATTTTATTCCAATCAATAAATATACATGATCAAACCGTTATTTTGCTGTACAAAAAGAATCGGACTCGAAATAGTGTACAATTAGCCTGTGAAGGAAATCCAAAATGCTGGCAGGCAAAAATATAGGGATTGGGAATTCAATGAATTGGTTCTTAGTCATCTCCCAGAGTTCTTTCGCTGGGCATAGCTGGTTCAGTTCATTATTGCTCCATTGGAACTGGTTTGGTTCATCTCATTGCTGGGGATGGCCACGTCCATCAGAATGGGTCATCATATAGTATTGTTGTTGAAGTTTATAAAGATCTCCTGGCCCTGCTCGTTTCACTCAGCATCAGTTCATGTAAGTCTCGCCAGTCCTCTCTGTATTCATCCCGCTGGTCATTCCTTACAGAACAATAATATTCCATAACATTCATATACCACAATTTATTCAGCCATTCTCCAATTGATAGGCATCTACTCAGTTTCCAGTTTTGGGCCACTACAAACAGGGTTGCCACAAACATTCGTGCACATGCAGATCCCTTTCTCTTCTTTATGATCTCTTTGGGATATAAGCCCAGTAGTAACACTGCTGGATCAAAGGGTATGCACAGTTTGATAATTTGATAACTTTTTGAGCATAGTTCCAAATTGCTCTCCAGAATGGCTGGATGTGTTCACAGTTCCACCAACAATGTATTATTGTCCCTGTTTTCCCACATCCCCTCCAACATTCCGCATTATCTTTCCCTGTCATTCTAGCCAGTCTGACAGGTGTGTAGTGGTATCTCAGAGTTGTCTTAATTTGCATTTCTCTGATTGATAATGATTTGGAGCATCTTTTCATATGGCTAGAAAGAATTTCAATTTCTTCATCTGAGAATTGTTTGTTCATATCCTTTGACCTTTTATCAATTGGAGAATGGCTTGATTTCTTATAAATTAGAGTCAATTCTCTATATATTTTGGATGATTATTATTTTGTAGTATAATTTGATGTTTTCTAGTTTCTAAAACAAACAGAAAAATGAAAGGAGAAAGAAGAATGGCCAGAAGGAACCACAGATGATTAGGAAAACATTGAAAGTTAGATGTTGAATTTTTTGAGTACTTAAAAAGGAAAACAAATTGTATATCATAGAGATTTGAAGGTTCATGTACAATCTTCTTCTTCTTCTGTCCAAAGTATATATGGAAATGCTCATTTTACTTGTTGTTTAAGTTTAGAATTTAAAAAAAGTGTTATGTAAATTTTATCTATTACACCAAAGCTAGTTCTAAGGTATAAAACCCAGATCAGATCAAAAAGTAACTAAGCCTCTACCCTCCTTCTGTTCTACATCTTCTGTCATCACCTTGTTCATTCAAATTCATTGACTCCACGTGTGAGAATGACCAGTAATATAATGAATATAAGAGCCCATGTTTATTTTTCATGTCAAAAATCATTTATCTTTGTATTGGGTGCTGAAGAGCTCTTAGTCAGACATATACACATATTTATATTCACATGGATATACATATACATACACATCTATGTATATATATGTGTGTGTGTGTATGTGTATATATTTATATAAGTTATTATTAGTGTACAAAGTTTTGTTTATGAGTAGTTCATGAAAAGAGAAAAAGAACCAAAAAAAGCATTACTGAAGAGAAAGAGTAGATATTTTCAAGTGCTACTCCTCTTATTTCTGCTTCCTTTCATTATTTAATTTGGAATTTTAGTTCTTTTGTTCCAATCAAAATTTTTTTTCTTGTTCTATTATAGTATTCTTTTGGTAGTTTGGTAGAGTTCTAAATCTGTAAATTAATTTAAGCAATATTACTTTTATTAAACCAGCACCATTCTATCCTGTGCAATAAATATCCTCCCATTTATTTAACTCATTATTTGAGGAGCATTTTCTACTTATGGCTATGTAGGGTTTTAATATTCTTTGATAGTTTGATGTGTAGATATTATATGCATTTCTATTTATTGTGAATGGGAATTGCATTCCTATTATTTCCTCTTAGATTTGTTATTGCTTATCTAGAAATCCTCTTGATTTTTTGGGCTTATTTTGAATTTTGCTATTTTATGGAAACTATTAATTATCTCAATTAGTTTCTTTGCTGATTCTTTTGTTGAAGAAAACCATCTTTTTTTGCCTTTAGTATAAACAATAATTTATTATTATTTTTTAAAACCTTTATTTGTTTCCTTAATTACTTTCTACTGACTTATTGGCATTAGTGTCATTTCTAGAACTGGGAATTTCTAGCTGGGAAAATGGAATATCTTTGTTTTATTCCAGAATATACTGGGGAAAACTTCTACTGGAAAAGTTTTCCTGTTGCATAATGATGCTAGTTTTTCTTAGATGTATACTTTTTATTATATTAAAAAAGTTACTGCCTGCCTATGCTTTGGAGGGTTTTTGTTATAAATGGATTGTGTACTTTGTCAAAGCCTTTTTCTTCAATTATTAATATAATTTCTTCATTATTATATTAATAAGATATTCAATGGTTTTGAATATCTTTATTTTAAAATGTTTTATTATACTAATTGTGTTTTTCTTAAAGCTAGTATTCCTAGTATAAATCCAACTTGATCATAGTGATTACTTTTTTGGTTATATTCTTTTAGTCTTTTTTTTTTAATCCAGGATTTTATATTATATTATTGAAAATTTTTGAATTATTATTTATTAATGATCTTGCTCTATAGTTCTCTTTATTTTGCTCTGGCTTAAATAGAAAGACTATATTCATTTCATAAAAGCTTGGTAGCATTTTTTTTTCTAAATCTTTTAGAATAATTAAATCTAGCAATGGTATCAATTTTCTTTAATAGTTTGCTAGAATTTTTCCATAAGTCCATCTTGATCAAGTTTTCTTTCCTTTGATAGCTTAAAAAATATAGTTCTGGTAATTAGGGTGATTTGGCTTGCCCCAGATCTCTTGTATTTAAGTTTTAAATGGACTTTTAAAGGCTAAGAGACTAATAAAAGAGACTAATAAAAATTCCATTAGAAGTGACCTTCATATATAAGATAGAGATACATATTTAAGGAGATGCAGCATGGTGGTACAGTGATGAGTGAATAAGCTGAGGGGAGTCTTTCACTCCCCTATTGGTAAAAGTTTAAAAAAACAGAAACACTAATATAGTGCCCATGGAAGATGCCTTCTTTTCCTTCTTTCATCCCCCAAAGACACATGTTTCCTAAGGATCTTATTTCCTCCTAGATTTAGGGAATTTTTGATTCACTTACTTTCATTCATATATTTTTTTTTGGTTTAAAATTTCTCCAGTAAATGAACTTTAAACTGGATAATAAATACAATTCCAGAGTGACAGAAAGATTTGAAATCTTGCAGGAAGCCATCCTTAATCTTAACTAAAGGCTGTATGTGTCTTCCACTTTACTCATACTATCTAACTTCTTCAACCTCTAACATCGATAGTGGTACTGATTTTTAATCTAGTTATAAATGTTTTTGGATTTTGATACTTTTCCAAAGTTTTTTTCAATTCTACAGTCCTTTTCAAGATTTCTTCTTTTGGGAATATTTTGTGTTTATTTGTTGATTTTGTAATTCTTAAAAAAATGTACAGCTAGCTCATTAATCTGTCCCTTTTAAATTTTGTTAATGCTTATTATCAAGGATATAACTTTTCTTTGATGATTGCTTTGTATCCAGAAATTTTGATTTTTTCACATAGTTTTTGTTTCAATAATCTACTCTTTGACTTATTTACTATATAGGGTTTCATTATTAATTGTACATTTAGACTTGTATCTTTTGGCTGTATTTGCTTAATTAATTACTATTTTTCTTGAGTTGTGAGCTGTAAGGAATATGTTTGGTATTTCCGCTTTTAAAAATTCATTTATTATTTCTCTGTGTCCTAGCACATGTTAATTTTTTAAAAATAGTACTGTTATGTGGTGATGAAAGATATGTATATTCTTTAATGTTTCCATTTAGAAGTCTTGTGGGTAAGCTGCTGGCAAACATTTTTACCTTGCATATTGAGATAATATAAATGACTGATCCAACAGAAGCAAGGGGTTAGGAAAAAATATGTTTTCTTAGCTTATGAGAATACAGTTGCCAAACACAGAGGAAAGACAGATGTTGATAGTTGTAGTTATGGTTCAGTTATGTCTATTTGAGTTGAATGCCAAGACTTCTTTCATCCCCTCATGGGTTGTGCCATATGTGGCCAGTACAGAGGATCTCATAGGCCAGAGAAGCTTTCTATAGGGTCAGATAGGTACTATGTCATCAATGTAAAGCTCTCTTTTTTTCATGAAATAATGATTTATTTATGCTCTACCTGTCTATGTGATAGGGGGCTAGTGTCTATCAATTCCCAAGGACTTATAATCTTAACTGTTCTATAGGCTGACGATTTTCCCTTTGAAATTCCATCCACAACAAAGCCTAGGAACAACTCCTTGAAATTCTAGCTGTTCTTTAAAACAGGCTTCCTCCCAGTAATGTGTATGGGCTTGGCCATATTATACTACAATGAAACACCACAAATCTTTCAACTCTAAAGTTTTCAAAAGTGTCTTCAGTTCTATATTTTCCCATGTATTTATCTTTCTTTTAGCTTTACCCAGATCTTGAGAAAGGAGCTCTAACTTCTTGTATTGTTATTATACTACTATTTTGAAGTCAGTTAGCTTCAAAAAATTTGTATTTTTAATTTTTTAAATAATAGCTTTTTGTTTTCAAAATGCAAAGATATTTTGGATTTCAAAAATGCAAAGATAATTTTCCATATTTACTCTGGCAAAATCTTGTATTTTAAATTTTTCTCCCTCCCATCTAATCCGACTCCCAAGCCTCCCCTCCTCTAGACAGAGAGTAATCCAATATACAGTTAACTTTATGTTTATGAATTTAGTTACTATAACATTAAATATATATGTATTTGATGATAGTATTGTTTTTCTCTCTCTGGTTTCTTTAAGCATAACATTCTTTTTTTTCCTTTCTATTGATATTATGGATTTTTATTTTTATTTTGTCTATTAATATGATTGTAACTCTTGTTTTTTAAGATTAACCTGATTCATAGTAAATTTCTTTTTAGCTTTTCATTTTGATTATGTATTTGTCTTTACTTTTTAGATATATTTCTTGTAAACAAGAGATTGTTAGATTTTATTTCTTTATCCATTATTCATTTCCTTATCCATTAATCACTATTTACTCTTATTTCATTTCACCAGTGCTTTAGTACATTCATATTTCAAGGTATGAGTACTTTTTTTTTTTTTAAAGAAAGTGACTTGCTCAGGCTCTCTCATAGATATTAAGTTTCAAGTGTTTGAGACTGGATTTTAAGTGAGGTTCTCTTGACTGAGAGATTGGTGTTCTATTTACTGCATTACTAGATACCCCATTGGTTATATTATTTTGATCCTGAACTAATCCCATAGTTTCTCTTTTCTGGTGCCTATTTGCCTATCCTTTTCATAATTCTTGGTCTTTATTTAAATTATTTTCTTTTTTATTTACATAATTATTGTTTTCCTCACCTCTTTTTGTCTTCCTCTTTCCTCATTGTTAGGTAATATATTAAAAAATCTCTCACTCCTTCCTTATAACTTCTTTCTTTTTTTTTCTAAGAAGTGATTCTTTTGGCTTTGTTATTTTCATTATTTCTCTTCTCTTTCTGATTATTCTAATTTTTTTCTTCTGATTTATGGGTTACTTCTTTGTTTATTCATTCTTAAATCTTTCTCTATGTATTTTTTGGAGTTAAAAACTTTTACTTGGAATTCCTTCTTCTAAAGGGAAGTCTGTATGTGTCAAAATGTTTGTGGCAACCCTGTTTGTAGTGGCTAGAAGCTGGAAAATGAATGGATGCCCATCAATTGGGGAATGATTGAGTAAATTGTGGTATACGAACGTTATGGAATATTATTGCTCTGTAAGGAATGACCAGCAGGATGAATACAGAGAGGCTTGGAGAGACCTACATGAACTGATGCTAAGTGAAATGAGCAGAACCAGGAGATCATTATATACCTCAACAACGATACTGTTTGAGGATGTATTCTGATGGAAGTGGATCTCTTTGATAAAGAGAGCTAATTCAGTTTCAATTGATCAAAGATGAACAGAAGCAGCTACACCCAAAGAAAGAACACTGGGAAATGAATATAAACTGCTTGCATTTTTGTTTTTCTTCCCGGGTTATTTATACCTTCTGAATCCAATTTTTCCTGTGCAACAAGAAAACTGTTCGGTTCTGCAAACATATATTGTATCTAGGATATACTGTAACCTATTTAACATGTAAAGGACTGCTTGCCAATCGGGGGAGGGGGTTGAGGAAGGGAGAGGAAAAGTCGGAACAGAAGTGAGTGCAAGGGATAATGCTGTAAAAAATTAACCCAGCATGGGTTCTGTCAATAAAAAGTTATTAAAAAAAGGAATTCCTTTTTCTAGCCAGTTTTATTATTATTGCCTTTATAGATCTTGCCATTTTCTTTCTTTTTTCTGCTGTGCTTTATTCTTAAGAATATTCTTAAAAGTAATTAACCATGGAGAAAGGCAATGTTGCATTTGGGAATTATCCTTTCTTAAATCATGCAGCTCATCCCTAACTATGCCTTCACTATGGTTAGTCTCTTTCCAAAGATTATCTCATCTCTAAGTCTGTGTCCTGTGCTTAGCAACTTTCCCTAAAAACTCACTTATTCCTTCTCCTGGGGTGGGATACTGTCCATAAAGACACGGTGCTTTCTCCAAGAAGTCTTTTAGTGCACTAACTCCCTCCTAAATTAAATCTATCACTAGGGCTTTGGTTCATCTCTTTGTTCATCACTTTTCTTGATTCTTTCAACTACTCACACTTTTATCACCTTGTGTACTTCTTTTGATGCCTTGGAGAGCCTGCTTTGTTGCTATTGTTTTTAGCTCCATAGGTTAAATATAGTCTTTTTCAAATAATGACCTCTAAACATGAGGAAAATTATTTCATTACCCTTTTTTCATAGTTGTACTCATTTATCTTTTTTTCATGTTTCTTGCTCATGTCTAGGGATTCTTATCTCAATTCTCACTTTAACAGATGAATTTCTGGTCCTAGGGCAAGGTCACATATTTGTATTTAGTCTTAAGTCTGTAATTGAATTGACTGGACATCCATCCTACCTACTTTAAGTGAGCTGAGATTGAGTAAATCAATCACCTCACCTTATCTTATTTACACCTGAATATTTGTAAATTGATTAGTCTACTCTTGTCTAGATTTTCTTTCTTTCCCCAGGAGTGTCTGGAATGAGACTTTTTTTTGTTGAATGTCCTTTTTCCCCCATTGATAATTAACTTCTTCTTTGCAGGATACGTTATTTTGGGTTGCAGTTTAAGTTCTTCTGTTTTTTCAACTTTTCCTATTCTATTCTCCTCTATTATTTTTCATTACTACAGATTTATTCAAATTTACTCTAATTCACACATGAAAGTCTTTCTCCTGGCCATTTGCAAAGTTTGATGCTTGTCACCAAAATTAATATTTAACTACTATAAATCTTGGTCTTTGAAATGTGGGTGGATTTGTTTTTCTGGTGGTAATCTAATCTCTTGACCTATACTTTTTTCCTCTGTATTCTGAAGTTCTGGACAATTTCCTGCATGGAAGTTTTTTCATTAGTTGTATTCTTCTAGAACAAGGTTCCTTAAACTTTTTCTCCTCATGAGCCCTTTTCATCTCAGTGAAGCCGCTTATGTAGATGTATAAAATAGGTATAAAATCACTCACTGATGATAGAACATAATTTCATGGTCCTCACATTCAATTATACCACTCCATATGGCATTGTGACCAAAGGTTTAAGAAACCAAAGGTTTGTTCTAGAAGACTAATAATCTTTAAGTTATTTCTATTCAACTTCTCTTGAAAGTAACTCACTTTGATTTGTGTAGTATTTTTATGTTTTTTTAAACAACAGATATTTATTTTTAAATGATATTTAATTTTTTTAAATCAGCAAAAATCTGCTTTTTTCCATTTCACTCCAATATGCCTTCCTGTAATTGAGAATGAAAGAACAACAAAATTTCTGTTATGAATATGTAATTTCTGCATTTTTGTTTGCTCATTTTTCTGATTTTGGACTTTATGGTAGGTCCTGGCTCTGTGTACTTCTGGAAGGAAAGTTTGGGTTATTTCTATTGCTTGGAATATTGAATGTTGTGTTATTCCAGGTCGGGACCAGCTTAGGCTGGGGAATCTGCAATTTTTTGGTGCTCCCAAAGTTATCTGATCCATGGCAAAGATTGATTGTTAAATTCCTGGTCTGAGCTCTGCAATTTGCTGAACTAGGTTTGAGTGTGTGCATTGATAGATTGGGGCTACTCTAGTAATTATTGGCAAGCAGCCATTCCCCTTTGGTATGAGATTGCTGCAGACTTCAGAAGCTGAACTGAGACTCTTCTCTGCTTCTGGGATTCTAATCTACTTTGCAGATGCTTCATTCTGAACTCCTCTCTATATACCACCCTGGTCTTGCTATCACTCTTTACCCAGGAATGCCGGCATTTGGCGCAGGTTTCCTCCTCAGTCTACCTTGGATCTGTGGCTTGAAACAAGTGGATGACAAAGTGGCCAATGGAACCTGTTCCTGTATCGGTGCCCTGGTATGGGCCTGGACTCCCCTTTGCTTTATTATACAGCATTTCCTTGGTGCTGGGTGGTAAAGTTTCTGTGTCCATAGACTTCTCCATCTCCCTGTGCTGAGCTAAAAATCATGTGCTGTGACTTCTAGGAATTCTCCATCAGGATTTGGTCTGGTGCATCTTCTAAATCTGTTTGGAGGGGTTCTTTTAATATTACATTTTTGCTTTTCTCTGAAATTTTACTATTCCTTAAGTCATCACAACTGGTGTTTAAATTGATAATGAGATTGACACATTCATTGCCAGAGCTGTTTGGGAGGCTCCAAGGGAAAGTGGGGGCGGGGAGGAAAGGTATTAGACTGACTACCAAACTGGTAGTCTACAGAGCCATTGTGTTGATCTCACTGTTGCATGCCCCTGAAAACTGGACAGTATACCACTTCCATGATAGGAAACTGAATTACTTCCATTTAAATTGTCTTAGTAAGATTCTCAAGATCACCTGGCAGAATAAGCAATCAAGTCTCACAGGATAGTCAGAAAAAGCAATTCAAAGACACTCTCGAGGTCTCAAGAACCTTGGAACTCATTATATAACACTGAAGACACTGGCACAGGACTGCCCATTCATGGTGTGCCCTCATCAGAGAAGGGACTGTGCTCTATGAGCAAAGCAGAATTGAATTAGCGCAAAAAGAACATGAGAAGCACAAAGTTAGAGAAGCTGCCCCAAATGTTCATAAGGACTATTTGTGTCGAACCTGTGGCAGAACATTCTGAGCTTTCATTGGTCTGATCAGTCACAGTGGGACACATTAACTTGATTCTAACATAGTGATGTCCTTCTGGATCTCTAGGAAAAGGACAAAACAACCTCTAGGAGAAGGAAGGACAGCAACAATAAAACCACTGTAGGTTGGGTCCCTCAAAACATTTAAGTTCTGTTAGGAAGGAGCTGGTAGAAATGAAATTAACCACCAAGTTGTCTTGACAAATGTCCCTGGGCTTCTTTGAGTGTTTAGTTGTGAATGGAAATATGTGTACTAGAAAGAAATAAGATCTTGGGCAAGTCATTTGGATTAAGTGGGCTTTGAGACAGATCACTTTCAGTTCTGAAATTCTTTGTTAGTCTAAGAAAAAGGAGAGAAGATAAATGTTTTGTAGAAGATTTGGATTGGGGTTATAGACTTCTTTTATGTGTAAAAAACCTCTGGATATTTTTCAGCATTAGTTGCCTCCTTTCCTACCAGATATGCTTATTACATATATCAGTAATTTAGCCTAATTCTCCCCCTTCCCTAACAACACTGAGAAATTAAAAGTCTCATACTTTTTTAATAGGGGAAGGTGTGGTGATCTTCCCAAATGCAGCCAGGTGATAAAAGTTCAGATCTTTTATTATCTCCAATATAGCCCGGTTAGTTTAGAGGTCTATCTCTCTGCTTGGTTCCAAGAGCTCCCTCCGAATGTCGCCAAATCCAAAGGTTCTGTCCGTTAGCCTCTGCCTCTGCTTTCTTCAGCCTCCAACCAGCACAAAGATGGAATGAATCTCTTGTCTCCTTCACTTGGGGCTCGGCTAGCTTTCTGGTGAGTCTTTCAGACCAGCTTGGTCTCAGTGGGGGGAGTGCAGGAACCCAGCCACCTACCACAGTGGTGTGAGATGAAGATGAATCTGGTTGTCCACTGAACTCTCGACTCGTAGCTTCTTCCTCTGAAAATTCTTCTTCTGCCACCAGCCAGCCAAGTGGAAAATATTCTGCCTTGCCTCGGAAAGAGGGCTTCTGGTGTAATTCCGCTGAAATCTGTCAAAGTGCTCTCTGTCTGCACCAGAGTTGCTTCTCTCCAGTCCAGCTGAACTCTCTTCTGCCACCAGCCAGCCAAGTGGAAAATATATTCTGGAATAGCTCTCTCTTCACTGGCCTTATATGTGAATCTTCTGAGAGAATGGGATTATGGGTTTTCTCCCATAGTGCTCTCTGGCCCAAAGAGCTTTAAGGGAAGTGTGAATTCACAAAGTTACAAAGTTTACTTTGTGAAGCTGGCATACTTGTGAACACCAATGAGTAAATGCAAACACAAGCATTGTACTAATTAGTTCTACTTAATACCTTGTTTCAGGTTCTGCCCAAAACATCTTCTTGTAAGATTAGATCAATCTAATTAGTTAGCAGTTTGTAAGGATTCCAACAGGAAGGAGGCTTAAAATATTTTCTCCACATATTTAAATACCCAAAGGATCTATGGCTTTCTTAGTATAGACACTCACTCCTCTACTGCAGACAGTGGGTGATCTATATCAACTATTTTTTGCTTTCTGGATAGTGTTTATGAGTTGCTGTGGTAAAAAAAAGAAAAAAATTACCTGTGGCCAATTTGATGATGATCTTGTCCAATTTCAAGGACTATGTTCGCTCTCTCTCTCTCTCTCTCTCTCTCTCTCTCTCTCTCTCTCTCTCTGTTCTTTTCCCCCTTCCTCCCTTTCCTGCCTTCCTTTCTCTTCCTCCCTATTCTTCCTTCTATTCCTCCCTCTTTCTCTCCTTTGCCCCTCTTTTCTCCTCTCTCTCCCTTCCTCTTTTTCTCTCCCTCTCCCCCTTCTCCTTCTCCCCCCTTTCCTCTCCCTACCTTTATCTTTCTCTCTGTCTCTGTCTGTCCCTCTCTCTTTCTTTCACTCTTTCCTTCCTTCTTCTTTCTTCCCTCCTCTTTTCCCTTCTCTCCCTCCCCTATCTCCCTTCCTTCCACCTTTTCCTTCTTTCCCTCTCTCCCTTTCTCTTTCTTTTTTCGCTCTCTCCCCCTCTTTTTCTTTCCCTTCCTCCTTCTCTCTTTCTCCCTTTCTCTCTCTCCCTTCCTTTCTCTTTCTCTCTGCTTCTCTTTCTCTCTCTGTTTCTGTCTCTGTCTCTTTGAATCTGTCTGTTTGTCTGTCTGTCTGTCTCTCTCCCTCCCTCTCCATCCCCCTCTCATTTTATCCTTTCTTAAAACCTTCCCATAATGTTTTAGCATTCACAAAATGCTGTAAGGTTTGACAAACACTCTATATTTACTATATCATTTGAACCTCACAATCACCCTGGGAAATAGGAAATTATTCTCTTTTTATAGCTGAAGAAACTGAGACTGAGAGAAGTTACTCTCTCACATACTGAGGGTCACATAGCTAGAAAGTGTCCGAGGTAGAATTTTGAACTCAGCTCTTCCTGACTCCAATTCTAACCTTGTATCTATTGAATTACTTTTTCTTCTCCCCCAAATGCTTTTTATGTGTTACATTATTTGATTCTTACAACATCCCCTTTGACAGAGGGGCTATTATCCTCCTCATTTTACAGGAGTAGCCTTTGAGAGGTCAGGGCTATTCTGAAGCTCTAACTTTTGTTCCCTCCTCAATTTCAGTTGAGTGTGTCTTTAGAGAGGCGGTCCCTATAGCAACCAATAGCAGAAAAGAGGTAGCCCCAATGTAGCTGCTATGCATCCCTGAATAATATTCAGATATTGATTCTGTCACTGGCTGAACTCCCTTCTGGGTTCTGCAGGTATCTCTAAGGCCTTTGGCAAAGAAGCTGAGCTAATAATTCCTCTTATCTTGTAAGGGCGACAGCTCTTTCTCTTCACATGCTCTGAAAGATGAAGGATGCTGAAGGAGAAAGTGAGTAATGGACTACAAAATTCATCAAAACTTGGAGATTTTACATGAGTGTTAATAAGAAAATGCAAATTACTGTCATTCTTTAGCTTGACAGAATTATACAACACTTCAACACTTTTAAAGTAACACATTTTAAAGCAATATAATGTTGAAAAGCAAAGGAACTACTGAAAATTGAAGCTAAGTTGCCCTGAGTCAGAGTGTGAAGGAGGATTTTTAAAAATGGAGGATATTTTAAATGTTTCAAAGTAATGTATAATAAGAAGGAGAAAAAAGGCTTTCACCATGAGTGATTTATTTATTTATTTTTTAAGAGTGATTTTTAAAAAAATTGCCTTGAAATTAAATCCGATTCCAAATTATTGAGATTTAACATATCTTAAGGAAATTAAAATATCTGGCATATTCATTAATATGGCAGTTGCATAATTAATAATTTTTCCTAAAATTTTTGATACTTCATAAGGTCATCTAAGCTTGGATCGAAGCAAAGTAAGAGAATCCTCTCTATAGCACATTGCTTTCTGAAATTAAAATATCTGGCATGTTCATTAATATGACAATAGCATAAATTATAATTTTCCCTAAAATCTTTGATACTTCATAAGTCATCTAAGCTTGGATTGGAACAAAGTAAGAAAATCATCACTATAGCAGATTGCTTTCCTAAATGCCCTAAATTTCCTAAATACAGCCATTTTGTTTCATGGAACCAGTTTCACAGCATCTTTAGCCTACATGTAGAAGGCATTTCATTGCTCTATTGATCCATCCAATCACTGAGCAGCATTTAACAATTGAGGAAACTGAGACCCAAGCAGATTAAGTGTCTTGTCCAAAATTATACACAGAATCATAGATTTAAAGATGGAAGGAGTCTCAGAATCATCTCAGAGTCACTCTCTGCTGCAATTTTATAGATGAAGAGGCTGAAGCCAAAGGTTGAGTGATTTGCCAAGTTCGCATAAGTCATAGGTGTCAGGCTTGGGGTTTGAACCCATCTTCTCTGACACTAGATCCAGGTAGCTTTCTAAAGTGTTAGACCTCTGCTTTTTAATTTTATTTTTAAAAATTCACTGGACAGTGGAAGGAAGTAGCATCTTTGGGGTGACAAGAGTGATCAAATGCCAACAAGGACTGGTTCACTAAATACTAATTGTTTTCAGTCTGTGGCAATTAAATCTTTCCTTAAAAAATGACACTCTTTATCCCACTGCCAAATTAGAGTAAATTCTTTAATAGATCTTCAAGGTTTTTTTTTTCTCTCTCAGGTGATCTGAAATTCTAATTGGGATTTATTTTTGCTAATTTAACACATCAAAAGGCATCCCTGAAAACATTTCTGATTACATAATTCCAAATGCCATTGAACTAGCTGGCATATTTTGATAGTCACGAAACAGAATTCCATACGTACTTATTTCAAAGTTTTCCATCTGTTTTAACACCAGGAAGAGTTTCAGTGGTAAGATCTTGGTGTGCCAGAATAAGAGAACTTGGTTTAATCAAATTTTGCAAAATCCAAATCGTGTTATAACTTTAAAAACAATGAGTGGGGCTAAAAGTTACTCTAAGCCTACAATAGACTGTAAGCAGAAAGAAAAAAAAGTAACCCACGAATTCATTTATTCAGTTTCTACCCTGCCATGACCACAGGCACAAAGCAATTTATAGAATCAGACATGTAGAAGAAATAATAGAGTCTATTTTACAGAGGAGGAAACTGAGACCCAGAGTGAGATCAAGTGACTCACTAGGGTTCCTCTAATGGCGGAAATGGGATCTGTAGATTTAGAACTAGAAAAACTCATTTCATCCAACATCTTTACTTTACATCTGGGGAAACTGAGACCCAGAGAGGTTGACTTGTTCAATCACAGGCATTAAGTGTGAGAGGCAGGATTTGAATCCAGACTCCAAATCTAGTACTCTTTCTCCTTTATTATACAGCCTTTCACAGTGAAAGGACCAGATAGACAATTATTGGAGATTTTGGGTTTTGCTTTCTTCAATGTTTAGAACAATTGATTTAAAGTTACAAAGAACTTTGGATGTCATCTGGTTCAACCCACTCCTTTTGTTGTCTTTGTGGTTGTGGTTTTTGAGTTGATTCAACCATTTCCAACTCTTCTGAACCCATTGTTTGGAGGTTTGTTTTGTTTTGTTTTGGGCAAAGGTACTGGAGTGCTTTGCCATTTCCTTCTCTAGATCATTTTTCCCAGGAGTAAAACTGAAGTTGACACTGGGTCCCACATAGTCACACAGTTAACAAGTGTCTGAGGCCAGATTTGAAGATTTGAACTCAGATTCTCATGACTCCAGGGTCAGCGGTCCTTTTACAGATGAACTAACTGAAATCAAAAGGGATCGAGTGACTTCACTAAAGTCACATTGGTAAGAAGGAAGGAAATGGTGTCTGATGTTGGATTCAAATGTAAGTTTCCCTGACTCCATCTACTACATGGAGTACTACCATGGAGTACTACTACGATCTATCTACTGCATGACCTAAATTCCCTTAAGCAAGGATTGGCCAGTGTCGGGATTGGATTATATTCTTTATATTTTTTTTTTCTCCTTTTAAAAAAAAGGCCCATTTACTGAATGACCTATCTTCCCTTAAGCAAGAGTGGCCAGTGTTGGGATTGGATTATATCCTTTACATTTTTCTTCCTTTAAAAAAAAAGTCCCTTACAGAATATACAGAAGAAATACAGTTAGAGGAATTGCATTTTTGAGAGCTTTAAGAGATTGATTCTCATGCTGCCAAATGATTGACAATCAGATAGTATTGCTGCCATTAAGAGCTGGCATTTATAGTGTTTTATATTTTGCAAATGATATTCATTTTTTCATTTGAGCTTTGCACAATACTGTAGAGGAGGTGCTATTGTTTCTATTTTATATAGATGAGGTACCTATGGCTGAGAAATATGAAACGACATGCCCATGATTTTTTTTTTTTTTTTTTGAGCGAGAAAGATAATGAGTTCTGATCTGGACACGTTGAGTTGAGATGCCTATGGAACATCCAATTCGAGATGCCTAAAAAGCAGTTGGTGGCTTGAGACTGACTGAAATTCAGGATTCAGGAGAAAAATTGGATCTGGATATATAGATTTGGGAACTGTCTACATAGTAATAATAATAGTTGAACCTGTGGGGCTGATGAGAGGGAAAAGAGACAAAATTTCAGAACAGAATCTTGGGAAATACTCATGGTTCCTCATTGTGACCTGTGTAAACATCAGAAAAGGAAGCTGAGAAATGGCCAGATAGGTAAAAGGAGAAGCAGGAGAGAATAGAGTCCTTATTATTTTTTTCTGTGAATTATAAATAAAAGTCCTCAGATAAGAGGGTTAAGGTAGAAGCTGTGGAAGGAAGTTTGAAAAGAGATGGAACAGTTTGGAATGATTTCTGCGTTGAGTGAGATAGTGAATTAATTGATTAAGAAGACACAAAAGGATTGCTTTGCTCTAATCAGGGCTCATTTGAGGATACTCTAACATAAATTTGTAGAGAGCCCATGCTGAAGAATCATAGCTGGAGAGATGCTCCATAAAGTCAGCTGATTGGTACACACTTCAGAAGCAATGATAGTATTCATCTGGATACTGTGTCCAGAGCAGGAAGTAGAAAGTGTTTCTGGGAGAATCTAGGAGGACAGCTGCAGGGAAGATGGCAACATACCCCGAGTATATAATTAAATGGAATGTGAAGCTTGCTTTGGTCTGGACCCAGTTAGATATAGTAGGCTAGATGAATTTGTACTCATCAAACTAGACAGCTCAGTCTCAGGAACTTGTAGGTGGTCTTTGGCTAGATGATTTAAAAATCTTTCTCCCTGCCCATGTGCTCATGGAGAACAGGGGCATATAATAGAGATAATGAGGTATTTATATGTTATATATTAATGTTACTATTTTATTTCTTTTTTTCCCTGAGACAAGGGAAGGTTAAGTGACTTGTCCAGGATCACACAGCTAGGAAGTGTTAAGTGTCTGAGATCAAATTTGAACTCAGTTCCTCCTGACTTCAGGGCTGATGCTCTATCCACTGCACCACTGAGCTGCCCCTATCTTATTACTTTTTTTTTAGGATGCATGATTACCTTTCTCTGATTGAATATGAAGGGACCAGCTGAAAATTGGTCAAGTCCTTGGAGGTCTTTAAATAGTTAAATGTGGGTATAGTTGGAGAGTTTGGGTGACACATGGAAGCCACATTTAAACAGCTTCCAGGAAGAGGTCTTCTGGCAGTAAAGAAGAGAACTGGATCAAGGAGAGGGAGAAATTTTTTCTCCTGCTCCCTCATTAACAGTGTCCTATTAGAGGCCAGCATAGATTGCCTTAAACTCTGTATGACTGACCCCAGATTTTTCTAACTAAATTTGGTCTTCAGAAATGTGACTGGTTTCAGTCTGGGTAATGGTATTACCTTTTCTGATTCAGTAAGAGAAAAGCACTAAAGATTAACAGGGTTTTAATGTTTTTCAATACATTAATAATAACATCTGTTTATATCAACTGAGGAAGGAGGAGTGGAAGATGTAAAAATCCTTCCTTCTTATACTATTGGATACCTCCAGCACATCTGACGAAGAATGTTCAAGAATTACACAGAAAGAGAAGACATGGATGGATGGAGCTTTATATCACAGGAAGTAGCACCCAAACCAATGGGATCAGGGATTCATTAACGTGTTGAAGCTGGTGACAATAGGAGGAAGCACAGGATGACCAAAGCCAAAAGCCACTTCCAACAGAGATATTTAGGAGACTGAAAGATAAGGGCATGGATAGATAGATAGATCAAGGTGCCATTGTTTCTTCAATGTAGAGATTTCCTGCAATTTGGAACTCTTCTGTGTTGTTACAGGTTTACCAAAGATGATAAGAAAAATGGATCATTAACTTGTTATTGTTCTGACATTCAGTTGTGGCTGACTTTTTGTGACCCCCACATAATAGCACACCAAGCTCTACTATCTTCTATCATCTCTTGAAGTCTGTTCAAGTTCATTCCCATAATTTCCTTTTTTTCCCAATATGTGTAAACATATTTATACAATTCTCTTGTTGCACAAGAAAAATCAGATCAAAAAGGAAAGAAAATGAAAGGAAAGAGAAAGGAAAGGAAAAAAAAAACCAAAATGCAAGTGAACATCAAAAAGAGTGAGAATGCTATGTTGCGATCCACATTCAGTTCCCATAGTCCTCTCTCTGGGTGTAGATGGCTCTCTTCATTATTGGATCTGGTATCAATCATCTCATTGTTGGAAAGAGTCACGTCCATCAGGATTGATTGTTATATAATCTTGTTGTTGCTGTGTATGATGATCTCCTGGTTCTGCTTATTTCACTCAGCATCAGTTCCTGTAAATCTCTACAGGACTTTCTGAAATCATTCTGCTGATCGTTTCTTATAGAACAATAATACTCCATAACATTCATATACCACAATTTATCCAGCCATTCTCCAATTGATGGGCATCCATTCATTTTCCAGTTCTAGTCACTACAAGGTGGGCTGCTACAAACATTTTTGCACATGTGAGTCCCTTTCCCTCCTTTAAGACCTCTTTGGGATAGAAGCCCAGTAGAGACACTGCTGGGTCAAAGGGTATGCACAATTGATAACTTTTTGAGCACAGTTCCAAATTGCTCTCCAGAATATGTGCCCATGATTTTCATGACACTCTCTATCTATACCACCCTCTGCTGTTTGAAAATCATATCCCTCATATCACGGTCCACTGGAAGACATAACCCTTACACATGATTTACCACAATATCTATAACTAATAGTGTTTTTCTGGCATTAAAACAGATACATTTATAAAAAGCAACATTAAAAGTTTCACTGGATTGTAGCTCCTGACTACCCTCTCAATATTTCCTTTTGCTTTTAATCTTTCCCAACGTCAGGGTCTTTTGCAATGAGTCCCAAATTCTCATGATGGGGCCAAAGTATTTAAGCTTCAGCTTCAGCACTTGATGTTCCAGTGAACGTTCAGAGTTAATTTCTTTTAAGTATTGACCAATTTGATCTCCTTGCTGTCTAAGAGACTCTCAAAAGTCTCCTCCAACATCACAATTCAAAAATATAGAATCTACAGTGCTATTTTCCTCACTGTTCAATTCTCACAGCCATATGTTACTTTAAAAAGTAACTATTATATAGAACTTTGTCAGCAAGTTGATGTCTCTGCTTTTTATTTGCTGTTCAGATTTGCTGTAGCTTTCTTTCTTAGAAACAATTGGCTCTTAATTTCATGTGAGCCCATTAACTAATATGACTAATCATAATGATAATAACATTTACGTAGCATTTTGCAAAAGACTTTCCATATCCTATCTTATTTAATTTATCCTTATGACAACCTTTTGAGGTAAGTACTATTGTTATCATTTTTCAGATGAGGAAACTGAGGTTGAGAGAGACTAAATGACTTGACGGGAGGGCACACAACTCCTAAGCATCTGGGGCAAGATGGGAAGTCAGGTCTTTCTGACTCTGGAACTGGCACTCTATTCATTGCATCACTTAAAATGCTAATTATCCGAACTAATACAGATTCAGGAGTATTGTGGGAAAAGACTGCATGTGGATGCTCAGCAACAATGTGTCAGTTGCATGTGTTTCTATCATTTTTAGTAATTTGATTATAATTTCCTTGGTATTAACCTTTAAGAACAGCTCTTACTAATACAACCACTCTAATCCTCATCTATCTTGCAGCTGCTATTATGTAAATGAGAAATTCCAGAGCGGCTCTGAGTCAGGATGAGTAATATTAATGATGATGTCCCTCTGCCAGTAGCATTCCTAGACTACAAGTATCAATCTTCCCATGCTGTACTTAATGGGCTTGCAGTCTTGACGCAGTAGAACAGATGTGTACAAATGGGTACATGTGTTCCTTGGACCATGAAGCATCAAGGCAATAGTCTGGATTTAACTAATCAGACTATATATGAAAAAAGTTCATAAAAGGAGACTGCCAGGTTTATAGGGCTGGCTTGGGCTTCTTAAATACAACTGAGACAAGACAAAAGGCTCCAGACTATGTTGAAGATGCTAAGAGCCTGAACTAGGGTGATGTCTACATGAATAGAGGAAACTGGCAGATGTAGGAGGAAAGATATTGCAAAAGTAGAGATGATGTGGAGCTATAAATAATTTGAGAGGAGATTAGATATGTGGAATGAGCATGAATGAGGAGCAAAGGATGACACTCAGGGGATGGATCCGAATGACTATGAGAATGATGGTTCCTTCAATAGTGATAGGTTGATCTAGGAAAGAGGAGAGTTTTTGAGATAATGAAATCTATTTGAACATGTTCATTTTGAGATCCTATAGAAATCCAGTTCAAGATGATCAGAGCCAGTGGGATTTTAGCAGAGTTGAGATCAGAGTTGAGAGATTAGATATGTGGAATGAGCATGAATAAGGAGCAAAGGATGACACTCAGGTGATGGAGCTGAATGACTATGAGGATAATAGTTCCTTCAATAGTGATAGGTAGATCTGGGAAAGAGGAGAGTTTTTGAGATTGATAATGAGATCCATTTGAACATGTTCATTTTAAAATCCTATAGGAATCCAGTTCAAGGTGATCAGAACCAGTAGGATCAATGATGATGAGAACAATAAGTAAGATTGTTTAGAGCAAAAAGAAAGGAGGACTCATGATTTAGCCTTGAGAGACATGCACACTTAGTAAGAGTGGCCTGGATGAAGATCCAGCAAAGGATACTGAGAGTAGATCAGATTATTGCTATTGTTTGTCCTTCATTCTCCAAGAAAATCATGACATCAGGGAAGGGATGCCATGACATGCAAGTCAGTTGAATTTAAGTAAGAGAGGACAAACTCATCAGCCTCTCTTTCTCCTCTGGAGCCATCTGGGACCTGGGGAAAGATATAGGTCAGGATGATTGAGAAGGACCTGGGTTCAAGGCTTGTCTCTGATATATGCTGGCTATGTGACATGGGTCACCTATGTGACCTACATCATCATTCAAAAATGCCTTCTGACTGGCCTCCCTGCCTCTAGTTCCTACTGTCCAGTCTGCTTATTAGGGTAATCTTCCTACAATGCAAAGCCCTCCCAGACTTATCAAACTCCAGTGGCTTCCTATGCCTCTAGATTCAATTGTAACATTCTCTCTTTGACTTTTAAAGCCCTTCATAACATGGCCCCTTTCTACCTTTACATACAGTCCGGGGACTGACTGTTCCTTATACAAGACACTTTATCTTCCAGCTCCAGGCACTTTCACTGTCCTTCATAACTGGATCCCTCCTTTTCTCCAACTTTCTTCAGTTCCTGGATAAAATCGCATCTTCTGCAAGGAAGAGAAAGAGAGATAGCTAGAGGTCATAAAGAGGAAGAGATCATTAGACAGGAAACAATAGTGACCAAGAAATGATGAAATATTCTCATCAGATAAAGGAATTTTGGAGATTGTGAACACGGAAGTGGAAAACTTATGGGCAATGACTAAGAATATGACTATATGAAAATGTAATAGATGTCTGGGACAGCTAGGTGCTATCATATAGAAAGAGGACCCTGATGAAAGCCCTGAAACAAAATAGAAATGGGCTCATCAGACTATGATGGAGTGATGGTACTCTTCATCATCACTCAACTCTGTTGTTATGTTATGTTAGAGCTGGAGCAAGATATTAGCTTGTTCTTGTCAAAGTTTGAAAATTATATACTTCATATCACTGTCCACTGGAAGACATAACCTTATACATTATTTACCACAAGAAAATATCTATAACCCATAGTGTTTTTGTGGCATTAAAACAGATTCACTTATAAAAAGCAACATTAAAAATTTCACTTGGTTGTAGCTCCTGACCACTCTCTCTCTATGTTCACCTGTTCCCAGTTCCAGAGCTTAGTCCTGTGATTACAAAACAATCTTTTATTTAAAATGAATTTTCAATGCCTTAAGTAGACTTGCTTACTAGGTAGGAAGAGAGTGTTCTGGCCAACTGACATGAGTATTCAATCAACTCAGCAGCTATATTTCCAACTGTAAATTAATAAACTGTCATTTGTGGTTTATCAAGAATTCTTATATGGCTGGAAAGCAAAAAATCACTTCCCTAGATCCTGAAGCCCTTAGGTAAAAGACCTTGGACAGTGATCTGTTTTTACCTCTCTTTAGGATTTATTACATGATGTCTGTGTTGTAGTTGTCTAGGCAAAAGTCATTTCTCACTACTTGGCTATCCATTCCCTAAGGGTAGAGACAAGGATGGGGAAAGGAACACAACCTCTTATATCATTCATCTAAGAAACTCCTAGATGAGGAGATTCCCCATACCATTGCCAAGTGGTACCTTCTCAGTAATTTTTCATTTTAGAGGGTTGCCTAGCACAGAGAGAAAATCAAATCAAGCCAACAAGCATTTATAAAGTTACATTAATTATATTACATATTTATTATAATATATAACATGATATATTATAATATAATAATTACACACAATTATTAATATTAATATATTAGTTATGATATATAATTATATGCCTGGCATTGTGTTAAGGTCCTGGAATACAAAGATGCACAAAATAGTCACTGTTTTCAAGGAGTTCCCAGTCTAATGGGGGAGATAATACACAAATAACTATGGACAAAGTTAAGTTGGAGAGAATCAGCAGAGGGAAGGCACTGACATTAACCTGGCCCCTTTCTATCTTTGCATACTTTATGATTCAGTGATTGGCTCTTTCTTTTATACAAGACATTCCATCTCCCAACTCCTGGCATTTTCAATCTTCTTCATGACAGGCATGCTTTTCCTCCTTTTGCCCACCCAGTCTTTCTCTCTGTCTGTTGACATCTCTGTCTGTCTCGTCATCTCTATCTCTCTGTCTCTCAATCTTTCTGTCTCTCTGTCTCTGTTTTATACCTTTAACTCAAGTCTCTTCCAGCTTTAATCCATCCCCTACTCAGTGCCAAGATGATTTTTCTAAAGCAGAAGTCTGACTCTTCTTTTGGACATGGTCATTTTGAGATACTATAGGACTCCAGTTGAAGGTGAGTCCTTCAACTTCCCTGCTCAATGAATCCCTTATTACCTTCACAATAAAACAGAAAATCCTTTTTGGGCCTTTACAGCTCTTCATAGTCTGGCTCCTTCCTACTTTTCCAATATTTTTACACTTTACTCTTCTCAGTGAACTATACTATCTAGTAACACTGGCCTTCTCATTGGTTCTGGAATCATATCTCATCTCTGTGTACTTTGCCCCATACCTGGAATGCCCCCTCCTTTTAGTTTCCCTACTTTCCTTTGAGACTTAACTGAAATGTCACTTTTTGTAGGAGGTCTTTCTAGGAAACTTTAGGCTCTGGATCCTTTCCTTCTGAAGCTATTCTCTAACTGCTCTTTCTATCTCTAGCTCTAGGCCTGGTTATTGACATATTGTCGCCCTCATCAGAATATCAGCTTCTTCGGAGCAAAGATAATTTTTACTTTTATTTGTATCCCTGGGTTTTAGTAGTTCCCATACAGTGGGTACTTAATAAATGCTTCTTGTTTGATTGACTATTTGATTCCAGTCCAGTGCTCTATCCACTACACCATTCTGCCCCTTGAACTATTATTAAGGCATGGAGGGGTTGCATTGGGCATGTATCCATTCCAATGAAATCACTGATCCTTGAGCCTACAAACAAATTTTTTCCAATGTCATCTCTTACAGCTAAAATAAGCTTCTCCCAAATTACAAAACAGTTCCCATTCTCTGCTCACTTCAAGGCCCAAAGTAAAATTTACTGTTTCCAGTAAGTCCTCCCTGATCAACAATCAGATTCTAATCTCTCTTCTATGTTTTGTCTCATTAACACTTGTGGATCACCTGAATTTGTAGTTATTCTTCTCAATTCAATTAGCATTTATTGATAAGTACCTGCTATGTGCTCAGCACCAAGGAATCAAGGCAAGAACAAAATGATTTTTGACTTAGATCACAGATTTTAGAGCTGCAAAAGACCTTACAGGCCACTGGATACATCTTCCTCATTTTACTGATTAGGAAATTGAGACTTGTCCTAGATCAATAAGTGGCAAGGTTGCAATAGAACCCAAGTCTTCCTGATTTTGAATCAAGTTTCCTCTCCATTCTGTCTATGGAGAGATAGGTTAGTGTATTCCACTGAATATAGAGTCAGAAATATGAGTTCAAATCCTATCTCAGATGCTTACCAACTCTGTGACTAAACAGGTCAAATAGCACCTCTATACCTCAGTTCTCTCAACTGAAAAATGAAGAAATCATATTAAGTGATTCCTTTCATCCAACTCTAAAATATATGATCATGCCATCTTTCTGGACTTTAAAAAGTTTACTTTCTATTGGTGGGAAGCAACATGTATGTAAGTCTGTCCAAATTACATTTCATATTGGTACCTGCTAACACAGAGAGTACAGCATAGGATTTGGCGTCCTAAAAGGGGATAACAAATAATAGTACCTATCTCATAGGGTGGTTATGAGGACTGAATGAGTTTACATATGTAAAGTATTTTTGCAGTCCTCAAAGTGCTATATAAATGACAACCTCATTATTACTATTATTATATTTTATTGTTTCATAATTTCTATTGTCAAGCAGCTAGCATATAAATGACATTTGACTTACTGAGTCTAGCTCCCAAAAAGAGACTATCACCAATGCTTTTTCAGCTTGGGAAAACTCAATGGACATTGCTGACCACTGGAATTACCTTCATGAAACCAGGTAACTCCTTATTTGTACAAAAATATTTACAACAGCTTTTTAGGTGATAAAAAGTTTAAATCAAGGGAATACTTAACAATTAGGTAATGATTGAACAAGTAGGATATGATTGTGTTGGAATACTATTGTACTGTAAGACATGATGAACAGGAGGGTTTCAGAAAGGATCTATATAAACTGATGCAGACTGAGAACCAAAAAAATCACTGGACACAGTAACAGCCATATTGTAAGAATGATTGTTGTGCTACCAGGAGCCACCTGACAGTGGACACCAATCCAGACCTGCAGAATAGATCTCCTCATGTGAGAGGATGATACAAGGAGACTGAGTGGCAGTTGCTGTTCTCTGACCTCTCTGAATGAGAGACCGTTGCATTGTCTGACCTCTCTCCTCTTCCCTCTGGCTCCAATTTATCTCATTCCCAGTCCCCAACACCTGTGTCAGCAAAGGCTGCCTTGCAGGTCCTTCAGATGTTGTGATTCACAGCTTTGGAGGCTCTCAGAGAATTAATCTGTCCTTTAACAGATGATCAGCCGTGAAAGACTTACTCTGAACAAGATAATGAGCCATGATAATTCTAAAGGACCCATGATAAAAAATGCTACCTAACTCCAGAGAGAGAGAACTGATGAACTCTTAATGTAGTTCAAAGCATACCAGAGAAAGAACTGATGAACTCTTAATGTGGTTCAAAGCATGTAAAAAACCTTATTTTTATTTTTTTGGTCTGTGTTTTCTTTTGCAATATGACTAATATGGAAATATGTTTTATATAACTTCACATGTACAATTATATCGAATTGTTTGCCTTTTTATGAAAGGGAAAGGGAAGAAAAGGAAAGAATTTAAAACTCAAAATGTCTAAAATAGATTTTAGTTTACATGTAACTTGGAAATATTAAATAAATAAAAATGTAATTTTTAAAAAAAATCAGGTTACCTGGTCCCACACCATGGGAGAACTTGATGGAGGTTGCAGACCACTGAATTAGCGATTAAAGCTTTCTAAGAAACCAGGTCCCCACACATCATGAAGAGATATCAGAGGAAGGCACCCGGGATTCTATCTCCCTGTGAATCGTGGAAAGACAGAATCACCAAAATATCCAAATCGTGGCTCACTGATTAGGCCAGTGGAGAGAAGGATGTAGGCTATGATGTATTGCCAACAACAACTGGAAAGAAGATAGCATCCAAAAGATAAAAAACCAGAAAAGGAGATGGTAGTTGGTCCTCTAAGGAGAAAGGGAAAGCAGAAAGATTATTTAAAAACTCATAAAGTCTCTCACCTAGTTCATTAGGTAGACCCCCCCTCTGGAAACTTTGTCAGAGCATATGGAAAAAGGTCAAACAGAAGGAGAGAATATGGGTTTCAGTCTCTCCCATTGGAAGAGATGCCCACATTGATAAGATTTCCAATTCATTCAAATGTTAAAAGTTGATATGAATGAATGATAATTATTTATTATATGTGAAGCACTATACCAATAAATGGGGGTACAAATAGAAAAATTAAGACTGACAAGGAGCTCACATTTTATTAGGAGGAGATAAAACATGTGATTAAGATAATTGATTAACCAAACATTTATTAAATATCTACTCTGTGCTGGTTACTAGAGATATAAAGACAAAGTTAAACACTTCCTGCTCTTAAGAAGTTTATATTCTATTGGGGACACAATATGTGTGCAAGAGAAAATACACTAAATTTGTGCAATATAAGTAAAAAGTAATTTTGGCAGGAGAGATAATAACAGCTGGGATGGGGGCATTAGAACAGTGACAATATCATGTAAATGATATTGGAATTGAGCCTTGAAGGAAAGTAGAGGGAGGAAAAATGTGATTTTCAAAAAGTTAAGTACTCCCAAAGGTCAGAACTCATTTAAAATGCAATGACCAATACTGATTCCAGAGAACAAATGATGAAACATCTCTCTTTTCTGAGAGGAGGCTGAGATTGAGAGAGGACATGTTACCAAAATATTGTTTATAAACGATTACGGAAAGGGTCATTGTGCCAGGTTGGATTTGATCAACTATATTTCTTAGTTCTGGGTGGGGGGTGCTAAGTAGGTAACTGAGATTGGATTATTGTCCTTCTTGAAGAGGACCAAAATGACATCACTATGTTAGAGTTGAGTCACAGTGTGCCTGACTGGGGCTGATCAGACCAATTGAACTCTCTGCCATAGGTTGGACACAAATAATCCCTATGAATATTTGGGATGGCTTCTCTAACTGTGTATCTCATGTTTCTTTTGGAGTATAAAATCACCTCACAAAAGCATCAGTAAAACTTTAAAAGTATCTATAAAACAGGGTAAGACCTTTTCATTTATATATGGCTCCTCCATTAGATTATAAGCTCCCCAAAGGCAGGAACCATGGCTTCTATTTCTTTTATATCTCCTGACAGGACCTAAGCAGAAGTCTATGTGCAACAAGCATTTCATTAATGTTATTGATTGACTAACACACTAGCAGACTGATAGATCTGTAGCATGCAGAGAAGAGATAATTAAAAGTAAAGTTCTCAGCAATTATTCCTCAAAGTAGGGTCATAAAGCCAATAGTGATTTGGCTATGGTTGCTGTTCTTTCAAGTGCTCTAATGGCCCTAGCATGTGGTTATATAAAAGATAATGCCTGAATCCCAATTGCTTATTAAAAAATGAATAATGTTTGCAGAGTCCCAATTGGAAATCGTTACTTCTCTCGCTCAGAAAATACAGCCTGTGTTTGAAAAACAGCCACCATAACATATATTGGGCTTTTCTACTCCTGTGTCCAAGGTTTTGTGAGATGAACATTGAAGATTTATAATAGCTAATAATGATAGCTAACAATTATATAGCACTTCAAGGATTTACTTATATCATTTCATTTTTTTATTCTCACATCCCTAGCTGGTAAGGGTTATTATTCTCCTTTTAAAGATGAGAAATGGGCTAAAAGAGAATAAGTCTCTTGCTTAGAGTGATACAACTAGTAAAGCATCTGATGTAGAATTTGAACCTATATCTAAATAAGATATATCTTATGGGGACAAATCTTGGGACCCAAATGAATATCTTGGCAACAGATTAAATTTTTCATTTTTCTTCCAAATATTTCAACACTATGTAAGCACATAATACTTTATCTTAAATTTGAAAAGCCTTTTTCAACTCTGATCATGTGTGACTGTATGATTATTTAATGACTACAACAATGGCAATGGATGGACAGCACAATTCTTTGGTTTAGGGTCTGCTCTCTATTAATCTTCATTAAAACAAAAGTGGTTTTAGACTCTATAGCTCATGCAGGTACAACTATATATGGAATGTAGTATGCCATTATCTACTTTTTCATTTTATTTATCTTTATTATTTCATCTCTCATTATATCTTAATTAAAAATCTTTTCTTGTTTACTCTCTTATTCTTTCTGCTTTTTATTCTAGTATAGCCTTTTAGACTAGTATAGATTAGGGAATGTGATACCACTATGATATTTATTCTTTAAAGAAATCAAAGAGAGAGAAAAATAATTATATACATATTTTAAGCAGAACTTTTTGTGGTAGCAAAGAGCTGGAAACTATGGGAATACCCATCAATTGGTGAATAGCTAAACAAATTATAGTATGTGATTGCAACAAAATTGCTCACCCCTTGTTTTCAAAGAGGACTAATGACATCTTGACTTCAGAGTGAATTGGATTTACATGAGGCAGAAATGTAGAAAACTGTCAGCCTCACTTTTTCTTCCAGAGTCATCAAAGTCCAGTGGCAAGGCAAAAGCCAAGACAACTAGTGATGATCTGGGATTAGTCTTAGTGTCTTTGATGTCTGATTAAACTCTAAGTACTCCGTACCACCTGCTTCAGTCACCTTCATGGTCATTGGAACAAGTTTTTCTCACCCACCTATTCTTCTGGGGGAAAATTAACAAAATATAATTGTGCTGTAAGGAATGATGAATTTCAGAGACACCTGGGAGGATTTGCATGAAGTGATGCAGAATGAAGGGAGCAAACATGAACAATTTATAACCAAAACACCAAGACAAATATCTTTGAAAGCCTTAACTCTCTACACCATGCTGTGTAGATAGTTTTCACCCTTGCAAAACCTTGTGTTCCAAATATTTTAAAAGAAATATGCTTTTAGACAAAGATGATATGGAAACTTGTTTTGCTTGACAAGGCATATTTGTTACAGAATTGTTTATTTTTCCTAATAGTTGGGCAGAGCCTGAGGGCCTGAGTTTAAATCCAACCTCAGATATTTACTAGTTTGGGTGACCCTGGGGAAGTCACTTAACCCTATTTGCTCAATCTGTAAAATGAGCTCTTCTCCGCTCAATAATGTTATGATTATATAAATTATTCTATTTCTGCCCACTTTGTTCTGGATAATTTCATAAATGCTTTCCAGTTTTCCCTGAAATTATCCACTTTGTAATTTCTTATGGAGCAATAATATTCCATTACATGTACGTACCCCGGTTTTCTTAGCTATTCCCTTATAAGAGGACAGGTGCAATTTTTGGCCATCATCAAAAAAAAAGATGGTACAAATATTTTTGTCCATATAGATCTTTTTCTTTTGATTTTTTTGGGAGTAAAAAACTAGGAATGTCATTATTGGTTCAAAGAGTGCACAATTTTGTAACTGTGTTCTAAATTATTCTAAATTGACTGTTCTAAATTGTTTTCCAGATTGGCTAGATTAATTCATAGTTTCACCAACAATGTATTGGGGCACCTGTTTTCCCACAGCCCTTCCAACATTTGTCCTCTTCTCATTTTTGCCAGTATAAGATAAAACCTCAAATTTTGCTTTAATTTGCATTTCTCTTAATTCTTAGTGATTTAGAGTATTTTTTTTTCATATGGTTGTTGATAGCTTGGATTTCTTTTAAAAACTACCTTTTAAATTTTTATTTGATCATTTTTATCTATTGGTGAATGACTCTGAATTTTATAAATTTGAAACAATTCTAATATACCTTGGATAACAAGAACTCTGTTAAAAACTTGTTATGAAAATTTCTTCAGTTAATCATTTCCTTTCTAATTTTTACTACATTAGATATGTTTGTACAAAAGCTTTGTAATTTTGTATAATAAAAGTTGTCCATTTTATTTTTTGTGATCCTTTCTATAATATACTTAACTATGAACTTTTCTTCTGTTCTTAGATCCAAAAGGTAATTTCTTCCTTGCTCCTCTAATCTATTTAGGATATGATTATATCAAGGTCATGAATGGATTTGGAGTTTATATTGGTTTTATATTCTAAAGTATTGGCCTAGACTTAATTTTTGACAGACTGCCATACAGTTTTTTTAGAAGTGTTTTGTGAAAGAGTAAGTCTTTTCCTTGGTAATTAAGATCTTTGAGCTCATATAACACTTGTTTTTTATATTATGTATCTAATTTGTTCCATCAATTGATATCTATTTTTGATAAATGTTAAATCTTTTAAATTAATGTTTTATAGTACAATTTGATATCTGTCCCACTTCCTTCTCACTTTTTTCATTATCACCCTTGAGATTTTTTAACTTCCATTCTCTCATATAAATTTTGTCACTACTTTTTCTCAATATAGAAATTTTTTTTGGTAGTTTGGTACAGCATTGAATAAGTAAATTAAGTTAAGTAAAATTGTCATTTTTATTATATTGGTTCAACTTATTTATGAGTGATGTTTCTTCAATTATTTAGGTCTGTCTTTATTTCTGCAAAGAGTATTTGTAGTTAGATCCATATTGTACCTGAATAAATGTTGGTAGATACATTCCAAAATATTTTAGAGTTTCTATAATTGAATGGAATTTCTCTCTTTAATTCTTGCTGGAATTTTGTTGGTTACTCAAAACATTATTAAACTCAAACACTCTCTAAGCTCTGAGGCAAATTCTGTGTTTCCTTCTCTTCCCTGGTTCCTTCATTTCCCTATTATGGGTTTAGAATTGTGATTATGGATTAATCCATATCCAAATGCATAATTTGCTCCCTCAACCTCCCTGAGTAGATATAGACTGCATGTGGATTTGTTTATGTGTGTATAGGTACATGTGCACATTGTTTTAATATTCAATACCCTTCACAAAAATATTTAAGACCAAGACCTATTCCTCAATAGATAAATTGTCAAAGGATACGAATAGATAGTTTTAAAAAGAAAGATATAAACTATCAACAACTATTTGAAAAAGTCTCCAAGTTTCTAATGATAAAAAATACAAATTAAAAGTTTTAAAGTTTCAATTCATATTCATCAGATTGGCAGAGATAAAACTAGTAAATTTGGAGGGAGTATGGAAACAGTAAGTTTCACTATTGGGTCTACAAAAGAATAAGGAAGTAGACTACAAAATCTATTAAATTGTGCCTACCCTTTGACTCGGGAATACTATTACTGTACATATAAGCCATGGATATCAAAGACAGAAAGTTCCCATATAAACAAAAAATTTGCATGAGGATTTATGGGGGGTGATGGCTCTCCTCCCCCCAAATTGGAAATAAAGTGGATACTCATCAATTGAAGAACGGCTGAATACATTGTAACATGTGAGTACGATAGAAAGTTATCATGTGATGAATATGATGAATTCAGAGCAACTTGGGAAGACTTGAATAAACTGCTGCAAAGTTTCAGACTTAAAAGGATGATTTACATGATGACCACAATAATATAAAAAAACAGGATGGAATGATATTAGAACTCAGATCAGTACAATAACTGATCATGTTTAAAATACATTTTTTCCCACAAACTTGGCATTCTGGTTTTTCATCCCGTAGCAGATTTAAAAATGTCAAATTAGCAGTTGAGGGAGGGCCTAGAAGATGTGAGCCAAATATGATACTCTATCACAGAAAAAATAATTTTGGGCAGGTAGGTAGTACCTTAGATAGGACACTGCACTTAGAATTAGGAAGACTCAACTTCCTGAGTTGAAATCTAGTCTCAGACACTTACTATGTGACTCTGGCTAAGTCACTTCACCCTATTTGCCTCAATTCCTTCATCTGTAAAATGAACTGAGGAAGAAAATGGCAAACCATTCCAATAGCTCTGCCAAGAAAATCCCAAATGGAGTCATTAAAAGTCAGTAATGATTGAAACAACTGAGGAAAAAACAAATAATACTAGAATTAGAACCAGAGATCCAATTTTGTGTGACCTTGAGCAAGTAATTTTCAAATTTCTCTGAACCTTATCTGTAAATAGGTATTGTACCCAATGACTTCTAAGGGTCCTTTGCACCTTTAAACTTAATCCTGGGAGTGAGTAGAACGCTGAACTTTGAGTCAAGAAACCTTGGCTTCCAAACCTGTTCAAAACTCTCAAAGTGATCTTTAAACAGACCAGATTAAGCATCAATTATCTATAAAATGGGGGAAATATTGGCACCCATCTCACAGGATTGTGGCAAGAAGCAAAGAAATGATTGTACATAAAATACATTGCAAACCTTAAAGCTCTTACATAATATTTAAGAGCCCATGTAAGTGAGTTTGTGGGATATAAACTCCAGAGTTTCTAAAATGCTGTTTGTTTACCAGGTAGGAGACTCATTATCATGCCTCTATTTTCCCCTCCTTCATTTTTCTTTCTTTTTCTTTCCTTTTGGTGTTCAGTTGTTTTTCAATTGTGTCCAACTCTTTGTGACCCATTTGGGATTTCCTTGGCAGAGATGTTGGAGTTGTTTGCCATTTCCTTCTCCAGGTTATTTTATTTTGAAGAAACTGAGACAAACAGTTTAAGTGACTTTCTCAGAGTCACACAGCTAGTAAGTGTCTGAGGTGGGATTTGAATTCAGGAAGATGAGTCTTTTTGACTTCAAGCCTGGTACTCTATCCACTACACCACCTAGCTGCTCATTCTTTCTCTTTTATCTTTAAATCTTCACTGTAGTTTTTGTATTACTTCAGAACAGTGAAAAGAATCTGATCATTATTATTGGTGATCATAATAGCTATCACCTACATAGTCCTTTAAAGATTGCGAAGCCTGTTAGCTCATTGGATAAGTAGGACATTGGCATTAAAGGATACTAGAAATAGCACCAAGAATATTTGTCTCCTCTATTACAAAGCAAGGTGAATCAATAAACATGTTTTAAGCTCTACTGTAGGCACTGTCTTAAGGGGGTACATTGGGGATACAAAAAAGGTAAAAGACAATATCTGCTCAGAAAGGGGAGACAAATGTAGAAACTATGTAGAAACAAACTCTAGACAGGATGAATTAGCAATAATAGAGGGAAAATGCTAGAATAAAGAGCCATTGGGAAAGGCTTCCTGTAGAAAGTCTCTGCGTACAGTAGATATGCAATAAATACTGATTGAATGAATAAATGAGTGAAGCCCATATTATTGTTACTAAAAACGGAGTAACGGAACTGGAGAAGGTCTAGAAAAAATCAGAAGAATCAAGGAACAGGAATGAAGGAGGGCAGGAGAGTGGGCTATTTGGGGAATTGTCGTATGACGAGTTTTTATTGATGATGATTCTCAGCATAACCAGACACATGCTGATGTGAAATAGAGGCAAAATTTCTATAATCATCAAGGGGTTAGAAAGGTGAATGAAAAGTTGTTTACCAAATCCTAGGATACCAGAACTGAAGACCACCTCATGGTGTTTAAGAGGGGTAAATTTAGAACCATGTACTATTTTACACAGAGGGGAGGAAACATATGGAGCTCATTATCCCCCAAGGTGGTACAGACAAAGTAAAAATCTTCCCCAAAGGTTAGATTAAGTCACAGATGATAAATACATATGAAAAGCTCACACTTGTTTCTCACTTTAAGGCTTACAAAACACTTTACTTACTGCAACCTTGTGGGGTGAGAAGAGCAAGAATAATTATCCCCATTTTACATATGAGGAAAATGAGGCTTTGGTCTTCCTTACTTTCTCTTCCTATCAGGAGGACACCAATGAAGCCCTTGACCTGTCTTGCCCTTGCCATATAGTTAGACTCTATCTTATCTCTTTCTCTAATTCTATTTTCCCCATCTCTATATCTATCCATATTCATTCCTTTAAATATACCCATATCATCTATTTTTATATTTGATGACGCCCTTTATTCCTGTTCTTTTTCACAATTCCTCATTGGTTTTATGTTGTAGCCTGCTCATACTATATACTTTTCCAGCGTCCTCTATGTGATAATAATTTTCAGTTCATCCAATATTATTGTGTTTCATATTGATAGAATATTGGGGTGGGGGCTTAGAGAAAAATTTGGAGTTGTTAAAAAGAACTTTATATTCATTTTCACTCTTTCTGTTGTTGTTTACTTGCATTTTGTTTTCTTTCTCAGGTTTTTTTCCTTCTTGACCCGATTTTTCTTGTGCAGCAAAATAACTGTATAAACATGTATACATATATTGGATTTAATATATATTTTAACATATTTAACATGTATTGGACTACCTGACATCTAGGGGAGGAAGTTGGGGGAAGGAGGGAAACATTTGAAATGGAAAGTTTTGCAAGGGTCAATGTTGAAAAATTATCTATTCATATGTTTTGTAAATAAAAAGCTTTAATAAAATAAAATAAAATAAAAAGAGCTTTATAACCTTCTAAAGGCAATCCATCAGGTCTCTCTCCTAATTCTGGGTCCAATTTTTATGCATTTGTACTAATGATTCTAGATAGTGATAGATGGAAAAGCACTATATATGGTCTGTCCAACTGCATGTCAGAATATGGTCCACAGAAATTCTTCATCCACTTAGTTTTTTCTCTGTGGATGGTCAGGTCAGTTTCTTTTGAGCAGTTTCAATTCTCTTCTGGGAGACATTGCAGTGTTCTGGGGATATGTTGCAATCAGCATGATGTCATCCACAAATTGGAGGGTTCTCTAGGACTCTGTTATCCACAGGTTCAACTTGAACATCATGTTGGATCTCCACCAGTGGAGTGGTAATCAGCTTTGGCCATCACAATCTCCTTGTTTTCTGACTCACCTGATATTTAGGATCAGAGGGTTGGCAAAAAATAATAGTTACTTCTGTTATGTTTTTCAAGGAGTCTTGAAGAATTTTGATGTGTGGATAAAAGACATTTTGTAGGAAGAAAATCTTTAAAGTGACACTTGGTTCTACAAATCAAATGCTTTTGATTATGGTCAACAGACAATAAGCATGGCATCTTTCCATCAGATGGGAGATGATAAAAGTGTGGTCCACTGTAAAATAATACTTATGAATGCCTACTTGTCCCCTACCCTCACTGAGGATGCTTTTGGTAAGCATGTAGATAATTCTGCTCAAATTTTATATAGAAGGGAAATTTTATAAGAATTGGTAGCTGTGAATTTTTTTCTTTTCTTTTTTGCAAGACACTTGGGGTTAAGTGACTGGCCTGGGGTCACACAGGAAGTATTAAGTGTCTGAGGTCAGATTTGAAATCAGATCTTCCTGACTCCAGGATTGATGCTTTATCCACTGTACTATTTAGCTTCCCCAGATTTTTTAAAAATTGGATTTATGCTTTTATCTATGTAAAGGATCCTAACAAAACTTCCTTCGTGGATGCTCTAGTTTTAGTGAATTGCTTGGGAGCATGAAAACGTTACATGATTTTTCCAAGGATACACACAGCTACTAAATGTCAGAGACAGCAGCTGGACTCATCTCCCTTGACTCTGAGCCTGGTTCTGTTTCCACTATTCCAATTGCCTCTCAATGTTGTCTTGGTTGCCTTATTTTAGTATAACAAAGGTTGAAGATCATTTTTTGTTATCACTGTCAATAGAGGATGACTTTGTAGAGACATTGTTCCAGGGACAAAGACACAAGTGAAATAATTCTTTAGTGATGTATGTGAAATTGAACATGTTAACAGATCATTAAACATAAGTGTCACCCATCATGGAGCACTACACCTTTCCCTGTTTTGTATTTAAGCATATTTAAGTTCAATCCTTGGAGGGGAAGGAGGGCTTGTCTATAATCAGAGAGGTTAGGATCCCTCTTTTCATACTTAATGATTCATTAAGTCGTGAACATTTGAAAATAATTTTCCTTATTTACTTGTATAAGTCCTCCTCAAAAAGGGTGAGTAGAAAAAGTTACTCCATGTACAACAAGAACAAGGTATGAGACAGATAATTTCTTCCTGAACATAAAAGGACTGCTGAATATAATCACACAGTTCTAGGTAACAACATAATTATTGTTACAGTCTTCTGGGAGGCTAATATTTAACCTTATCGGAACATAAAGTATTTGCAAGATTGCTGAGCAGTCACTTTACATCCCTTCTGCATTATCACCCACTCTAAACCCAAATCTTCTCCGAACCATATTACTCCTGATCTGTGACAACCTAAAGTTGTCCCGAATTTCATGCAACCACCTTCTCCTTTCACTAGTACCAGGACCTCCAGATCCTTTGACATTAGAAAGCCATCTCTAAGTTTGGACAATCAATACTTGAGAACTGTTTTTACTTAATCAATTACTCAGTAAAGAAAATATAAGGTGGAAAAGTACAGGCACAAAGTATTTAATAAATGTTGACTTGAAAACCAAACAAAACCAAACCAAAACCAAAAAGGCAACTGGGGACCTGGGTAAAAGGTTGCCTATTTCAGCCCTGATCCACATTAGGGTTTGGCAATGGAATAGAGGGAATAAACATGGCCATTCCCTTAAATCCTTTTGTTGGCATCTGCTTACCACACAGAAGACTCAAAACAAAGGGATCTAAATGAAAGCTGCTTCTTTTACCTTCTATCATATCTTGTCCTCCTGGATTGGCCAGGGGAGGACCAACACAAAATCAAGTTCTTTTGAACTGTGTCATCCCATCTGACCAGAAGCAGATTCTAAAGTCCCCATGTTCATCTGTACTAGGAAGGGCAACTCATAGTCACAGTTCTTAAGGGAAATAGCCTTTAGAAAGAGGACTGGATTTTCTTATCCTGACTGTCACAATGCTTATATACTTTGACCAAGTCACTTTATGGTTCTAGGTCTGAATTTCCCCATCTGTAAAATGATTGGACAAGATGAACTTCCTGGGGTTTCTTTTATATCTAAATCTATGACCCCAAGGTAATCTGAGGAGGGACAGAACCCTAATATTGGACACATCTAGGTCAGAGATAGGTGCTGGCCACAAAGCTGGCAAGGAAAACTCCAGCTTCTCAAAAGGGGACCAACAGATCGGTGTGGGAGGGAGTAATTGTTTAGCCATGACCAGAAGCAACCAAGATGTCTCACACAGCCACACCAGTTTGTTTTTTTTTAAACATATACTTCTATATTGGAAACTTTATATTGGAAGTTGGACAGCTCCCACTGAAGAAATCTCATGGACAATGTCAAAGATAGTAGTGAAGATGGGTATCCTAAGTGTCACATATGATGGTTTAGCATCTCTTTGAAGAGGAGTCATCATAAAGGAAGAGTGGGGGGGGGCTTCATTATTAAGCACCTTCTATAAGTCAGGTATCATGCTAAGCACGTTACAATGATTTCATTTGATCCTCACAACAACAGATGAGGAAACTGAGAAAAATAGGTGAATGACTTGCATGGGATCACACAGGAAGTGTCTGAGGCTGGATTTGAACTATTGCCTGTAATACTGTATATTTACATGGCAGACAATGAAGCCTCTCCTGAAGGTCAACTATGGTCCTTACATCCCAAATTGGGGTAGTGATTAGATTTTTTTTTGTGTGTGTGTATGTGGCAATTGGAGTTAAGTGACTTGCCCAGGGTCACACAGCTAGTAAGTGTTAAGTGTGTGAGGCCAGATTTGAACTGATTTCAGGATAGTCTGCCCCTGATTGATTTTTTTTTTTTTTTGATTAGGTTCCATGGAGTGAGCCATTCAAACCAATTAAATAAGTGTGTATTTTGGCAGTTTTTAGAAGGGCAGATTACAGCCAGGATGGAAGAAGGATGACTTGTTAGATAACAAAGCAACTGACTCCCCCACCAAATGTGATCTGAGAATCCCATATTCACTCACGAGGCTGGGTGGGTGTTAGGACAGGAGAGCAGCCCTGGCATCTCTGGAGATAGGAAGAGCTGATGTTTTTCTAATGTTTCAAGGCTCGCAAAGTGTATGCCATCTTATTTGCAATTATTTTGTGAGATCAGCAATATAGATATGGTTATTCCCATTTGACAGAGGAAGAAACTGAGGGTTAGAGGTGAAATGACTTATACATGGTGTTATAATGTCAGAGGAAAGAGTCACATACAGGTGTCTCCTGACTCCAAGTCCAGAGTTCTTTCCATTACAATTCAGTTCAGTCTAAAAAGTATTAAGGTCCTACTATGTACCACTATTTTACTAAGTACTGGAAATGCAAAGACAAAAATGAAAGTGGTCCCTTCCCTTAAAACAGGAACCAGCAAGGAGAACGGGGGACTTTGCTCTAGGATGGCGGCATTTTGGGGTGCAGCCCTCCCTAAGGAGGAGATATTTCATTTCCCTGTCCAACAAGAACCCTCGCTATGTACCTTGTTGCTTTCCTTCTTCATTTGTTCCCTTCTAGTACTGTGTCATATCTATCAACTCCAGCTTTCCTTCCAGGACATCTAACTTAGAGGTAATTAAGTGGTAAAGTGGATAGAGAATTGGATCTGGAATTAGGAAAACTGACACTAGCTATGTAACTCTGGGCAAGTCACTTAATTTTTATCTAACTCAGTTTCCTCAACTGTAAAATGAAAATAATCATAGTACCCATCTCCTAGGGTTTTTGTAAATATCAAATGAGATATTTGTAAAGTGTTTAGCACAGTGCTATTATTTCTTACCTCATCCTCAGCCCCCACACATACCCAAAGTGCCTGCAATAGTCATCTCGGTGACATTTATTTATACACTCTTCCTCTACCTCCCCTTCCCTATCCTATCTAGCTCTGAGAACAATAATCAAAGCAACACCACCAAAACACTCCTCCTTGGCCACCATTCCCATAAATTGTCTTCCCTTTGAGAATGTTAGTTCATGGAGGGCAAAGCCAGTTCTGCTTGCTTGTATTTTGGCTTGAAATTGAGCACAGTGTTTGACATGTAGTAAATTGCTTCATAATTTTCTGTCTTCCTCGTTAGCACGCAAGTTCCTTTTGGGAAGGAGTTGTCTTGTTTATATTTGCATCACCTGTGCTTGTCACGGTGCCTGGCACATAATATGTTATTATTAATGTATTATAATGTTATTAACTAATATTTTATAATATGTGATAATCAAATATATCAATATATAATTATATTAAACATTAATTAATAACAATAATATAATAAGGGCTTAATAAATGTATTTTTATGGGTGGGAAGGGAATAAACATATCTTGTCTACTATATACCAGCTACTGTGATGAAAACACTTTACAGTTATCTCATTTGATTCTCACAACAACCCTGGGAAATTGAAGCAAACCATTTTACAGTTGAGGAAGATGAGAAACAGAATTTAAATGGCTTGCTAGAAAGTATGTGGGTCACCATTCAAACTCAGGTCTTCCTGTCTTCAGATCCAATTTTTTTTATCCATTGCACCACTTACATGTTCCATTCCTAGGACATTTTTACATTAAATTCTTGTTAAGTCTTAGATATTTTGCCCATTCTCCATTCTCAGACTGTTTTTCATTCAAGAGAAAAAATGGCTGGTCATGATTCTTCTGATTTAAATTTATAAAGAGAATTTAGAAAAGAAAAAGAAGCCTGAGTTAGGATTAAAGAGATTCTTAATTTGTTCAGATATATGAGACTAAGTAGCATCTAAAAACTTGAATTAGGGGCAGTGGATGAAAGAGTGAAGCTTGATGTAAGACTTACTTTCCAAATAAAGCCATCCAAAAAGAAGAAAGTAGTTTCATCCTCATTGGAAAATCTTCAAACAGATCCTTTGTAGAGGCATTATGGGAAATGTCAAGATACTTGAATTCTATCCCCAGTTCTGTGTAATAGCAAGTCACAACTTCTTTATATTAATCTATAAAATCAGATGAACACAATCTACCTCATGGATTCGTCATCAGGAGAGTACTTTAGAGATCCTAGAACTCTTTGGGGATGTGAGCTAGAAGGAATTTTTGCTCAGGTCTTATTTGGACCTGATGATCTTTGAGGTTCAAGTTTTCAGATTTGGAGATTCTTAAAAGAACATTTTCCTTCAAGGAATAATGGAGTCCTTATGGCCTGAATTCCTTGTGGGATGGTCAGGGAATCTTGAGATCTGACTGAACTGAACTGAAGAGGTTTTAAGTAAGTCTTTAAGATAGACTAGTGATTACAGGATGAGGAGAAGGCAGATAAAGAAAAGGGAGAGAAAATCTTCCAGTAATAGCAGTTCCCCCCAAAATATCAACTAATGGAGGGATTACAATTTGCATCAATTGAGGGAGTCCTCAAACTGTGAAGACAATAGGACTTTAAATATATTTATTATAATTAATAAGAAATATATGATATTATGCAATCATATATTAAATTATAATTATATAGCAGAAGAAACTTTATAATATAAATGCATCAATTATAAAGATCTTGTTTATATAAAATATTATGTTAGATATTTAAATATATAAATGTAAGCAAGCATTATTTAAATGAAATTATCGTTTGATTTATAATTAATATATTTAGGTGATGGTAACAACACAACAATAATAAAAATCACTCTACAATGGACAGAGAACTGAGCTTTCAAAGTCTGGTTGACCCAGGTTCAAGCTTCTGATCCATACTGGGCTGTTTGTCTGTGGACACTTCACTTAATCTTTCTTAACTGGGTTAAATGCACTTTAGTATCTCTAAGATTATAAATGACTAGAAGCTGCCAATTTGCCCTAGTAGAGAGAGTTTCATCATATATAAGTTCTATACATGAGTAAGATAACAGTTCTACTCCCAATTCCTCTAAATGTTGTTGATGATAATAATGATTGTTCTATAGAATCTTGAGGTTTTCAAAGTACTTTAAATATATTGTCTCATTTGATATCCACAAGTATCTTGGAAGGCAAGGGATATTAGAGATACTTGTATCTTATGGAGTCAATTAAAAATTATTTGTGTGACCTGACTAAGTCAATCAGTCAATCAATTTATAAACATTTATTAAGCTCCTACTACATGTCAGATATTGAGTTAAGTTCTGGGAATATAAAAAGAGGTAAAAGACAATCTCTGTCCTCAAGGAGGTCATAGTCTAATGAGGAGACAATATCCAACCACACACACACACTCTCTCTCTCTCTTACACATAATTAACAGAGGAAAAACACATATAACATATATGTATATAAATGTATGTATATATATATATATATTTGAGAGATGTTGCAAAAATAAAATTAAAGGATTTTGGCAACAGCTTTGTGATAGGAATTCAGGATGAGTCCTAGGTTGTGAGTCTGAGGGATTGGGAGGATGATGTTGCCTTTTACAGTAATAGGAAGGTAAAAAGTACGGAGGGTTTTGGGGTGGTGGTGGATGATAATGAGTTCTGTTTTGGACATATTGAGTTTAAGATGTTTACTGGACTTTTGGAGATATCTGGAAGGTAGTTAGAGATGCAAGGTTGGATGTCAGTCGAGAAATTGAAGTAGAAAAGATAGGTTTGAGAATCATCAGCTTAGAGATACTTATTAAATCCATGGGAGCTGATAAGGTCACCAAATGAAGTAATACCGATATGAGGGATGAGAGAAGAAGGCCTAGACAAGAACCCTGAGGGATAGTCTGGAAGAAAAGAGACTGCTGTCCCCAAAACTTAGAGAGAAGAGAATATCAAGGAGGAGAGAGTAATTGAGAGTGGCAAAGGCTTTAGAAAGTCCAAGGAGAATGAGGACCGGGGAAAGGCCATTGGATTTGGCCACTATGTGATCATTAGTAACTTTAGTTAACATTAGTAACTGTTTCAGCGGAAGGATAAGACTGGAAGTCGGATTATGAGAGGTTTGGAACAGAGAAATGAGAGAAAGTAGAGGCATCTATTGTAGAGGATATTTTTGAGGAGTTTAGCTGCAAAGGGAGAAGAGATGGAGTAAGAGAGACAGAGACCTTCAGAGAGAAAGGCACAGAGAGAGAGACAGAGAGAGACAGAGAGAGAGAGAGAAAGAGGGAAGAAGGGAGGGAAAGATAAACAGAGACAGAGACAACAGAGAGAGGAGGCAGAGACAAAGATAGACACACAGAGAGTGACAGAGACACGCAGAATCAGAGACAGGGACACAGAGAGAGACAGACACACAGAGAGACAGGCAGACAGATACATAGAGAAAAAAAGAGAGACAGAGACAGTGAAGAGAAATGAAAGAGTGGGGATGACAGAGGGAGCAATCAGTTGGAGGAGGTGGGATGTAATTGAGGTCAATTGAACAAGTAGAGGGGTCAACTTTGGTAAGAAGTTAGGCTCCTTAATCATGTGAGACAGGGGTTAAGGAGGCAGAAGATAACTAATTGATAGCAGGTCAGGAAGATGGGAACAGAGGGAACTCATATCATATGACATATGGCCTCAATCTTTTTCTGTAAATATGAGACAAGGGTCTCAATTGACAGAGTTAAGGGAGGGAAGATCATAGGAATTTTGGGGAGTGATAAGAAGGTTTGGAAGAGCTGCTGGGGGTTGATAAGGGAGGTGTAATAAGATTACCAAGCAGCAGTGAGGACCCAGTTGAAGATGTATAACACAAATTTGTAGGCAATGATCAGAATAGTTGTCAGCTTTCTCTATTTCTGTTCAGCATATTGTGTAGGAACAAAAGGGATGGATGTAGAAGTGATCCATGGCTGAAACTTGACTGGGTTTTTAACCAGAGATATAATAAGGAATCAAAAGATTTAAGAGTGGAGGTCAGTGTAGGGTTGAATTGGTTCACCAAGGAATCAAGATAGGGAGAAAAGGAGAAGGGGATGGTGCAGAGGAGAGGATTGAGGGGTCAAGGGAAAGGAGGTCTCTTTACTTCTCAGATCTCTAATTAATTTACTGACTATAAATTGCAAAGGTTACTGACCTATATTAGTAGAGTTTCTTCACATTGAAATTATAGGTCCTGGTCCTCTCCACTATGGTAGTTAAAGCAAAATACTAACATTTCTTTAAGGTAGGGTGGGGCAAAGGATAATTCTGCTTTACATTGTTTATTAAAAAGACATGGCGGAGGAAAGCCTTTTACAATGGTTACTTTATTTTACAGGATGTCTTTAAAAGAATACAACTGCACTAAGATTTTTGGCTCACTCTATATACTGTTAGGATATTCACAGGTTCATAAGTTTAGATCTGGAAAAGAACTTAGAGGCCACAAACTTTAATCACTTCATTTTACAGATGAAGAAACTTGGGCTATAAGAGATGAGGGGACTAGAACTTAAAATTCAGGGAATTCAGGAACTTCAGTAAAATCCCAGATCTTTTTCAGTTGATAACACATAGAAATCCTCAGTCTGGTTCAGTTCAGGATGTTACAAGGCCTGTTAAAGACCATATTACTATTATTTCCAGTTTCCTTTAACTAACACACAACTTAGGGACCAAGTTCTACCCCAAGTCTTTCCTTTTGTTTTCTCCCGTTAAAACTATTTTTATGTACTTTGTATTTACTTATCTATGAATGCTTCACATTTCTCCTGTAAAATGTCAGTCAGGAAAAAAAGCATTTATTAAGTGCCTACTATGTGCCAAGCACCATGTTAAGTACTGAGGATACAAAAAAGGCAAAAGGCAGTCCCTGCCCACCAAGACCTCAAAAATCTAATGTAAGCTCCTTGAGAGAAGTGGCTCTTTAACTTGTGTTGTACCACCAGTGCCTAGCACTGTGCTTTGGCCACAGTGGGCCATGGTAATAAATGCTTATTGAGTTGAATAAATATCATTATCAAATGACACATTTTCAATGATACCATCAGTTTTGGACCTTAAAATTCTTAGATGGCACGTTGAGAGCATCTGAACCCTCGGATAGGCTGTTTCAGACTCTCATGTAGAAAGCCAGGGATTTTGGGGGTGTTTAATTTGCAAAGCTAGATCAAATATGTGGGCCAAATTGTCCCTTGGCCTAGGGCTTGAGTGATGTGTAACATCAGAAACTCAGGTGCTAATGCCTCAGGACATTTGTATACCCAAAGAGCTGACAGAGTTAGTCTACAGGCTTGGAATTTTGGGAAGCAACAGGCTTATAGCGTTGCTTATGGTTTTGCCAGAATAAAGAGGTTAAAGGAGAAATCATGAGAAAATCAACGTGGAATTCCAAGATTTGTTTTATGTGTTGACATAAGGAATAAAGCTGAAAGGCAGAAATAAAAGCAGGTGAATGATCATCTTGCTCTTATCTATGTTACTTCTTTAAAGGGGATCTTTCTAAAGAAATTAAATTAATAAAAGGATCTGGAGTGGAAGGTCCTGGGTTTAATTTCCAGCCCTGACACTTTCTGGGTTACCTGAGAGAGTCCACTTTACCTTTGTGGAGCTCAGTTCCTTTTAAAACATCTCACTAGCTACCGGTGAGTCTACTTGCCTCTGTAATCCATTGTGGGCTCAAGATCCATTGTGGGCCCATGATGTCAAGATGATGTTTCTAAAGTCAAAGTCTGACCTTGCTGAGTTCCAGTGGCTTCTTGTTATGTTCAGGATCAAATTCAAATTCATGTTTTTAATAACCTGCCCCATACAACTCTTCCAGTCTTCTTATATCTTACTCTCAATTATGTACTTTGTGACCCACTGACATTTTTTGCTATTCCTATAAAACAACATTCCTTCTCCTAAATCTGTGCATTTTTCCTGGTTGTCACCTCTTTATTTTCTCAGAACAATTTGCTAACTCACATAACCTTCAAGTCTCAAGGTTTCAGCTAAAATTCTACCATCTATAATAGGGCTTCTTAAACATTTTTCCACTCACGACCCATTTTTTGCTCAAGAAATTTTTACTTGATCCTGGGTATATAGGTATATTAAATAGGCACACAGATCAAATATTTACTGATAATAAATCCTAAGGAAATTTATTTTAATGTAATTTTATTATTTATTAAAGACAAAAGCAAATCTGCATATCAATGAGATGAATGTGCTTGCTTGTTTTTACATAAAAATTAAGTATTGTGGAATATTTGATATTTTTTACCGTTACCAAATCTTTTATGATTTCTCACATTCAGTTTAAGACCTACAGGGTAAGAAGTTTTGATGTATAAGAAGCTTTTCCCATTTCTCCTTAATCTTAGTATTTTCTCTCTGAAATTATTCCTAATTTATCCAATTTATCTTTTGTACACAATTGTTTACATGTTGTCTCCCCGTTACATCATTAGCTCCTTAAGAGGAGAGATTGATTTTTTTTTGGCCTTTATTTGTATTTCTCTGAAGCTTAGCACAGTGCCAAATAAAGAGTAAGTACTTAATAAATGCTAGTTGACTTAAAATAAGAAGTTTTGATCTCTATGGTAACTTCCATTCTATGTTTGTAATCATGTATTTAGTGACATGGAAGAGAGAGAAAAATACAGTAGGAGCTATGGATTTCAATCCTATGTATTACCTACTATGAAAAATGGGCATAATAATACACATAATTCCTAAAAGCTTTAGAAATGTTAGCAGCACTTTTTTGTGTAGCAAAGAACTGGAAATTGAGGGGATGCCCATCAATCAGGGAATGGCTAAACAAATTGTGGTATATGAGTACAATGGAATACTATTATGCTATAAGAAATGATGAGCAGGTGAATTTCAGAAAAACCTGGAAGGATTTACATGAATTGATACAAAGTGAACTAAGCAGAAACGGGAGACCAGTACACACAGTGATAGCAACATTGTGCAAAAATCAACTATGAATTACTTTGCTCTTCTCAGAAATACAATGATTCAAAATAATATCAAAGGATTCATGATGAAAAATGTTATCTGCCTTTGGAGAAAGACTGGATGGTGTCTGGATGCAGATTGAAGCATACTGCTTTTTTACTTTCTCTTTTTTCTTTTGTTATTTCTTTCACAACATGACTAATATGGAAATATGTTTTATATGATCACACGTATATGACCTATATCAAATTGTTTACCATGTTAGGGAGGGGGAGGAGAGAAAGAGAGGAAGAAAATTTGAAATTAAAAATTTTCAAAAAATGAATGTTAAAACTTTTATTTACATGCTATTAAATGTTATGGAAAATAGATATGAGCTGTTATTACTAGTGATAACACTAGTTGATAGAGAACTGGCCTTACTTAAGAGAACCTGGGTTCAAGTTTCATCTCCAATGTGAGACCCTGGAAATCTCTCTACAACTTTTAAATTGCAGAGAAAGTGCTGACTTGCATTGGTAGATTCCACATCAATAAAATCAGTTTTGAGGCCCTCTCTTCACTACTTGAAGAGCCTGAGGGGAAAAAAAAATGTACCAGAAGGAAATCAGTCATCTTCTGTTTTAGGATCCTGGAGGAGGATCTGCAGTCAATATATAGCATTCTTGAAAATTTACAAGGGAAATTTAAATGTGTGGATAATTCATTGGCGAATTTAGTTAATTCAACAAACATTTGAGCTATTATGTATAGACCTTTAAGTTCAGATAATACAAGGGATTTACAGTCCAGCAGGAGGGCTAGGACAAGATGCAAAGCAAAATATCCCTTAGTAGCCTAGATGTACAGATAGAGCTCTTAGATATTATTTAGTGCAATCTCCTAATTTTCTGGATGTGGAAACTGAACTCCAGCATGATTAGATGACTTAAGGTTACAAATGGTAGCGCCTGCAAGTGAATACAGATTTCTCTAAGCCCAATATTCCCAGAAGAGGCTGGTTATCTTCTCCTGAAAGAAATGATCCTTATGTATCCCAGACCCTAAGAACAATGTATGTGTGTCTAAGGACTGAAGAACTAACGAAATGCGAGATATTATCAATATATAATTCAGCCTTCCAACCAGTGGAAAGACAAAACTAAACCCAAATCCAGAGTAAAAGTGGACACTCCAAATTCTCAGCAGCCTATCAAAGTGCAATCTGACAACATATGAGGGATACATCCCTTCCCTGCTGCTATTCTTACAATACTTCTCGAAGTGAATGCAACCGTTTTGCAAAGAAACTATTATAATAACGATGAATATGAATATGAATAATTAAAATGATGATGATGATGATATAAGAGAAGCAGCCAGGCTGGATCTCGGTTTTCCTCTAGCACATCCCTAGAACGAGCACTCTGAACTTCCAAGTTAAGGCAAACAGACACCTGCTCCCGGCCAGTAGCATGCACCTGCTGAACAGTCCTGCCTCGTCTCGCGAGACTCGTGCAAATAGTAGCTTCCCCCCCCCCCATATCCCCTTTTCTAAGGCTCAGTACTGACGCTCGGCCCGCCCCCTCCCACCATCTACCACCCCCCCTCCCAGCGAAGCTCACGCACAGACACGCACGCACATGCACTGTAGTAATTTCTGCAGGACCCCCGCCTTTCCCCCCTTGCATTCCCCTCTCCCCTGACCCCACCCCCAACTCCTGGTTTCTAGCACACGCTGGCCCTGCAGGCGCATGCATGCATACTAGCGCGCCCCTGCAGGGGCTGGCTCCAGGCACGCGCGCGCGCCCCCGCTCTCCATCCATCTCTCCTTCCCTCCCTCCCTCCCTCTTTCCCTCCCTCCCGCTGTATCTCTCGCCCGCCCGCCCTTTGATTGACAGGCAAGATGTCGGTGTGGTGCGAGGGAGAAGGGGATGCAGCAGCCGGCGCCCGAGCCAGGGCACAGCGAGCGGCAGCAGCGGCGGCGGGAGCGAGGCAGACAGCATCTTGAGCCGGCGCCCCGGCCCCGCGGACCATGCCATCCCGTCCAGGCCACTGCTGGGAGGACGGGCAGCTCGTTCTCTGACCTCCAGCCAACCAAGGCTACTCCAGCTTGGGCTCTCCTGCATGGAGCCGGGGGGTAAAGAGTGAGCCTCGATTAGCCTCCTCCTCCTCCTCCTCCTTCAATCTTCTCCATCCTCCTCCTCCGTCCTCTATCCTCCTCCTCCTCCTCTTCCTCCTCCTCTATTTTCCTCCTCCTCCTCCTCCTCCTTCCCCTCCTCCTCTTCCTCCTCTATCCTTCCCCTCCATCCTCCCCTCCCCTCCCACTCCCTCCTCCTCCTCCTCCTCCTCCTCCTTCTCCTCCTCCTCCTCCTCCTCTTCCTCCTCCTCCTTCTCCTCCTCCTCCTCCTCCTCCTCCTCCCTAAGTGCACAGCATCACCCACTACCTGGCTGGCTCCTGAGCTACATTAAGCATCTCCTCTGGAGCCGGCTACCGAGAGGAGAGACCCTGTGATGGAGCTGACTGGATGCCCAATAAAACAATAAATTCTCGCTTTCTTTAAAAAAAAATCCTCCCCCCACCCCCCACCCTGTGTGAGATGTGAGCTTTTTTCTTCAGGTTGACTGGTTGAGAAGTGGCCGGAGGGGCGGAGGTGTGTGTGTGTGTGTGTGTGTGTGTGTGTGTGTGTGTGTGTGCAAGCATACCACCACCCCTTTCTTTTTCTCTCTCTCTCTTTTTCTTTTTGGCCCTGGGAGGAGGAGGAGTGAGGGGAGAGACGGGAGGGGGTTTTGCAGGGCAAGCGATGGATGAGGAAAACATGACGAAAAGCGAAGAGCATCTGAGTTTGCAGAAAGCCCTGCAGCAGTGCGAGCTGGTCCAAAATATGATCGACATCAGCATCTCGAACCTAGAGGGGCTCCGAACGAAATGTGCCACCTCCAACGACCTGACCCAGAAGGAAATCAGGACCCTGGAGGTAGGCTTGCTTATGCAAAAAAAAAAAAATCCTCCCCCCTTCCCTATTCTCTGAATTCCCAATAAACCGGCTTGGGGTGGGGGTTGGGGGGGCAAGGTCTCAGAGAACTGTAGGAGCGAAACGCTTGTGGATGGTTTCTGGTTCTGTGATTTATCACCTTATAAAGTGGCTCTTCTCTACACCTTGCTTGTGTTGATTTCTCAGCTCGGCTTGGTCATTGTGCGCCCCCCCTCCTCCTAGGGAGTCCTCTCTCTAGCTGTGGATTTGTTTATATACAATGGGGGCTTGTGTGCAGTGTAATAAATTAAGGAGCTGCAGTGAGTCTATGTGAGCCTGCGCATTCTGCAGGTGGTCGGAAGGTGTTTTTTTGGATAGCAAAATGTGGCCATCTATAAATATAGAGCTTCCTCCCCCCCACTCTTTTCTCCTCTTCTCTTAACCACCTTCCCCCACCTTCCACCATCCTCTGCTTTCTTTCTGTTCTATGGCAGGAGGCAGGTATGAATTTTCTCCTCATTGATCATATATTCCTGGTCAAATTTTTTTTTTCATGCTTAAAAATATGGAAAAGGAAAACAGAATCCTAACCATACCACTAAATATAAGTGGTGTGCGGGGATCTCCCCTTGGGGTTTAGAACTGTGTGTGAATGAGAGGAGGGGGATCATCTCTATAAGTATATTGCAACCCTCTCTCCAAGAGGTTTGGGGAATGATAAAGAAGGGGAAAGTGCCATTACTTAAGGAAATAGTCTTAGGAAAGAGTATACCTAAGTATAAAAGAGGGTTAGGGAAGCAGTTTCAGAAGGCCTTTGGGGTGGGGAGATTCAGAGGGAGATAAAAATATCTCTTTACCATCCTTGGGCTTAGTTCAGGATGCAGTTGAAGATGCTGCAGAATGGACCTCCCCCACACCCCCATTCTCCACTCTCCCAGCCTCCCGTCAGCATTCATATATGTGACTTAGTCCAACTTGGGAAGATATTGATTGGTGTTTTGCAGAAGGGTACCTGGAGGCAAAGGCTAGGGGCTTCAAATGCTTCCTTCCCTCATTCCCTCCGACTGATGTGGTAGGAAGGCAAAAACATGCATTTGGCATCCCTGGTGCTGGGACTCTGTCCTCCATCTCTGGCCTTGGAGTTTGGAAATTCCTAGTTTCTGAGGCCTGAACTCCCCAGTGATTCAAGCAGCCTTAGCTTGGCTACTGACCCAAGCTTCATGTCCAACCTCCTGTCCAGGCTGGGATACGTCCAGAAGCTCAAACTTGGCCATGGAGGGGTGAGGTGTTCACCTCGTGTCAGGACTTACTAGTTTAAAAAAAACATTTTGGGAGTTTTGGAGATGATAGTGGTGGAATCAACTGTTTGTCTCTGTAGGATGATTCTTGTTTTGCTCCTGTTGTCTGGAAAAGAGGCCTTCATTGATGAACCAAGTCAATCAAGGCAGTTCACATGAGAGAGTGGGACATCATGGAATGATGGTGGGCTGGGAGTCAGAAGAGTTCGGAGTTTGAATCCAACCTCCAATGCTTAATGCTTGGGTGACCCCAAATAAATCTCTTCAGCTATGTTCTCATCTGTTAAATAGAGGTTATGATCATCCTTACCTCACAGAGTTGCTTCGAAGCTCCAGGGAGATAATGCTTGTAAAGCACTTTGCAAACCTTAAAGTGTTCTTTGAGGATGCTCTGAGAAGTTGTGGAATAACAAATAGAGAGTTGGCTTTGTAGCGTAAGTCTTGAGTTCAAATCTTGCTACTCACACACAATCACTATGGTCTTAGAAAAATCATTGTGTCTCTCAGTTTTCCATGTAACTCTCTCCAGTGATAAGTTGCAGAGAGGGAACTGACTTCACTTGTAGAGAGACTTTCTCTTCCAGGAGTTCTTTGTACTAATGAACTCACTGGTCCATATCCCTATCCCCTATATGAATATAAGCTGCTGTCATTAGGATTGCTATATCTGAAGTACTTTGGAAACCTTAAAGTGCTATATGAATGCAATAAATAGCTATTATTATTTTTAGTAGTAGTAGAATGGAATAGCAACTATATTTGAGTTTGAGTTCTGCTTCTGACATGCACTATGTGACTCCGGGCAAATCACCTAACCTTTCAATGCTATAGGAAGATTCTCAGGTGATAGCTTAAAGATTAGTTATCCAATTTTTTTCAGTAGAAAGTTTTCACACTGAAAGTTCTCTACATGGATAAAATTACAGCCCCGTTTAACCTCCCTGTCTGCCCCATTCTCCTGCAAAAAGTGATGAAAGGAAGTGATTTTGAACAACATAAAAATCCACCTTCTGTAGAGGGATGATAGGAGATTCAATCTTGTCCTTTCCTTCACGCCAGGAGCTATAAGATTTGACCTTGGTCCTGCCTACACATAGAGGGTGGTAGGCAGCTTGAAAGACCTCAAGCTCTTTTTGATTGTCTTCCCTGATGACAGAATCTAAGCTTTTTGAGGGCAGGGATTATTCCATTTTTGTCTGTATCTCTCCTACCTAGCACTCTCTGATTTAAATAGACATTTATTAAATGTTGTTGAGTGATCAATATGATTCAAAGATCCTAAAGGAAAGACAGGTAACAAACACTGCAGAATCTCCCATAGTTTGCAGTTTGCAACTTTCTCATTACTTCTTTCAGAAGCCTCAGGACCTCTGGGGGAAATTAACCATGACATAGCTTGGCATTGCATTGATATCTGCTGAGATTTCTATTTTGAAGGTTATTTAATCAATCAGCAAGCATTTGTTAAGTCCTTACTCTGTGCTAGGTGATGAGGATACAAAACCAAAAATACATCCATCCCTATATTCAACTAGTCCATCAAGGAGCATTTATTAAGCACCTACTATGTTCCAGATACTTGGTTAGATAGTGGGAATATAAATATAAAATTGAGACAGGTCATCTTTAATGAGCTTATATTTTATTATTATTATTAGTGTTCTTAATTCAGATAGAAATTATTGTGGGTCAAACTATTTTTCTAATATTGTCAGTCTTACATGTTCGGTGTTCGGTAGACCACTATGCTTGAGGAGAGAATGTTGTTTTTTGTAATTGTATGGAAGGTTTGGGAGGGATGTAAGCTCATGTTTTTACAGGATCAATCAAAGCCTGGTTAGTACAACTTCAGTGTCAGAGAGGGTGAGGGGAAGAACTTGTACTTCATCTTCTTCCCACGTGCTTTGAATTCTTCCATTAGATCTCCATATATTGAAAGCTTTGGAATTCATGTAGCTTGTTGGTTTTGAGTATTTCATAGGGGATTATATTTTAAAAACATTGTTCTTAAACTTTTATGGCTTCCTGTTATGTCATAGGGAATGTAGGCAATCGTTTTGTCTATGATGATCCCTGATTTCCAATATAATTTATTTGCTGAATCCCCAAAGTATATTTTGGGGTCTGTGTTGATAATTTTAGGATTGTTTATCTGTTTATAACAAGTCTTTGGGGTATAATTCTGGCCACTTCAAGAATTCAGTAGATAATAACATTTTGTGACCTGCGATCATATATTGCAGAGTTCTATCATTTGCTTACAAACTCTGGCTTGATCAACATATACAACTCTGTGAGGATGACTTTTCTGTAATTTCTCTTAACAATGATGGGAGCTGATATAATTCTTTTTTATTTTGAATAGTATTTTATTTTTCCAAATACATGTAAAGATAGTTTTCAACATTCATTTTTTAAAAAGACTTTGTGTTCCAAATTTTTCTCCCTCCCTTCTTTACCCCAAGACAGCAAGCAATCTAATGTAGGTTAAATTTGTGCAAATTGATTACATCTTATAAAGCCTTTATTTTCTACAAATAAATAATAGCTAGTGTATATATGTATATATCATATATACACACACATACACACACACACAGAGAACTTTACAGTCTATAAAGCACTTTATAAATATTGTATCATATAATCCTCACAATCCTGGAATGGAGGGGCTGCTATTATCCTTATTTTATGAAAGAAAAAATTGAGTCACAAAGAGATTAAGTGATTTACCAAGCATCTGGGGCAGGATTTGAACTTGGGTCTTCTTGGTTCAGAGTTCTGAACACTGCATTTCCTAACTGCCTTTGCAAATCTACTTTTGTTTCCTTCTTGTCCACATATTGTTGCTTGAGCATTTAAAATGGATATCTCCCATGGAAAGCCTTTTGGTTTCACTCTATCTTCACCATTTTGTAGGTTCTATGGGAGGTAAACCTATTGATCACATTTGATAAATTCAGTGGCATAAAGTATCATCAGCTTTTACTATACTCTGGGAAGTACTGTCTGTTGTAGATGTTTGTTTGCTTTTGCAAATTTTCAACTTGTTTATTATGTTATTTGAGAGCATTTGCTAGTCTTTATCTTTTTATAACTTCCCCATGGGTGATTGGTTACTATATGACACATTTTTGTTTGGATACTTTCTAAATCCATTGTTGTTTGTTTTATTGTCCTCAAAGCATATTGGTTTTGTGAAGGTCTTAATTGCTTTAAATGTGTCCTTTCCAGTGAATTTTGATTTCAGGATGCCAGCATGTCTCTTAACATACATAACCATAATTTTTGCCTTGAAAACTTAATGCCTGATATATGTTGCTTGGAGAAGACTAAGGTATTTGATTTCCAGATTTAATCAATCAAGCATTTGTTAATCACCTTCTATATGCTAAGCACTGTGTTAGAGATATAAAAACAACAACAGCAATAACAAAGGAATCCCAATTCTTAAGGAAATCATATTTTAGTAGAGGAGATAATTACGTACATATAGAAGAATATACAAATGAAATACAAAATAAATACAAGGTAGTTAGGGAGGGTTCAAATAGTTACAGAGATCAATAAAAATTTCATGTTGAAGGTGATATTTTAGTTGAAATGATAGCTTCTATGAATTAAAAGAGGGGGGAAGTACATTTCAGACATGGGGGTTGACTAATACACTAATACTAATAATAATACACAGGCGTAGTGATGGGAAATGGAGTACTGCAGACCGGCTTGGTTGGATCATAGAATGTGAGAAGGAAAACAATGTATAATAACACTGGAAAGATAGAATGAAACCAGGCTATGAAGGACTTTGAAATCCAAACAGAGAAAGTTTTCTTTAATTGTAGAGGCAACAGGGAGCCATCTCAGTTTATTGAGTAAAGGAGTGACATGGATTGTAGTAGGGTGAGACTTGGTGGAAGGAGACCAATCAGGAGGATATAGTGGTATTTTATTATAGGTAGGTGAGAGGTGATGGTGGTTTGTATAAAAGTGATAGCTGTGTGAAGAAAGAGAAAGAGACATATGGATATAGAAATAGCGAGATAGATGATTTACAAGCCATTCTCCAATTGATAAATGGTCAAAGGATACGAACAATTTTCAGATGATGAAATTGAAACTATTACCACTCATATGAAAGAGTGTTCCAAATCACTATTAATCAGAGAAATTCAAATTAAGACAACTCTGAGATACCACTATACATCTGTCAGAATGGCTAAGATGACAGGAAAAAATAATGATGAATGTTGGAGGGGATGCGGGAAAACTGGGACACTGATGCATTGTTGGTGGAGTTGTGAACGAATCCAACCATTCTGGAGAGCAGTCTGGAATTATGCCCAAAAAGTTATCAAACCGTGCATACCCTTTGATCCAGCAGTGTTTCTACTGGGCTTATATCCCAAAGAGATACTAAAGAAGGGAAAGGGACCTGTATGTGCCAAAATGTTTGTGGCAGCCCTGTTTGTAGTGGCTAGAAGCTAGAAAATGAATGGATGCCCATCAATTGGAGAATGGTTGGTTAAATTGTGGTATATGAATGTTATGGAATATTATTGTTCTGTAAGAAATGACTAGCAGGAGGAATACAGACAGGCTTGGAGAGACTTACATGAACTGATGCTAAGTGAAAGGAGCAGAACCAGGAGATCATTATATACTTCAACAATGATACTGTATGAAGATGTATTCTGATGGAAGTGAATTTCTTTGACAAAGAGACCTAACTCAATTGGTTTCAATTGATCAAGGATGGACAGAAGCAGCTACACCCAAAGAAAGAACACTGGGAAATGAATGTAAACTGTTTGCATTTTTGTTTTTCTTCCCGGGTTATTTCTACCTTCTGAATCCAATTCTCCCTGTGCAATAAGAGAACTGTTTGGTTCTGCACGCATATATTGTATCTAGGATATATTGCGACATATTTAACATATATAGGACTGCTTGCCATCTAGGGGAGGGGGTGGAGGCAGGGAAGGGAAAAATTGGAACAGAAGTGAGTGCAAGGGATAATGTTGTAAAAAATTACTCTGGCATGAGTTCTGTCAATAAAAAGTTATTATAATAATAAAAAAAAGAAACAATAATATATCCATATAAGCTGTGAATCCCCAATTAAGATGTGAACTCCTTGAGAACCTTGTTTTTTTATTTGTATCCCTAGTGTTTAGCACAGTGCTTTGTACACAGCAAGAGCTTAATAAATGCTTTTTAAAATTAAAAAAAAAGATGATTTATTGGCTATGTAGAAAAATTAGACATTGAAAAGAGTCAAAGCTAATACCAATATCAATAATGTATTTTTTGGTGAAATCATAGAATTTGATATCATCATGCATTGTGCATCAAGTGATTAGTATTATGTTTACTATATTTGAAAGAAAATCTCAATTTAAAAAATTACTAATTTCTTTTCTCAATTATCTGGGAGACCAGAAGAATGATATGTCTTTTAAAAAATAAAAATAGGAAAGTTTAGTGGGAGGTTTTGGGGAAAAGGTAATGAATTTTCTTAGGCATATTGAACTTAAAATATCTTGAGGGTGTCTAATTGGAACTATCTAATAGGTAATTGGTGATATGGAAAACTAGAATTAAGGAAAGAGAATGGAGCTAAGTATATAAATATGTGAACCACTTGACCAGAAGTTATAATTGAATTTGGGGGTGCTGATGAGTGACTGATGAGGTCAGTTAGAAAGTATATCATGAAAGAAGAAGGCCAAGGAAAGAACTTTGGGGACAATCATGTGTAGGATTGATGAATCAGCAAAGAAAACAGGGAAGGAGTAGCCAGACAGGTAAGAAGAGAACCAGGTAAGAAAGAAAGGTAGGAGGAGAACTAGGTGAGAATCATTCCATGAAAAGCCAAAGAGACTGCATTTAGGAGATGAGGGCAGTTAACAGTGTCATGGACAGCACAGAAATTAAGAGAAATGAAAACTGTGGAATAATTACAAGCTGGCAATGAAGAGAGAGCTGTAACACCTGCCCTGGAGTCAGGAAGACCTGAATTCAAATCTAGTCTCAGATACTTGACACTTTCTAGCTGTGTGAACCTGGGCAAGTCATTTAACTGCAATTTCTCTCCCTTCCCCCCAAAAGAGAGCACAGGTAACTTTGGAGAGAGCAATTTCAGTTGAGTGATGAGGTTGGGAGTCAAACTGCAGAGAGTTGAGAAGTGAGAGAGAAAAGTGGTAGTAACATTTATGGTGTAAATACAGTGGTGGATGTTATAAAAAATTTATACTTATTTTCTAAATGACATTTTGATATATTGAAGAAAGTTCTTTTATTAAATGAAGAAGCTGCTTAATGTATTTTTTGGTGAAGCCATATAACAATATCATCATGCATTGCAATCAAATGATTAGTACTATGTTTACTATATTTGGGAGAAAAATCCCAATTTAAAAAAAATATTAATTTCTTTTTTTTTTTTGTGAAAAATGGCAAGTATCATTCTAAATCAAATCTAAATAAATAAATCTTATAGTCATGAGCTGATAGAGTCCAAAGACAGAGTTGATCTTAATCATATAGGGATTCCAGGAGCACTTTCCTCCAATTCTCTTTATATTCTTTCCAAGAAATGAGTCCACAGGAAGGATCTACTGTAATCTAGTAGCTGCCAGACAGTTTTTTAGTGAGCTTCATTACAATCTTAAAGAATCCCTGTTCCAGGTGATTTGTACACAAGAAGCACTTAACAAGTGTTTCATTCATTCATTTATCAGGTCAGGTGCTAGAGATGTGATAACAAAAAGAAGTTCTTTAGTTGGTAGTAGGGCTGGGGCTGAATGGAACATATGAAGCAGAGAAGTTACATCTACAAAATAATTAGAGGAGAAAATGAATGAATGAAACATTTATTAAGTGCTTATTATTTATTAAGTGCTTATTATATGCAATGTGCTGTGCTAAGAACTGATGAAATCAATAAAAAAGTAATCAAAAAAAAAAAGGTTCTTGCTTTCTGGAGCTCACATTCTAATGGGGATGACAATGCATGTGAAAGGAGAGAGTACTAAGTCTTGATGCACCAGGAAAGACTTTCTGTAGAGAGAGGCCCTTATTTGGAGTCATAAGAGAAGACAGACATTTCAGGAGGAGCAAGTCTATTTTTTTATTTTTATTTTATTTTAACAGCCTTTTATTTACAGGTTATATGTATGGGTAACTTTACAGTATTGACAACTGCCAAACCTCTTGGTCCAATTTTCCCCCTCCTTTCCCCTACCCCCTCCCCCAGATGGCAGGATGACCAGTAGATGTTAAATATATTAAAATATAAATTAGATACACAATAAGTATACATGACCAAACCGTTATTTTGCTACATAAAAAGAATCGGACTCTGAAATATTGTACAATTAGCCTATGAAGGAACTCAAAAATACAGGTGTGCAAAAATATAGGGATTGGGAATTCAATGTAATGGTTCATAGTCATCTCCCAGAGTTCTTTCGCTGGGCGTAGCTGGTTCAGTTCATTACTGCTCCATTGTAACTGATTTAGTTCATCTCATTGCTGAGGATGGCCAGGTCTATCAGAATTGGTCATCATATAGTATTGTTGTTGAAGTATATGATGATCGAGGAGGAAGTCTATATGTAAAGATAAATGAGATGATATGGAGTTTCTAGTTTGGGTAATAATAGAAAAGCTGGTCTGTCTGTGACACAGAATATATGAAGGGAGGTGATGGGAGATCCAGAATGGTGGGCTGAGTTCTGGTGAATTCCTGTATCCTCAATGAGGCTATTGGGAGCTAGTAAAGATGGAAGAGTAGAGAGAGAAGTGATGTCTTCAGACTTATTGGATCACTGTGTGACCCACCGTTTAATGGTTCTGTGTATTCTTAGCTCTTGCTAATGTTTTGGAGCAAGCGAATCATTTCTACAAGACTCCATTCAGGTGCCTTCTTCTAAGTATCTTCTTTTTCCACCCCTCTCATTGCTTTTTACCTCCTAAAATTATATTTACAAATTTATTTATATTATTTATTATATTATATTATTACATTATATTATAATCATATATTATTTATAAATTACATTTCTAAAATCATACATACTCATCTGTCTATACACTTTACCTTTCAGCAGGTCAGTCTCTTGATAGCATCAGGGGGAAGAAGGGTGAATTTGGAGTGTTAAGCTTGTGTCAGAGAACATGGGATTAAATCCTGATTCTGCCCTTTTTAGCCTAGAAGATCTTGGCCAACTTTTTTTCTTTCTCCTGGGCCTCAGTTTCCTCTTTTTAAAAATGATAAGATTTGATTAGATAATCTCTGAAGAATCTTAGGCAAGTCACACTATTTCCCTGGGCCTCAGTTTCCTTCTTTGTAAAAGGAAGGATTTGGACTCCATAACCCCAGAGCTCTCTTCCATTTCTAAATCCAGGATCCCATGATTATTTCCTTTTGCATTCATATCTAATAAGCTGGACTCCACCACCTGTCACCTCTGACAGGTGAACTTTTTATTTAGCATATAATTGCATAATATAATTAAGCATATAAATGCTTAATAAATATTTTATCTATTTTAAATTCAATCCGACAAGGCATTATCCTAAGATAGGAAGATAAAGAGAGGAATCCTGGGATCTTAAATTTGGAGTCCACTCCTTAGCATAGGAGATCCTGGTCCAACCTGAACTATATGATCTTGGTCAAATCATGTCATCTCCCTGGGCTTCATTTTCTCTATCTGTAAAAGAAGCTAAATTCTACCTCTGACTACCTGTCGGCTAGGGTTGTGGAGAACATCAAATGTGGTAATATCTGTCAAGCTCTTTGTAAACTCTGAAGTGCCCTTCGGGGGTCAGCTAATGCGATAATGTCTATAAAGCTCCTTACAAATTGTAAAGTGCTATATAAATGCCAGTTATTTATTATTGTGATAGATAAGGGCTAATAGTTCTGTTGTACCTTAGTTTAAAGTCTGCAGCTGTAGAGGCAGCTAGGGAGTAGAGTATCAGGATGACATCTTCATGAGTTCAAATTTGACCTTAGAAACTCTCTAGCTGGATGAGTCTGGGAAAGTCACTTTAACTCTGCCTACCTCAGTTTCCTCAACTGGAAAATGGGATAATAATTGCACTTATCTCTCAAAGTTGTGGGGAGGCTCAAAAGAGAGAAGATTTCCAAATCACTTAATATGTGGCGCTTGCAGTTTTTTTTTTTTTTTTTGGGTTGTTGTTGATTCATTTCAGTCATATCTGACTCTGTTATCCCATTTTGGGTTTTCTTGGCAAGGATATTAGAATGGTTTGCCATTTCCTTTTCCAGATCATTTCCCAGATGATGCTAATTGGGTTGAGTGACTTGCCCAAGATCAAACAGTAAGTGTTACAGCCAGATTTGAACTTAGGAAGATGGGTCTTCCTTATTCCAAGCCCAGTGTTTTATTTGCTGTGGCACCTAGCTTCCCCTCTTGGTCTATAAGGAATACTTAATAAACATTTGCTTCTTTCCTTTCCGTAAGGAAGGGATAGTGGGCCGGGGACCTGGGAGCTGAAAACTCCCAGAGAGCATAGAGAAAGTAGTCAAATTCCCTTTTGCCCCTGGTTTCTTGAGGGAATTTATATAGACTATGATCGTCATTTCAATGGCACTTTGAAGTCTTACAGAGCTCCTTTAGATAGGCTGTATAAGTATCATTATCTCATTTCATAGAGGAGGAAACTGAGGCTTGGGAAGAATAAGTAGGTTTTTCTTTGTTTCTACATCTTATAATGATCAGAACCAGGATGTGAATCTAAGTCTCCCGATTCCAATTGAGCCTAGTGATCTTTCAGCTGCTTTCCCAAAGGCAATCTGGCATACTACAAAGAGTGAGTTAAGGGGGACTTGGTTCAGATCTCATTATTGACATTTTGCAAGCCATGTAATCACGAGTAAATCCCTAATATTTTCTGAAAAGAGGGACCACAGTCGCTATTTCAAATGGTGATTGTACGAGATAGTGTCTGTAAAGTGCTCTGCAAAATGTTACATGCATAGAAATGCCCTCTACTCTTACTTTGTGTCTTGACTGCTTCCTCTTTCCGTGTTTTTGGAGCTACTGGGATCCTTTACTCTGGTCAGTGTGAAAGTAGGGGTCATGGGTCACAGAGGTTTCCCCTTCATTATCTATGTTGTAGAGTAAACTCTGCCAGAGAGCTGGTCTCCCTAATCCACAGGAGAGAAAACTGGGCTAATTCTTCCCTAATTATTTGTGACTGCCCAGGGCTACCACTCGCTTTCTTGGTGTCAGATCTTGCCAGCCCCAGCCTTGTCTTTTACCTTCTTTGGTAACCCTAAGTGGTTACCAGACTGGTACCTAAATAACCAGAATGCTATTTAGATCTAGGCTGCTCCACAAACAAGACACTCCATTTCCGGATTCTGGCTTTCCCTCTGGCTGTCTCCCATGCCTCCTTTGCATGTCCACTGACCTGTCTGGCTTCCTTAAAGTCCTATTTAAAACCCCTTCTACAGGAAGATTTCCAGTAACTCCTCTTAATTTCAATGCCTTCCCCTTGTTAATTACTTCTGATTTATTCTTGCTTTGTATTTATTTGTTTGCATATTGTCTCCCCCATTAGACTGTAAGCTCCTGGAGGGAAGGGATTGTCTTTTGCCCCCTTTTGTATCCCCAGCACTTAACATAGTCCCCGACTCCTAGTAGGATTTAATAAATGATTATTGGTTGGTAGATCGATCAAAACCAATCTTTACCTTCTAGTCTAGTTCTGGGGCAGGGGAAGCAACTTGAGGAGGCATATAGAAATTGGAAAAGAAGAAAGAGAGACGAAAAAGGGAAAAAAGGACAAACTATAACTAGGGAGGAGCGAATGGGACTTTATCCCAGGATACTGACATGGGTAGGTGCATTTCTTCCCTACAGTGACTGTCTGCCAAGGGCTCTCTTAACCTCTTCCTCCTTCTTCTTCCTACAATATGCCAGGTCCTATACTGAACATTTTACAATTATGTTCTCTTTTGATGCTTGTAATAACCTTAGGAGATAGGTGCATTTATTATCCCATTTTATTGTTGAGGAAACTGAAGCAGGGAAAGGTCAAGTGCCTTGCCCATAGTCATACAGATAATAAGTATTTGAAACTAGATTTGAATTCATCTTTCTGATTCCAAGCCATATGCTCTATCTCCTGCACTAATCAGCTAAGGCTCCTTCTTTTAAGATTCACTTCTTCTCCCTAGATGCCCCTCTGGATGGCTTTCCTCCTCCCAGTTCCACCTCACTCCCAGTTGTTCTTGCCATAGATGAACTTTTTTTTTTTTCTGTAGCTAGGAGTGAGTGAAAAATGTGAGAAAGACAAAACTATGGCACTTTAAGGCTGATAAAGCATTTTGCTTATGATATCCATGAGAAATAGACAGTGCAATTATTATTATTTTGTTATTGTAGTTAAGGATATAGAAGGAGAAGAACCTTGCCCACAGTCACTCAAATGATCTGTGACCCAGGCAGGATTTGAACTCTGAACTTCTGAGTCCAGGCTCAGGATTCTTTTCTCTTTGCCTCCGTGCATTGCGATATTGTTTTGTGTTCTGATGGCATGTTTATTCTGAGAGGGCCTGAGCTGTGTGTGAACTTAGTGTGTCTGGTCCTTTCAGTATCTCTCAAGTGGCTAGTGACCAATAATCAGTCATTCTGTATTTTACAATTGAAGGAACAGAAGTTTAGAATGATTGCCTTGCCCCAAACCACCTAGCCATTCAGCTGTAAAAGCAGGAACATATGTGGAGCCTGACTTCCTCGAAGCTACTATGGGTTGAAAAATAAAAATGAAGAGAAAGTATGAGGAAATCAAGACCAAAACAACACAAAATAACCAAAATAATGATGAGATGGTCAATGGCCATTGAACAGCTTCTTGTACATATGAATGATTGTTGGTTGATTGCTGGTTGTTGGTAATAATAATAGTGATAGCTAATATTTATGTAGCATAAAGAATTTTTACAAATTTTATCTCATTTTATGTTTGCCATAGTCCTGGGAGACATGTGCTATTATTATCCCCATTTTACAGATGAGCAAACTCAGACAGAGAGATTAGATCCTCACAACAACTCTTAGTGATAGGTGTGATTATTATTTTATAGCTGAGGAAACTGAGGCCGAGAGACATGAAATAATTTAGCCAGAGTTGAATAGCTAGAAAGTGTCTGAAGCAGGATTTGAACTAAGGTCTTCCTAACTCAGTCCAATGTTCTATGTACTGTGATCTAATTCATCCCCTAATACATACTTCTACATTACTAAAATGCTGTCCTTAGCAATGAATATAGATGACATATTATGAAAGAAAAATAAATGGTTTTGGAAAATAAATGTTTTGGGAACCAAAAAAGAAGACTTCAAGAATTTGGGGAATGGAAGGACAGATATACAGAGATTCTAGACAGGAATTCCTAATTTTTTTTTTTTTATCTTGGACACACTTGGTACTATGGAGCTCTTCTCAGATGAATGTTTTTAAATTCATAAAATAAAATTCATAGAATTGCAAAGGAAACAATTCTATTGAAAAACAGCTGTCAAAATATTAAAAAAAAATCCCCACCAAGTTCATAGACCTCTTTTCTAGAGGGAGAAGAATGCTTATCTTACAGATTAAAAACAGATGGAAGCATTCCAAAGAAAGATGGCTCAAGTTTTTCTAGTGGAGTGGGGAGAGAGAGAGAAAGAGAGAAAGAGAGAAAAAGAAAAAAGAGAAAGAGAGAGAGAGAGAGAGAGAGAGAGAGAGAGAGAGAGAGAGAGAGAGAGAGAGATGGAGTGGAGGACAGGAGTCTTTCCTATGTCAGGTCTCCCAAGTATCCATAAACAATGTGGTTGGATCACTTGCCTGTGCCCTTAATGTAAAGAAGCTGAATGATTTTGGAAGGTACTGTCCATGGTGTTGGCTTTTCAAAAGAAAAGCTAATATCCCCATAAAAGATCATAGGAAAAAGAAAGCCTTTATGCTTCTGCTGCATTATGTGCGTTGGCAGTATATTGATATTTTTGCTAAGTGCTCAGTGAGCAGTGATCTTCATATAGCAAAAGGAAATCAGGCCTATGAAACGAGGTTGAATGTATCTTCTACCATCTCTTAGTTGGACGTATTGTAAACTCAAGTTGGGGACAGATAGTAGAGTGAAATAAACCACTGAGTTGGACTCTTGTTTTGCTATTGTAACTTTCAGCAAATCACTTCATTTCTCTGGTTTTCTTATTGGATAAAATGAGCAAGATTGTTCTAAATTAAATCTAAGGGACATTAAATCATTGGACTTATATTAAATATTTGTGTGGCAAAGTAGAGCACTGAATTCTGAGTTAGAAAACCTGAGCTTAAAACCCCAGCTCTTAGGTAGGTCAATCTCTCTACTCTACAATTTCATCCTTTGTAAAATGAAGGGGTTTGATGCTTTCTAGTTCTGTGATGCTGGGATTATTAGTTATTTATAATTAGGTTGGAAAGAATCCTCAGGGTTTTCAGCATGGAGAAACAGAATATTTGTTTTGGGGACCCTGGAGACCTGGTTTGAATTCTGGGCCTAATACTTACTGGTTATGGTGCCTTAGGAAAGTCACTGTAAGCAATATGGGATAGTGGAAAAAGAGATGAGACTGAGATTTGGAGGATCTAGCTTTGAAACTGGGCTCTTCTTACTACCTGTGTGACTTTGGACAAATCAATGCTTTAATTTTTCTGGTCCTCAGTCTTCTCTTCTCTGAACGGAGTTTGGATTAAATTATCTGATAGCTCAAAAATGATTCACAACATTCAATGGCTTCAGATAACTCTTGGCTGAAGAAAAAACAAGTTTTTAGAAAGAAATAATAAATAATGTCCTGAAGACTTCTGGACACTAAATGTGAGTCCTAAAGATCAACCTTTACCACTGCTGCTATACCACCACCACTATCATGACTATCATAACCACCATCACTACTACTACTACTACTACTACTACTACTACTACTACTACTATGACTAATACTACTACTTGTACTACTGCTATAATTACTAGTACTTCCTCCTCCTTTTCGTCCTCCTCATCTTCTTTTTTCTTTCTTTCCTTCCTTCCTTCCTTCCTTCCTTCCTTCCTTCTTCCTTCCTTCCTTCCTTCCTTTCCTTCCTTCCTTCCTTCCTTCCTTCCTTCCTTCCTTCCTTTCCTTTCCTTTCTTTCCTTTCTTTCCTTTCCTTTCCTTCCTTCCTTTCTTTTCTTTCTTTCCTTTCCTTTCCTTTTCTTTCTTTCTTTCTTTCTTTCTTTCTTTCTTTCTTTTTTCTTTCTTTCTTTCTTTCTTTCTTTCTTTTTTCTTTCTTTCTTTCCTTTCCTTTCTTTCCTTCCTTCCTTCCTTCTTCCTTCCTTCTTCCTTCCTTCCTTCCTTTCTTTTTCTCTTTTCTTTCTTTCTTCTTCCTTTTATTCTTCTTCATCCTCCTCTTGTTCTTTTTCTTGTGCTTCTTCTTGTTGTTATCCTTCTATTATTATTACTACCACCACTACTTTTAATACTATCCAAATTCATTTGCATGTCATGGCATCACCTCCTTGATATCGAGAACAAAGGACAAAAAACAATTTCTGTCATTGCTCCTACCACCACCACTACCACCACTAATCTTGCCTTTATATAGTATTTTAAGATTTGCAAAATATATTACAAATATCACCTCATTTTTATCCTGACAGTCACATCAAAAAGTAAGTGATACTATTGTGCTTGTCTTGCATATGAGGAAACTGATACCAAAGTGACTTCTTTGGTATCACACAGCAAACAAGTGTTTGGGTCTAGATTTGAACTCAGTTCCTCTTTATTCCAAACCCAGAGTTCCATCTGCTATGTCATATAGCTCCTGTAACATTAATAATAAATAGTAATAATAGCTCAAATTACACACACATACCAAAGAGAGTAGCTATAATACTGGAAAGTTAGCATATGGGATTCTGTATTTTTGAAGTTTATAGGAAGCAAAATACAAGAAAGAAGCTAATAGTAAAGCTCTAAACTATGTTTGTACACAAATATCCCAAGTTTAAGCAATGAGCAAGAAAAACTAGAGGTCCTAATGCCACAAAGAAACTAGGAATCTCATCAGTGTCTTTGAGACTTGATAGGATGAGTTAGCCATAAGTTTCATGGCTCTGGATGGGTAGACTTTATTCAAAATATGACAAAGCGTAGGTAAAAGTGGAAGATGTAGTTTTGTATAGTAAGAAAGTATAGCCATTTGAAGAAATCTAAGAGTCAGGGGAAAAAAACATAGTGGGGAACATTCAGTTGAAGTTTAATGGAAGAGCCATTCTTCCATTCAAACTAAATAAATCCCACCTTCTTAGAGAAAAGCCTTTCCTTTTCTTAATTTTTTAAAAATTTACTGTAGATCACTTTGGCTAGAGGAAATAGTTGAATAATTTAAAAAACAGATCATTAGCCTGACAAAAAACTGTGATATCATGTTGGATGCAGTCATACTGGAGCTCTCTCTGCCAAAAACAAAGCACTCAATAACTTCTTGATTTATCTTTGAAAAGAAAGAGGGATCCACAATGACAAATTCTCCTATGGATCTGATTCTAACTAATTGGGAAAAGATATTTGTTGGAATCAAAATGATGGGAATCTTGAGGGAAAGTGACACCATCATCTTAGAATTTGTCATAGAAATAGAAGATGCTCAAGAATGGAATTCTGAAGATTCAAAATAAAACAAGTCTAACAAGGAGAAAAATGATATTTGTGTGATGTTAACAAACTAGAAGCACAGGAAACAACTAGATTTTTAGAAGAAATGTATAAAATGGAGGCAAGGTCAGAAAAGAGAGGATGACTATAAGACCATGTACCAATAATTCAAGGAGTGCTAATGCTTCCTAATGAGTTGAAGTTAGCAAGGAAAGCCAAGGACAATGAAAAGAATTTTTAAAAGTGATACTGTAAGAACAAGGAATGTCAAAGAAGAGTTATATGAGATGATGAGCACAGAGAAAAGGCAGAGATGCTTAATTTTTATTTTACTTCTTTTTCTCACTCTTACTGTGAATGATTTTTTTTTGTACTGGGAATGATAGAATACAAATGACTGAGGGAGTTATGTTCCCAAAATAAATAAGGAGAGATTGTCATGATGAATTTAAGTTACCTTGTCCAAATGAACTGCATTTTCTAATAGGAAAGAACTGACAGAGATGATAGCTGATATTTGAAAGATTATAGAAATTGGGAGATGTTCCACAAGATTAGGGAAGGTACAAATTGCCACTATTTTTGGAAAAATGTGAAGAAAACAGACTCTACAAATCATAGGACAGGAAACTTGACTTTGATGCCTTGGAAAATATTAGAACAGATCATTAAAGAGATGATTGGAAAACATCTAGAGAAAGGCAATAACAGTGAACCAACATGACTTCACTAAGGATGAGTCATGCCAGACTAATCTCATTATCTTTTTTAAAAAACAGGATTACTAAACCAGAAGGCAAGGTTTAGGTATAGTTATAGATATAGTCCACCTAGATTTTAATTAAGATTTTCATGAAATGTCTTATTCTTGTGGGAAAGGTGGGGACCAGATGGCAATGCAATTTGTTGGATTCAGAACTAGTTGCATGGCCAGATTGGAAGAGTAGTTGTTAATGGTTCAGTGTCAAGATGGCAGGAGTTTCCAGTATCTTAGGAGTCTGCATCTTCAATAATTAATCAGTTACTCAGATGAGGGATAGATGTCATGCACATTTCAGGTGACTTAAAACTTGGAGGATCAGCTAACAATGCAAGATAGACTGGATCCAAAAGAAGTTTAATGGCCTATAGCATTTGACCAAATCTAATAAGATTAATTTACTATGGATAAAGATAAAGCCTAGACTTGATGTCAAAAAATGAACTCCCCAAGCATAATATGGGGAAAGAATATCTAGGAATTGGTACATCTGACAAAAGTCTTTGGGTTTTAGTGTATTACGAGCTCATAATGAGTCAGCAGTGATCTAAGGGAGCCAATTAAACTAAAGTGGTCTTGGGTTTTTATTAAAGAATGAATAACTTCTAGGAAAAAAGGTGATAGTCTTGCTTTGTTTTACTCTAGTCAGATGAAATCTGGAGTATTATGTTAATTTCTGGGTGATATATTTTAGGAATATTGAACAAGCTTCAAGAACGCTGATGGGGACCATTACTGAGGTGAAGAACCTTAAATTTGTGTCCTATAAGGATTCTGTTTAAGGAATCTAGATCTTAGGCTTAGAAAAGAGAAACCTCAGGAGAGACATGATGGGTGTTTTTGTATAATTGAATGACTATCCGAAAGCAGTACTGGGGACAATATGTGGAAACTGTAGAATGGCAAATTCAGAGTTTTAAATGAAAAAAAAAGTAGGTTTTACCATCATTTGTTTTTATATTATCTTCGTTTCCAACTATATCATTCCTTCTCCCTTCACAGAGTATGATCCCTTGTGACAAAGAATAAAAAAGAAAGACAGGAAAAAGCCATTCAGAAAAACTTATCAACTGTTTCACGTTTTTTGTCTAATTCTTTACTATTATAATTTTTTTGCTGTGAATATTTTGGTGTAATAGGAACTGCCTATCTTTGTTTTCCTTGGGATATACACTTATCTGTGAGATCTCAGGGTCACAAAGTATGGAAATTAAAAAAAAAGCCAAATATAATGATTGGATCAGTTGCAGCTCCATCAACACTATAAGCGGGTATATTTTTTGGTAGCCCCTCCAATAATGACTTCTAATTTTTTGTCATCTTTGTCAGTTTGCTGGGTGTTAAGTGAAATCTCAGAGTTGCTTTGATGTTCATTTCTTTTGTAAGTAGTGATAGGAAATGTTCTTTCATGCAGTTCTTAGTAATTTGTAATTTTTTTTGAGGGGGAAACTAGGTGGCACAGTGGATAGTATGCCAGGTCTGGAGTCAGGAATTCTCATCTTCCTGAGTTCAAATCTGGCTTCAGCCACTTCCTAGGTATGTGATTCTCTACAAGTCACTTTATTCTGTTTGCCTCAGTTTCCTCAACTGTAAAAAGAACCAGACAAGGAAATGGCTAACTACTTCATTATCTTTGCCAAGAAAACCCCAAATCAAGTCAGACATGATTAAAATGACTGAACAACAACAAAAATTCTTTTGAGAACTGTTTATTAATATCATCTGACTACTTCATTGGGAATCACTATTTGTCTCATATAATTCTGTTAGTTTCCTATATATCTTGTATACTAAGCCCTTATTATAGATATTGTGTAAAGTTGCCCCTTTCCCTAGCCCATTTCCCTAGCCTCATCCTAGTTGCTTTGATTTTGTTTGTGTACAAACTTTTCACTTTCACGTAATGGAAACTATTCTATCTTTTGTGATAGACCTCTTTTCCTTAGTCATAGGTGTGAAAGGTATCTGATCTGGTTTCTTTTTTATGATATAATTTTTAATATTCAGGTCACATATCTAATTTAAGTTTATTGTGGCATATGGTGTGAGGTATTGGTCTAAATTTAATTTATACCAAATTACTCTCTAGTTTTCCCAGCAATTCTTTTAAAAAAGGAAGTTTTCCCTTTAAATAATTTGCATCCTTAAGATGATTAAACATTGGGATGTTAAGTTAAATTGTGTTTCTTCCTTACCTAGTCTCTTTCATGATTCCCTTGTCTATTTTTAACCAGTACCAAGTAGTTTTGATGATTATGCTTCATTGTATAATTTGAAGTCTGGCAGTGTTAGTCTCTCTTTATCCTACTTTTTCTAATCATTTCCACTGAGCTTCTAGACATTTTGTTCCACTAAACAATTTAAAAAATTTTTGTCTTGCTCCTAAAATGTCTCTTGGGAATCTTATTATAATATTAAATCTGTATGTTAATTTAGATAGCATCATTTTTTATAATATTGATGTGGCTTAACCACAGGCAATAAATATCACTCCAATTATGTCAATATTCTTTGAAAAACACTTTAAATTACAACTATTGAGTGTGCCATGATGGACTCATCTGCAAATATTTGTGGATGTTTTTAGTTATTTTGAATGGAACTTCCTTTTCTATTATTTTCTTCTGAATTTAATTTATGGCTAAAAAGAAATGCTGTTGACTTTATTTTACTTATCCTTTGGTCTTAGTTGCTTTGTCTGTTCTCCAAGTAAATCATTGTGAGATCAGGAAATGGGGTTAATTTTTTCTTTTTTTTTTTAACCTAAGCTTATGACTGATTTATCTTATTGCTTACTAGTCTCTCTAGAACTGACAGGTAACAGAGAGGAAAGATACTTTACTTCTATATTTGTTGGGAAATCTTTTGGTGTTTCCCTATTGCATCTATGCACAAAGCAGAATTAAATTAGCCCAAAGGACACACAAAATAGGCAAAATTAGAGAAACTGCTTCAGATGTTCATATGGACTATTTGTGTCCAACCTGTGGCAGAGCATTTCAAACTGGTACTGGTCTGATCAGCAAGTCAGACACACTGTAACTAGATTCTAACAGTGATGTCATTTTGTTACTCTTTGAAAACGAACAACATAGTAACAACAGCACAATAGTTGCATGTTGTCTTCCCCATTAGACTGTGAACTCCTTTTGTCTCTTTTTGTATCCCCAATGCTTAGCATGGTGTATGACACATAATAAACATTTATTTGATTTACTGTCATATATACAGATATATAAAACAAGATAAGAGAGGATAAGATAATTAGCAATTGAGTCACCAAAGAAAGTTTCATAGACTGTGTAATACAAGTCTAACCTTGAAGGAAGGCAAGGATTCTGGGATGTGGAAGAGAAGGGTTTCACATATGGGAAGATGGCTTGTGAAAATGCATAGTCAAAGATGGAATATGAATTTTAGGAAACAGGTGACAATTCACTGTGTCTAAAGTATCTGCAGGAGAATATTATTGAATAAGCTTGGGAAAGTACACTAGAGCCAAATTTTGGAAGGACTCCTCATTTCATATTTTATCTTCAAGTCACTAGGTAACCATTGATTGTATTTGAATTGTGGCAGGATGGGGGTCAGACTTCTGCCTTAGGGAGACTGTGTTAGGTGGTAGATGAATTGAAGGGGGTGGGGAATGGAAACAGGGAGACCCATTGGGAGGCAATTATAGTAGTCTAAGGCAGAGAAGATGAGGACCTGAACTTTGGAATCTCGTGATGATTATGGACCTCTTTTTTCTGTGCCTTCCATGTGCCAGGCACTGTGCTAAATGTTGGCAATACAAAGAAAGGCAAAAACAGACCCTCTACTCAAAGAGCATTACATTTTTAAAAAAATAGCTTTCAACATCCACTCTTGCTAAACCTTGTGCTCCAATTTTTTTCTCCCTCCCTTTCCCTCCCCTCCCTAGACAGCAAACAATCCAATATAGGTTATTGCATTCTAAGGATAATATTGAGTACATAAAAATAACACAACTTATATAGCATCTTATGATTTGCAAAACACTTTACAAACATTATCTCATTTTTATCCTTATAAAAACCCTGGGAGGAAATTGCTATTATTATTTTACATATGGGGAAACTTGGACAACAGAAATGAAGTGACTCCAAAGCACCTGAGGATTTGAACTCATGTGTTCCTGCATCTAGTACAGCATTCTATCCACTGGGCTACCATTTTACCTCTGTTTAGCTGGTGTTAATGATTTCTTTTATTAGTCTAGGGATGATCTTTATTTATATTCAGTGTCTTTCTTGTGGGTGTCCCTGGGATCTCCTTATTTACCCCCACTACCAGTTCATACTGATAAAGAGTATTGTTTCTTTTCCCATTAAAGAATGGCAAAACTTCTGTTTTCTCTTTCTTATCTTAGTTCTCAATGGAGTAAGTAAATTGTTTATTTCTTCCAGGGCAAAAGAATCTCTTATCCTCCAATACTCTCTCCTCCTCTCACTTTTGACCAAAGGAGCCAGATTTGGCAGCTCCCAAATTTCATTTCTATCAAGAAGGAACAAATAGATAGGTAATAAAAATATAATAAACAAGCAGGGAACAGTTTTGTTGGAATAAAAGTCAGCTCCTTAAATGTATGAGGGTGGAGAGAGTGGTTAGAGATGGACTTTTCTTAGAAGGAGAGAAGAAGTTGCCTCACTATTTACTGAGCTTGGAGCAAGAAAAGGCAGAGGGGTGATGGTCATGGTGGTGGTATGGGAAACAGCAGCTTTTGTCAGCTGTGCCTCAGTTTCCCTTCTTACTACTATGAAGGAAGAAGAATCTTTTCTCAGCTCAAAACCACTCTAGTGCAAGTGATAGGGAGGCAGAGCACACCATGCCTCAGACTGTCTGCCTTCCTCTCATAGGCTAGCAAAATATTTTCTTTTCTTCTTTTTCCTTCCTGAAGTTTTTCAATCCAAGTTCAAGCATAACTGTTTCTCTGCAGTTTCTATCGGTATCTATGGTGATCTTAGCCCTTTGACAGTGATCACAGATGGACAGACAAGGAGGTAAGCTTTCCTTAGAAAGGAGTACTGTGAACTGGTGGAAATTAATAGACTGAGAAACAGAGGATGTACGTTTCTCTCCTGATTCTGCTACTTACTGTTGCCTGTATGATCTTGGTCATCATTTTTTAACCACTCTAGATCTCAGTTTCCTTACCTGTAACATGTAAGGATTGGACTAGATGAGGAGTTCTTAATCTTGGATCTATGAACTTAAAAAAAAAACAACTTATTATTGCATTTCAGTGTAATTGATTTCCTTTGCAATCCCACATGTTTTATTTGATTTTACTAGACAACATGAATCCAAAAATGGGGTCTACAGATTTTTATCAGATTTGCAGAGGGGTCCAGGATGCAAAAAAGTTTAGGAACCTCTGCACTAAACAATTTCTAAGTTTATTTTCAGGTCTAGAGTTATGATTTTTATGGTTCTATGAATAGATGAGAATGGAAAATAATTCTTTTTAAAAGGAATTTTGTAGCTTCATAGGGGGAGGGAATTTTTTTTTGGTGAAGATTGGTAATGTTTTTATATTTCTGAATAATTTTCCAGTATCCTATGAATGAGAAGTAAGTTTGGATAATGTATATCCATTTATAATAATAATAATAATAATAATAATAGAGGAAAGCAGTGGATAGTGAAATCACTTTAAAGAAAGATTATTACAGTTAAAGCTTCCAGAGAATATTTAAAAAAGAAAATGGAAGGACAACAGACTAAAGAAAAATGGAAAAGATCTGTGAAGATTTTTATAGCATTTGTTTTCATCATCAACACTAGAATGACCACACTTGGATTCTAACATTGGCAGTCCCAGATATGTTTAAAGGAGAGAGGGATGGAACAAATGAGAACAAATTTGGGAAAAACAAATGTATCTAAAGGATAACTGTGCTAAAGTCAAATGATTTCGAGGGTTTTTAGGAATCAGTTCACAAGGTATTTGAAGAAGATATTTGCCAAAGTGTGGAAAAACAGGTCTCAGATCTTATTAATATCCCAAATATAGTCATGAAAACATCAGTAACTATCCACCTATGTATTTGCTTGCTCAATTATTTAAAAAAAAATTGAGGATCATCTATATACTCATTGAGGACATCATTAATGAGGGTCTGAGGGAAGAGGCAGGCTTTCACAATTGATAGTCTATTGTGGAACACATGTTTACCCTTTCACAATTGATGCAAATAGAGTGAGAATACAAGAACCCATTGTGCTTATGGCTTGTTGGTTATAAAAAGGCATTTGATTTGGTAGTGTAAAGTGCCATCTTAAAGGCTCTTTTCCAGCAAGGCATCTTCCATCCATACATTAAAATCATTAAAGATTTCTTACAAGATGTAATTCCAAAAATAACTCTGTTTAGTGACTCACTGATCATAAATATCAGAGAAGGCATAAAACAAGGAGACGTACTCACCAAAATATTTTATCACGGGGATGGAGGAAATCCAGTCCAGAATCCAAGGGAATTCCCTATGGATTGTGAGGTCCTGTGGGTGCTAGCTCTCTTTAACACCAAAGCCTTTTATGAGGCGAGTATAATTAGAAAATAGGTTAATTTTTCTTTCCCAAACTTCTCCAAAAGCGTCTCCCAAGGAACAAATCTTCCTGTTAAGAATTTTTAATTTTCATGTCAGCTTTGTCCAGTCTTGTGGAGATAAAGGCAGAAAGAAAGGAGGAAGAGGAGAAAACAAAATACTCTTGAAACTGCAAAGTAGATAAAGAGACCACTAAGTGCATTATATAAGAATAATGGATTTAGAGTCTGCATAGAGCCAGGTTTGAAAGTTACTACTGACATTCATTAGTCCTCTGACCTTAGGCAAGTCCATAATTGTGGTGTGTTTCAGTTTCCCTCATTCTTAAAATAATTCCCTGGAAGTTTCAAGTACTTTGCAAAACTTAAAAGTGTGAAATAAATGCTATATTTCTATTATAATATTCAATTTCCTGATAATTAAGATTTGACTATATCAGGATGGAATGAATTCTTGACTAGTTGAAATTAGTGATATTGAGAAGAACTAGACATGGAAGTTTTGGATATCACCACCCATCCTGCATCAGGGTGAGGAGGTAGAAAGAGTTTGGAGCCAGGAGGACCGGCATTCAAATTCTGTACTTTAGTAGGTAGGTGATTATAAGCAAGTCAATTAATCCCTCTTTCTGCTTCAGTTTCCTCATTTGTAAAATGGAGATAATAATATCATCTATCTCACAGACTTGTTATTAGAAATAAATGAAATAATTGGTTCAGTGTTGTTAGCAAGGAGATGCCACACAAATAAGGGGAGTGGTGGGGCTCTTGCTGCCAGCGATACATATCAGTCATGTTTTGACCAGTTCCAATCTACAACAAAGGGTTGTACTTTTCTATCATAGTAGGTTTTTAGAGGGTAGAGATTCTACGTATAACACAATTATTGGTCCTGGTCAGGTTGTCTTGACTTGGATTCAATGGCCTATCTCTTTAAGATGTAAGTATATATGTATATTTTTGTAATTCCATGCTTACAGGCTTTCCTTTTTATAGAAACTAGCACTTGCTTAAAGGTACAATATTATTATAACTCTTGTTTTGGGGACTTTTAGCTAAGATCAGTATCTATATACTACCTCCTTCCTGTGCCTTAGCTGCAATGAAGTGGGAATTTGTCACCCATCTCTCTATAGGGATCAGAATCCCTTCCTGAATCACTATCACTTCTAATGTAAGTCAACAGCATTATTCATTCTTTCTATTGTTGCATTGTCCTAAGTGCTAAGGATACAAAGAAAGGCAAAAACATGGACTCTGTCCTGTCTCTGTCCTTCTAGTGAGGGAGACAATCATGTGAACAGCGATGTACATGTAAGATATAGACAATGTCAAAATAATCTCAGAGAGAAGGCTCTAATAATAGGAGGCAGGAGGATGAATGGGAAAGACTTCTTGCCGAAAGTAGGATTTGAAATGGGTCTTGAGGGAAACCAGGAGGTTGAGGTGAAAAAGGAGAACATTGCTTCTAGATATTCTTTTTCCTTAAGGAGGAAGAGCCAATTTATCAGCTATAACAGTAATGGAAAGCGGTTGAGGAACGAATTATTCATAAAGAAACAGTAGCCTGTGCTTCCATTGAGATGGAAAGTAAATTCCTCTTTCCTGGTTTTCTTCTCCCAGAAGACTAAAAACAATCCCAGGGAACCAAATTAAAAAATATCACCAAAGCAATGAACTCTGGGATGACATCTGCTTGAATCTTCCATCTTCATAGCAGCATTTCTGATAAAGGTGCTACATTCCTCCCAGGGACCAGCAATTTTTTTCAGTCCCTTGAAAACATTAGCTAGAGTATTTTTGATATCAGCAGTTATATAGTATAAGCACCAAAAGAACCAGCAGCATTTTAAAATAGCAAGAGTGATTATCCAAGTGGCTCATTTAATCATCCTGTGATAACGTGGAAAAAAAATGCTTATTAGCAATACATACAACAGAGTTACACAATAAAAAGTATTACTGAAAGGGATACTTCACCTACTAACTATCTAAATTTCATGCAAGTTGAAGTTTTTATACATTCTCAGAGAAATGCATATCCACAGTGTATAAATAATTGTAAACAGCAAATAACACAAAACTAGCTATGATATCAACAAAGCTATAAAGAACAAATCATGTAATTATTAGTATATATGTGGAAATTAATTTCCACAGTACATCATTAATAGACAAATGTTGTTATTAACATATGTAAAGAATTTTCAAATCTTAAATATTATATGAAAAAATTAATTATTATTATTATGATAACTGTGACACAACTTAAGAATCAAATAAAATAATGTCAAAATAACAAAATAAAAATACAACTTGAACTCACAGTAATTACTAACAACTATGAACTGGATTTTTGATTTATGGTTAGGTATGCTGTTGCATAACTGGTGAAATGATCAATTGATCAATAGCTTCTGTTCTTACTATCTCCTTTTAGATCAAAAGGTGAGGTTGATTGATTTATTTGATCCTATTCACTTAAATAAGTGATGATACCTAATCAACTAGTTTTAAACATAGGCCTTAGATTAGCTTTTTGCAGAGAAATTCTATTTAAAATAACTGCAGACAATATAGAATACTTGGAAATCTACCAGCCAAAACCATGCAGAAATTATATAAACACAATTACAAAACACTTTTCACACAAATGAAGATAGATTAAAAATCTGGAAAAAGATTAATTATTCATGGTTAGGCTGAGCCAATATATTAAAAAATGACAAGTCTGCCTAAATAAATTTACTTATTCAGTAACCAAACTACCAAAGAATTTTTTTATAGAGCCAGAAAAAAATAACAAAATCCATCCAGAAGAACAAAAGGCCAAGAATACCAAGGAAATTAATGAAAAAAAGTGAAAAAAATGCTAGCATTACCAGATTTCAAACTATATTACAAAGTGATAAGCATCAAAGCAATCTGGTGCTGAATAAGAAATAGAATGGTGAATCAGTGGAATATATTAGGTACACAACACACAGCAGTAAATTATTATAATAGCATAGCATTTGATAGGCCCAAAGATCCAAGCATTGGGATGTGTGTATGAAGAATTCACTGTTTGACAAAACTAGTTTGAAAAACTGGAAAGCAGTTTAGTAGAAACTAGGCATAGACCTGTATCTCAATCATTTACCAAAATAAGGTCAAAATAAATAAATGATTAGACAAAAAGGGTGATATCATAAGTAAATTAGGAGAGTATGAAAAATATGTCTGTCATATCTATAGATAAGGGAAGTGTTTATGACCGAAGAAGAGACTAAATCAAACCTATGTGGTCAAAATTAGAAAGCAAAAAGGAAACTGGGAAAACATTTTACAGTAAATTTTTCTGATGAAAAACTCTTAAATATATAGGGAACTGAATCAAATTTACAAAAATAAGACCCGTTTCCCATTCAGTCAAAGGTCAAAGATCAAAGAATATGCTCAGGTAGTTTTCAGAAAAAGAAATCAAAGATATTAATAGTCATATAAAAAAAATTCTAAATGACTTGCTTAGAGAAATACAAATTAAAACAACTCAGAGGTATCTCTTCCTACCTATTAGATTGGCTTACATGACAGAAAAGGAAAATGATAAATGCTGTAGTGGATGTAGAAAAATAAGCACACTCATATGTCATTCATTAGTGGAGTTACGAAGTGGTTGGAAAACAATTTGTAGTATGTTCAAAGAGCTGCAAAACCGTGCATATCCCTTATCTCAACAATAGCACTACTAAATTTATATCCTAAAGAAATTAGAGAAAAGAGGGAAAGGCCTAGATGTACAAAATATTTATATCAACTCTTTTTGTCGTGGCAAAGAAATAGAAATTGAGAAGATCCTTATGTATTGGGGAATGGCTGAAAAAGTTGTGGTGTATGATTGTGATGGAATACTATTGTGCCATAAGAAATAAAGCACAGGATGGTTTTAGAAAAGCCTGAAAAGACTTAGATAAACTGACATAAAGTGAAATGAACAGAAGCAGAGAACATTGTACAGAGTAACAACAATGTAACTGTGATCAACTGTGAGAAATTTAGCTACTTCTTAATGATACAAGACAATTCCAAAGCACTGAAGATAAAAAATGCTATTTCCACAGAGAGAACTGATGAAATCTAAATGCAGATTGAAGTATACTTTTTTAGTTTACTTAGCTTTCTTCTCTCCCTCTTTTTCTCCCTTTTTTCCTCCCTCCCTCCTTCCCTCTTTCTCTCCCTCCTTCCTTCCTTCCTTCCCTCCCTCCCTCCTTCCTTCCTTCCTTCCCTCCCTCCTTCCTTCCTTCCCTCCCTCCCTCCTTCCTTCCTTCCTTCCTTCCCTCCCTCCTCCTTCCTTCCTTCCCTCCCTCCTTCCTTCCTTCCCTCCCTCCCTCCCTCCTTCCTTCCCTCCCTCCCTCCTCCCTCCTTCCTTCCTTCCCTCCCTCCCTCCTTCCTTCCTTCCTTCCCTCCCTCCTTCCTTCCTTCCCTCCCTCCCTCCCTCCCTCCTTCCTTCCCTCCCTCCTCCCTCCTTCCTTCCTTCCTTCTTCCTTCCTTCCTTCCCTCCCTCCCTCCTTCCTTCCTTCCCTCCCTCCTTCCTTTCTTGCTTCTTTCCTTCCTTCCTTCTTCCTTCCTTCCTTCCTTCCTTCCTTCCTTCCTTCCTTCCTTCCTTCCTTCCTTCCTTCCTTCCTTCCTTCCTTCCTTCCTTCTTTTCTTCTTCTTTCCTTCCTTTTCTTCCTCCTTCTCTTTCTCCCTCCCTCCCTCTCTCCTTCTCTCTCTTTTTTTTCTTTCTCTGTCTTTAATATTGCTAATATAGAAATATGTTTTTCTTGATTTTACCTGTATAATTGATATTATATTGTTTGTTTTCTCAAGGGATGGGGAAGGGAAGGGGGAGGGAGAGAGAAAATTCGAAAATCAAAATTTTAAAAGTTGAATATTAAAAATACACAAATAAATAAAAGAAAAATGGGCAGAAAAATTAGACTTTTGAGAATCTTAATGGCACAAGAATATTATTCAGACCAAGAAAATTTAGCCATGCCTCAGGGATTGTTTACCAATTATCTAGTAAATTGAGAAGAAATTCATTCCAGAAATTAGAACAAGTGTGGATTTCCATAATACTCTTGAGTCAGATGTAGAACTGAGCTGTGTCAGAGAAGGGCGGTATTGAACAAAAGGCTCATGGGCTTTATAGATAGTTCACAATAAACCTGGATTAAGGGAAGTCCTTAGAAAAAGTCAGTTCTTTCTCCAACTCTCCTTCCTGATGTCTGACTATCCAAAGATGCCACGGCATAATTTATTGTTTTGTTATCCAAAAGTTTCCAATAAATTGAATTTTGTCTCAAAATTTTTTTTTGAAAAACTAACCAGAAATAGGTATAAATATGGAATTAGACCCAGATCCAATCTCTCCCTAAATTTTAGGAATTTTCCTAAGTGGGGGCTCAGAGCAATTGTGATTGAACTAAAAAGTTTTTATCTAAAATTCCTCCAACTGAAGTCTAGGCAACAGTGTTATCTCAGGGACCATTATCTTGTTCCTTTGCTTAAATGAACTAATTAGTGTAATAGAGGTATACACAAAGATAAAAAAGTCAATGCACAGAAGTTCTAAAGTTTTACTAGTACTTGTAGGTTCCAAACATTCAATGTGAATCAGCAATGCTTTTCTTTGCACACATTGGTCACAAACTTTACACTTCTTAATTACATCTGCTGCCATTTGGGGCCAGATAAATCTGTTTCTCACTAGCTTCACATTCTGTTTTGATCTATATGTACATTGTCATCCTATAACACTCTTGTGCCTATGGAACAAGATGCTCTATTTGCTGGTACATACACGAGAGCCTAGCAAAGTTTTTTTGTTAACTTCTGCTGTTGTCTCAGTAGTAAGGTGTTTCATACAACTGGAATTTTGAGTCTTATAAATCTTCCTTTCTTCTTAACTTCTGTTGCTTTTCCATCTATTAGTTTAGCTATTCTCACTACCAGTCATTTGTAGATAGTACAGGTTGAATAAAGTAAGGTTCAGTTATTTGACTGGCATGGTTTCTGGTAGAAGTCCCATCTGTAGTGTGCTTTGCCATTCTTAAAGAATTGTAGAAATGGGGAAAGCTTGGTGGGAGCAGTGGATAGACCACCAGCCCTGAAGTCAGGAAGGCCTGAGTTCAAATCTGGTCTCAGATACTTAACACTTCCTAGCTGTGTGTGACCCTAGGCAAGTCACTTAACCCTCATTGCCTCAGCAAAATAATAATAATAATAATAATAAAAAATTGTAGAAATAGTAGCTAGTTTTTATTTTTGGACCAGACCTGTGATTTCCTTAGTCTAGGGAATTTCTGATGAAGAAACTTTTTCTAACAATGCAGATTGACTCCTATTCTGTAATTTGTAGTCCTTCAGAGTGGCTTGGGAGACACTGAGAGGTCACCTGACTTGCCTAAGGTTTCATAGTCCTGTGTCAGAGGGAAGATTTGAATCCTTGGAGAGGCAGCCTATCCTATAGGCCATTTTGTCTTGTAGGGGATGAAACTGGAGCAGGCATTTGCTAGTACCTTCTATACACCTATCTTTCTGTTAAGTGTCATGGCGCCAATAAAAAGAAGGCAAAATCCATAGTTTTAAAGAGCTTTTGATTATTGAAGAGGAGAGGTATATGGATGAGGAGCAAGTAAAGAAATTATATTATCTCTCACCAGAAGGTCATGGAGTCATATTCATCTCATGTTAGGATTTAGCTGGAAAAACTGAGCATTAATTCCATTAGAGTGGAAAAAAGGCTCAGAGGCCATCTAGTCTAAATACCTCATTTAACAGATAAGGAAACTGAGGCAGAGAGAAATTATGGGGTTTGTTGCAGGTAGCATAGGTATTTAGATCAGAGATCTTGGGCTGGAAGGAACCATCCAGTCCATTCTCTCATTTTATTGAGGAGAAAACTGAGTTTTAGAGGGTATAGGATCATATATTTAGAGCTAGAAAAGATCTTAGACATCATTAAATCCAATGTTATTTTACTTATGAGGAAACTGAAGACCTGAGAAATCATAGGATTCAAAGACCTTAGAGGCCATTGAATTAATTGTTGTTGAGTCATTTCAATTCTGTATGATTTTTCATGACCCCATTTGGGGTTTTCTTAGTAGAAATATAGTTTGCCACTTTCTCCTCTACCTCATTTTGCAGATGAGGAAACCGAGGCAAACAGGATGAAGTGACTTGCCCAGAGTCACAAAGCTAGCAAGTGTCTGGGGCTGGATCTGAACACATGAAGAGGAGTCTTCCGAATTTTAAGTCTGGTACTCTATCTGCTATGGCATCAACTCACTGTCCCATTGAGTTCAACACTCTCATCTTATAACCAGAGCTAGGGAGGTGAGGTCATTCGTATATGGTCACACAGCTCTTAAATTTTATCAGTTACATTCCAGTGTAAGTTTTTAACTTGGAGAAAAGAAGACTTGGGGATAGGATAGATATAAATGTCTTTTTATTTTTATTTATTTATTTATTTTTTTGCTGAGGCAATTGGAGTTTAGTGACTTCCCAGGGTCAAATAGCTAGAAAGTGTTAAGTGTCTGATGTTAGATTTGAACTCAGGTCCTCCTGACTTCAGGGCTGGTGCTAGATATAAGTATCTTAAATATATTTGAAAAGTTGGAGGAATTTGAAAATATTTGAAAAAATCTGAAAAAAGCATATTTGAAAAATAGGAGGAATTGGCCTTTTTCTGCTTGGCTCCTGAGGGCATAAGCAGTCATTGAGTATTTATTAAGCACCTACTGTATCAGGCACTGTGCTAAGCAAAAACAGTGGATAGCAGAGGCAAAGAGAGAGATCAGAAAAAAACATCCTAACTATGATAACTGACTCATTAGCAGGTTGTGAGTTCTTCCTCATTGTAGGTTTTCAACTGTATTGGGGAGATAGTGATCTTTCCTTCATTTTAGATTAGACGCTGGATGACCTCTAGTTGGAAATGCTACGTAGGAAATTCTTTTTAAAGGGTGAGTTGGTCTCTGAGAACCTTTGCAAGCTGGATAGTTGGTGGCAAAGTGCAAAGAATATTTTATAGGCTCTGGAGTCTGAGAGTCTGGATTTAAGTCCCATTACTAACATTTATTACTCATACAACAAGGAGCAAATTACTTAAACTTATTGGGCCCCATTTTCTCCTCTGTAGACTGAAAGAAATGAATCAGAAGAAGGTGCCTTCCAGCTCTGAATCTATTATCATTTGATGATACACCTCTCTGTGCCTCATTTTACTTTTTTGTAAAATGAAACAATTGGACTAGATGCCCTCTGAGGTTCTTTCCAGCTCTACAGCTGTGACACTAAATTCTAAAATTCTGTGAAACGTGTGTACCCCTGCAATAGCAAAGGAAGTGGAACCCCCAGAAACTGCAGGAAGCTGGAGGGGAGCTCAAGTAACGGGAAAAAAACCATAACCCCCGAGGTCCTAAAATGGAATTAGATTTGAAATTCCATGTTTACAGTGGCTTATGATTAACAGTGAGTGCAGAAAATGTCTCTATGGAGTTATGAAAAATTCATTAGGAGTGTGTTCTGTACAGGTCTGCAAAGGCTGCTACAGGTCAATGTTTGATCAGATTAACAATAATGAGACCAGTCTTATAGGAACACAAATTAAGGAGAGATTTGTTTTCCCCTTTCTATTTACCCAAACCCTTGTAATCATATTTTCCCCAACATCCTATTGCTCCTGATCTCTACTGGGTTCTTTGTCTCTGCCTTTAGTAAACACGACCTCTTCCCTTCCTGTAGGATTGGTATCAAAAACTCCAAGAAGGAAGTAGGTGAACCAAGCATGGAGGGATTAGTTAATATGAGCCAGGGTCAGGGGGCGGAGATCTCTCTGGGGGCAATCAATCAGATATTCAAGACGTCTTGGCCCTTTCTTCTCTGCCTTTCTAGCCCTGCCCTGTTCCAACCTGTGGTGCTCCAACCTGAACTTGTCCTCTTGTGTTTCTGACCTGCATCTGCTTAACCCAAGGCTTTGATGCCTTTGCTTTTGACCTACCCTTTCCTTCCAACCTTAGCTCAACTGTGAGTGAAAAATATGGCTTTTAGGAGAACACAACTGACATAACCAAATTCATTTCGAATGATTGAGAGCAGCTCGCCTTTGCACAATTGCTTCAGTGAAGCAGGTGGGCAATACGAGTGCTATTAGATCGATGAAGAAACTGAGTCTCTGTTTCTGAAGACCAGGATTCCCGTCTCAGATTTCCTCTTAATCAAAGCAGGGCATTTAACTTGCTCTGAGCTTCAGTTTCCTTAATTGTAAGGTAAATACATTGGACCGGATGATCTGTAAGGTCCTATTTTGATTGAAGGCAAGCTCTTTGAGGGCAGAGATAATTTTCAATTCATCTTTGTATTCTTGATGACATATATGGTAGGTGTTTAATTAGTGCTTAATGATAGATTCCAACTCTGACATTCTATTATTCTATAACTTGTGCTATCTTGGTTGTATCAATCCTTATCAACTCCCACTTAAACCATTAGCTACTGGTTAATCTCTCCCTCTTCCAATCCAGCCTCTACTCAGCTGTTGAACAGATCTTTTTAAAACAAAAATCTAACCGGGTAATCCTCTCCACCACAACCCAACAAATTCTAATGACTTCCTTGTTGTCTTCAGTATCAAGTATAAAATTCCCTTTTAGGGTTTTGAAGGTGCCCATAAGCTATCCATCCCCTCTTCTACAAACACACATTTCTACTCTCCTTACACATAATTCCCTCCATGTCCTATATGATGCAGTAATCGCCTCACAATGGATCTTTCACCTCTCGATTCTGTGTCTGTTCACTGGTTGCCCTCTCCTCCCGTGCTTGTAATGCTCTTCCTACTCATCTCTGCCTTGCCTCCTGACTTTCTTCAGATTCCAGCTAAAGTCCTCTTTCTACAGTAAGCCTTCTCCAATCTTTCTTAATTCTAGTATCTTACCTCTATTGATTATCTTTAATTTATTCTATATTTAGCTTGTTGGTACATAATTATCTATGGGTTGTCTCCCTCCATTAGACAGGAGAAGGAATTGTGTTTTTTGTTTTTTGGATCCTTAGCTGTTAGTAGGTGCTTAATAAATGCTTGTTATTTGATTGAGAAGTTTACAGATTTGGAACCTGTATTCTATTCTACTGACCCCTTCTCAATCCCTTCCCTCCATCTCCATTCCTGGGTTTAGGTTTAGGATTTAGGATTTAGGGTGTCACTCCATTCCCCTAAAGCTCCACTCACCATCCCTATAACTTTTTAAACCAAAAAACTTTCTGACCATCATTTTCCAATAACCTTTATGATCCCCTCCTCCTTTTTCCCCATTAGAATGTGAGCGCCTTGAAGTCAGGGACTGTCTGCACTGTTGGATTTGTATTCTCACTGCTTAGAACTTAGCATTTAATAAGCTCTTAAATTTTCTTTATTTGTTCACTTAATAGAAATTCTTAATAGAAAATCCAGGAATCCCAGAAGCTTCCCAGCATTCTGTATAAACCAAAAGGGAAGAAGAATACTCCCTCTTCTGGGAAAGTTTCCATTACTAAGATGTGGCCTTCTTATTTTTTAAAATTTAAATAATGTATTAGGCTCTCAACTTTAAACAAGAAATCAATTAAATACACTTTACAACTATTTACATTTAAAAATGAATTTAGAGTATGAAACGCTCATAAAAGCTTATTAGTTATTCCCTCTGTACTCCATTCCATTCTCTGTCCATTTATCTCTATATTTGTGCAGATGTTTTTCCTCTTACCTCTTCATAATCCATGTGTTTTTGGCCTTTCTTATTTAGTTTTCTTCACTTTACATATTTTATATGCTTTCCCAAATTTCCTTCTATTCCTCATATTCATAATTTTTGATGGTATTATAGCAGTTGATGATATCGATATACCCTAATTTATTTAGCCATTCACCATCTGTAGAGTATTTAATTTGTTTCCAGTTCTTTGCAAATGTAAGCTCAGTAGCACAGGGCTCCTATTCTGGTAGGTAAAACTGACAGGAGGGATCCCCAAATCTTCCCGTCTTCTTCTCCTTCCAGAGAGGAGTTGAGAGAGAGTCACGGTTTTCTAGTGCTACATGAGCCCCCGTTCTTATGATTATCAGTTGATATCGATTAGTTAATTAGCTTTTTAAAAAAGGAGATTTACTAAGGTTATTTAGTAAAAATAATTGGCACAAAAACACTCTCTCTCCTTCCACCTATGGTACATTCTTCTATAGGAATATGTAGAATAAGGGGAAAGTGAACTCAGGCTTAGAAAGCACATGTGGTAAAAGAGGTAGCTCACAGTCCTGGTTACTAGTAGTTTCTGAGTCTTGCCTTCAAGAAACTTACCTTCTATCAGAAGAGAATCTTAAAGACCATATGGTCCAACATGTTTTGCTTACAATTGAGAAATCTAAGGCACAGAATGGTTATGTACTCTGGTTTGGTTATGGAGAAATCTGAGACTGGAACCTAGGTCTCAACTTTTATTCTGGGCTCTTTGTAGAATCTTGAAGCTGCCCTTCCTCAATGTATCTGGGTTTCTTGGCTCTGATGCAGAAATTGTTGCTTACTGCTGCGAGGTATACTACTAGGACACTGATGAAAAGATTTAAATTCTTTGGCTCTCCAAAGTTCATTAGGTCCTTCTTTGGTCAAGTCTTGGAGGAGACTGAGATTCTACTTCCCTTCTTTCCTTAAGTGATTCCTCTTGTGGGTCCATCTGGAACTCTTCTCTCTTCACTTGCCTCGGAAATCTACTAGGTTGTGAAATAAAATTTTATACAAAACCCATAGAGATTACTGATTTTTTCCCCTGAGGCAATTGGGGTTAAGTGACTTGTCCAGGGTCACATAGCTAGGGAGTATTAAGCTGAGGTCAGATTTGAACTGAGGTCTTCCGGACTTCAGGGCTGGTGCTCTGTCCACTGCACCACCTAGCTACCCCAAAGGATTTTCTTAAGCTAATCCACTTTGGTACAATATCACTATATTTCATACAGTACTTTCTTTTTTTCTTTTTTTAATTATAGCTTTTTATTTACAAGACATATGCATGGGTAATTTTTCAGCATTGACAATTGCCAAACCTTTTGTTCCAATTTTTCCCCTCCTTCCCCCCATCTCCTCCCCCAAATGGCAGGTTGATCAATACATATTAAATATCTTAAAGTCATACAGTACTTTCAAGGACTTCTTATACCTAGTCTAATATTCTTATTAATTCAGTGGAGATACATGGGCCAAAATTGACATATTTTTACCTGATAAAAGTATCGGAGCTAAAGTATTTAATTTATTACTTTAAGTGGAAGCATGGTGGTTGATTCAATCAATCCCTCATTTTTATACAAATAAAGATGAGGTTGCTACTGGGTATACATAGAAGTGGTATACTGGAAAGAGCAATGATTTGATTTTAGAAGACTTGGGTTTGCTTCTTTGTTCTGATATTTAACTAGTTGTTTGACCTTGATTAAGAAAGTTCCTTCCCTTACTCACATTCCCCACGTGGATAAAGGGATTGGATTTAGATAATCTAAGGATTCTTCCAGGTGTGATTCTGTAATATCTTTGAATAGAGAATTTTTTTATGACAATACTAACAATCTATGGGCTAAAAGATATAATGACTAAAATAATTTTTGTCAACTATCAGATGTGCAACTCTACTTTCAATGTATGATTGAATCTGTTTCTCCATAACATGACTAGTCTTGAATTTTGTCACCTTTAATTATTATTTGCAAATTTTTTGGTACCTCAAAATTGTTGCAATTTGTATTTCTCTGATTATTCTTGAGGTAAAATTTTTTGAAGTCGATATTCCAATGTGGGTCTCCTCTTTTATAAATTAGTTCTTTACATTTTAGATATTGTTTTTTAAATTAGGTATATTTGTTAGATGTATTTTTCAACAATTTGTTTCTTTCTATCTCAATTGTATGGTTCTATATTGTGTAGAATTTCTTATTTCTGCATATTTCAATCAATCTCTCTTGTTTTCAGTGATTTCTTACTATCTTTGCCTATTAGAAATGACCTTTTTAAAAAAGAACTTGTTAAGAATTTGTTAAAAACTTGGTAACAGTAAAGGAGATGACTGATGGTCGCATGGAGAAGTATAGAGCTTTATTTAAATCACATCTTTTTTTTCAACTGTTCTCATCAAAATCAAATAAAAATTTTTGAACCTATAAAATGAGGACATTTGACTATCTGAACTGCTTTCATATTTGTACCCCTTTTATTCTTCTATCTCTTGTTTTTGTTCTGGGAAAAATAACCAAATGGATATTCCCATTGTTGCTCAAAAGTGCAAACCAATCTATTCTCCTATAACTCTACTCATAATAACAATAGTAATTGTAATAACTAGCATTTATGGAGGCAGCTAGGTGGTACAGTAAATAGAGTGCTGACCTAGAAGTCAGAAAGATTCATCTTTCTGAATTCAAATCTGGCCTCAGACACTTAGCAGATGTGTGATGCTAGGCAAGTCCCTTCATTCCATTGGCTTCAGTTTCCTCAACTGTAAAATGAGCTGCAGAAGGAAATGGCAAACCACTCCAGTATCTCTGCCAAGAAAACTCCAAATAGGGTCATGAAGAGTTAGACATAACCGAACAGATCAAAAAACCAGGATCACAAAACAATTAGGTGCTTGAGACCAGATTTGAACTCGGGAAGATGGACCTGGCATTCTATCCACTACACCACAAAGTAAACTGCGAAGCACCAAAAAAAAATGTAACCTATAAGGATACTTTATATTGTGATTTTTATTATTTGTATGAGGGATGATCTTAGACATCCATGTGGTCAATACAAGCTCTATGTAGGGCTCCTTAGTAGAAGTAAAACCTTGGTGTCTAAAAATACATTTAAGAATTATCAGCAAAAATAATTATGTATGCTCAATAAAAAATAAATTTACTCACCTGTAAGTTGAGAGGGTTTGATCAATTGCTCTCAGCAGTCCCTTTCAGTTGTGAATATGTGACATAGGCTAAAATTGCACATTACCAAACTATTTAGAGTTTGTAAAAAAGGAAAGCAAATAAATATCCACTCCAGCCAAAGAAGGTGACCAGTCCCTTGTGTCCTTAATTATTGTTGCCGCTATTTTAGGACTTGACTTTCATTCTTGGTTTTTGACTGTTCTGAATTTTAGATGCTGTTTTCTAGGAGTTTTGTCTTGCTCTATTTTTAAGATTGGACTTAATTTTGTATATATGGTTTTCTAAATGAGTAAGGAGAGTTTAATTGAGTTATCCTAGAATAGACTAGATTCTGTTCTTCCAGATTGATTTGGTTTCTTGACTCTGCCTAGAGATTGGAAGTCTGACTGTTAGATTCTACCAATTTTGCACTGAGTACATTAGGAGAATATTAGTGTCAGAGAAGAAGAAAAAATTAGAAATGCCCAGTTTCAAACACTGCTTCTGATATTTACTAGCAATGTGAATAATAAAAATAATCCCAATAATAATAATAATAATAATAATAATAATGAGATTGATAGTTGTTGTAGGGATCCAATGAAAAAGTGTAAGGTGCTTTGCAAACCATAAGTAAATAAAAGCTAAATGTCATCATCATCTATGTCATTAATAATATAATATAATTAATACCAATATAGCAACAATGTTTATTAATATACAAATTATAACTATAAATTAGTTATTATTAATGATGAATAATAATAGGGAAAAGTGTATGGCATATCAGGCCTAAGGTCAGGAAACCCATCAACTTGAGTTTAAATCTGGCCTTAGACATTTACTGAGTGGGTGACTCTGAATAAATTGACCCCTGTAAGCCTCATTTTCCTTATCTGTAAAATAGGGATGACAATACTACTTACCATACAAAGTTGCTGTAAAGATCAAATGAGATAATAATTATAAACTGCTTAGCCTGTGGTATATAGTAAAAGTTAGCTCTTATTATTGAAATACAGCTTCTAATTTCTAATTCTCTCTTTGGTACCATTTTCCCTATTTCCCTATTTCTTTTCCATCAAACTGTTCCCATCCTCCTCTTTGATTCTTTTCCTACTTCAGACACGCCCTCAAAAAGACTCTAAGTATGAAGCATTGGAATTATTTTTACTGAGTTCCATACCCATTTTTCTGAAGCATCAGGAATTAATGTCTAATGGAAAAGGATACTGACCCAGAAACACCCACAGTCAGACTCTCTGGGTGTGAATCTCCAGTTGTGCTGCATGTTAAGCAGATGATGTGAGCATCTAATCCAAGAGTTATATATTAAGCACCTACTATGTGTAAGGTTCTGGGAATACAGAGAAAAAATGGAATAAAGTCCCTTCTCTTAAGGAATTTAGAAATTTTAGGGGTATATAATATATAAGTATCCCAGTTGGAGGAGAGATTTTTCCCCAAACACCTCAGAAGAACCAGGAAAGGCAAATAAACTGAGCCATGAAGGAATACTGATGTTTTAAACAATAAAGGTGAGGAGGGAGTACATTACCCACATAAGGGGGATCTTCCTTGCAAGGGAATGGAGAGAGACAGAGGTAGCAAGGAGATCACCTTGGCTAGGAGGCAGAGGGCGTTAAGGAGAAGAGAGAGAGAAACAGAGACAGACACAGACACACACACACACAGAAAGACACACATACACACACACACACACAGAGACAGAGAGAGACAGAGAGAGAGAGACAGAGAGAGAGAGAGAATTAGAGAGAGAGAGAGAGAATTAGAGAGAGACAAAGAGCCAGAGATAGAGAGGAGAAAAAGACAGAAATAGAGAGACACAGAGAGACAGACAGAGACAGAGAGAAATAGGTAGACTTACTTGGATATATATTGTCCCCCTTAAAGACTGTCATCTCCTTGAAGGTAGGGATTCTTATATTTTTGTTGTAGTATCTCCAGAGATTGAGCCTAGTACTGAGTGTATAGTAGGTGCCTAATAAATGCTTGTTGCAGTGAACTGAAAATTTAGGTCTTAAGGTCTTTAGGAAGGCAGACAAAGGAATTGACCATGGATGGCCCAATATACTCAGAACATATTGCTCTCTGGAATAAATGGCTTGTGGAATATATGAATACTTTTTTCCTTAAATAAAGAAATGTATCATCTTTATGTCTTCAATTTTGGATCAGGGAGTATGAGGTTTTGTAGGATGTTTGCTTAATCCCTGGATCTAATTGGATTTTCGAAGAAAATATCTAGGAGTCATTAGCAGCTAGATTGGACAAATGCCTATAGGCCACCTTTGTCCTAAGCTCTGGTCTGACCAAACAAGATGGAACTAATGATTCTATTAGAGTCTCTTTCTCTCTGTTTCTGTCTGTCTGTCTGTCTGTCTCTCTGTCTCTCTCTCTCTCTCCCCACCCTGGTTATATTTGCTGCATTGGTCTCCATGCCAAAAAAAAAAAAAAGTATGGTGACTACAGATTAATGTAGGTGCATAGTTTTTTAGGAATATATATGTATATACATATTTATATATTAGGAATATATTTTTATATAAGAAGAGTACCTCATATTTATGCATTAATCCTGTGCTGTTAAGGGCCCCAAAATGCATCACTAATGGTAGCTGCACAAAGCTTTAAAGGGAACCTGGCACTGACCTGATGATAATTACATTTTTATGAGATCACAAGATTGACATCGGGGCAACGAATGTCGGAGCTGGGATGGCTTTCGAATACAGTTCTATGCAGATCTTAGCTCAGAACTAGAGACAGAAAAGTACAACGCTTTGTAAACACTAATGTCACCTGAGCACTCCTTACACACGTGCACTCTTCTGAGCCAAGCTGGGCTACTGGCTGTCTCTTGCCTCTTTGTTATTTATGCCTGGAGGGGCCTCCTTGGACTTGTAAGCTATAATGTATTTCAAGGTTTAACTCAAATGCCATCTCCTCCATGCAGTCCTACCTGATTTCACCTCCTCTGTTAATATTCTGTTTCTTGGATAATATCTTTACTCTGATTCTTCTTCACAATTCCTAGAAAATAAAGAGCCAACTTTCAGATGTGTAAGGATTGCAAAGCACTTGACATATATTATCTTATGTGACTTTGATTTGTTATATAATGCTGCCTGCTTACATATGCCATGAGCCTCTCTGTCTCCTGGATAACATGCATATGTAATTCTTCAGGAACTGGGTGTTTTCCTGAAAATTGCTGTATAGTAACTTACCATTTACTGATGTTGGTGATGATGATAATGATGATGATGATGATGATATCTAACATTGGGGTAATGCTCCAAGTTTCACCAAGTACTTTAGAGTTGTTATTCTAGTTGATTCTCTCAACAGCCCTGGGAGGACTGTTTTACATCCATTTTACAGATGAGAAAACCAAGGCCCAGAGAAGTTAAAGGACTTTCTCAGTGTTTCTCAGTTTCTAAGTGTCTGAAGCAGGATTCAAACACAGGGCAAGTCCAATGTGCCACCATCATATTTGTAAAAAAAAGAAAAAAACTGTGGACATACAACTTTGTAAAATTTAAAGCTCTAAATAAATGTTAACTATTATTATCTGCTTCACAATTTGCTTTGTGTTATTTGGATTTATCTGTACATACATTGCTTTTCTGATAGATGAATAGATAGATTGCCATACAGAGATAGATAAATAGTTAATAAATAGATATATAAACATATGTATATAGATAAATAGATAATAGCTATATAAACATATGTATATGTATACATGTTTATATATACAAATTGTATGTAAATAGGAAGTAATTTATTATTCATAATTTGCCCATCATTGTTCTATCTATCCATCTATCAATCATCTATCTATCTATCTAGTCTCTCTATCTACCTTTCTAGCTATCAGTTCAGTCCTCTTATTTTAAAGACAAGGAAACTGAGTCCTGGGGGAGCGAACTCACCCAAGTGGTCTCTTTCCTTCCTTAAATTATTCTCTATTTATTAATCCAGCTAGACAATGTATCTATTAGCAAAATGTAAGTTTCTTGAGGGCAGGAATTCTTCTCTTCATATATCCTTTTCCTGGTATAGTGAATAGGCACATAGTGTGTTCACTGAGCGCTTAGTATGGATACTGGGAACTCTGATGTTACACGGTGACATAATTCTTCTCACAGGTGGGACTTTCCAAACACAGTATCTTCTATCCTATAACCTTGTTAAAACCAGGGCAGAAAACTCTGGTCTAGAAAAGCATTCTGCAATTTCCAGTGACACCTCAGCAGCTGCATAGTGTACAGTATTTGAAGTGGGCCAAGGCAAAGACCCAGCAATCTTTTTTGCTGGAGGTTCCAACTGTCTTTCTGTCTCCATCTTTTGCTGTCCAGCCCCTCCGTGGCATTTCCCTCCCTCAGTCCCCCAGGAGGCCAATTTGGAACAGGCTGTTCCCAGGACTGCTGGAAACAGTGTCCTGCCCCAAGGGGCCTGCCTGCCTGCCTGCCAATGAGGTTTTTCTGATATAGGGTGTCCCATCTGTTTTTTTCTGTCCCTCTGTGTCTCAGATTCAGAGACTCTAAATTGGAAGGGACCTCGTGGAACATTAGTATTACCCATGCCAGACCAAGAACAACATCCACAACAAATGATAACCCAATAGTTTGTAGAAGACCTTCAGTCATTGGGAACCAACCTGTTTTGGAAGTAGCCCTTTCAACCCTTTCTTCTTAAAGCTCTGACCGTACCCTTAACCTAAAGCAAGGATGATGCCTTAGTTTTCTTTGAAAAAAAAATCAGACAATTCTCTGTGGCTATCCCCCGTGCTTAGAATGCTTTCCCTCCTCAACTCTACCAACTATCTTCTCTGGTTTTCTTTAAATCCCAAGTAAAACCCCTTTTTTTTACTTGAAGTCTTTTTTAGTGTCTTCCCTTGATAAATTATTTCCTATTTATCCAATATGCAGCTTGCTATATATGTGCATATGTATGCCTTTACATCTGTCTGTCTGTCTATCTGTCTATCTATCTATATCTATATATGTATATGCATATGTTTGTGTGTATATATAGATAGTTTTTTTCCATTAGATTATAAGTCCCTTGAGAACAAGACCTATCTTTTGCCTCTTTTTATATCCCCAGAACTTAGCATAGTGCCTAGTATATATGTTTATTGATTTAGGTCAATGACTATTTTTTTGATTTGTTTATTTAACCCAACTCAGTGCCTGGTACATAGTAGGCATTTAATAAATGTTTATAGAAGGATTGATTGGGATCCAAGGTACAAGTACCAGATTTGTCTTGTCAAGGAAAGGGGCCACTTCTTCATGTGGTGTTCACCTGTGAGAAGGAGGAGATGATGCAAAAATATGGGGAAGTGTTATGAAGATAGTAAGTAGAGTTGAGGAGGGAGAGCATTCTGGGTATGGGGATTAGCCACAGATGATGCCTGGAGCTGAGAGATGCATATAACAGCCAGGAGGCCGGAGTCATTGGATCACAGGATGTGATAAGGATTGAGGTATAAGATAGCTAGAAAAGTAGGATGAGACTAGCTTACTAAGGGTTTGTTGGTTTCTCTCACTTGTACCCAGCCTATATAATGGCGTCCTGCCATTTCTACCTTGCCCACCTATCTCTTGTAGCCATGCCTTCCTCTCCACTTACACTGCCACCATTTCATTCAGACCCTCATCTTTTCATTTTGGAATATAATACCAGCCTTTTAAATGGGCTTCCAGCCTCAAATCTCTCCATACTCCAATCCATCTTGCATTCAGCTGCCAAAGTGATTTTTCAGAGTTTATATCTGAACTTGTTCCTCTTCTCAAGGAACTCCAGCAGCTCATTGTTGTCTTCAGAATCAGATATAAAACCCTCTGACATTAAAAGCCCTTTATACTGGGCTTTTTCTTACCCTTACATCCTTCTCATACCCTACACTCCTCCTGGAATTCTATGATGTAGCTACAAAAACTTATTTGCCGTTCTTAGAGTCCAATATTCGGTGCCTTGGCTCTTGCTGTCCTTCATGCCTGGACTGTTTACCCTTCTCACATCCCTTCAAAACTAAGCTTACATTCCACCTTCTGCAGGAGATCTTCCCCGGTTCCCTCCCCTCCAACCTCCACCTGAAGTTGCTAATGCCTTTCCCTTTTAGATTATCTTCATATACTCTTTATATAGCCTATTTATAGCTAGATTTTTATATGTTGTAGAAAATAAACTCCCTGAGGTCAAGTAATGTAATTTTTTTTGCCTTTCTTTGTATTTGTAACACTTAAACAGTGCCAGGATCATCTCCCCATAGTAATCACTTAATAAATGCTTGTTGACTGTTTGACTCTTGGCAGGATTTATTTGTTCTCTAAGTTTCCCCAAATATATCAAGCTGAAATTTGCCTCTTGGCAGCTTTCACCCACTGTCCCAAGTTCCCTGGGGCCAAGCAGAGCAAGATTCTTTTTCCTCATGACTAAATTTAATTCCTTAAACATTTATTAAATGTTTAAGAGGTACTAAGCACTAAGGGTACCAAGACCAAAGTGAAAAGTTCCCATCTTTAAGAGAGTTCATCTTCCCCTGAGATGGTGTAGAGAGAGGGATAATGACAGCTACTCAAAGAGCACAGAAGTATCTCCCTCTCTCACTAAATCATTTCTTTTTCAGGATAAATATTCCTAGTTCTTTCAGTTGATTTCCGGGACTTCCGCCATCTTGTTACCTCTATCACTTATCTTCGTCCTTTTTGAGAACAAAGGACAAACAATAACAATCACTTACCTTTTCACTTGCTAAATGTTTGCAAGACAGGAAAAGAGATCTGAGATATTGTCCAGGATTCTAGTCAGCTTTCTAGGTGGTGAAGTTGGTGAAGTTCCCTAATTTGACTATAGATAAGGCCAACTTATTTTATAGGATCATGTTTTTAGATTTAAAGGAATCATCAGAGCTATTGATTCCAACTCCCTTGTTCTTTACTGAGGAAATCGAGGCTTAAAGAAATCAATACTTTGTCTAGGCTCACAGGTAGGATTTGAGTTCTGGTCCTTTGCTTTTTTCCCGCTTGATTATTGTATACCAAACTGATATAGTTCCCTTATATAAGGATTATACTCTTTATTACTACAGATGTGAATTCCTACAGAAGTACAGCCTTTTCTAGGCTGTACTATTTTCAGCATATACTTACTGGGTACATAATTTCTTTAGTCTGGGTTCTTGCTCCTTAGCATGCAGAGTTTGACTTAGCTACATCTTCTTTTTCTGTGCAAGTCTTGTCTGTGTCTTCCCACAAATACCTCATGGGGATCCACCCAAAAGGAAGAGGGACTTTATGTCTTTCAATGCTTTAAACTTAGAAAAACTTATACATATCCATGGGTAAGTCACCTTACCAATCAGTGCCCCCAGACAACTTGTAAAATCAAAGAAATATCGACTTGCATTGGTGGAGGGAGTTTCCTCATCTGGGTGTTCTTTATACCAATGAAATTAGAAGTCTAGTTCCCAGCCCTAGCACTATATTTATGTTCTGCCTCTTCTGATAGGCTGTAAGCTTCTTGAGATTAGGGATTGTCTTATTCTTTATGTTTGTATAGTTAATGGTTAAAAGTGCCTACAAAATAGTAGATGCCAATGGAATACTCTGCTGACACATTGGCTATCCTTAGCTCTTGGACCATGACCATTCATTTCTTTGAGGAAGTCCTTATTCTGGTAATTTTTCAGAATTCCATATTTGATAATGCCTTGCCTCATACCCACCATGCATCTCTGCATCGTCTTTTGAGTAATTGCAATTTTAATTCTTCTTTTGACATCTGGTAGTACAACAATACTGGTAGATGTTGGAATACACAAGAACCACCTGACAGTGGCTGCTGGAGATCCAACCCAGACTTGCAGAATGGATCTCCTCTTGTGAGAGGATGATACAAGGAGACTGAGAGGCCATTGCTATTCTCTGACTTCTCTGACTGAGAGGTCTGGCTGACCTCCCTCCTCTTCCCTCTGCCTCCAATTTATCTCATTTCCAGTCCCCAACACCTGTGTCAGTAAAGGCTGCCTTGCAACTCCTTCAGATGTTGTGATCCACAGCTGTGGAGGCTCTCGGAGAATTGACCTGTCCCTTAACAGGTAGAATATTGATATTAAAGAGAGGAGTCTTTGTTTCAGAGAGCAGTTCAGAATTATTAAGAGTTTTAATTTCCCAAAGGCCATCCACTGAGTCTTCTCCTTTCTCCTGTTTAATTCTCAGCCTGACTCTTTCCTCATTTGCAGTGTATGTCCACAGTATTTGTGTTATTGGATGAATTCTATAGATTGTCCATCTAAATATATGTCGGAATGTGGACGATGCACATTTTCATCCATACGATGAGTTCCATGTGTGGATGGTCACATTTAACACTCTTGAATGGTTATGGATTCCATCCAGGAGACTCTGGATTGATGGAGTCAGTACCCATAAACAGGAGCATCTGGAGGACATCAGCAACTATAGAAAATATACCTCTACTTGAATTCCATACTGTCTATGACATCAGTGCACACCTTAGTCATATATTACATCATTCTGTTTTATGACTTCCCTAATGTTTATGATCAGAGTTTTCTCTGTTGTTTTGTGTTTCAAGGCAGTTTGTATAATTTTGAGGTATTCATAGGAGAAAGCTTTACTGATGAAATCATGGGTCTGAACAACCTTCTTACTTCTCCCCCACCAAATCCTATTGTTGTGCCGAGCTGTCTCTCTGGTAGTTCTCAATAACCATCTTCCCAGGTCATATGTGTCCTTGATGATGGCTGTTCCAATGCTTTTGCATGAATGTTATTATCAGTCGGATACTGCAGCCTACTCCCGCCCACTCTCTGTCTCTGCAGTGCCCTTATGGGTCACCTGCCATTTTTATTCTGCAGAGGTGATGGCATTCCATGATTCACCACCACCATGTTGCATTACCGAGGGAGTCCTTCAGGACTTAAAGCAGTTCTGATTCCATTGTCGTATAATGACATAGATGACAGACCCTCTGTGATTGCAGGGTTGGGTTTTGAGAAGTCCTGGTGCTGAAAAGCTCATTTTCCTCTGGTCAGTCTGATAATGAGCCTCTCTAACCCTAGTTAGGCTTATCCTTGGGAGATAGACTTCCTGTCCTTTCCAGAGCACGTGTTGGAAGGTTTTCAAGCTGTTGGAACCTGTGAGAGCTCACTTTTTGTTGTCATTGCCTCCAACAACCCAAGCTTACTTCCATGCCATAAAGTAAGATTGCAGGGAAGGAAAAGAACACTGAATTTTAAAAACAGCAAAAAATAAAACATCAGATTTTTTCGTTTCTACCTTTTTCCTTCCTTCCTTCCTTCCTTCCTTCCCCCTCCCTCCCTCTTTCTCTCTCTCCCTCCTTCTCTCCCTTTTTCTCTCCCTCCCTCCTTCTCTCCCTCTTTCCCTCCCTCCCTCCTTCCTTCCCTCCCTCCTTCCTTCCTCCCTCCCTCTCCCATTTTTTTCTTTCCTCCCTCCCTCCTTCCTTCCTCCCTCCCTCCTTCCTCCCTCCCTCTTTTCCTCCCTCCCTCCTCCCTCCTTCCTCCTTCCTCCTTTTCTCTCTTCCTCCCTCCCTCCCTCTTTTCCTCCCTCCCTCCCTCCCTCCTCCCTTCCTCCTTTTCTCTCTTCCTCCCTCCCTCCCTCTCTCCTTCCTCCTTCCTTCCCCCTCCCCTCCCTCTCTCTCTCCCTCCTTCTCTCCTTTTTCTCTCCCTCCCTCCCTCTCTCCCTCCTTCCCTCCCTCCCTCCTTCTTTCCTCCCTCCTTCCTCCCTCCTTCCTCTCTCCCTCCTTCCTCCTTTTCTCTCTTCCTCCCTCCCTCCTTCCTTCCTCCCTCCCTCCTTCCTCCCTCCCTCTTTTCCTCCCTCCCTCCCTCCTTCCTCCTTCCTCCTTTTCTCTCTTCCTCCCTCCCTCCCTCCTTCCTTCCTTCCTCTCTCCCTTCCTTCCTCCCTCCTTCTCTCCCTTCCTCCCTCCCCTTTCTCCCTCCCTCCTTCCTTCTCCCTCCCTCCCTCCCTCCTTCCTTCTCCCTCCCTCCCTCCTTCCTCCTTTTCTCTCTTCCTCCCTCCCTCCCTCTCTTCCTTCCCTCCCTTCCTCCCTCCCTCCCCCCTCCCTCCTTCCTCCTTTTCTCCTTCCTCCCTCCCTCCCTCCTTCCTCCCTCCTTCCTCCTTCCTCCTTTTCTCCCTCCTTCCTCCCTCCTCCCTCCCTCCCTCCCTCCTTCCCTCCCTCCCTCCCTCCCTCCCTTCTCCCTCCTTCCTCCCTCCCTCCTCCCTCCCTCCTCCCTCCTTCCTTCCTCCCTCCTTCCTTCTCCCTCCTTCCTCCCTCCTTCCTCTCCCTCCTTCCTCCCTCCTTCTCTCTCTCCCTCCTTCCTCTCTCCCTTCCTTCCTCCCTCCTTCTTTCCTCCCTCCCTCCCTCCCTCCTCCCTCCCTCCTTCTTTTCCTTCCTCCCTCCCTCCTCCCTCCCTCTCTCCCTCCCTCCCTTCCTTCCTCCCTCCCTCCTTCCTTCCTTCCTCCCTCCCTTCCTCCCTCCCTCTCTCCCTCCTTCCTCCCTTCCTCCCTCCCTCCTTCTTTCCTTCCTCCCTCCTTCCTCCCTCCCTCTCTCCCTCCTTCCTCCCTCCTCCCTCCCTCCTTCCTCCTTCCTCCCTCCCTCTATTCCTCCCTCCTTCCTCCCTCCCTCCCTCCCTCCTTCTTTTCCTTCCTCCCTTCCTCCTCTCCCTCCCTTCCTCCCTCCTCCCTTCCTCACTCCCTCCCTCACTCCCTCCCTTCCTTCCTCCCTTCCTCCCTTCCTTCCTTCCTTCCTCCCTCCCTCCCTCCTTTCCTGCCTTCCTCCCTCCCTCCTCCCTTCCTTCCTTCCTTCCTTCTTCCTCCCTCCATCCTTCCCTCTCTCCCTTCCTCCCTCCCTTCCTCACTCCCTCCCTCACTCCCTCCCTCCCTTTCTCCCTTCCTCCCTTCCTTCCTTCCTTCTTCCTTCCTCCTCCCTCCCTCCTTTCCTGCCTTCCTCCCTCCCTCCTCCCTTCCTTCCTTCCTTCCTTCCTTCCTCTTCCTTCCTCCCTCCCTCCCCCTCCCTCCCTCCTTCCTTCCTCTCTCCTCCCTTCCTTCCTTCTTCCTTCCTCCCTCCTTCCTTCTCTCCCTTCCTTCCTTCCTTCCTTCCTTCCTCCTCCCTCCCTCCCTCCCCCTTCCTTCCTCCCTCCCTCCCTTCCTTCCTTCCTCTCCCCTCTCTCCCTCCCTCCCTCTCTTCCTTCCTTCCTTCCTTCTTCTCTCCCTCCCTCCCTCTCTTCCTTCCTTCCTTCCTTCCTCCCTCCCTGCCTTCCTTCCTTCCTTCCTTCCTTCCTTCCTTCCTTCCTCCCTCCCTCCCTTTCTTCCTTCCTTCCTTCCTCCCTTCCTTCCTTCCTCCCTCCTTCTTTACTTCCTTCCTTCCTCCCTCCTTCCTTCCTTCCTTCCTCTCTCCCTCCCTTCCTTCCTTCCTCCTCCCTCCCTCCCTCCCTCCCTTCCTCCTCCTTCCTTCTTTCCTCCCTCCATCCTTCCCTCTCTCCCTCCCTTCCTTCCTTCCTTCCTCCTCCTTCCTTCTCTCCCTCCTTCCTTCCTTCCTTCCTCCTTCCTTCCTTCCTTCCTCCTCCCTCCCTTCCTTCCTCCCTCCCTCCCTTCCTTCCTTCCTCTCTCCCTCCTCCCTCCCTCCCTCTCTTCCTTCCTTCCTTCCTTCCTTCCTTCTCCCTCCCTCCCTTTCTTCCTTCCTTCCTTCCTTCCTTCCTTCCTTCCTTCCTTCCTTCCTTCCTTCCTTCCTTCCTTCCTTCCTTCCTTCCTTCCTTCCTTCCTTCCTTCCTTCCTTCTTCCATTTTTTTTTTCTTTTTCCCTTCCACCTTTAGATAGAAGAATTGAGATAGAAGAATACCAGAATCCTGGTCTCTTGAATTCTTCTCTAGAACTCTTTCTTCCCTCACATGCTGCTTTCCCATGTTGGAGAGCTTCTGACTTGATTGTTTATATTTCACCCTTTACATTCATTTGATTCCTCTTTACACCCCTTCCAGTTCTGAAATTTTCTTTTAAAGTATTATTTTTGGTAATTTTTACCATCATTTATGACTAGATATCTTTCTTTCCATCTCCAACCAATGAGCCATCTTTTTTTAAAAAATGTAATATTTTATTTTCCCCCAAATACATGTAAAATAATTTTTAGGATCCATTAAAAAAGGTTTTGAGTTCCAGATTCTTTCTCTATCTCCCTCCCTTAACCCCCAATATAGAGAAGGCAAGCAATTTAATATGTTAAACATGTATAGGCATGCAAAACATATTTCCACATTGAGCATGTTGTGAAAGAAAACAAAGACAAAAATCTAAGAAAAATAAAGTAAAATAAAGTATGCTTTGATCTGCACTCCTTCAGTTCTTTAAAGATTGAATAGCATTTTTATCATAAGTCCATTTGGAATTATCTTAGATCATTGCATTGCTGACAATAACCAAGTCATTCACAGCTGATCTTCCTACAGTATTGCTACTGTATATAATATTTTCCTGGTTCTGCTCATTTCATTTTGCATCAGTTCATACAAGTTATTCCAGGTTTTTCTGAGAGCATTCTACTGGTCATTTCTTATAGCACAATAATATTTGATCACAATCATATACAATAACTTTTTCTTCCAGTCCCCAGTTAATGAATATTCTCTCAACTTTCAATTCTTTGCCACCACTAAACAAGGTGCTATAAATATTTTTGTGTATTTTTTGCATTTTAATGAGCCATCTCTTATAGAAAGTAATTCTGCAAAACCAAAGTATATATCAACTACTCTGATGGCATATACAGTATTCCCAGTCTGCAAAGAAAGAAGTGCATTTTGATAACTCTTAATCATTCAGTTTTCACTTAATTTGGTTGTTCTTTCTTTTTTAGAGTTTTTTTTTTGTTATCCATTGCCTTCATTTTCAAATATATCTTTTCCCTTCCTCTACCCTGAGAACTGTCCCTTGGAATAAAGAACAAAAAAAGAGAGAAATAGGAAAAAATGGGTTGCTCAAATTAACTACCAAATCTTGAAGGCATACATACTATTCTCCATTCCTAGTCCTCTATCTATTTGAATAGGGTTGAAAGATGGCTTTTCCCCGGTTTCTCTCTCTCTCTCTCTCTCTCTCTCTCTCTCTCTCTCTCTCTCTCTCTCTCTCTCTCTCTCTCTTTCTCTCTCTCTCTCTCTCTCTCTCTCTCTTTCTCTCTCTCTCTCTGTCTGTCTCTGTCTCTCTTTCTGCTGGGGCAATTGGGGCTAAGTGACTTGACAAGGAGCTCACAGCTAGGAAGTGTTAAATGTCTGAGATCAGATTTGAACTCAGATTCCTGAATTCGGGCTGGTGCTCTATCCACTATGCCACCTAGTTCCCCTCTTTTTCCTTCTCTTTACATTTTAATGACAGTATTGAATTGGTAAGGAAAAATTTTCCGCAAAATTTCCATCTGGAGATCTTTGAGCAGGCAGTGGCAGACTGGTACATGTTCAGATATGAGCTGGACTCAATGACTAAAGATATCTCAGATTCTCAGAATCATTAATTTGAACAATAATGGAGCTCTGCTGGAGTGCTATGCTGATGTCTTATTGTGACATGGAGGGTAACCTTAGGTTGTTGGAGGCTATGCCAACAGATGGCACCTTTGGTGGACATCATCCATCAGGAAAAGGTCCATTCTTCTAGAGGTTCTGAAAAGTTCCCTGGTTCATTCTGTGAGCAGTTGGGTTCTGAAGAAATGCAGAGATAAAGTGAATGAGATCCCCAACCTCAATTCAATTACCTAATATTTATTGAGGGTCTATTAAGTGTAGACACATATATACGGTCCTTTTCAAGAACGAATGACAACCATTATCTTTTGTAGGTACAATGATGAGCTCAGAGGCTAAAAGGATGACAAAGTGAAACTGATAAAGCTAATAGAGGCATTTATGGAAGCAATGTAATCCAGAGGAAAGAGCTGTTGGAGCCTGAACTCTGGCTCTGCCATTTCCCACCCATGTGACCCTAGGGTCACACAGTAAATCTCAGAATCTTCTTTCCAAGACTAACTCTGTATCTATGATACCATGATGATTTCTTCATCCTGAGCAGTTTATTAAAGACAAAATGGGTTCAGAGAGGAGAAGTTCCTTGCTCAAAGTCACTGAGGTTAGAGATGACAGTGAACTTTCACCAAGCAACATGTGATTAGAATAGAATATGTTTTATATATATATATATATACATATATATATGAATATAATTATTTTTGTTTGTATTCTCAGTATCTAGCACACAGTAGGTGCTTAATAAATGCTTATTGATTGATAAATTAATTCCCAAGAGAAGAGTATAGCTTGGAAATATTAAGCCTTCCAGAAGGCTTGCTCAGATCTGCCCCATTGTCCAATTATATTGTGTCTTTTTGATGCTGTCAGCCCAACATATAATAAAGAATCTCTGTGAGAAAAAAAGCCATAATAATAAATAGCCATAATAAACTTATTACATAATAAACTTAGGGGATTGTTTCAAGGTTACACAGCCAGAAAGTGTCATAAATCAAGGCTAGCCCTTGCTCATGGTGACATGTTGCTTCCCTACAATTTATAAATCACACCATTAGCTTTTATTAGGCTGTTAGGTATCATAGTGGATAGAATGATGGACTTGTTGACAGAAAGATCTGAGTTCCAGTGCTGCCTTCGGTTTGGTACTAGGTAAGTCACCTAGTCCCTTTTAGCTTCAGTCTCCACATCTGTAAAGTGGGGATAATAGTAGTACTCAGAGTTGTTGTGAGGATTAAATGAGATGATACTTGTAAAGTGCCTTGGAAATATTAAACCATTATATATATGTTAACTGTTATCATCATCATCACCATCATCATCACCATCATTATTATCATTGTCAACATCATCATTTTCATTGTCTGTCCTTCATTTTCAAAGAGGACCAATGATATCAGAGCTTGATGTCTTGACTTGTGCATGAATTGAATTTAAGTGAGCAGACTTGCATGGCGTCCTCAGCCTCTTCTACCATCATGGAACTTCAGTGACAGATTATTGGTGATAACCTGAGATGCAGTCGATGATCCTGATACCTCCGATATTTGACCAAGTTCTAGGTGCTCCATGGTATCTCCTTCAACTGCCTTTGTGTCCATTGGAAAAAATTGTTATCATCCACCTACTCTGCTAGGGGAAGTCTTCACTTAGTTGGGGTAGAAACTTCCCCACCTCACCAATGAATGGTTTTGAGGCCTTTTGGATACCTTCAATTTAGTTTAACTCATTTGCCGTCTGCTGAGTTTTATGCTGTGTGACTGCTGTCCATGGTACAACTTCTTGGAGCCACAGGGGAGAATTGAGTATCAGGTAGACAACAAAGATAGATTTGAAAAGAGCCCAGTAAGCCCTCACACCAGAGATGCTAGTCCTCCCTGCACACCCTATATATTCCTCCATCTTTATCAGCACTGCTACCACCATGATCATCGTCATCATCATCATCATCATCATCATCATCATCACCATAATCATTATCATTACCATTATCACCATTACTGATATCTCCATCATCATCGTGATTAATATTCCAGCTTGTACTGAGTGCACCAATAGCTTGATATCCTCAGAACAGGGACTATTTTATTTTTGTAAAATAGTCTACAGAGCCTGTTATAGTGTTGGTACAGAGTAGGTACTTAATAAATGCTTATTGTTTTGAATCAAATCGAAAACAAGAAGCTCAGCCTATATCTTCAAGAACCCCAGAACACTGTAAACATCAGTAAGGATTAAAGCAGCTTAGTGATTACAAGTCTTGGCATTGGTACACCTAGGGGGCCTCCACTTATCTCCAGGGGTCTGGTGAAATCCAAATTACTTTTAAATCACTTTAATTTAAAAAGTAAGCAGAAGCATCCCTTGGGTGATGGGGTAATCACCTTGGAGCCCCTGATGCTTGAGGGAGGGGTTGTATTGAAGGGGGAGGGGCTCTCAGTGGTTAGAACTAGTCTCAGAGAGGGTCTGGGGAAGGGAGAGAAGGAAGGGCTGATGTCTGCTGATACTAGGAAAGTTTTGAGGCTCATTGGTACAAGGTCAGCACCTGATCTTGAGTCAGATGCTCCCTAATGACCTTTCCCCCTTACTTTATTTGCCATAAGTGATGGTCCCTTTCAGGTTGTCTTTGTTCATTTTAACCCAATAATGGTAGAATTATTACTATAAGTTCCCAATGGCCTGGGATTGAATCTCAACTCTGCAACTTACTACTAGTGTGACCATGGGCACGTCCTTTCCTTCCCTTGGGCCTCAGTTTTCTCATCAAGGGCTTGAACTAGAAGACTTCTGAATTCTCTTCCATCTGTATCTAGATACAGATCTAGGATTCTGTGTCTTTGGTGTTTATGGCATCTTCATTTCCCTATGCACTCTCTTCCCTCCCAGAGGGCCGTTCCTTATAACAAAGAATAAAAAAGGGAAAAAAACCGTGTTCCACAAAATTAACCAACATACCATTTAAATCTAACGTATCATTATTATTATTATTAATCTTTTTCAAAAAGCAAACTACTCCAGATGGGGGTGTTGTCAAGGGATCTGGAGCATAATGATATTCAGAAAGCTGAGTTTGAACCCCACACAATACTTATCAACACAGAAAGTTTGGCAGCTATGGGAATAGTCGGAAAGACCTAGTAGGGGTCCTTAGAGAAAACTCTTTGCATCAATCTTTAAATCTGAGTTTCTAGTCAGAAAAAAACATAGGCCCTTAGTTAAAAATCTCGAAATTAGGGCTTCTTAAATTTTTTCCACTCATGAACCGCTTTTCCCCCCAATAAATTTTTATGCATATATAATATATATAATAGATGGGCAAATAAAACATTTACTGATTACAATCATCATTTCGTGACCCCCACTTCAGTCATACAACCTCATTTGGGGTTTGTAACCCAGAGTTTAAGAAGCTTTGCTCTAAAGAACACTTAGAGATGATTCAGTTTCCAGCCACACAGGCTAGGTTCAAACAAGACAATACAATTTTTCTTACAATTCTCATAATTGCATAATTACATTAAGTCAGGTACAGATCAGACTACTTAGAGGTCTCATAATGGACTAGTTCTGAGAAGGGAAATTTACACGTCGCCAAGGTTACCAAGAAAACAAAAACATAACGAAAATCAAGTCTCCTTATATTCTAGAGATCCATTCTCAATACTCATTTAACCAGCACATTTTGAGTTCTGAATGTTTCTTCTGGTCACCTGATCCCTAGATGTCTTAGACAATATGCTTATTCTCAGGGAAAATTTCTGATTCCAAATGAAGAGGTTCCTAGATAATTTTATGGGTAATATCATTTAAAATTGGTAGTCCGATTTTCAAATGTCAGAGAATTTTAGTTCATATGCCATTTGTTGTTTCCGTCCTTTCCTAAATCCTGTACCTGATGTAAGAATCTTTAGAAAATGTATGCATGTCCATCTGCAGAATGAACTCTTTTGCCTTTTAAAATCATCAATCAGATCCTTTAATAACGGGAAAATAATTTTATTTTCTTGACTATTTTAATCCATACTATTTATGTGTAAAATAAAATTCAGCACTTATTAACAAAATATGCTCAAAGTCTGAATTTTCATGCTAGACAAGTTTGGAAGTTAATCACGTAGCATCTACAAATAGTTTTTAGAGAAAACAATCAAATCCTGTTGCTTTTCTCAAAATTTTCAATAGACAGATCAAAATAAAGTTCCCTTGCCTATGGAATAATCAGACCTAGCGCTAATAAGATCTGGGATTAATACTTACCTTAGGACCTGGCCAGTTATTTCTTTCTTTGATATTCTACTTCCTCATTTGAAAACCAGAGATAATAATATTCACACGAAACTATAAAGCTATTGCTCAAGATTGTGGGGAGGAAAAGTATTAAACTCTATGAACCTTTGTTTCTTCATCTGTACAATAGGGGTGAAGAACAATGTGGCTCATTGATACAGAATCTCTTGGAATTAAGACTGAGTTTGAATTCTGCCTCTGACATATTCTGGCTGGGGAACCCCAGACTCTTTCAGATTCTAGGTGATTCTCTAAGACTATAAGCTTGAAGCCCATCAAATCTGCACGGGAGAGGGAATTTCCTTAATGGGAGCTCCCTATGTACAATCACATTCAGGCTAAAAAGAATAGCTGTAATACCTTTCTCCCAAGGTTTGCTGTGAGGCTTACTTGAGATAATATATTGTTGTTTAATCATTTTTTCAGTCATGTCTGACTCTCCATGGCCCCATTTGGGGTTTTCTTGGCAAAGATACTAGAGTGGTCTTCCACTCTACAGGGTTATGTGACTCTCCCAGCATCACACAGCCAGTAAGTGTCAGACTGGATTTGAACTCAGGTCCTCCTGACTCTGGGCTAAGTGCTCTATTCTCTGTGCCATTGCCTGCCTCTATTATATATATATAATAATGTATATATTGTATACAATATATACATACATATGTATATATAATACATGTATACAATGTATGTATATACAATATATGTATATAATATATACATACATACACACACATATATAAACACACAATGTAAAGTGTTTAAAGAACTCTATTAATGCTAGTTATTATTTTTAATAATAATTTAATTTGATGATAATTTAATAATATAATATTTATAATAATATATAAAATAATAAGATTTAATTTATTATTACAATCTGGGCATTTCTACCCTCACCACATCCCTTGCATCTGCCCTCACCATTCCACCTGCACAATGACCCCCATAATTCAGGTCGTCGCCTGGTCTATGGCTAGAATCTCCTCCTTCGTCGCCCTTCCTCAAGATTCTCATTCCCCATCGCAAGTAAACCCTTATTATCCTTGTTTGCCATTGAGAGCCCTTCCCTCCTTTCCAGCCCTATTTTACCTTGATCCCCTTTGCCCACTTTGGTCACGTTGGACTTCTTACTGAGCCTCAGCTGGGGCCTCTAGGCCTTTGTGTTGACTGGTCTTCATGCCTGGAATGACCTCCCTCCTCCCCTCTGCTTCTCTGAGCCCCTGGTTCCTTCAAAACTGCACTTATGGGGCACCTGCTGTATGAAGCTGTTTGCAGATCTCACTGTCTTCAAGGATCTTCCCTCTCAAAACCATTTTGTCACTCCTGTCTAGGTTTTTATTATGTGCATATGCATATGTACATATGTGCATACATGATCTGTTAAATGGGTCTCTATCTAGGCATATATGCAACCGTTCACATGTATGTGTTTATATGCAAACATGCATGTGTGTATGCACACACGTGCTTATATTGTGGTTGTTTGTGCTAAAATTTTGCATGCCTGTATATGTGTACATATACTTATACGCATGCATATCTGTGTGCTCATAAAGAATATATACACACCTACATAAAGGCACATGTGCATATAGACACATATGTACAATGCACATGTGCACCCATGTGTGTATATATGAAACACCTTTGTATTGTTTTTTATAAAAAGGTGCTTATACCTTTGTACCTTTGTACAATGCATGTATATTATGTTTATATATGTGTGTATACATATATGTGTATATATGTAGATATGTTTATATGTGTGTATAAATATATAAATTAAAAAAATGAATAAATAAATGAAAAATCTTTCCCAAAAGAATGTAACTCCCAGAGGGGAAGGGCCACTTCAGTTTTATTTTTACATTCCCAGTGGCTGACACGGTTCTTGGCACACAGGTGTTTGATAAATCCTAGTTGATTGGCTAATACAGAGATTCATTAAATGATTATATATATATATATAAAATGAAATAATAAAATAAATAATTATAAAATTAAATTAAAAATAATAAAATAAATAAAAATAAGAAGTAAAATATAAAATGACAAAATACAAACACACACACCAAACCCTATATAAATCATGAACCACAGAAAAGATGATACAATGGGGAATCAGAAGACCTGATTCCCATCTTAACTCTGCTTGACCTCGGGGAAATGATTAGGCCCCCTTTTCCAGCTTCTCATTCAGTGCCTGGCACATAGAAAAGGCTTCATAAATAATTGTTGCCTGTCTGCCTACTGTTATTCAGAGGTGTAGTCAGCATATGGCCTAAGAAGCAAAAGAACATGTAATTCACTACAGCTTTTAAGGATCTGGCTCCCCTTTCCCCCCAGATTTTCCAGGAAAACTCACACAGGTGGATTAAGTTCCCAGGCATTTGCATATCATGACTAATACGAAGCAGGGCTCACTCGCTTCAGCCAGGTGCTATTACAGAGCTCTGCTTGCTGATTTTTTCCATTCACGTTTTCTGATTTTTTTTTCAAGTGTTGAGTGTTCTCTTAATCTCTAAACAGGTCAGAGCAGGAAAGCATTTTCCATTGTGCTTGACGTCAATCCAGCCCTATAGATTAGCTTGCCCAGGGTGTTCTGAGAGAGGTGCAGCTGTCGTCCCAGTGCCTGGAGACCAGAGCTCACCAGGGCCACCTGTCTAGTGGTGTCTTCGGTTCATAGACCTCGAAGGACCCGGGTCACAGAAACCTAGTGTGTAAGAGCTGGACAGGAACACTTTAGAATATGGAACACAGAGTTTCAGAGCTGGGAGGGACTTAGAACAGGGAATGTCAGACCTGAGAGGGGTCTTAAAATGGAATAGCAGAGGTGAGACGGCGCTTCGAACAGGGGATGTCAAGACTGGGAGGGGCCTTAGAACAGGGGATATCAGAGCTTGGATGGGGTCTTAGAACAGGGGATGTCAGAGCTGGGAGGGGTTTTAGCACAAAGAACATCAGAATTGAGACTAACCTTAGAACAGAAGATGTCAGGACTAGGAAAGATCTTAGAATAATAGTCATCATTTAAATAAGATTTTAAGGTTTCCAAAGCATTGTACCTCATTTGTTCTTCTGAACACTAGGAAGTATGTACTATTGTTATCCCCGGTTTTATTTATTTAATTTATTTTTACAAATGAGGAAACGGAGACTTATAGAGGCTTATAGAAGCCTCACACAGCTTGTAAGTGTCTGTGGCGGTTTTTAATCTAAAATCTTCAACATCAATATGGTGCTTTTGAATCCGGGTCTTTAAAGATCTGCCGATATAATCTCATTTATAGCTCAGAGAGAGTGGTCTCGCTAAAGGCTACATAACTAGTTTGGATTACTACCAGGCGTGAATCCTGCTTTCTTCTCTGGGTCAACATTGTATTAATTACAATAAAGCAGCTCACACACACACACACACACACACACACACACACACACACACTCACACTCATCCATACATATGTAATACATATTTTACATTTAATTTTAATTTTTGGATTCGACCTCTGATGATCCTTTGCTGTGGGAAACTCCCTATATCAACTAATCCTGCTTTGCTGTCTTTATTCTCAGAGGTACTTGATGCCTTAGAACATTAGTCTCTCAACCCTCTCGTATGAGAACCAGGTACCAAAAGAATGTCAATATTTTGGCAGGGAAGGTTAACTTGGCTTCTTCTCGGCATCCTCATCCTGAAAGATTTCCCCTTTGACACTTGATTAATAGTACTAATAGTACCAGAAGAACTGCTGCATCTACACTTTTTCTCTTTGAGTTTCCAATTGGAGGCTGGTTGGCCCAATAAAGGGGTTAGGCTTGGGGAAACCCCAAAATGAGGTGCCCGCTTGATATGTGGCAATCTTTATCTGGTCTTATCAGGCAGTGGGAGCCACAGCAATGGATTTTTCTGGGCAACCAAGATTTACTTCTTGAAACCTTAACAGATTAATTTAAAAATGCTGTGTTCTAAATTCTTCTATGTTCTCTCTTTTTAAATTATTATTATAGATTTTTATTGACAAAACATAGGCAGGGGCAATTTTTCACCATTGACCCTTGCAAAAACTTCTGTTCCAACTTTTCCCCTCCTTCCCCCCACCCCCTCCCTTAGATGGCAGGTAGGCCAATACATGTTAAATATGTTAAAGTATATGTTCAATACAATATATGTATACATATTTATACAGTTATCTTGCTGCACAAGAAAAATCAGATCTGGAAAGAAAAAAAAACCTTTGCATTTTAAACAAAAATGCAAGCAAACAATAACAGAAAGAGTGTAAATGCTATGTTGTGATCCACGCTCATTTCCCATAGTTCTCTCTCTGGGTGTAGCTGATTCTCTTCATTACTGAACAATTGGAAATGGTTTGAATCATCTCATTGTTGAAAAGAGCCACGTCCATCAGAATCGATCATCATATAGTTTTGTTATTGAAGTGTATGATGATCTCCTGGTTCTGTTCATTTCACTTAACATCATGTAAATCTCTCCAAGGATCTCTGTATTCATCCTGCTGGTCATTTCTTACAGAACAATAATATTCCATAACATTCAAATGCCACAATTTATTCAGCCATTCTCCAACTGATGGGCATCCATTCAATTTCCAGTTTCTAGCCACTACAAAAAGGGCTGCCACAAACATTTTTGTTCTATGTTCTCTTAAACAGAATGTACAGAACACAGACTTAGCTTCTCCTTTGACCCAGGGTGATAATTAGAAACAGATTAATTTGAGGATGACGGCAAAAACACTGGTTTGGGAGGCAGAAGACCTGAGTCTGAGATCTGGCTAGAATGCTTGCTAATTATGATGATAATTGGATTCATGGGAGCGCATGAGATCACCAAGCAAAATAGCAAAGAGAGAGAAGAGACAGAGATAGCCACATAGTTAGTGGACGTTACCTAAAGGAAGACCTAGCAAAGGACACAGAGAAGGAACTGTCAGAGAGATAGGAGGAGAATTGGGAGAGAAGGATGTAAGAGAGATAAAGGAAGATGCTTGAGTGATTTCACCTCTCAGTGTCCTTATTGTAAAATGAGGGGTTTGGACTATAATGGTCTCTGAAGTCTCTTCTAGTTCTAGGTTTATAGTCTCATAATCCTAAGAACCTCAAAAAGAGCTCCGAATGAATGAATGAATGAACAAATGAAAACATATTAAGTGCTAACTATGTGTCATGCTAAGTGCTGGCAATTCCATTGCAAAAAGTATGATGGTCTCTGCTTTCAAGAAGCTTCTGTCCTAACAACAGGTGTAGCAGAATGGTGGTCAGGGAAGGTGCTTTGGTTAGGGACGTCCCTAGCATGGACATCACGGGGATGGTGATACCATAGGGAGATTGCTTGCGATGCCCTTTCTAGGAATGATAGTATCGATTTGCTTTCGATGCCCAGAGTCAGTGGTGGAAGATTAGGGGTGAAGAGAGAGGAAAACAGCGTGATCCAGTTCAATTTAGGGATAGAGAACTTTCATCAGACAGGAGCTTAGGGCCCTAGAGTGAGAACAGGAATGATGTCTATCCCTAATTCATGCAGTGAGAAAATACGGTATGAGAATAGGCAGAGCACCAAGTTTGTGATTCTGTTTATAGAATCCCATCACCTATCTCCTTCCAATCCAAACAGACCTCTTTTTAAGGGCTCTAATATATGAAGAGCCTAGCTGTGTGACCCTGGGCAAGTCACTTATCCTTATTTGCCTCGGTTTCTCTATCTATAAGATGAGCTAGAGAAGGAAATGGCAAACCACTTTAGGATCTCTGCTAGGAATGTCCCAGATGAGGTCATGAAGAGTCAAACATGACTGAACAACAACTAGCATAAATGTTTTTGTGTGTATGGGCCCTTTTCTTTTTCTGGTCTCTTGGGCATATAAGCTTATTCGTGCTAGCCACCTTATTTTAAAGATGAGATGACTAAAAATTGGTGAGAAATGACTGAAAAAAATTGAACAAATCTTTATATGTTACATGGTATCTTATGAAGAGAATGAACTTCATCCATTTTGAGCTGGAAGGTACCCTGGAGATCCCTTCATTCACTGTCTTCATTTTGCTGATGACAATACTAAGGGTCAGAGAGGGACATGGTCATGTTAAAAGTCTCACAACTAGTAAATAATGGTGCTAGCTTTGGGATTCACTTTTCTTGCTCTAAATACAACATTATTGCTTCAATCTGTCTTGTGCAAAAGATATCTGGCAGCTAAATGGCACAGTGGTTAGAATCGGGAAGACATGAGTTCAAATCCAGCCTCAGACATTTAAATATCTGTGTGATCCTGAGCAAGTCACTTTATCTTTATCTACCTGAGTTTCTTCAACGGGAAAATGGAAATAATAATAAGAGCATCCACTTCCCCAGGATTATCATGAAGATTAAATGGAATCATATTTGTAAAGTGTTTGGCATATAGTAGGTGCTATATAAATGATAGCTATTATTAGTAGTAGTAGTATAACTTACAAAGGACATCTGACCACCTATTGGCATCCCAAACCCTTTTTGATAATTCTTATTTGTATCTTGCACTCAGAAAGGATTGTTAGACTTGGAGAAAGCAGACTCGGGTCCAACTCTGACACTTGGTAAGTCTGCAATTATAGACAGACCATTTGATATCTCTGAATCTTAGTTTCTCCATTTATTCACATGAATACAATAATCCCGCACCACTTACTTCTTAGGGTCACTGTGAAGAAAGTGCTTTTTCAGCATTAAAGTGCAATAGAAATGTGTTATTATTATGATTATCATCACTACTCTTATTGTAGCGTCATCTGCTTTGATAGTCCGTGCCCTTTTAGTTTCTGCTCTAATACAGTCCCCAGTTTACAACGTCCTCCTAGACGGAGAACTAAAAAGGATCACTACAATTCAGCTATTTTTTTTCCATTAAATTTTATTTTTTCTAGTTATTAAGCTTCTTTCCCTCCCTTTCTTTCCTCCTTTCCCCCTCACAAAAGAAAAACAAGATCAATACCTGGTCACAAGTGCGTGTGAGTCAGCAGAATAGGTGCCATGATATTCATGTCCAAAAATGCATGTCTCCGTATGTCGGGAAGCGGGCAGAATGCTTCATGTTGGGACCTCTGCCATCCTGATTGGTTGTCGCATTGATCAGAGCACTATGTTAGGAATTGTTCTTGATCTGATGACTTAATTTTGTATCAGACCTCATGGGGCTGTCCAGGCTTTCTTTAAATCCCAGATTACCCTGCACTTTCTGCCAGAAGCTTTTCCCAGTCCCCCTTCATTCTAGAGCCTTTCCTTTGTTGACTGTCTCTGATTTATTCTATCTATGATATCATTTATACATATATACATATATGTATATGTATATATATCTATATATAAATATTTACATACATACATATACTATTTTCCCTATTAGATTGTGATCTTCTTGAAAGTAGGAATTGTTTTTTGCCTTTTTTTCTTTTGGTATCCCCAGCACTTAGCATAGTGCCTAACACATAGTAGGTGCTTAATTAGTGTTTATTGACTGGCTGACTAAAACCATCCCTTTTATCATTTCTTACAGCACAATAGCATTTCCTCACATTCATATACTGTCATTTGTTCAGCCACTCTCCAATCAATGGGTCTCCCCTCAGTTTCTTTGCCGCCGTAAAAAGGACGTCTATAAATAGTCTCGGGACAGGTAGATCATATAGATGGAAAGCATCTTCCTGAGTTCTAATTCATCCTTCGATACTTACTAGCTGTGTGATCCTGGGGAAGTCCCGCTATCCTTTTGCCTCAGTTTCCTCATCTGTAAAATGAGCTGAAGAAGGAAATGGCAAACCACTTCAATATCTGTCAAGAAAACCCCAAATGAGCTGGACATGCTTGAAACAGCTGAATAAGAGCAACATAAATATATTTGTATGTATGGGATCTTGTTTCTCTGATCTCTGGTGGATATAGAACAAGTTATGTTAGCCCCTCATTTTTAAAGATGAGGAAGTGAAGCCTCAGAGAGAAGTGACTTGTTCAAGACCACACAGACAGTACATGTTAAGTGGATTCTAGATTTATAGCTGGAGGGAGACCGTACACCTTCTGATCTAGTACCTCTCATTTCTTAAATGAGGAAATCGAGCTCCGTAGTTGGGAAGTGATTTGCCACAAAGCCACAGAGGTTGGAAATCGTAGATTTGGGATCAGAATTCTTTCCACTGTGTCAAGGTGGGACTGAAATTATTGCATGCAGGATCCCCACAGAGCTCCACGGCAGGAGCGTAGCATTAGTAGGTACTATATTTGGCTGAGAAGGCAGCGGGAACTGGCGTACACCATAGAACCAGGGTGGGATGTGTGAGCCAGGCGACCCGAGAGCCTGACTGTGGGGGTGGCTACACTCCTGTGACAGCTGAGCTTTCTGAGGGGGTGACTTCTTAATGGAGTTCTTGAGGAAGAACCACGTTCTCAACAGTTCGGTGGCTGACCCTCCTGTGGGACTTCAGCTAGACACTTAAGTTCCTTGAGGGCTTGGCATGGCCTCGTGCTTCTCAATCTGTGAATCTTGGAATCTCGGAGCTCAAAGAGAGCTCACAGGTTCACCTGGTCCAATTTGTACCCGAACAGGAAACCCCTCTAGGAAATCCCTGACAGATGGTCATCTGCTTCTGCTTGATGGCTTCCAGTGACAGGGAACTCATTACCTTCTGAGGTCCAATTTGTACCCGAACAGGAAACCCCTCTAGGAAATCCCTGACAAATGGTCATCTGCCTCTGCTTGCTGACTTCCAGTGACAGGGAGTTCATTACCTTCTGAGGCTCATTATCTTCTAATTACCACTATGCCACTTTTAGATAGTTTTATGGTTAAGGGATTTCTTATGTATGTTGAGTTTAAATTGGTGTTAATTCATACTTCCCTCTAGCTCTCAAATTATCCTGCAGTTCACATGTTAGAAGATTTGTTTTAAACATTGTTTATATATTATAACCTGGTATATTGTGGTAGCTTCCACATTGGTTTCTCTGCTTCCAGTTCCCTCTCTAAATACAACTACAGCACACTCCCTACTTGGAAATCTTCAGAAGTGCTCCATTGCCCATTTTGTATATCTTGTTGTTCAATCATTTAAGTTGTATGACCCTTTGTGACCCCATTTGGGGTTTTCTTGGCAAGATACTGGAGTGGTTTGCCAGTCCCTGCTCCAGTTCATTTTATAGAGGGGGAAACAGAGTTAGTTTACTTGTCCAGGGTAACACAGCTAGTAAGTGTCTGGATCCAGATTCTAATTTAGAAAGATGAGTCTTCCTGACTCCAGGCTTTTTATGCACTATGGTGTCATCTAGCTGCCCGTGGTGTGTGTGTGTGTGTGTGTGTGTGTGTGTGTGTGTGTGTGTGTATATATGTTTCCATGTGCATATTTTACTCCCAGGCCACATCATACTCTGGGCCATTTGTATTTTCTCTCCCCCATTAGAATATAGGCTCTTGGAGCAACTAAATGGTGCAGTAGATAGAGCACCAGCCCTGAAGTCAGGAGGACCTGAGTTCAAATCTTGCCTCAGGTACTTAGCAATTCCTGGCTGTGTGACCCTGGGCAAGTCACTTAACCCCAATTGCCTCTGCATCCCCCCCCAAAAAAAAAGAAAAATATAGGCTCTTATAGAGTTGGAATTGTCTTGTTTTCTTGTACTTATATTCCCAGTGCCTAGCACAGTGTTGGGCAAATACTAAGTGCTTAATAAATGATCTGTTTATTTATCATCTATATATTTATCCATCTATCCATCCATCCATCCATCCATCTATATATCTATGTATCTATGTGTCTGTCTATCACCTCTCTATCTCTCTGTCTCTCACTTACCTACCTACTACCTACCCATTGACCTGTTATCTCCTGGAGGACAGGTATTATTTTGTATCCTCTGGCATATAGTAGATACTTAATAAATGCCCGATGATCAATTGGCTTCAGGATAACATCCAAACCTTTAATTTACCTTTTCAGATTTATTTAAATCACACCTCTTCACACATTCTCTGTAGCAGTTAAATTGATCTGCTATCAGACATTCTGTCTCTTCTGCCTTCCCACCTTTCCATGGACTGTCTTCCTGGCCTAGGTTGCATTTCCTCCTCACCTCTACCTCTTAAAATTCCTAGTTGTCTCTAAAGGATAACTCAGATCCTGTTCCTGTCTGTGACCTTTTTTCTCTCCTTTTCCCTCCTGAAATGACTCTGAGGAAGTAAAACTTAGAGATAGAAAGGACCTGAGCAGGCATCCAAACCCATACCATGCTCAAAAGGAATCTCTCTTATCACGAACTTGACAAGTGATTTTATTCTCTAGGATTTAAGACTTCTAGGGAAAGGGAATTGGATGGGGGGATGGTAGAAGGGACCTCAAGAGCCACCCAGTCTAACCCATACAGGGCAGGAATCACTGTTCTAATTTACCTGTAGGTGTTCTCTCTACTTCCGCTGAAGGCCTCTAAGGAAGAGGAACTCATGTTTCCTGGATCAGCCCATTCCACTTAGGGCATCTCTCAGTGTTGGCAATTTTTTCCCCCTAAATTGACATCTCTTTAACTTCTGTCCATTGTTCTTGGATTTTCCCTCTGGGACCATGCAAAATAAAGCTAACCTCTCCTATGTGTGACAGTCCTCTGAATACAGCTCTTATGTGCACTCTTGAGTCTTTTCTTCTCTAAGATAATTATTCCCAATTCCTTCAATTAATGCTCTTATCACCCGAACTCAAGGCCTTTCATTGCTGGTTTCGTTGTATGGTTTCGATACTGGTTGCCCTGTTCAGGATGTTCTCCAGCTTATCAATATATTTCTTAAACTTGGTCTATACTTTGTACATACTATATACACATTTTGTCTTTTTTCCTCGAATAGAGTGTAAGGTCTTTGAAGGCAGGCACTATTGTACTTTTACTTTTTTGGTCCTTGAATCCTCATCGTTGGCACATAGTAGTCATTGTTGGAGTTATTAAAAATGGCAGAAGTAAAAGCTAGAATTATAATGGAGCTAAGGGATATTACCCTTCTTCTTCCCCTCCAAGATTTTCTTGCCTCGGTAAGGAGGTGGCTTTGGCTGAGTGGCAGGGAGAGGGGGGAAGACGCAGAGAAGCAAAATTGGGAACATCTGCAAGGGGATCAGAGCAGCTAATCCTCACCTGAATAGCTAGCCTGCATGTTTTGCTTTTGTTGATGAATACCTTCTTTCGTTTCCTAGCCAACCTTTCAAAGGTCACGGTCATAGAGTTTCATGGAACTATAGATTCAGAGCTGAAAGGGGCCTGAAAGTCCCTTATCAACCTCCTCATGTAACAGATGATGCAACTGAGGCTCAGGGAAGTGATCTCACCAGCGTCACACAGAGTGTAAGTTTTGGAACTGGGATTTGAATCGAAATCCTCTGGCTTCAGTGTTCTTTCCACTATCTCAAGCTTTGTCTCCTTTTAAAAAAAATAAATGAAAATTTCTATAAGCATTTTTCTCCCTTCCACTCCTTATCTTAATGAAATAATTAAAAAAGCAAAGAAAGCCTTCATAACAAGTGTGTATAATCTAGGCAAGCCAGGACAAAAACAGTCCAAGAAAATACGTCTCATTCCGTATCTCGAGTCCATTATTTCTTGTACGGGAGATTGCTAGAATGCTTCATCTTTGATCATTGTGTTTGTTCATAACATTGATTAGAGTTCTAAGTCTTTTGAAGTTATTTTTCTTTATAATGCCACACAAATCATTCTGGTTCTGCTTATTTCCCTCTGGGTCGGTCCATAGTGGTCCTTCCCAGTCTCTTCTGAAACGACCAATCCATCATTTCTTATGGTGCAGTAATATTACATTACATCCACATATCCTAATTTGTCTAGCTGTTGTTCCACATTTGGGTACCCCATAAGTTGACAGCTTTTGGCTACTACAGAAAGGCCTTCCATAGGTTTTTTGGTACTTATGAGTCCCTCTTGTTTTCCTTTGTTCTCTCTGCAGAATAGGCTTAGTAGTGCTATTACTGGGTCAAAGGGGATGCACAGTTTAGTGACTTTTTATACAGAGTTTTCTGCAGGATTTAAAAAGAAGGAAAAGGAATAAACCAAAGGGATGAGACCTGCTAGGTCAGAGAAAGCAGCTTTCTCACCTTGCAGCACAGCACACGGCTTGCCAAGACTATTTTTAGTTCTTCAGTATATCCTTGGCTCATCAGGCCTCAATTTTTTTCCCCCATGTTCGTTTCTGCCCTGCATAATTTGTCCTGGAGCTCCAGCACTCCAGAGCTGCCTCTGAGTGCATGTCGATGATGCAATCATTCCTGATAAAGAAAGCCATGGGGGCCTCTCCCCAAATCCTGGCGACTCCCCATCTGCTCTGGCAAATGGGAAGGCTGGGAAGGGGGAGGGAGAAAGAAACCTCCTGGCTCTGACACCTCCTCATTAGGCTGAATAAGCCAAAAGTGCTGCTTGGCACTTGCAGCACACTGGGAACATTTACTGAGTCACTCGGTGAAGCTGACGATGGCCGTGGTCTCCATTTTCCAAAGGGGAGACCGATGCTATATGACAGACATTTAATTAAGCACATATGCCCAGTGTTCTAGATACAAAGTCAAAGATGAAATAGACCCTGCCCTCAGGGACTTCTGCTCTACTGGGAGAATTCAGCTGAATACTAGATAACAACAGCTTATAGATCTAGAAGTAGATACAAGGTATATAGCAATTTATAGCTCTAGATTTAGATACAAAATATATAGTAACTTATAGCTCTAGAAATAGATACAGGGTATATTGTAACTTATAGCTCTAGAAGTAGATACAAGATATGTAGTAATTTATAGCTTTAGAAGTAGATACAAGGTATATAGTAACTTACAGATCTAGAAGTAGATATAAGGTATATAGTAACTTATAGCTCTAGAAGTAGATATAAGATATGTAGTAACTTATAGCTCTAGAAGTAGATACAATGTAGTTAGGAACTTATAGCTCTAGAAGTAGATACAAGGTATATAGTAACTTATAGATCTAGAAGTAGATATAAGGTATATAGTAACTTATAGCTCTGAAGCAGATACAAAGTACATAGTAACTTAGAGATCTAGGAGTAGATATAAGATATATAGTAACTTATAGCTCTAGAAGTAGATACAAGATATGTAGTAATTTATAGCTTTAGAAGTAGATACAAGGTATATAGTAACTTACAGATCTAGAAGTAGATATAAGGTATATAGTAACTTATAGCTCTAGAAGTAGATATAAGATATGTAGTAACTTATAGCTGTAGAAGTAGATACAATGTAGATAGGAACTTATAGCTCTAGAAGTAGATACAAGGTATATAGGAACTTATAGATCTAGAAATAGATATAAGGTATATAGTAACTTATAGATCTAGGAGTAGATACAAGATATATAGTAACTTATTGCTCTAGAAGTAGATACAAGGTATATAGTAACTTATAGCTCTAGAAGTAGATACAAGATATGTAGTAATTTATAGCTTTAGAAGTAGATACAAGGTATATAGTAACTTACAGATCTAGAAGTAGATATAAGGTATATAGTAACTTATAGCTCTAGAAGTAGATATAAGATATGTAGTAACTTATAGCTGTAGAAGTAGATACAATGTAGATAGGAACTTATAGCTCCAGAAGTAGATACAAGGTATATAGTAACTTATAGATCTAGAAGTAGATATAAGGTATATAGTAACTTATAGATCTAGGAGTAGATACAAGATATATAGTAACTTATAGCTCTAGAAGTAGATACAAGGTATATAGTAACTTATAGCTCTGAAGCAGATACAAAGTACATAGTAACTTAGAGATCTAGGAGTAGATATAAGATATATAGTAACTTATAGCTCTAGAAGTTGATATAAGTTATGTAGTAACTTATAGTTCTAGAAGTAGATACAAGATATATTGCAATCTGTAAGCATTTTTTTAAATAGCCCTAGCCTATGTACTAGACATAAAAAGACTGTCCTTTACCTCAAAGAGCTTATATGATAGGGGAAACAGCATGAAGAGATGGAAGATAGACAGTATACAATATTGATATACAAATAGATATGCAAAGTACATATGAAATGGATACAAAGAGGCACACATATATACTGAGTCATTCAGTGAGGCTGATGATGGCCGTGATCTCCATTTTCCAAAGGGGAGACCGATGCTATGGGACAGTCATTTAATTAAGCACATATGTTCAGTGTTCTAGATACAAAGTCAAAGATGAAATAGACCCTGCTCTCAGGGATTTCTACTCTACTGTGAAAACACAGCTGAATACTAGATAACAATAACTTATAGATCTAGAAGAAGTATACATACTATAAGGTATGTAGTAATCTGTAAGCATTTTTTTTTAAAAAGCCTAGGCCATGTACTAGACATAAAAAGACTGTCCTTTACCTCAAAGAGCTTAAATGATAGGGGAAACCGCATGAAGAGATGGAAGATAGATAACATACAATATTGATATACAAATAGATATACAAAGTACATACAAAACAGATGCAAAGAGATACACTTATAAAAAGTGTATAACAAGTATATAGAGAGTACAAAAGAAATCTATACTAGACACATGCAAAGTCATTGGGTTTTTGGAGGCATTAATAACTGAGGGGATCAGTTAAGTTCTAATGTGGGAAGTGGAGCTGGAACTGGGCCTTGAAGGAAGCCAGAGAGTTTCAGAAGCTGGTGGCTAAGAGGGAAAGTGTTTGGGTCAGAAATGAGGCACTGCCTTAGCAAAGACAAAGCAATGAGAAAGAGAATGGCCTATGTGGAGGAATGGAAAGTAGACCATCATTCTATAACTGAATCAATTTGGATCACAAGCCCACTAAGTCCTATTTGTTTCCTGTTAGTGACTTGTAATGAGACTTTGATAAAGTGATTTCATCTTTTTAAAAAGGGTTGATGTTCTTAGGAAAGGAATGAGGTATATTGTGTGTTGAGTTGGGGAGAATCTCCCTGGATGGCCCGCTAGGATGGCGAGTGGAGTGTTTGTGGAACAGTCACTTCTGAGGCTCAACATATGAATGACCTTAGGCAAAACACATGTTTTCAGCCTCAGTTTCCTCATCTGAAAACGAGGGGCTTGAATAAGAAGACCTAGCTCCAGATCTATGAGCCTCCCTTCTGCTGCCCGAGACCAGTTGTTTCCTCCTTAAAGAGTAACAATAATAATAACAGTTAACATAAGGGGATTCCAAGAAGTCTCTGCACTTCTGGGTCTGAAGTCAAGGAGACCCGAGTTCAAATTTAGCCTCAGATGCTTAATAGAAACATGACTCTTAGAAAGTCATTAATTGCTCTTTGCCTCAGTTTTCTCCAACTGTAAAATAGGAAATATTAACAGCACCTATCTCACAGGACTGTTGGGAGGATCAAATGAGATATTAATTGTAAAATTCTGAGCAGAATGCCTAGTACATAGTAAACACTATGTAAATGTTAGCATTTATGAAGTGCTTTCAAGTTTATGAAGGGCCTGGGAGGTAGCTCCTATTATCATTCCTATTTTACAGTTAAGGAAACTGAGGCAAATAGAGATGACATGACTTGTCACATAGCTCTTAAATGGTTGAGGCTGGATTTGAATTCAGGCCTTCCTAACTTCAGGCTCAGTGCTCTATCCACTGCACCACCTAGCTACCACTAGGCAGAAGAGGGACTTTAAAAGAAAGTAGGAATATCCTTGTTTTTCACTCTAACCTTGTGTTCCCAGTCTCTGCCCATGATCATTCTCTTTTCTGTCATTGCTAAGGAGTAAATAATGCTAACTTACACCTTTATAGAGCTCAAAGAGTTACAGAAAGCTTTATATCCACAAGGCTGGGCCTTTCTTTGCACTATAGACCACAGGATCATAGAATGAAATTCACAGTGGAGAAGCTCTTAGGGAACATCCAATCCAAGCCCTTCATAGCTAAGTAAGTGGCCAAGGTGGAATTTAAATCCAGATCCTCTGAATCTGCTTCCGATCATTCAGTTTGATGTGATAGAATAATTAATAATACTACTCAACTTTTATATAATGCTTTAAGGTTTGCAAAGTACTTTACATGCTATCTCTTTCATCCTTACAACAATCTTGGGAAGTAAATTCTATTATTATCCACATTTTACACATGAGGAAACTGAGGCAAATAGGATTAAGTGACTTGCCCCATATCAAATAGCTAGCAACTATCTGAGCAAGAATCAAACTCAGATGTTCCTGAACACATCTAACATTCCATCCATTTTACTACCTAGTTGCTTTGGACTAGACCAGATGTGCCTCTAAAATATATTTTCCCCAATGCGGATTGAAATTTGTAGATCCCATAGATTTGAAGCTGACCTAGAACTCATCTTGCCTTAGGATCATATAAAACTCTAGGATTAGATGGTCCCTTTGGGGCCATCTAGTCCAATTTACAAAAGAGCAAGCTGAGATCAGGGGAGGTAAAGTCATTTCCTGTACAAAGTAGGAAGTGGCAGAGCTGGTTTTGAAATTCATGTTCTCTGACTTCAGATCTAAGTCCACTATCCACATACCACACTGTATTTGTGAAATTGGAATTGCAAAGCTACATAGAAATCCTTTAGTTTTAACTTCCAGTTTTTTCAGAGGTGAAAAGTACAATTTAGCAAAAGGAAAGTTAGTTTCCTGGTGCCATCCATCTACTGACTGGAAAAGCTGGACTCCAAATGCAGGATTTTCAACACCAAATCCATGACTATACTACTGCTTCTCCTTCAGGTTAAACAACAAATCTCCAAAAGACTATTATTTTTTATTAAAAAATTTCAATAGTATATTATTTTTCCAAACACATGTAAAGATATTTTCTTTTTTCTTTTTGCTGAGGTGATTAGGATTAAGTGACTTGCCCAGAGCCACACAGCTAGGAAGTATTAAGTGTCTGAATTCAGAGTTGAACTCAAGTTCTCCTGACTTCAGGGCTGGTGCTCTATCCACTGTGCCACCTACCTGCCCCACAAAGATAGTTTTCAACATTCACCTTTGCATTCTAAATTTTTATCCCTCTTTCCTCCTTAGCCAAGACACCAAGCAATCTAATATAGGTTAAACATGTACAATTCCAAAAGGCTACTCTTGAAAACTTCTTTGTAGCCTTCTAACATCCTAAGGCATTATTAACTCTAAGAAGTTAGTACTTGCTTGAAGGAACTGGGGACTGTTTTTAAATATTCGAAGAAATTCCACATTATTAGGTTCATTTGGAGAGGCAACACAGTTTAGTAGATGGAGAGCCATCTGAAAGTTAGGAAGACCTGGGTTCAAGTACTGCCTGTGATAAACATGCTGTCTCTGTGATCCCGGCCAAGTCATTTAACCTATCAGAGCTTTGGGCAACTCTCTAAGATAATCAGTAGTGACCTTTTTGGTAGAAGGAGTTTCTTCACTGAGGAGTTTTTTATTCTGATGAAATCATAGATTTTATCCCTACCTGTGTCCCCTTTTTTCTGCCTCTATTAAAGGAGACGTTCAAGAGGACTCTGAAGAACAAGGACTATTTTGTCTTTTTCTTCATTTCATGGGTTTCCATGGTCAAAGAAGTCATCAACTTGGGCCAGTCTACTTGTTATGAGCTTCTTTGAACTTATGCGTAATCCTTGAAAAGCAGACCCAGTTTGTTGTCTGGACCATATACGTGAAGCTTCTCTAGTTTGCTACTTGTCTCCAATTTATGCCCTCTCTACACATATTAATATCTATGTCTACATATTTATAATTGTATATTTATTTGTATATCGTCCCCTCCCCCACCACCATTAGACTGTTAATTTATTTGTATTCCCAGTCCCTAGCACAAGTCCTGACACATAATAAACACTAAATAAATACTTGTTGACTTGGCTTGAATCGGTCCTCTTATATTATCTTCTTCTTCACTCCCTCTTTCATTAGAATGAGAGCTTCTTAAAGGCTTGGACTTTTCTTCTTTCCCTTTCTTTGTACAGCCAGAACTTCACAAGCACACAGTAGGTGCTTCATTGATGCCCATTGACTTTGTAGAATCTGCCAGAACATTGATTCTTGTAACCTAGCTTCCAACAACCAACAGGATTATTTCCCTGACGTGATTGGGGATTAGTGTAAGATTTCACTCCATTTCCCACAGTCCTACTCACTAGCCTGTTTATGAGCTCCCTCACCTTCCCTCCTTCTCCAGCTTTTCTGGTTTTTCAATCATAATCAAACTACATCCCTGCCCCTGAAAAGGGATGCATCTATGCATTGATTTCCCCATATCTCTGCACACTATCCCTGTAACTTTTCAAACCAAAATTTTCCCAAAGGGCCAGATGCAGCAGCTGAGGATGTTTATCCCCCTCACCCAGGGCTATGAAGTTTCTTTATTTAAAGGCTCACAAAACAAAGTTTTTTTTTCTATAGTCTAGCCCTCCAACAGTCTGAGGAACAGTAAACTGTCCCCCTATTTAAAAAGTTTGAGGACCCCTGACTTAAGTGACTTCCTTAGGGTCGCACAGCTAGTAAGTATCTGAGTCCGGAGTTGAACTTAGGTCTTCTTGACTCCAATCTACTCTGCCATTTGTCTGCCCTAGTTGATAAAAGGTTAGACTCAGAATCAAGAATTGTAGAAATTAAATGTTGGAAAGCATCTTCATGGCCACTGAATTAATTCAACCTGCATCTGAAAAGACAGTTTTATTTTATTTTGTTTTTATTTTTGGTGAGGGGGTTAGGGGTGAGCAAGCAGGGTCTCATAGCTACTAAGTGTCAAATGTTTGCGGTCAGATTTAAATTTAAGTTTTCCTGAAACGATAATCTTTTCTTGAAAACTTTCAAGAAAGAGTTTGAAGGTCCTGCTTTTTTTTTGACTAAAGCTTTTTATATTCAAAACATACATAGATAATTTTCAACATTCATCTTCAAAAAACCTTGTGTTCCAGTTTTTTCCTTCCTTTCCCCCCACTCTCTCCCCTAGATGGCAAGTAATCTGTTACAAAAGTGCAATTCTTCTATACATATTTCCATAATTATCATGCTGTACAAGAACAATAAGATCAAAAAGGAAAAAATGAGAAAGAAAACAAAATGAAAGCAAACAACAATAAAAAAGGTGAAAATACTATGTTGTGATCCACACTCAGTCCCCACAGTTCTTTCTCTGGGTACAGATGGCGCTCTTCATCACAAGACCATTGGAACTGGCCTGAATCCACCTCGCTGTTGAAAATAGCCACGTCCATCAGAATTGATCATTGTATAATCTTATTGTTACTGTGTACAATGATCTCCTGGGTCTGCTCCAATCACTTAACATCCGTTCATGGAAATCACTCCAGACCCCTCTGAAATCTCCCTGTTGATCATTTCTTATAGAACAGTAATATTCCAAAATATTCATATACCTAACTTATTCAGCCCTTCTCCAACTGATGGACATCCACTCTGTTTCCAGTTTCTGACCACTACAAAAAGGGCTGCCACAAACGTTTTTGCACATGTGGGTCCTTTTCCCTTTTTTAATGATCTTTTTGGGATACCAGGCCCAATAGAGACACTGCTGGATCAAAGAGTATGCACAGTTTGGTAGTAGCCCTTTGGGCATAGTTCCAAATTGAAGCCTCCACTTTTCAAGACAACCTGTTTCGCTTTTAAGCAACTTTTTAAGGCAATTCAATAAACGTTAAGTATCTACTATGTTTCAGGCACTACACTAAGCACTGGGGATATAAAATAAAAAGAGGTAATCTGTGTCCTCAAGGATCTTTACAACTTAATGGGGAATCCAGCACACGAAAGGGAGCTGAAAAAGAGGGTGGGCACCAGGTGGTACTGGCATGCTGTTCAGTGCATCAGAACCAAGCAGAGCTGCTGGGAGAAAATGGAGAGAGAGCTGGAAAGGTTCCATCCTAGCCCTCAATAAATTCAGGCTTTGGGAGGAATTGAATGCTCTACCCTCCATCTCTCCAGTCAGAGGGGAGAGGAGGCTGAGAGAGTTGGGAAGGGACTGAGTATCAGAAATGAACTCAATCAACATAATCATCATTTGGATCTTTTCTTCCTCACCTTCTCACCTCCAGATTCAGTTAGCCTCTCTTTGATTCACTCCTTTTGCTCCTGGTTCTAGCCTTGGGCCAAACAGATCAAGTCTAATCTCTTTTCTACTTGACAGTTCTTCAGACCAACTGCATCCTTTCCATTCCCTTCTTCTCCTTCCCCAAGTCTTCTCTTTTCCAGGACAAAACAACCCCATTTCCTTTAATTAATGCTCAATATGACATAAGCTCAAAGCCCTTAGGTTGAAAACTAGCTTCAGACTTCTCAGCTGTGAGCTTTGAAATTCAATCTCAGACAATTGTTAGCATTGTCGTTGAGCAAAACATTTAGCATCTCTGAGTCTCTCATTTTTCTTCTCTAGAAAGTGAGGAGAAGGGATCAGATGACCTTTACGGTCAACGCTAGATCCATGACCCTATGATGCCGATTCCATTGGGTGCAATGTATAGAAGATTCTTGTTTGGGGAAATTTTGGACTAAAAGTCTCAGGTTCCTTCCTGAAAATTCTGCAACTTTGTGCTATGCAAGGAATCACCTTCCCCATCCCACGCCTATTATAGGTCAAATGTGGGTTTGATCTGTGTCCCCTGGATAAGATATTTATTATTTCGAAGCTAATAATCCTTCTTACTTGGAATAGTGTGAGAATCAACTAACTCATTGATATTTTATAGAGTACTTCTCCAGAGATCTGGGCTATTGAAGAATTTTCCAGAGAACACTTTTATGCCATAGACAAAACAATGGGCAATAATTTACCCATTATTGTGTCACAGATTCTTCTGGGATGAAGGAACCGATGCTGATAGAAGTTAAGTGATTTAGCCAGGTTATACAGCTAGGAAAGGGCAAGAGTACAACTCATGTCTCCTTGACATCAATTTTGACACGCTATCTACTAATTCACCTGGTTGCCTAAAGGAAATCTAAGAAAATATCGCTAATATTGTCATTTCCCCTAAAGTGGAATGGCTTGCTTCAGGAAGTATCCTTTCTTGAATGTCTTAGATCCACTGGCTAGGTGGTACAGTGATTAGAGTTCTGCACTTGCAGGCCTGAGTTTGAATCCTGTTTCAGATACTGACTAGCTGTGTGACAGTTACCTCATCTTTATCAGCCTCAGTTTGTAAAATGGAAATGATGATGATAAAATTTACCTCCCAGGGTTTGTTGTCAGAATAAAATGAGACAGCATGGAAAGCACTTGGCAAAACTTCGAGGGCTTTATGAATGCTGGCTGTTTTTGTTATGATTATTAGAATATCTTCTAGCAGAGACTGGATGAACACTTTTTGGCAATGTTGGAATAGGGATTCTCCCCCCCCCCCCCCGCCACCCCATTATAGATTGGACTTCATGGCTATTTCCTTCTCCTTCCAGTATGAAATCCTGTGATTCTCTGACCTATAAAATAGGGACAATAACCTCTACATCCCCATTTTCATCTGGCTTGTTTGGAGAGCCCAAGGGAGATGGTATCTATAAAGGGTTTTGGAAAGGAATCATACTAGAGATGGCTATTATGAGATGCCTCCACTGTGCTAAGTGCTGGGAATAAAAATCTAAGCAGAAAAAAAGATGGGAAAATATTGGGTGAATCCTCTGGAGAGGATCAATAGAGGAACACAAAGAAGAAAGGCACAGGATAAAGCATTTGTACCAAGAGAGGAGTCGCCCACAGTACTGGATCGAGGCAGAAAAACTGAGTTGAACTCTGACCTCAGATACTTACTCACTCTGTGACTCTGGGCAAGCTAATTAACTTCTGCTTGCCTCAGTTTTCCAATCTGTAAAATGGTTATAATAACAGGATTGTTGGAGGATCAAATAAAAACTTGTGTAAAGAACTTTACAAACCTTAAAATACTGTGCAGATGCTAATTATTGTCAAGTATGTAGAAGAGAATGTAGAATGATGACCTAGCCATTCTTGAACATTACAGGATCTTCAATATGGGTGACTCCTCTCTTGGTACAAATGTTTTATCCTATGCCTTTCTTCTTCATGTTCCTCTACTGATCCTCTCCAGAGGATTCATCCAATGGTTTCCCATCTCTCTCTGTGCTTGGATTTTTATCCCCGGCACTTAGCACAGTGGAGGAATCTCATAAATGTTTTCTGACTGTCCGAAAGTATCCTCTGGGCTTTTGGTGCTTTGTTGAGTCCCAGTTTAGTCAAGGTCAATAAGTATTTTAAAACACTTATCATGTTGAGGCAAACCACAGATCTCAAGGATGGTTACGGCATCGTCCTGCGTTGTGTTTTGCACTTTTAACAACAACGATAAGAGTGTTTATTTCGAGTTTTATGGCTTACAAAATACTTTATACATTTAATCTAACAGAAAGACAATTCCTGCCCAGAAGGGGCTTATATTTTAATGGTAGAAGACGAGCAGGTTCAGAAAAACAAAGGGTAGATGGTTGAGATCCTTCCTCAAAATAGAGATTCTGAGAGAACCTGTGGGAAGAGGGACCGTAAAGGCAGAGGGAGAAGGCAGAGGCATGAAGCATATTAGTGAACTTGAGAGTGTGTAACATTCTGCCTGGCCATCTGTTAATCCTCACTGCTGCCACAGGATTGGTTCACCTCATTTGCTGATCCCATCTCTCCTTAATGATCTCCCTTATGCCTCTCCTTGCAACTGAATGTCATCATTGGAAAGATATTATAGTTTGCTCGGGCTCATCAAATATCTCTCCATTGCCAGGTTTCTGTGGGACCTCTGATTTCCCTAGTCCTAATGAGATAAGTGGAGCAGCTAAGTGGCACAATGCATAGAGTGCCAGGGCTAGAGTCAGGAAGACGTTATTTTCCGGAGTTCATACGTGGCCTCGGACACTTGCTATGACCCTGGGCAAGTCACTTCACCCTGTCTGCCTCAATTTCCCCATCTTTTATCTTTTTTTAAATAACTTTTTATTGATAGAACTCATACCAGGGTAATTTTTTACAGCATTATCCCTTGCACTTACTTTTGTTCCGATTTTTCTCCTCCCTCCCTTCACCCCCTCCCCCAGATGGCAAGCAATCCTTTACATGTTGAATAGGTTACAGTATATCCTGGATACAATATATGTGTGCAGAACTGAACAGTTTTCTTGTTGCACAGGGAGAATTGAATTCAGAAGGTATAAATAATCCGGGAGGAAAAACAAAAATGCAAGCAGTAATTTCCCCATCTTTTAAATGAGCTGGAGAAAAAAATGGCCAACCACTCTAATATCTTTGAAAGAAAATCCCAAGTGGGATCATGAAGAATCAGACATGATTGAAAAATGCCACAAAAATTAAAGATCTAACTCTCTCTACCAGTACAGCTTGGTGACCGCTCTGCAGCTCAGAGTCTTAGATTGGTGTCTGGGCCTTTGAGAATTTCTCTGATTTGCCCAGGTTCTCCCAGATGTATGAAACTGGACTTGAACTTAAATCTTCCTGATTCTGAGGTGTGTGTTCCTCATTCACTATGATCTGTTGCTCCTTTAATTCAAGGCTAGGCAATTCCCCTCTTTTGCCCTCAGTTTTCTTCTCTCTAATACAAGGAATTGAATTAGATGAACCCCAAGATTTCCTTCTGCTCTGAATCCAATGATCCTACATCTTGAATTGATGTATGATGAGCAAACTCTCAGGGTTCTTATAGATACGTAGAATATTTGGAATTGTTTTATAAGTTGATTGGCAAATCTTGGTGGGCCACTCATAAGGGAATCTATTAAAAACACCACTAAGTTAATAGGGACTTGCTGAAAGGGGAATAAGTTCCCCATGCAAAGAGCAAGTCAGACCTAAGCAATCTCTCCTGAGCTGAGTGTTTGTTTCACTCTTCGTCCTGAGGACCTCTATGATATACTGGAAACAAAACTTGATTTAACATTGTGAAGACCTGGGTTAGACTTCCTATGTGGCTTGTGATTCTCCTCAATGCATCTGATTTCTCTAAATATCAGTTTCCCTATCTAAAAGGTAAGGGGGAGATCACATTAACCTGGATTCCTCAAGCTCCACAGGAAGATTTCAGGGGAATTGTGAATTTGGACCAGAAAACAATCACACCTTTGTTTTTCACCAAACTCAAAATATAATTTACAATTTCCTTCGATTATAAATTTAAAAAATATTCCGGGGGGAAACGACAACTAGGTGGTATAGTAGATAGAGCACCAGCCCTGAAGTCAAGACTCCCTGAGTTCAAATCTGGCCTCAGACACTTAACACTTCCTAGCTGTGTGATCCTGAGCAAGTCACTTAACCCCAATTGCTTCAGCAAAAAAAAAAAAAAAATCCTGAGAGGGTACGTGACACAAACTCCTGTCCCTGGTAATCTCTAAAGTCCCTTTCAGCTGCTATTTTCTACCCCTTCTAGTTCTAACTTCCCAACTTAGCTTTCATATTCCAGGTTCTAAGTTCTAATATTTGACATTCTAGAATTCTTTTGACTTGGCTATTTTGGCTTCTAACATTCATCAATCCAAAGTCCTCCCCCCCCCGACTCTCTGTGTTCTATATTTTCCCTAAATTCTTAGATCTATCCTATATTCTCTCTTCCAACACTCCAAAATCTAACATTCTTTCCTGCACGCACATTCTGTATTCTGATCTCCCAGATTTCAGATCCCTTCCAGTTCTAAATTTTATCGATGGAGGAAAAATAAGAGCAAGGGAAGAGGCACTTATGTATTTCAATTTGCATGTGCAATCTCCTTCTCTCCCCCCGCTTCTCATTACTGAGAAAGAGTCACATGCATTGCTCTTTAAACTTTCTAATAAAATTTTCCTTTGGGCTGAGGCTGAACATGGAAAATCTTGCCCCTGGGGAGGTCTATTTATTTCACACCACCAGTGTCCTCCTTCTCCTGCAAGATCTGGGTGGCTGCAAATGGGAAATTGCAATGGAAACTTTTAGGCTGATTTCACCAATGTCTTTGCTGCCCCAGATGCTGAGGGCAGGATTTCAGTGCCACGTTTTGTTCCTTTACCTCTGAAAGTGATGCAGCTGCTTCCCTAAGCACCCAGCTGCTGGGCTGTGCTAATAATAACAAAAAAGAAGTCTGTTTTTCTTTACTGATTAACTGTCTCTGGTGCCTGGATTTTCCCTTTACTACACTGGTGCCCGAGGAGGCCACAGATGAACTCTCTCCTTCCCCAAGTCAGGGAAAGATGCTTCTTACGTCAGGGAGTGGTGGAAACAGGCCCAGGCTGGGAGTCAGGAGGCTAGCTTCTAATCCTGGCTCTGCCGCTAACTTGCTTGATGACCCTGGGGAAGTGGGTGTAGTGGAAAGAGTGTTAGATTTGTAGTCAGGAGACCTGGCTCTGAATCCCAGCTCTACCACTTAACCCGTGTGGTGGTGGGCAAATCATTTAACTTGTTAGAGAAAGTCTCAGCTTTCTCATCCATAAAATTAGATGACCTCGGAGTTTCTTCTTGCTCTGAATGTAGGAGCTTAAACCTCCTTGTGACTTAATTTCCCCAACCGATTGAGATAAAGCTGTAGTTGCCCATATGGCATAATCGATATGGCCGTATGGCAATAGTCAATTGACTTTCAGGAAGATGAGTCTCTTTCTGATTCCAGGCAGAAAGATTCATCTTCTTGAGTTCAAATCTAGCCACAGACACTAGAAATCTGTCATAATATGTCATAACCTGTCATAATGTCAGACACTTGGTAGTTTTGTGACACTGGATAAGTCATTTGACCCTGTTTGCCTCAATTTCCTCATCTGTAAAATGAGCTGGAACAGGAAATGGTAAATCAGTCCAGTATCTTAGCCAAGAAAACCCACAAAGGGGTCACGAAAAGTTGGATGTGACTGAAAAATGATGAAACTTAGGCTAAACACCACCAAAGGAACCTTTTGTTTAGATTTTGATGAGTGTAGGGAGCTGTCAACGCGAAATCCATCAGTGCAGATTGGTAACATGTTTGGAACTTAGTCTTTCAAGCTAATTGGGTACCCAAGAGGTTAAATGACTAGTCCATCCATAGTTTGGCAGCTACTCAGTGGCAAGACTTGAATCTTCCCAGCTTTCAGGATTACTCTCTTATCTACTAGTCCAAGCTTCCTTTCTAAGGAAACAATGGTGGTTGTATAGATACAATAAGAATAGTAGTAGTAGTTGTTGTTTTTTAGTCATGTTTGAGTCTGGGATTTTCTTAGCAAAAATACTGTATCATTTCTTTCTCTAGCCTAATTTACAGATAAGGAAATGTAGGCAAACAGGGTGAAGTAACTTGCCCAATGTCACACAATTACGAAGTGCCCGAGACTAGATTTGAACTCAGGAAGAGGAATATTTCTGAATACAGGCCCCAGCACTATGTCTCCCGTGCTACCTACCTGTTCCATGATGATGATAAACTTTAAAGAGAGATTTTCAACTTCCATCCCTATAGATCACTCCATGGTCCAGCCTCTCTAAATTGAGTAGAAAGAGATGATATCTTCTCACATCTTTTTTGGGGGGCTACATTATTTCACAGTATTTATTTTAATTGTTTTGTAGTTGATTAAATTGTGTTTTAAACTGTTCACACACATTCAGTTCACGGGGGCTCATGATTATCTAGGGAGAGAGTTATCATGAATTTCAATGTTCATGTTTTACACATAGGGAAACGGAGACTCAGAGAGACAGGTGACTCCTTTTCACAAGTCAGAATTGTGGAACTGGAAGGGACCTTAGAGGCCATTGAATACTGGTCTCTTTCACTTTCAGAAGAAAAAATTGAAACCCATAGAGTTGAAGGGAGTTGTTCAGGGTCCCCCATGGAAACGCTGGGATGTATGACTCTATGACTCTACATTCAATGCCCTTTCCATTTTTCCCCCCTTTTCATACTGCCTTGTCTGGGCTTTATGACCAACTTGGGAAATGTAGAAAGGAGATTAATGGGAATAGCTCACATTTACCTAATATCGTAAGATTTATAAGCCAATTTCCTCCTAATAACCTTGCAAGCCAGGTGTTCTACATGTTGTTAATTCTATTTTTACAAAGAAGGAAACAAAGCTCTAGAGAGCTTGCTTCTTTTACTCAAGGTCAACATAGCTAGATATTTCAAGGAGGCAAGATTTGAATCCAGTTCTTTCTGATTTAGTCCCCTAGCCATTATACCAATCTGCCTCTTTTGAGATAATTTTTTCAATTGTGCTTTGAAATGCTGAAGTATTACTTCAATGTCTTTTGGGGATTGACATGTTTTTTAAGTTTTTTGGGTAACTTTGGATGCCCCTATCCAGGGTGCTGAACCTGGCCTTGGCTCCCCAAACCTGCAGTTTAAACATGACTACTTGAATATGCAAACTCAACCATGAAATATCTTATCTGATGATCCTAGTTAAAAGTAGACTGGAGAAATCAGGCTGGGCATGCTGGGGTGCTGACACACAACCCCTCTTTGTATTTTGATTGGATTTCTAGCCCTTTACTGAAACTGTTGGGGGTATGTTAGTTGGTCAATCAGTAAACATTTATTAAGCACCTACTGTGTACTAGTCATTGTACTAAAATCTGGATATACAAAAAGATGCAAAGTAATGACAATAGCTAAACAATTATATCATGCAGACAGTCTTTATGTGGGAGACCCTAGCTTGGTCAGTCATTCCTTGGCTTTGTGGACAGGTCAGACACTGTATCTCTGGCGTGGATTTAGGGCAATAGGCATAGTAGTTGTGTGACCATAGGGAAGTCACTTAATGTGATAGATTCAGACCCCAGCTTTGCAATGTTTTAGATGGCTTGGACAACTCTTTTAAGATGTTTCTGTAGACCTCAGTTTCCTCATCTTTAAAATGAGATAATTGGATTAGATATATCTGGCATTCTTCCTAGCTTCCGATCTATGTTCCTATATGGTGTTAACTGCCCCAAACCTCAGTTTCCTCACTTGTACAGTGAGGATTACAGATTTGTATTACCCAGCCTGCAAGATTTTACATGGAAAAATGCTTTATAAATTTTAAAGTGCTATAGAAATGTTCTATTAATAAACATTTCTTCATATGTGATAAGGAGATTAGATTGAATGACCTCCAAACCTCCTCCTAGTCCTGACATCCCCTGTTCTAAGGCCCCTCCCAGCCCTGACATCTCCTGTTCTAAAGTTCCTTTAATCTCTGACATTCTCTAAGGTTCCTCCCAGCTCTGACATTCCCTATTCTAAAGCCCTTCCACCTCTGACATTCCCTGTTCTCAGGCTCCTCTAGTTCTGAAATTCTGTAATTATAGGGAGTTCATATTCAGTTTGATTCAATTTAACAACCCCTTTGGGAGAAATTGGTGGCAGCTGCTGTTCTAAGCAGGACAAGTGTGAACTTGGGGGTAATATTCATAACTGATCTTTTAGGAAGTTTAACAGAAGCTTCTTGTTGCTGCTGGCTTTGTTCCCTGCCCTTTCCCTGTTCTGTAACCCATCACTTTCTGTAGAGGCCCTTACTGTCACCCCAGATCCAGCACCACCCTGTTTCTAGCAGATCCCAATTCAGCCTGGACTGGAAGTGTGTTGGGGAAGGAGCCCTAGCCCAGGAGTCAGCCACTATGAGTTCCTAAGTGAACTCTCTATTGTCTAGTTTCCTTTTCTGAAAAATTGAGGACTTTGGCTTAGACAACCTCGGAGATCTCTTCTGGTTCTGAATCTGTGATTGCAAGTGCAAAGACTAAGGGGACCCATTGAAATGAACCCTTTAAAAAGAAGAAGCAAGGAACTACCAAGATCATGTTTCAATACAGCAAACCCCCCAAGGAAAGTAGAGACATGATAGAATTTTGACTATAAGGCTAAATATCATCAAAATTAAAATCATTTCATGTGAAACTTTAGTCTTTTGAATCATAAGGTAAAAATCCTTTTTAATGTGCTGGGAGAGAGGACATGTCCTCCTTTTACTAAACATCTGGGAGCCTAAGTTTGAAACAAGCAGCGCAGGGTCCCCTGGGGCCGCCCCTAAGCCTGGCCTGGCCAAACTCCAGCCTAAAAATAGCTGAAATGGTGAGGTCTGATCCAAATATAATGTCAAGGGGCCACCAGTGCTTGGTGTCCCCAGGATCTTCATCACGATGGTTTCATTAAGCCAGAAGGGACCTTAGAGATTGTGAGATAGGGAGGGGGTTTAGAACAGGGAATGTGGGAGCTGAGGGTGTCTTAGAACAGGGAATGTCAGGCTTAGAAAAAGCCTTAGAATAAACAATATCAGATCTGGGAGGAAACTTAGAATAGGGAATGTCAGGGTAGACAAGGGTCTTAGAACAGGGGATGTCAGAGCTGGGAGCGGGGTTTAGAACAGGGAATGTGAGAGCTGAGGGTATTTTAGAATGGGGAATGTCAGGCTTGGGAAAGGCCTTAGAATAAAGATCTGAGAGGAAACTTAAAATGGGACATATCAGGGCTGGGAAGAGCCTTAGAACACAGTTGCACCTCCTATGTAGGTCTCAGTTTCCACCGCTGTAAAAGGAAACTAGCAGGACTGGATGGTGTGCCCCATTCCCTCCACCTTCCTTCCTCTCAATCATATACTTTTGTACTAGTTCTTTTGGGCAGTGGGGTTGGGGATACATGAATACAGCTGCCCCCACATGGTTCTTTGGTATCTTTGGTTGCTCAAGGAAACAAGCAAAGACAATTGGATGGATACCAAGATCCTTGTTCTCAAGCCCATATATTGTTGGTGTGTGAGTATTGGGGAGCGAAAAGGTGTGTAGAAAAGGGCTAACCAAGCTCATGTTGTCAGCAACTTTCCTGTGCAAATGGCAAGACTGTGTCTACCCCTGAAGAGACAGAAAAAAGGAAGAAAGAAAAGGAGAGTCCCTGAGACAGAGGAGAAGTGATATGGATGGGGAGGGGAATATTTTAATGGACAAAGGGAGGTAGGCAGTCAAAAGCTCTTGAATATAAGCATGTATTAAGTTCCGACTGTGTCTTATATTAACTCATTTGATTCTCATAACAACCTCCTGGGAGGTAAGTATGATTATCACCTTCATTTTACAGTTGGGGGAACCGAGGTAAACAGAAATTATGTGATTTGCCTAAAGTCACACAGCTAGTAAGTATATTCAGCTAGATTTGAACTCAACTCCTGGCCTAGCACTCCATTTATTTTAATGAATCTCAGACTTTTTTTTTCTTTAGGAAGAGGGGCACTCTCCTAATCTCTTCAGAGTCTTCACATATTGCAGCATTCTATAATACCATTTTCTTGAGTTCCTTCCCAGATTATTTTCCAGTATATTTTTCCATTTCATTCTAGGGCCTGGGCTATTTAGGCATCTGAGATTGTGGAGTTCCTCCCCCTGACTACTTCTATCTAATTTTCAATATTGTTAAGTAATAGAGCTTCAGAAATTTTCCTTCCATGAGACTTTCTTTTGGGCTAATAATAGCTTACACTGTTCAGGCTTTCCCACTTCAGATATTTCTCTGAAATTGTCCTTCCCTCAGTTCAAACACATCCTCCCTCTTGGGGGGATCTTGGGGACAAGCTGGGCCAAAATGGGCCAGGGCTTCTCCTCATACCAAATCTGGTGGCCTCTTTCTTTCTTTAGTGATTTCTCTTTAGAGATGAAGAGACTTTATAATTTTTTCTAGTCAGACTTCTGCATTTTATATAAAACTAGGTTGAAATCTACACTAGGGAAGTGACTTGTATAAAATCCCACGTCTATCTCAAACCTCTTCCCCATCTTACAGAAGAGAAAACTGAAGTCAAAAAAAGAGAAAGTGACTTGTAGAAGATCTCTAAGTAGTAAGTGTTTAAGGTTTGGGGGCCATTTTTATTTTTTTAAGTTTTTTTTAAAATTAAAATTTAAAATTAATAATAGATTTTTATTTTTCAAAATACAAGCAAAGATAGTTTTCAACATTCACCCTTTCAAAACCAAATTTTTCTCCCTCCCTTCTCCCTACCCTCCTCCCCTAGACAGCAAAGTAATCCAATACATCTTAAACACGTGCAATTATTCTATACATATTTCTATATTTATCATGTGGCATTAAAAAAAAAGATCAAAAAGGAAAAAAAAATGAGAAAGAAAAAATCAAGCAAACAACAAAAAGGTGAAAATACTTTGTTGTGATCCACATTCAGTCCCCATAGAACTCTCTCTGGATGCAGATGGCTCTCTCCATCACAAGTCTATTGGAATTGGCCTGAATCATTGCGTTGTTGAAAAGAGGGGGGCATTTTTAAAATGAGGGTAACAGAAAGAAATATTGGGTTTCAGGGCAGTGGACTGGTGTTAGACTAGGAGATATAATACTGACCTATTAGCAAATAGAGACTTAGTCATTAGAGAGCTGGTTTTGGAATTGTATTCAACTTTGCCTGTGTTATACATTGCTTATGTGATACTGGGAAAACTACTTAATCCAGTGGGAGCAACTTTCTAAGTCTAAGTTTTTAATTTTTTTTAAATTTGAAAACAACCAAGGGCAAGTGAGTTACTCAGCATCATACAGCTTAATAAGTGTCTGAGGCTGGATTTGAATTCATGTCCTTATTCTAGGACTGGTGCTCTATCTACTGTACCACTTAACTATCCCTTACCTTTAAATGTTATGAAATTAGTTTATTAATTGTAACCACACTAGATGTTAGTCTTTGAGGTTTAGGATGGGGTGGATTGGGGCTAGACTTGTGCTCTGGGTGGGGGCCTGAGTTTGGGAGCAAGGGAGGAAATGAGGTATGTATAAAGTCGGGGTTCTTTCTTTCTTTGGCTATAAGCACTCTATAGGTAACTGGGATCTGTTGCTTGATAATTGCTGATGCCATCAAAGATAAAGGCACAGAGAAATGGGCAGATAGAATGGAACACTGTGCAGCGCCTGAAACTAAGCTTCCTTAGTAGAGGGGTATCCTCACCAAGAGCTCTTCTGCATTAGGGAAATAACAGGTAAATTTTATTTATTTATTTGTCCAAAATTGTACCCTAGACTAGCATTTAAAAAGCTCTCTAACATTTGTGGAACACTTAACCAGCATTTGAGTCTCACAACTATTCTGTGAAATAGGTACTAGGCATTCTTTTTCCCATTTTATAGGTGAGGAAACTGAGGACTCAGTACATTAAACCACTTACCCAGAATTACAAAGCTGGTAAATTTTAGAAGTGGAATTTGAACCCAGGGACAAATACAGTTCTTGTTACACTTCCAACTTGCTGCCATTCTGTGATCTGCGTGGGCGTCCAGGATTGTCTTATGGTCCAGATGGTGAGCCAGTGATCTTTCCACTGTGCACAACCTGTATTTGAGATGGTTTCAGGCAGGGATCCTCAAACTTTTTAAATAGTTCACTGTCCCTCAGACTGTTGGAGGGCTGAACTATAGTAAAACTAAAAACTTTGTTTTGTGGGCCTTTAAATAAAGAAACTTCATAGTCCTGGGTGAGGGGAATAAACATCCTTAGGTGCTGCATTTGGCCCGGGGGCTGTAGTTTGAGAACCCCTGGACTTTCAGGATACTTTCAGGTGGAGCTTCTCCACTATGGGGAAGAGGAAATGGAGTTGTGACTCAAAGAGAATGTGAACTTCCAATAGCCAAAGATTCAGGTTGAAAAGGACATTTAATCAGATGCCTCAATTGTACAGATGCAGCTGTAGGTGCAGAACTGGGAAATGACTTTTCTAAGGTCACACAGATAGTAAGACACAGATAGGATTTGAATCCAAGTCAAAATACTCTATTTTTTCCTACTATCTTATTTTGATCTGGTTAGATGCTAAGGTTTATTCAGTTAATGTGTGTCAACTTTTTTAGCTTCTTTGGCTTCCTACAAGTCTTCACTAAAATTCCCTATTCTGCAAATGTCTTTCCCATTTCTCTTTGATGTTAGAAGTTTAGAGATCTCTCTAAAATCACCTTCACCAGAGCCTTTATCTCTCTTGTTGGTACAGAAATTATTTACACGTTGTCTCTCTCAAATAGATTATGAGCTTGGTAAGGTCAGGGACTTGTTTATTGTTTTTCTTTTTATTCCCATACATTAGCACAGTGCCCAGTTTAATAAATTCTTATCCTATCGCTTAGTAGTCATCCTACCTCTATTGCTCAGCAGCTGAAAATGGGAGATAGTAATACTGATGTACTTATCTTACGAGATTGCTTGGAAATTGTTTATATGATTGTTTTATGATTATTATTAGATATGTATCTATATAATAATATATAATACATTTAATAATATGATTATTATTCGAACAAGATAAATAACGATAATATCTGACATTTTGGATTTTCAAACTTTTCTTTTTTGTCATGAGTGTTATAATTTGGTTCTTTCAGATGATCTTCCAGGTGAGGTGATTACTATAGCATAGACCTGATTCACTCCCATTTTTCAAAAGAGGAAATGGAGACTGGGAGAGGCCAATTGACTTGTCCATCCTTCCATATAGAGCAAGTATCAGAAATAGAATTTGAGCTCAGGGTGTTTGGGCTGATGAGTAGCAGTTTTGCAGCATGAGGTAATGGATTAGACCGATCTGGGGTTTGTCCTCTGTCCTCATTTTCCATTTTGAAAATGCACTTATTCTGCCAAAGTCAAAAGTGATTGAGAGGCTGATAGGTGAAGCAGTTGGCGTACTGTGGTAGAATACTCTCATGGGATGCCTCATTACATATATGGATTCAGCCATTTCATTTCAATGATTTCACTTGTGTCCTACTTTTTGTTCCCCCTTCTGGAGTTTTCTTGGCAAAGATACTGGAGTGGTTTGCCGTTTCTTTCTTCAGCTCCTCTTACAGACATGAGGAAACTGAGGCAAATAGAGGGAAATGATCTGCTCAGGGTCATACAGCTAATTAGTGTCTGAGTCTGGATTTGAACTTAAGGAGATGCACTCTTTGAACTATGGAGTTAGCTAGTTGCCCAGATGCAGCCATACCCTGGATCTGTTATCCCCAGAAATGTAATGCATCAATTGTCTTGTATAAAATCACATGCTTTATATTCCATCCTTTCCTTCGGTGTCTTGGTGTACATTGTTTCCTATGAGTTAAATGTACTCCCTCTTCATCTATTCTAGTCTCTTCATTCCTTCAAGGCTCATTTCAGGTATTATATCTTTTATGGAGAACTTTTCTTCCCTGCTTCCCTCTCTCAACTGTTTATTTTCTACCTTTTCACATGATCTTATTTTTACTTTTATGTGTTCATGTACTCTTCTCCCCCTTCCCCTAATTCCTATAAGGTAAATTCTCTGAGGATGGGGGGCTTTATTTTTGTTTTTATCTAGCAATTAACACAGTGTTTTGCATATTGTTGGAATTTAATAAATGTTTGTTGAATTTTGAATCATCAGCCTTTACCCTGGAAATAGTGCCCCTTTGTGGTATAAAAAGATAAAAGGATAAAAATATCAACTCATTAATTTAGCACTTTACAGTTTAGAAATCACTTTTCTCACAACAATCTTACAAAGTAGGCCATGCATGTTTTACTGTTCCCATTTTCAGAGTAAGAAAACTGAGACTCCTAACTGTGAGAGAGTAGGGGCTTGTCCAACAAGGACACACAACTAGTATATGGGTGAGCTGGGGCTAGAACTCAGATCTTCTAAATTCAATGCTTTCTTGTTTTTTATTTGTAAGTCAACAAGCATTCCTTGTTCTTTATTCCCAATTTATCCAGTGTCTGTTTTGTTTGTTTGTTTTTGCCAGTATGTCAGAGTGTAGAGCGGCATATTCTGCCCAGCTCAGGGTTGGGATTTTAGAACTTGGAAGAAATCACTCTTTCCTTTTAGGATTTTGTACCCTCATGCAGCTGCTGTGTGGTACAGTAGGGAAAAAACCCTCTAAACTTGTAAAACCTTTAACATATTTTATTGATATTTATTTTTTTTTCATTGAATTAATTTCTAGCCAATCTAGTGTGAGCCCTCCCTGGTATAATGAGCATTCTCTCCTACCTCAATTTTCAGAACTAGGTCAACTATAGCACAAAATCAAGCAACATTTATTAAGCATCAACTAAGGCTGAACATTGGGGATAGAAAAAGAGGCAAAAGAGTTCCTGTCTTTAAGGAACTTGCAATCTAATAGGGGAGACATTGTGCAAACACATAAACACACAGAGAAAGCAAGTTATATATATATATGATGAAAAGAAAATAATTAACAAAGGGGAAGACCCTAAAATTAAGAGGGGTTGAGGAAGACTTCCTTTAAGTACTTTTAGTTGGTTCTTAAAGGAGGTCGGGGAAATCTATAGGTGGAACTGAGGAGGAAAACCATTCCGGGCATGAGGTTGGGAGACAACCAGGAAAAATTGCCTAGAGAGGAGAGAAGAAGGGTCTTGTTTGTGGAATAGTCAGAAGACTGCTGTCACTGGATTCAAGATTATATATCATATTTCTACCATGTTTAACATATATTGGATTATTTGCCATCTAGGGGAGGAAGTGGGGGAAGAGAGGGAAAATTGGGACACAAGGTTTTGCAAGGGCTAATGTTGAAGAATTGTCCATGCATATGTTTTGAAAAATAAAAAGCTTTAATAAAGGAAAAAAAGATTATATATTGTAGAATAGGGTGTAAGAAGACTGGAAAAGTAGGAGGGGGCTAGGTTCTGAAGGACTCTGAAGACAAACAACATTTTGTATTTGATGCGGAAGTTGTCAGGGAGCCAATGGAGTTTACTGAGAAGGGGGTGACATGATGGGTTTAGGAAAATCACTTTAATAGTTAAAAGGAGAATGGATAGGAGTGGAGAGAAACTTAAGGGAGGCAGATCCACCATCAGGCTAATACAGTAGTCGTAATGTGAAGTGATGAAGGTCTATACCTGAGTGAGGGCAGTGTCAGAAGAGAAAGGGAGCAATACTCAAGAGATGCTTGAGATTTTTTTTTTTTTACTTTTAAAAATGTTTTCTTTTTTCTGTCTATAAATGTATTTTTTATACTTTTTTGGATTTCTTTATGAATGATGTTGGGGAGATACTGCAAATTTCAGATCAATAGGAGTTGGCAACAACTTTGATCTGGGAGATGAGAGATAGTGAGAAATCCAGGATGATTCTTAGATTGGGAGCCTGGGGCCTGGGAGGGTAGTGTTGCCCTCAGTAGTCATGGAGAATGTAGAAAGTGGAAGGTTTAGGGGGAAAGATAAGAAGTTTATTGAGTTTAAGACATCTACTACACATTGAGTTTAAGAAGTCTAATAGAAAGTTGGAGAGGAGAGATTGGAAGATGGAAGAGAGATTGGGTCAAGAGAGGTCATTTGAGAATCATTAGCATAGACTGGTAATTACATCTTTGAGAGTTCATCAAATGAAGTGATATAAAAAGAGAAGGAAAGAAAGACTTAGGATGAAACCCTGAGAGATCTCTATAATTATACCTTATTTAGAGGCTATGATCAGGAGGAGAATCCAGCAAAGGAGACAGAGAAGGCATGGTCAGAGAGATGGGAAGAGAACTAGGAGAGAGAGAGAGACTACTGTCCCAAAAAGCTAGAAAGTATGAAGAAGGATAGAATGATTAACAGCATTAAGGACCAGAGAGAGGTCAAGGAGAAAGAGAATTGAGAAAAGGTCACTGAGTTTGACACCTAAGACCATCGATAACTTTGGAGAGAGCAGTTTTGGTGGAATGATACTGTTGAAAGTCAGATTAAAAGGGGTTAAGAAGAGAGGGAGACGAGAAAAAGTGGAGGTTCACATTGTTGATGGTCCTTTTGAGCAACCATATCCAATATCCTCTCCTTTCTCTCTGCCCAGGAAATTCTCCCTTCTGTGAATAAGACTGGGCTGTAGGATTTGGGAACTTAGGGCTACTAGAGAGGAATGCCTCAAGAATTTGTGTTCAACAGGAGGGTGATTTTAGAAAGGCCTGAAGAGACTTAGATGAACTGATGCTAAATGAAATGAGCAGAACCAGGAGAGCCTTGTATATGATGACATCAATATAAATGACGATCAATTCTGATGAACATGACTCTTTCCAACAATGAGATGATTGATGCCAGTTCCAATGATCTTGTGACGAAGGGAGCCATCTACACCTAGAGAGAGGACGGAGTGTGGATCACAACATAGCATTTTCACTCTTTTTTGTTATTGTTTACTTGCATTTTGTTTTCTTTCTTTCTTTCTTTCTTTCTTTCTTTCTTTCTTTTTTATCTGATTTCTCTTGTGCAGCAAGAGAATTTTATAAAATGTTTATATGTATTGGAGTTTACATATATTTTAACATGTTTAACAAATATTGAATTGCTTGCCATCTGGGGAGGAAGTAGGGGAAAGGAGGAGAAAATCTGAAACACAAGGCTATGCAAGGGTCAATGTTATCAAATTATCTGTGCATATCTTTTGAAAATAAAAAGCTTTATTGAAAATAAAACAAAAAGAATTTGTGATCAATCCCAAAGCATTTATTAAATGCCTGCTAGATACTAGGTGCTATGGGAGGACCTGGGGATAAACCCCATAAAACCAAACAGTTCATGGCAAGGAATTTTTCTTTTTATATCAAATTTATATTTGAAATTTCCATTCATGGCTCCCGGTTGCTTTTGCCCTTTGTGGTCAAGGAGACCAAGTCTAATCCTATCCCTCTTTTATGTCAGTCCCTTAAATAGTTGTAGATAGCTATAATGATACCTTGAGTTTTCGATTCTCCAAGAAAAAAATTCTCCTGATTCCCATTTTATTTTATGATTTTATTTCAAACAAAATTTCCCCAATTTTGCCTTACTGGAGGTGGTTTAGTGTGAATTAGTGAATACATCATCATGTGGAATATTAAAAAAATAAGATTCACTTTATTGCTTTCAAATGCACTCTCTGACTTAGGGGCTCCCTATGACTTTAAGCTCACATGCGTCACGATCAATCCCAGGAGCCTCATCTCCTGAGAAGATTAATATCTCTTTTTGGCTTATTGCCCCCAACACAGGTTACTCCAGGAAAGTCTAATATACTCAAAATATTGTTCCTATTCAGAGTAACTCGAATATGGGTAAAAGAGGTCTCTTATTCTCCTGAAAACATTCAAGGTAATATTTATGAAGCTCACACCACACACACATGGTTTCTCTACTCTTCCACTGGCTAAGTATTGGATATGGAACTAATCTGCTAGCTTTACATTCTGATTAGAAGCCTATGGATGACCGCCTTTCTCCAAGGACTATATTATATCAAGAAAAGCCCTTTTCTCTCTCTAGAAGGTTTGGTTCCTGAACTCTTAAATTTGGAAACTCTTGAATTTGGGATATTCAAGAAGTATTACCCAAGTGTTTCAATTTCTTTATCTAGAAAGCTAGGTTTTGGGGTCACACTGGCTAGTAATCCACCCCATCCCCTTTCCCCGTGCTTCTACACAGGAATTTTGAGTTCATGAATGGCAGAATATATATTCATATGCTCATCATTGCCAGGTGTTTCTGTAGAAAAGCTATCATTACTCCAGCTGTTGCCATCTCTTGGGCCAGGGAAGTCCATTTTGAGATCTCCAATCTCTAACTTGTGCTCAAAAGAAGAAAATAAAAAGATAAAAACATCCAGGAACTCAAGAGCTAGGGAATTCTCCTCTTGGGCCATCTGGTCACTTATACCCACCCTGAAAAGTGACTGTATTGCCACTGATTCCTCTCCTCTCTCCCTAAATACAGATCCATTTTCTTGCATTTTAGTCTATCTTCAGAAAGCTTAGGTGATAGAACAGTGTGTCAGCAAGGAAAGGAGTAGTTCTGATTTTAGTCTTCACAAATGGTTTATCTTGAGTTCTCTATGTTGTGTTATTGAGCATCTGCTCATACTTGAGGAAAGCTCTCTCGGATGCTTTCAAAGAAGGGGAAACCCTTTATAATCTAATTAGTTTGTCTCCTTAAATAAGGACTGAGAGTGACTTTTAAAAAAATCTCCATGTGTTATCAAGATGTTTTGGGCATTAATTCTCATTTCTATAGTGATGTTAAAATTTGTGAAACTTCCCAGAAGGCATAGTGGTTGCATATAGAATAAAGCAAAAAGGACTTTGCTTCAAATCCTACCCTGTCCCCTTACTTACTGTGTGTCCATAGGCAAATGCTTATGCAATTCTTTGGTATTTCCTATTAGATGATAGAAAAGTGACAGTCTGTACTGATGGACAGATTCCCACAATGGTGACATCATGGAACCATGAAATAGTAATGACCTTGTAAGGTGGGAAGTGTGATTATTATCCCCATTTTATAGATTATATATATATATATATATATATATATATATATGTGTGTGTGTGTGTGTGTGTGTGTGTGTGTGTGTGTGTGTGTGTGTGTGTGTGACTTGTCCACAATCTTAAGGAATTTGATTAGTACCCCCTCCCCTGACTCCCAGTTTCTGAGAGTTCTATGCACTGTACATCTTGCCTTTCTTTTTAAAAAACCGAGTCAGCTAGGTGGCTCAGTGGCCCTGAAGTCAGACTGAGTTCAAATCTGACCTCAGATACTTAACGCTTCCTAGTTGTGTGACCCTGGGAAAGTCACTTAACCCCAATTGCTTCAAAAAAACAACAACAAAGAAATATAATCCCATAATTTCTACAACACATGATCAAACATTATTTTATTGTATTATTTTTTATTATTACATTTTTATTAAAGCTTTTTATTTTCAAAACATGCATAGATAATTTTTCAACATTGACCATGTATTTCAAATTTTCTCCTCTTTCCTCCCACCTCCTCTCCTAGATGGCAAGTTATCCAACATATGTTAAACATGGTAAAAACATAAGTTAAGTCCAATATAGGCACACATGTTTATACGATTATCTTGCTGCACAAGAAAAATCAAATGAAAAAAAAGAAAAAGAAAATAAAATGCAAGCAAACAACAAAAAGAGTGAAAATGGTATGTTGTGATCCAGACTCAATTCCCACAGTTCTCTTTCTGGGTGTCTCTCTCTTCATCACAACATTTTAGAACTGACTTCAGTCATCTCACTGTTGAAAAGAACCACATCCATTAGAATTGATCATTGTGTAATCTTGTTGTTGCTGTGTCCACTAATCTCCTAGTTCTGCTTATTTCACTTTACATCAGTTCATGTAAGTCTCCTCAGGCCTCTCTAAAATCATCCTCCTGATCGTTTCTTATAGAACAATAATATTCCATAACATTCATATCCTATAGCTTATTCAACCATTCTCCAACTGATGGGCATCCACTCAGTTTCCAATTTCTTGCCACTACAAAAGGCTTCCACAAATGTTTTTGCATACAAACATTTATTTTTAAATCAATTTTATTTTTAGTTTCAAATTCTAACCCTCCTTTCTCACCCTCTTTTCCACCAAGAAAGAAAGAAAAGCAAATTCCGTTATAAATATATACAGACAAGCAAAACAATTTCCCCATTAGCCATATCCAACAAAACAAAACAAAGCAAAAAACCTCCTTGATATACCCATTGAGTCTTTCACTTGGAAGCAGATAGCATGTTTCACCTTCAGTCCTCTGGAACTGTGGTTAGTCATTCTTCCAGAGTTGTTTGTCTTATCATATTATTATTGTGTAAATTGTTCTGGTTTTACTCACTTAACTTTGCCTCAGTTTATACAAATCTCCTTATGCTTCTCTGAAACCATTCTTTTCATCATTTCAACCATTCTAGGGCAGGCAATCATCTCATACCTAGATTACTGAAATACTCTGCTGGGGAGTCTGCTTTTCTCAAGTCTCTGCCGATTCCAATCTATCCTCTATTTGGTGATCAAAGTGATTTTCCTAAAGGGCACATCCCATCATATTACTCCTTTTTCAATAAACTCCAGTGGCTCTCTATCACTTCCAGAAGCAAATACAAAAATCTGTATTTGGCATTCAAAGCCTTTGATAACCTAGCTCTCTCCCATTTTTTTATACAGCTTACACCTTATTTCCCAACAAATACTCTTTGGGCCAGTGATGTTGGCTTCCTTGCTATTCCATGAACAAGGTACTCCATCTTTCAACTCCAAGCATTTTCTCTGGCTGTCTTCCATCCCTGGAAAGCTTTCCACCCTCAACTCCACCTACTGGCTTTCCTGGTTTCTTCTAAATCCCAACTAAAAACTCCTTTATTCCTTCCTATAAGAAGCCTTTCCCAACTCCTCTTAATTCTAGTGTTTTCTTTCTGCTAATTACTTCCTTTTTATCTTGTGTAATACAGTTTGTATATATATAATTTTTGCTTTTTTGTTCATTCTATTAGATTGTGAGCTCCTTGAGAGCAAGTGCTGTCTTCTCTCTCTTTTTATATGCCTCACACTTAATACAGATCAATGCACATAGTAGGTATTTAATGAATGTTTCTTGATTGATTATAATTTCTTACAGAACACTATTTGAGCATAATTCATTCAACCATTCCCCAATTGATGAGTACTGCCCCAGTCTCCGATTCTTTTTTTTTTTTTATTTTTAATTTTTAATTGTAGCTTTTTATTTACAAGATATATACATGGGTACTTTTTCAGTATTGGCAATTGCCAAACTTTTTGTTCCAACTTTTCCCTTCCTTCCCTCCACCCCCTCCCCTAGATGGCAGGTTGACCAATAACATGTTAAACATGTTAAACATGTTAAAGTATAAATTAAATACAAAATAAGTATACATGTCCAAAGAGCTATTTTGCTGTACAAAAGGAATCGGCCAGTCTCCAATTCTTTGCTACCATGATATACGCTGCTAGAAATATTTTTGTATATCTGAGCCCTTTTCCTCTTTGATCTCTTTGGGGAATAAGACTAATAGCAGTATTTCTGGGACCAAATATTGATTAAGTATTAACCCTGGGAATGTTCTGTGATCTATCCCTACTTACTATGCATTTCCCCATCATCCTGTGGCTTGTAATTTTGATTCTTTGGAGGTTTTGGTATTTTATGATTCATCACATTCCATCTCTTGAAACAATATTGGGGTTAAAAAGTTATTCTTTTGTTTCAGAGAGAAGTTTGAGGTCATTAAAAGAAATGTGCAGTTTCCAAAACACCATCTAGCCTTCTTTCATCTTCCTCTTAATCTCTGATCCCATTTGCTGGTCCATCTGTCTTAACTGTCCAATATTTATACATTAATTCTAGAGCCTGTTCATCTGATTTTCTATCATAGTCTGGAAAACACACATTTTCATCCTTTTCATCTTTCCTCTGTGGATAGATTGCCCATTTTTGAAATGATTATGGCTTTGCGATATTCCAGGCTTTGCAATGTTCCAGGGCTTGATGCAATCAGCCAAAACAGGAGATTACGGAGAACCTTGTTATTTATAGGGAATCTCCCTTCTGTTTGTCCTCTGTGTTGTACATATCCTTCATGGTGCGTGAGAGTACCTGGGGAGCATGTGGCCTCCTATTGGATGTCTCCATTAATGTTAATAATCAGAAGATCATCAAGCAAAGTTATCCAAATTATTAATATCTTTCAGGGAAACCTGTATGATTTTTACATGTGTCCAAAAAAGAAATGTAATGAGATCTTGTAACTGCTATACCTTTCAGTCAGTCAGGTTACTGTAAAAATGAAGAAATGGCAAAAACTTTATCTAATGTAACAATTGTGTTAATATTCTCTTTTATGATGAATGTATCTTGATTTGTACAAAGAGATAAAGAATGTCAATTAAAAAAATATTATGTCTATTCTTGCCTAAAATTCTTTGAAAGGGCTTTAATTTTAAAAAATGGAATAGTGGCTTCAAAAACTCCCAGGTGGTCAGCTAAATGGAGTAATAGATAGGGCAATGGCCCTGGAGTCAGGAGTACCCGAATTCAAATCTTGCCTTAGATACTTGCTGAGCAAGTCATTTAACCTCAATTGCCTCCATCCTCCCAAAAAAAGAAAAAAAATGGGGCAGCTAAGTGATGTGGTGGATAGAGAGAGCTGGCCCTGGAGTGAGGAGGAGCTGAATTCAAATCTGCCTTAGACACTAGCCATATGATTCTGGTTGGAAAGAAAGAAAGAAAGAAAAGAAAAAAGAACAAAAGAATAAAAGAATGGAAGGAAAAAGGAAAGAAAGAAGAAAAGAAAGAAAGGAAGAAAGAGGGAAAGAAAGAAGGAAAGAAAGGAAGAGAAAATTCCTAAATGAGAAAACTCCCTCTACTAATGCAGGATGGCACTTTTTCCTTCACCACTTACATTAGAGAATTACCTAGAACTCTGGGATATGAAGTGACCTGCCCAGATTCATACTGCCACTGAATCAGTCAAGACTTGAATCCATGTCCTTCTTGCTTCATGGATAACACTTTATCATCACACCATGCTGTTTCTCAAAAAAAAAAATCTGCCCAATCACTTCTCATACCATGTGCAAACATGCCTTCTGAACATGAGAACACCATTCTCCCAAAGATCTTTCTCAGAAATAATAATGGGGGCCAATGAGATGATAGTTACTGAAATTTTGTCAGTTGCCTTCTTAGGACCTTGCAGGGATCTTCATGATTTTTTTTTTGAGCATGTGATATCCATGCCTCTATCAGATATCCATCCCTCAGTACCCTCAGAAAGGGAGGGCCCGCAGCATGGACTTTCTAGGATAGTATCTGGTCTGGTCCAAATATTACTTCCTGTTTTTGTTTTCTTGAGTTGCAGGGCTGTGACATTAGATAGTAAACTTGATTATACTATATGAATAAGTTATTGTTATTTTTCTTGTTATTATTATAAATAATAATAGCAAGTATAAAACTTGGTTAGTCCTGAGAACATAAAATGTTTGATCTAAGAGGTGTCTTAGAAATGGGAAGGTATAAGGTTGGAGGGGATACTTAGAGAATATCAGAGCTATTACACATTGTCACAACTAAAAGATTTCTTAGAACAGAGAAGGTAGATGTGGAAGAAACTTTAGAATTTAGGATATCAAGCTCTTTCTCTCTGTCTCTGTCTCTCAATCTCTGTTTCTGTCTTTCTGTCTCTCAGTCTCTGCTTCTGTCTCTGAATCTCTTCTCTTTTCTTTCTGTCTCTCTTTCTCTGTTTCTCTCTCTCTCTCTCTCTCTCTCTCTCTCTCTCTCTCTCTCTCTCTGTGTGTGTGTGTGTGTGTGTGTGTGTGTAAAAAACATCAAAACAGAATACCAGAGCTTGGGGGAACCTTAGAACATAGAGTATAAGAACTGAGAGGGTCTTAAGAAATAAAATGTCAGGGTTGGGAAGAACCTTAGAACAGGGAATGTCAGAGCTGGGAGGCAGTTAGAACAGGGAATATCAGCTCTGGGAGAGGTCTTAAGAAATATAATGTCACTACTGTGAAGGACTTTAGAGAAAACAAAAGGCAAAAGTTGTAAGGGAACTAATCTCTAGACAGAGAAAATAAGGATTAAAGAGAGTATAAAACTATTGAATTAATGGCAGAGCCAAAGCTAGAAATGTGGTTTCCTACCTTCCGATTTAATGTCTTTTCCATTAGAAAATTCAAAAAGGCAATGTGGCATCTAATGTTGGTTTTGGATTCAGAAAATCCCGGGTATGAATCCTCAGACCCTTATTAACTGTGTGACTCTAGTTAGTTACCAAACTGTGCCCAGCCTCAGTTTCCCCAGCTGTAAAATGAAGGACAGTAATATCTGATTATCTGACCCTATAGACTCCTGTGAGCCAGAGCCCTCCAGAAATGTGAGCTGCTGTTGTTTCTCATGGGTTCCCTAGTGCAGAATCAAATTTGCATGCAGATGCAAATGAGCTAGTTGCTATCAGAGTGAGTGCCTCCCCATTCCATCCCCCCTTTGCTGGTAGTGGCTGTCAGCTGGCCTCTGCCAGAAAGCTGGATGTTCTGACAACGGTTGCCCTGGCAACCTCTGGGTAGCTCTGGGCCCCTGACTGCAGGAACCCTGGCTGCAAGATCCCGCTATTTTATTCCCATCTCAGGTGTTTGGTAACTGATACCCACTGGGTTCTCATTTGGAGGTACCCAGGCCAGGCTGGGCCACACCCTTGGTAAAGAAAAGCCAGAAATGGGCAAGGCCTCCAGTGTGAAGAGAAGTGAGGGTTGTTTTAGTTAGTCCCATGTTCATTTTTATCTTGTAGGATGAGGACTGTGGGACAATTTCCTAGTAGTAAGAGCCAGATGGCATGCTGTCTGCAAGTTACTGTTAATTGGCAGGTAGGACCAATGGGCATTCTCTGGGGCAAGAGTGATAGTCCAAATGTCCCACTGGCATCTTACTAACATCGGGAGAATGCAAGGAAGGCCTCCTGTTCTGCTGAGTGGAAATCATGAGAACTAGAATTACAGAAGATAAATTGAAAGGAATATTCACCTTGATTGAGATCCTAGATTCACCAGACGTTTGTTTGTTTGACCCTGGGAAACAATACCGAGTCCTCTGTATTTTGACTTTCATATACCTGAAGGAACTAGGGATCTTTCATCTAGAAAAAAAGCAAAAATCGATCATAGCTGGCTGCCTTCAAGTATCTGAAGATCTGCCATTAAGAATTTGTCTTTCACTTGGCCTCAGAGCCTAGAATTTGCAGCAGTAGGTGAATAATGTAGAGAGAGAGATTCTCCATAAGGAAATTAAAAATAAAACAACATTATTGTGGTTTGTTATAGAAGGGATACTTGCCAGCGACTTGGATACTAGCCACTGCTTGTGGCTATGTTGTTGAGAAAATTTCAAGGAGGACATGGACGGGCTGTTGAGCCCAGAGGTTGTAGCCTACTTCTGCTTGGTCCCAGAGGGCTAAGTGGGTGACCATTGCAAAGAAATAGAGTTGAATTGGATAGAAAGAAGCACTTCTTAGTCACTGGAGCTGTCCATGGTGTCCAGTTGAAATCGGCTGCCTCAGGAGGTGGTAGGATTCCCCCTTCCTCCAAATTCCCAAATCAGCCCCACTGGACCTTTTCAAATAAAGGCTGGGTGGCCACTTATTGAGTATGGTATAGAGGTGATTTTTTATTCAGGTACTATTTAGTCCCAGTGGCTTTTGACCCCCTCCACCTTGAAAATTTGTATGATTCTGTGATGCTGACCCAGTCATTTTTTATTGCACCTTTAGTGCTGATTCTCAGGTCCAGTGGGGTCTAGCTGTGGAATCCCATCTGGGCAAGTCACTCCACCCCACTTTGAGCCTCAGTTTCATTATCTTTAATACAGAGATATTAACAATACTTGCACTGTTTACTACCCAGGAGGGTTTTGAGTAAAACATTTGTTTAATGATGATGATGATGATAATGATAATACCCAATCTTTATATAGTACTTTAAAATGTGCTTGGTGCTTTAGTAAGATTTCATTTTATCCTTAGGACCTTTAGAGGTAGATGCTCTTATTATCGCCATTTTCTAGATGAGGAAACTGAAGCAGATTTGCTTCGATTCACATACGGTTTGAGGGAGGATTTGAATTCAATTCTTTATGACACCAGATCTAGTGCTCTAGCCACTGTGCCATCATTAGTATTCATTATTACTCTTCCAATAGAATCTAAACCAACCCATACCTGACTACTAATTCTAGCTAGCATTTACACAATAGTTTAAGGATTGCAAAGTGCTTACACATATTATCTCATTTGATCCTCACAACAACTGAGGAGGTAGGTGCTGTTATTATCACCCATTTTACAGATAAACCACTTTTTATCAATTATCAATTTACTTGATAAATCACTTAACCCCTCTCAGCCTTAGTTTTTCCATTTTACAGATAATATAATAATATAGATGTAATATAGCCATAATAATAATATGTTATTATTACCTGGGCACTGAGAGGTTAAGCTACTCAAGGGTATGTGGCTAATATAGTTGGAGTCAGGGCTCGAATCTAGATCTCTAATATATGCTTATTATTGTGCTTGTTATTATGACTGTTATTATCTTGGTTTAGATCATGAGAGAAAATCTCCTCATCTTGTGTCAGGGGCTTAAAGAGGGCCATTTAACAGATGGAAAAACTAAGGCTGAGAAGGGTTAAGTGATTTGTCAAGGGTCACAAAGCTGGCAAGTATCTTTTCTATAACAAACCTTAAAGTATTATCTGTGCTGATGTGACTTCTTGTGGTCATTTTCATCATCCCCATCTTCTTGTCTACACCAGTGATTTCATTGACTTAGGAAACTCCTGGTATGGAATCTTCCTCTACCAATTCCTGCTTTGCAGTTGTCAGTCAGAGAGGATGAACTAGATCAAATTAAACAAATTGCCTGAGGTCACACAAACAATATATGTTAAGGGTAGGACTTGAACCTCTTCTTTCTGACTCGGTGGCCAGATCTCTATTCATTATGCCTCACTGCTAATAATTGTTGTCTTTGGTCAGTCCAACTTCTTCATGACTTAGTGGACCACATTATCCATGGTTTTTTTATTTTTAATTTTTAAAAAGAAATTTTTAATTAAAAAAATTTTGGCAAAGATACTGGAATGCTTTGCCATTTCCCTTTCCAGCTCATTTTACAGATTAAGAAACTGAGGCAAAGGAGGTTAAGTGCCTAGGGCCACATAGCTAGTGATATTGTAATGATCAATAGTAATATATAATAATATAATATAAAATATTATGTTATTAATATATAATATAATAATATATGTAATATATCCATAATAATAATGTTATTATTACCTGGGCACTGAGAGGTTAAGCTACTCAAGGGCACGTGGCTAATACAGTTGGAGTTAGGGCTCGAAGCTAGATCTCTAATACGTGCTTATTATTGTGCTTGTTATTATGACTGTTATTATCTTGGTTTAGGTCATGAGAGAAAATTTCCCCACCTTGTGTCAGGGGCTTTAAGAGGGCCTATTTTTAGCTCTGTCACACGTACTGCCAGTTAAATTTTTTTCTTGATTATGCAGCTAAATTTACTCTCATGTTAATACAAAGTCCAGTAATGAGCAGTGGAAGATGCCGGCCCTTGATGGATTGGAAAATTTTCCATCCACTATGGAAAGGACTCTTCTGCCACCTTGTGGCCAGTTGGGAAACTTCAGCTTTGGGGGAGAGAGACCCAGATGCATAGGACCCAGCCTGGAGACACAATTCTGAGGTCTCTTTCAAGTCCAAATACAGCCTTAGCAAGGAAGGAGAGGCCGACTTGTACATCAGAAATAGCACCGAGGACTTCTGTTCAAATCTCATCTCTGGGGCTTACCGCCTGTGTAAATTGGGTGAATCATTTCTTCTCCCTGGACCTCAGTTTCTCTCTGTAAAGAGATGATGGCACCTGAACTTCCAGGGCTACCATTAGGACTACAGGAAAACAGATAAAATGTTCTCCTTGGTTTCTTCATCTTCCATTTTCCATTGGCTAATGAAAGAATCAATGGGACAAAAGATTGAAGTGTTTATTATATGTCTTATTGTGCTCAGCTCAGGGGTACAAATAGAAAATTAGACAGACCTGTCCTTAAGGAGCTTCTAGTTTAATGGGGGAGACAGTACATGTAAAGTAGTAGCTGGCAGAGAAGGATATTTTGGCTTAGAAAGTAATAGGGATAATAAATAGAGCTCAGTTCTGGGACTGGATTTTAAGGCAGGGTGGCATAGTGGAAAAAACCCAGCAAACCAACAAGCAATTATTAAATACCTAATGTGTTCCAGGCTTCTAAAAGCAGTCTAGGGGAAGCCTGTCTTGCAGCTAAGAAAATCTGGCTTTATGATATTATTAGCTTTCTGACTCTAGGAAAGTTCCTTAAACTTTTGATATTCCTAGGCAAGTTTCTTTTTTCTTTTTAATATTTTTAAATAATAGCTTTTTATTTTCAAAATATATACAAAAATATTTTTCAACATTCATCCTTGCAAAACCTTGTATTCCAAAAATTTCTCCCTCCCTTCCCTTTCACCCCTCCCCTAGACAGCAGATAATCCAATATATGTTAAACATATACAATTCTGCTATACATATTTCCACATTTATCATCCTGCACAAGAAAAATCAGATTGAAAAGGAAAAAAATGAGAAAGAAAACAAAAAGCAAATAAACAACAGCAGCAACAAAAAAGTAAAAATACTATGTTGTGATCCACACTCAGTCCCCATAGATTCTGTCTGGATGCAGATGGCTCTCTCCATCACAAGTCCATTGGAAGTGGTTTGGAATTACCTTGCTACTGAAAAGAGCCACATCCATCAGAATTGATCATCACATAGTCTTGTTTTTGTGTACAATATTCTCTTGGTTCTACTCATTTTACTTAGCTTCAGTTCGTGTAAGTCTCTCCAGGCCTTTCTGAAACCAGCCTACTAATCGTTTCTTATAGAACAATAATATTTCAACATTCATATATTATAACTTATTCAGCCATTCTCCAACTGGTGAGTATAAACTCATTTTCTAGTTCCAGGCAATTTTCTAAGATTACAAGTTGTAAAACAGGTGGCTAATTGATTTGATGGAAGGAGTTTCTTCATGGTAGAGTATATGTCTAGATTGGGCACTATTTTGGGTGCTGACCTAAGACCACAAAACAAAACAAAAGCCCATCTGAGTTAAAGAGCTTAATCTCTATTGGGAAAAACATGTGGACAGAAAATAAGTTCAAAGCTATTTTAGGTGAAGTACCAATAGCAGAGAGGTAGCTGGGTGGCAGTGGATAGAGTGCCAGGTCTGGAGTATGGAAGACTCATCTTCTTGAATTCAAATGCAGCCTGAGGCACTTACTCGTACTCACTCTGTGATACTGGGCAAGTCACTTTATCCTGTTTGCTTCAGTTATTTCAACTGTAAAAATGATCTGGAAAAGGAAATGGTAAACCACTATGGTATCTTTGCCAAGAAAATTCCAAATGAGCTCACTAAGAATCAGACATCGTTGAACACTATAGACTAGGAACTGAGGGGATCAGAGAGGGCTTCATAGAAAAAGTGGTACCCAAAGAAGGCTTTGAAGGGAGCTAGAAATTTTAAAAGGTGAAGGTAAAGAAGGAAAGCCTATCAGGCTTGGTATAAAAAAGAACAGGGTTTAGAGTCAGGAGACCAGTCTCTTATTTTGGTTCTGCTATTAACTGTCTGACCTTAGGAAAGTCATTGAAGCTATCTGAGCTTCAGGTTCCTCATTTGTTAAGTAGAGGTAATAATTTGTGTAGTGCTGATCTCACAGGGGAATTGTGAGGGAAATATTTTCTTTATGTATTTGAAACCTCTGGTACACTGAGCTATTTATGATGATGATAATAATTAGCATTTATATATCACTTAAAAATATGATCACTTTTGATCCTCACAACAAAGCTGGAAGGTAGTTGCTATTGTTATCTCTATTTTTACAGAAAAGGAAACCGAGGCAGATAGTGGTTGAGTGACTTTTCTGGGATCACACAGCTAATAAGTTTCTGAGACTGTATTTGAACTCATGTCTTTTTGCTTCCAGACCCAGTCCTCTGTCCTCTGTATCATCTGTCTCTTAATACATTGCCATTGTTGCTACCGCCATCACTGCTACCACCATCACTACTAATTTGCTTAAACCTAAAAATAAAATTCAGCCTTTCTTACCTCACTGGCTGCTCTCAAGGGCTACTTGAGTAATTTACCTGGTGCAATTAGACCTTAGCACATAGCAAGTGCTTAAATGTTTGTTTAATCTTATTTATTTATTTGCTTATTCATTCATTCATTCATTTATTTTTATTCTAGCTTTTTATTGACAGAACATATGCATGGGTAATTTTTCAACACTGACCCTTGCAAAACCTTCTGTTTCAATTTTTCCCTTCCTTCCCTCCCACCCCCTCCCCTAGATGGCAGCAGTCTCATACACGTTAAACATGTTAAAGTATATCTTAAATACAATATATGTATACGTATTTATACAGTTCTCTTGTTGTACAAGAAAAATCGGATTCAGAAGGTAAAAATAACCTGGGAAGAAAAACAAAAATGCAAACAGTTTACACTCATTTCCCAGTGTTCTTTTGCTGGGTCTAGCTGGTTCTGTTCTTCACTGATCAATTGGAATTGAATTGTATCCTCTCATTGCCGAAGATAGCCATTTCCATCAGAATTGATCCTCATATAGTATTGTTGTTGCCGTGTATAATGATCTCCTGGTCCTGCTCATTTCATTCAGCGTCAGTGCCTGCAAGTCTCTCCAGGCCTCTCTGAAATCCTCCTGCTGGTCATTTCTTACAGAACAATAATATTCCATAACATTCATATACTACAATTTCCCCAACCATTCTCCAACTGATGGGCATCCATTCATTTTCCAGTTTCTGGCCACTATGAAAAGGGCTGCCACAAACATTTTGGCACGTACAGGTTCCTTTCCCTTCTTTAATATCTCTTTGGGATATAAGCCCAATAGTAATGTTTGTTTAATTTGACTTGTTTATAATCCCTGACTTTGATACATAAACTAAATGTAACTTCTTGGTAACCATGGGCTGTCCTTGGCAGCCTTGTTTCTTCCCCTTGGTCTGGGATTTTTCTCCATTGGTTGATGCCCACTGACTGGTGAAGTGACCCCACTCTTGCCTTTTGCTGATTGGTCAGAGAGAAGATGATGAGACAATGGAAATGGGGAATTGGATATCTTCTGTTCATAGATTCATAGATTAACAGAGCAAGAATGGACCTTAGGGATGATCCAGTCCATGGGTTCTTATCCTGGAATCCACAGATCCCCAAGGTGTTCATGGATAGATTTCAGGGAATCCATGACCTTGGGATGGGAAAAGTTTATGTAGTTATTTTCACTGATTTCTAATGGAAATTTAGCATTTTCTTCAGTTATGAATACAGGCAGTCAGTAATATAGGCATCCCGAGTCTGCCAAAGAGGTCTTTGACATTAAAAGGTTTAGGGACACCTTATCTAGTCCAGCTCCTTCCATTGTCCAGGCCTTTCAGCTCTGCCTTCTGGATTTTGCCTGATGGATGATTTCTTAGTGCTCCATTGACTCCAGGATGGTTTATCCTGTATCTCTGACCTTGGCCAAGTGTTGGTTTCTGATCCCTTCCTGTCTCACAGTCATTACTTACTAGAAAGAATGATCAGTATCCTTTCTTTATTTTTTATTCTTACTCTAGTCTCACCTTGACCTCCTCAGAGAATCCTGTGCTCATTTCAAAGTTAAGCTTAAGAGTTACTTCCTATAGGAAGTACATCCTGATTTCCCCCAACCTCAGAAAAGATTGTCAGGCTACTTGGATAGATTGAACATCGTCACCTTATGTGATAAAAATTCTGTGATACTTTGCATGTATTTAATATTTATTTTTAGTGTCCATGCTGTTGCCCCCAATAGAAAGCAAATTTCTTGAGGACAGGGATTAATTCTTTATGGTCTGTATATCCTCAGCCCCAACTCACTTCATGGCACACAATAGATACATATTCATTGAATAGATAGATAGGCAAATGAATTACATGGAATTGGAGGAGAATATCAGTATAGTCTCCCTATAGATAATTTTTAGGGTAACTGTTTTTTCCTTGGAGAATGGTTGCATTGGAGACTCAGTAAATGCCTGTTCATCTCTGTCTCTGTCTCCCCACTGAAAATCTGAGAAAGAACAATAGCTTTGAATGAGATCTCAGATAAAATAACTAGGTAAAAATACATAGAAGTTAAACTGGACATAACATAAAGATAGTCAAACTTTGATATACTGTGTCTTCCTAATTATTTAGAGGCATGATGGAGACTGTAGGGGTGGAAAATTCAATTTAATTTAACTAACATTTATTATTCAGCACCTGCTAGGTATAATTCATTTGCTATTTAGTCATTTCAGTCGTATCCAACTCTTTGTGACCCAATTTGGGATTTTCTTAGCAAAAATATTGGAGTATTTTAAATTTTCTTCTCCAGCTCATTTTACAGATGATGAAATTGAGGCAAATAGAGTGAAGTGACTTGCCTAGGGTCACATAGAGAGTAAGTATCTAAATTTGTATTTAAACTCAAGATGATGAGTCTTCCCGATTCCAAGCTCAATGCTCTATCCATTATAGTGCCATCTAGCTTCCTGAAGTATAATTCAGTGTAACTTTGCTTTTCTGAGTGTTGCCTTTGGAGGGTTCTAAGCAAAGACTGCATGGCCATTTGTCATTCATGTTATGCTGAGGATTCTTGTTCATATAGGTATCAGAACAGATGGTCACCAAAGTCCCTTCCCATACTTCAGTTCTACGATTTCATTATATATATATATATATATATATATATATATATATATATATATATATATATATATATATATACACACACATATATACATACACATATACTTAAGGCTTTATGCTAGAAACAAAACAGGATTCATTCTCAGAGAAGAATCAATATTACAAAAGGACAAATTGAAGTTTGGTATCCGGAAAACTTCCTAATATGTAGAGGCAGCTCGATCACAAACAGACCATTGGACTTTGAATCAAGAAGACCTTAGTTCAAATGCTGCCTCAAGCACTTAGTAGATTTGTGACTCTGGACAAATTACAGGTTCTTCTAGCTTCAGTTTCTTCATCTATAAAATGGGGAAGATAAAGTACCTACCTCACATGGTTATAATGAGGATGAAATTGGATAATGTATGTTGCTTGAGTGGTTCTCAGTGGTTCAATAGAAGCTTGGAACATAGTCAGCAATTAAATGCCTTAGGAATTTGTGCTTATCCTGTTCCATCTAACACTTTTATAAATGTCTTGAGATAATAACAGAAAACATTCTGTAAATTTTACTCATATAATCTCTTGTTTTTAGAAGCATAGCAGTTATATTTATGTAAATTTTACATATATAAAAATGCTTCATGAACTTAAAGTGCTACATAAATTCTAGCAAAGTTTCCCCAGAATGGAATGGATGTAGTGGGCTTTTCTTCATTGGAGGTCGTTAAGCATAGCCCATATTGCCCATTTGTTGTGAGTGTTGGGGAGGAGATATTCATTCAGCTATTGGTTGAACCAGATGCCTTCTAAAAATTTTCTGCCTCTAAGTTTCTAGGATTCTGAGCTTGCATTCTATACTAGAGACAATGTGCTGTATTGAAAAGAGTCCTGTATTTGAAATCATGTGATATGGATTTTCTAGGAAAATTTAAAGATGGAGAGAGCTCTCACTATGACAAACACATTTCCCCTTCAAGGAGACAAAGAGAGAGGGACCCTGTATTTTTCTTCTTCTAGCATGGATTACTCCATTATCGAAACAACCTCCTTTTGGACGTCCTCTCCTCAATGCTCTCCTCCCAGTTCTGTTTAGAAGACCTTTTATTTTGTTTCCACCATTATCATTGTCTTCCTTCTCCCAGTACAAAACTGTAAGATCTTGCAAATCCACAGTTTGAGAACTGTGTGCTATATTTTATCACTTTGTATGGAAACTTGTACTTAGTAACAGTTTATAATTCAGTGTACTTGGCATCCTCATTTTACTCCACATGAATCATTAGACAGAGAGTCCTTGGATATCAGAGAAATTCATTTGACCTCTCTACTTCATGGTTTGCTAAAATAACAATAAAACATTTTACTGACTTGTATTTGAACTTTAGTAGAGAGTATTTTTTTAACCATGGTGATTACATCTAGTGCCTTCCCTCTCACTGATTACCAGTGATTTATCCCTAAGAAATCTTGCCTGTTGTCTCCCTCATTCATTTGTGAGCTCTTTGAGGGCAGGAACCACCTTTTACCTTTTTTGTATATCCAACGTTTGGCACAGTGCCTGGCACATGGGAGGTACTTAATAAATGTTTATTGACTGAATCTAAGCATGCGAACTATTTGAGGAGTTGAAAACTGCTTATCTTTCCAAGGCTCTAGATTTATGCTTTTTATTTTCTTCATTTAAGTAAAGAATCTTTATTTCTTTTTATCCTGGTTATTTTTGGCTGTCCTCCCCAGCCCTCCATTAAGTTCAATCTTGTTCACTATGGTAAGCACATTATGGTACTGTGGTAAATGTTGGGGATGTATAGAAAGGCAAATGACAGTTCTTGCCCTCTAGGAACTACCAGTCTAATAATGGAAAGAAAAATGCAAGCAACTGTACATCAACAAGCTACAGTCAAGATTAATTAAAGTCAATCAACAAAAGGAAGGAGCTCAAATTAAGAGGGATTGGGAAGGCTTACTGTAGAATGTAGGATTTTGGATGGGACTTAAAGCCAACTTGGGCAGCCAGGAAGTGGGAGCCCAATGATTCAGGTTGGTTCCCAGGTTGGTTCCCAGGTTGGTCAGGCAAAAAATGGATAGGATCTGGCATTATGGGAAGAAATACTCATAATCATGACATCATTGGTCCAGTAATTTGAGTATGGCATTAGATGTCTATCCAAATATATTTTGCCCACACTTTTCACTCTTCTCAGGAAAGCTTGTTGAATAAAGAATTTTGCTGTTGTCTGACTCTTTGTGATCATATTTGGGGTTTTCTTGGCAAAGATACTGGAGTTGTTTACCATTTCCTTCTCTAGCTCATTTTCCAGATGATGAAATTGAAGAAATAAAATTAAGCAATCTGTACAGGATCACATAGTACATATCTGGGACTAGATTTGAACTCAGAAAGATGAATCTCCTTGCCTCTAGTCCAGGTGCTCTATATACCGCACCATCTGAATAATGAATACTTTCTCCCAATACTTTGAATTTTGGGTTTTATCAAATTCCGGACTGTGGTACACATTTCCTTTCAATTTTTGCTTGTCTAGAATACTCTACTGATCAGCTTTTCTATTTTTATCCAAAGATATTTTTAGTGACAAATTACAATATGTAAGTCTACACATTATATAATAGTCACTTATAAAGTCACAAGGTAGGTCATTTTTCCAACTAGGGAACTGAAATTATAGTGAATTCTGAATAAATGTAGTTGGAGCCACCAGGCTTGACAGCATGAGATGGGGTATGGTATCATATAAAGTCATAGAATGAGGAATCAGAAGGTGAAGTTTCCCAGGGTAAAAAGGGAGCATAAAGGACACGAGAGCAGTCTTTGATTATTTGGAAGATAATCACATAGATGAGTAATAAGAATTACACAAGAAGGCAAAAAAAAAAAGCAGGAATGTAACAGAGAGGTAAACTGAGGCTTAATTTCAGAAAAAAATGCTTCCCAACCACCAGAGATAGTCAAACTTTAAAAGGAAGATAGTTCCCTTTCCTTGAGATCGTTGAGAACAGACTGGACAATCACTTGTTGCTCATGTCATATTTGGGATTCTTATTTGTCTATAGGTCGGAAAGGAAGACCAATGAAACCCATTCTTGCTCTGAAATCTTGTGATTTTATATAGATTGCTGAGGAAGAAATGCCTTCTTCAGTCCATTATGTTATCTCTTCTCTCTCCACAGAGCAAGCTGGTTAAGTACTTCAGCCGCCAGCTGTCCTGCAAACGGAAAGTGGCCCTCCAGGAGCGCAATGCCAAGCTCGAAGGCTTCCCCCAGCTTCAGCACTGGTTCCGAATTGTGGATGTGCGAAAGGAAGTCATGGAGGTAAAAACCGATCTCTCATTTTCCACCACACAGAACGCTTAAGAATGTGACATGTTTTTCAAAGGTGAGCTGATATAAGGCTAGGACACATAGTGAATGCATTGGAAGAGCGAGGATCCCAAAGAATTGTGACTGGCTAGAACATGGAAGCCAACTGTATGAGGAAAATAAACAGGGGTAGATTTAAGATCTTTGTTTCATGGGTTTTCATGTTCAAAGAATTAATTTTTAAGTAGCTAATTGATAGGATCTATCTAATCCATGTGTAGTTATGCAGAGTCAAAAAATCTGGAAAGAAAGCAATTAATATGCATTTATTTAGTTCTTTCTGTATACCAGGCAACTGGGGATACAAAGGCAAAATGAAACCATCTCTGTCCTCAAATGGTTTGCATTGTAGTAAAGAAGCCCTCTCTTTATTTTTTATAGGACACATAATGAAAAGCTGCTGGTGAGTTTGGTTTACGTTGCTGGAAGGAATACCCCCAAAATCATAGAATTCAGAGCTGAAAGAGCTGAAAGACCTGGAAGTTGCTTTAATGACTGTGTTTTTTTTTAAAAGCAAGCCCTTGTTGTAGCACATCTGACAAATGGCCATCCAATCTCTGCTTTAAAGTCCTGGAGAAGGGGAACCAGGTGTCCTAGGGTAGTAGCTTTCATCATAAAGAAGGTTTTCCTGATTCTAGTCTCCATTGTCTTCCTTGTGAATTCTCACTGCTCTGGGGCCAATTAATTCAGGTCCTCTTCTGTCTCACAGACCCTTCAAATTCTTGAACTCAGAAAACCGTCCTGATTCTTCTCTCTCCCTGTTTCCTTAATCCATGCTTAAATGGCAGGGGATCAACCTTTCACCATTCTGACTACATCTCCCTCTCAGCTTGTTAATGTCCTTCCTCCAATGTGGCTGTGATTACAATCCAGACATTCCTTTGTCTATAATGTCTTTCACTCATCAGAACTTTTTATTTCCCAACTTAATGTTCCCAACAGTGAGGGATGCAGGGAAGGGATCATTAGCCACATCATACAGATGAGACTCAGAGAAGGACTGGTTGACCTCCTGACTTCCATTCAGCAGAATTCCCTGTATACCACCAGCAGTATTGCTCTGTTTTGAACTTTCAGCTATATCTGTGGCACTCTTATAGTAGAGCAGCTTGCTAGCTAAGTATATTAAAATCATCTCTTATTTAGATGGAAATCTTATTTAGATAGGCATTTCTCCTAGGGGCACTTAAGTGGCTCAGTGCAAAAAGCTGTACCTGGGGTCAGGGCATAATTTCAAATCCCATCTCAGGTACTTCCAAACGGTGTGAGCCTGGGTAAGTCACTTCATCTCTGCCTCAGTTTCCTCCTCTGTAAAATGGGGACAATAAGAGTATACAAGTACAAGATGGGGGAGGCACAGTTAGGTGGTTGGTCTAAGGATAAAATGTGATTTTATTTGTAAAGTGCTTTGCAAAACTTGAAGCACTATTTAAAGGCTCATTATTGTTATTAATAATTACAAATATTATTATAATAAATAAATAAATAACAATAGAAGAACAGCTAGGTGGTGCAGTGGATAAAACTCTAGACTCAGAGTTCAAAGGATCCGAGTTTGAATCCTGCTTCAAATATTTAGGAACTTGGATGATTCTGAGTCAGTTAACTCCTTGCAGCTGCAATTTCCTCATCTGTAAAGTGGGCATAATAATAACATCCACCTTACAGGGTTGTCATGAAGACAGAATTTCACAATATATGAAAACTCTTTACAAACATAAACAAACTATCCAAATGCAGGCTCTTGGTATTGTTGATTTCTTCAAGAAAGAGTATTTTCAAGAATTGATCAAATTTCTTTCATGTGAATGGAACTCTGCCCTGTCTCCCCCAGATAAGGCAATTTGGCCTGGTGAATAGAATATTTCATTTGGAGTCAGAATGACCCGGGGTCCAGTCTTGTTTCTGGTATTTTATTGAATCACAGAATCTCAGGATTACAAGGGATCTCAGATGCCATCTAGCTTGGTTCATTTCTGAATCAGAATCCTCACTCTAAAATCCTCAGCAAGTCATTATCCAATCTTTGTTTGAAGACCCCAAGAGGGGGAGCTGATTGCTTTTCAGTCAGCCTATTCTACTTTAGACAGCTGTAATTTTAAGGAATTTCTTTTCCTTACATGGAGTCCAAATCTATCTCTTTGCAACTTTCAGCCAATTAATCTGCTGATCAAAAAATATTTATTGAGCATTTGCTACGTCAGGCTCTGTCCTAGGTCCTGGTGATACAAAGACAAAAAATTAATGGTTCCTACTCTCAGGAACCTTATTTTCCAAAGTAGGGAGACTATACATCAAATATATAAGCATCTACAAAGTAAATTATATGAATTAGATACAATGACATTTAACGGGGGTGGGGCATTAGTAATTGGGGGAAGATCAGAAAAGTTCTAATGTATCAGGTGTCATTTGGGCAGAGCTTGAAAAAAAACCAAGGGTCATTCCAAACATATGGGGACAACCTGTGGAAAGGATTAGTGCTGGTTAGTAGAGTGTCATCCTTGAGGAACAGAAAGGAAGCTTGTGGGTCAGTAGTTCTCAGCATCTCAGAACACTAAAAGAACACAGCATTTTGAATTGGAAGGAATCTCAATGGCTATCTTGTCTGAGCCAACCTTGAAAGGAATCCCCACTAAGATGTACCTTTCAATAGTGGTCTGATGTCCACTTGAAGATCTTCAGGGAGACAGAATCCACCATTTCCTGAGGAAAGAGAGCTTTAATTGTTAACAAGTTTTCACTAAAAACTCAGCTTAAATTGGCCTCTTGGTAATCTACTGCTTTTGGTTATAGTTCCTATGGTTCAGAAGAATAAGTTTTAACTTCTTTCCTCTTCAAGTATTAGAAGACAGCTCATGTTTGTCCAAGTATTCTCTTCTTCAGGCTAAATATGTCCACTTCCTATGTTATGGACTCAAGGCCCTTTATTGTTCCATGTGCCCTCTTTGAACACTCTCTGTGCTATCACTATCTTTCTTAAGCTATGGCACCTACATTGGTCAGAGTACACTACATGAGGTCTGCCAAGGGCAGTGTGCAGGGGACTGTGAACTCCCTGTTCTTAAAAGCTGTGCCTTTCTTAATACAGCCAAAGATCTCATTAGCTTTTTGTGTCTGCTATATTCCACTGGTGACTCATATTGAGTTTGCTGTCCAGTAGTCCCCCCACCCCCATCTTGTTTTCAGAACAACTGCCACCTAACTGTGCCTCCCCCATCTTGTACTTGTGAAGCTGATTTTTAAAAAAAATATATCCAAGTGTAGGGCTATATTTATCCCTATTGAAGTTCATCTTATTATATTCTACCCAGTGCTCTAACTTGTCAAGATTCTTTTAGCTTTTGACTGTCATCAAAAATGTTAGCTTTCCTTCCCAGCTTTATATCACCTGCAAATCTTTCCCTACTCTAGTCTAATTTCTATTTAGTTGTTAAAATGATCTTCCTAAAGCTAAGGTCCAATCATGTCATTCATGAAACCTCAAGGCCAAAGCCTTTTATTACACAGACATGGTGCTGATATCTAAACTAGGAAGGATCAAAACAGAAAAAGAAAATTATAGACCAATTTCCCTAATGAATATGGAAGCAAAAATTTTAAATGAATCTTAGGGCCTCCTTATTAAATACCTTGTGGATTTATATGGAAAATCCTGTTTGGTACTTAAAAACCCTTCAGAGGATGATCCCTCTCTGCCTTTCCCATTTTCTTACATTACATTCCACTTCATATGTTCTGCAGGTGAGGGAAACTAGTCTTGCTGTTCCTCAAATAAGACACTGCATGTCCAGATTCTGGGCATTTGCACTGGCTCTCCACCATTCTTGGAACACTTTCCTTTCTTATTTTCACTTCCTTACTTCCTTCAAGTCCATTCTAAAATTTCACCTTCTACAGGCCTTTCCCCAGTCCTCTTTAATTGACTTTTCCTTTATGAATAATTTTCAATTTATTTTCTCTATAGATTGTTTGTACATAGAAGTTTGCATGCCTTTGGTTCCATTAAGCTGTGAATTCCCTCAGAGCAGGTATTATATTTGTTCTTTCTTTGTACCTTCAGTCCTTAGGACAGTTCTTGGCACATACTAGATGCTTAATAGGTTTATCGATTGACTGATTGATAGAAAGGGGGTTAAACAGCACAGAGACAAATGCAGATTCTTTGGGTATTCCAATGAAAACCTGCTACAGTGACCATCAAGCTTTAACAAATATTTGAGTCTGGCCAACTAAAGAGTTCCAAAAGCATTTAACTATATTATCTTCTAACATATCTCTTCATCTTCTCTATAAGACTAGAATGAGATACTTCATCAAAAGCTTTGCTAGAATCTAGGGAAGCTATATCCATGACCTTTCTTCTTATCTACCAGTCTAGTCACCAATAGAAAAGGAAATATTAATCTGGCATGACTTGTTCTTGAAGGACTCAGGTTGGTTCTTGGTAATCACTACTTCTCTTCTTAAATATTAATCCGTCATATCTTTAATGATCGATGCTAGAATTTTGTTAGGAACTACAGCATATTTTGCTTTAAAAACAACAACAATAATAACAACAATAGCAATAATACTTTCCTCTAAAAGAAAAAGAGGAGGAGTGGATTCTTCTTATATTACCCCTTTTCTTCCCTCTGGGAGGCCATGGAATAATGGCTTTGCCTTGGCCTACATCCTTACTGCCGCCTTGATCCTTAGAGACTAGAGATTTGTTTGGAACTCATTGGTCTGGATACAACAAAATTCTTTAGCTAAGAGATTTCCATTTTGCATGATCATCTTGGTTAATTAGATTATTTAAAATAAAAACATTATCCATAAAGTCCAAGCAGAGAGCTCCAAACTCTTGTGAATTCTTTTATAGTTGTCAAGCTCACTGGCCAGTAGTTTGGAGTTTCTGTCTTTTTCCATCTTTGAAAAATTGGGATATTTACTCTTCTCCATTTTTGTGTCTGTCTTTCCAATCTTGTGTGTTAATGATCATTAAGAGTTACCCAGAAATCACAAAGACCATTTCTATCAGGACTGGAGTATATATTTTACCTGAGTCAGATGATTTGAATATGGGAAGGGAGTACTTCCCTACCAACTTACTTATTTTGCTTATAAACTCTCTGTTAAGTTATTTTTGCCAGTCATCTCTGTTTGGTGGAGAAATGCAATGCAACCACTGAGTGATCTAGACTTTTTCCTCAGTTATCAGTTGTCATAGTTCTGTCTACTTCAACCAAAGGTCATATCCTTTTTCTCAACCTTCTCTTCTCCCATTATAATGATGACCCAGTTCCTTTTGGCTGTCTTTAGTTTCTTTCAGCACTATGTCATGCTCTTATATTCATTCTCAGTTATCAGCCTTTGACTTTGTCTTCTCTGCATTTCTTTTTTTTTTAAAGCTTAAGTTCATTGGTGAGTTCTTTATGGGTCCATATTGGTCTTTTCAGACAAATGCCATTCTTTCTCCTCACTGGGATATGTTCCCTTTGGTGTCTTCAGATTTTCGTTCTTGAGCAATATATCTCCTAACCTTCTGAGATCACCTTCCTTTGAAACATTTGAGTCCATTGGAATCCCACATGTTTTCCCTCTGAATTCTTGGAAATCGGAACAATAAGAGGAAGTAAAGAGGTAAAGGGACTTGTTAAAGGTTACTCAGCCAGTAGGTGTTTGAGACTGAATTTGAATGCAAGTCTTTTTGACTCCAGGTTAAGCACTCTGTGCCTTGTGTCACTTAGATCTTTCTGCCACCCAGCAATCTCTCCACAGTGCTAGATGGCTCAGAGCATGCTCACCTCTGCCACTGTCTCTAGAGCTCTCCGTTCTTCATCCTTTCCCTGATTACTTCTGTCATGGGCCAAGAGTCTGCTGGCCACATGGTTTCCTTCTTGCATATTAAAGAGAACCTGTGATCATATCCTGGATCTGCTGCTTCCTGTTTGGTCTAAGACAAAACACCTTTTTATGCCTCAGTTTCTTTATCTGCCAAATAAGGGGTTTTATGGAGAAAAGAGTCAAGCTAATAAGGCAACAGTTTGAGTTCAAATTCATTCTCAGTCTAGTTGTGTGACCCTGGGCAAGGCATTTAATTTACATTTACTTCAGTGTCCTCATCTGAAAAAATACAGATAATAATATCTCCATAATTACCTTCCAGGTGAGAGTGAGGAGCAAATGAGAAAATATTTGTAAAGTGCTTAGCAAAGTTCCTGGCACATAGTAGGTGCTATATAAATATTAACTATCACCACCCCCTCCATCATCATCATCATCATCATCAACAACAAACAAGTATTTATTAAATACCTATTATATCTAACAGACATTTTGCTAAGTCAGGTGTTAGAAATACAAACCAGTTTCTGCCTTGGGGAAACTTATATTATCTTAGAAGATCTCACGATCTTTATGATCTAAATTTTGTGTCTTCCTCAGTGACCAGAACAAGTAGTTGTCCTTTTGGACCAAACTTAGTGGTAAATATATAAAAAATACTAATTGTCTGCTTAGTGAACCAGGATTATTAACTACTGCTGCATCATGATGCAGTTCTTACATCTGGTCACAAGAGGGCAGAGCATTGCCATAAAATAGTTCTGAAAAAGAAACTTCTTTATTGAGGGTAAATTTCTGCTCCTTATGCTCTTCTGCCTGATGGGTTTTCAGTGCTATCTTGATAGTCCAGACAGTCCAGAGTGGGCCAGGCTCCTTGCTTCTGATGGAAATCACTTCATTTCTTGGGGCTTCAGTTTATTCATCTAAAAAATGAGAATGTTAGACGGGATGAGCCCTGGGCTTCCTTCCAAATTCAAATTTTTGATCCCAAAGCAGGCCAAGTGAATCCTCAAGAGGCCTGGCCCATACCCAGAATTCTGCTGCTCTTATTGTCCCCTCCCCCACCAAAATCATCAGCCTAGTTAGGTGATTGTTATATAGGATATAGATCATGAAGGGACCTGGGGGATCATAATAGCTCTATCTTATTAATTTATAGAAGATAGAATCTGAGGGTCAGAGAAGGGGAAGGTCTTGTCTAAAACTGGAAGACCACCAGATTTTAGTTTTTATTTGTTTTTATTGATATCTTTTGTGTTGATATTATCTTCATTATAGAATGTATTCCCCAATCCACTCCTATTTAGTTATCCTTTGTTAAAGAAAATAAATAAGAGAGAAAAAAGACATTACAATAAAGCTAACCAACATATCAGGCCAGACTAATGGTACACGTGGTAGCATATACCTGCAGTTCTCAATCTGTTCCTGCAAAGAAGAAAGGGAGGGAGCACTTAATTTCAAGTTGGAGGCTCAGACTGGAATCCTACTGAGCTCTACCACTTAGTAGCAGAGTGACCTTGTGTAAGTCATTTATCCCCTAGAGAAATGATCTTTAAGGTCCCTTCCCATTCTTCTTAATTTAATTCACCCAAAGAACATGAAGCCCCTACCTGTGTTATTTGAACTAGGCAAATAATAGAGAGATGAAGATTAAGACAAAGATTAAGATCTCATGTAGCAGCTAGGGATGCTGTGAATAGAACTATGAGTATGGAGTCAGGAAGACCCAAGTTCAACTCTGGCCTCAGATATTTACTAATTGTAAGTCACTGGACAAGTCATTTAACTTAATCTGCCTAAGTTTCCCCAATTGTAAAGTGGGGGTTATAATAACACTCATTTCTCAGAGTGAGGAACAAATAAGATATTACATAAGAGCATTTAGCCCAGTGCCTCTGCCATGTTTAAGAGACATAGTTTTTGAATACTCAGCCATTTTACTAGTAATGCTAACATTTTATTAATAAAAGAGCTCAGTGGCACTCTCAAATGACAAAGCCTATATTACCCTCATGGTGGTGGACTTATAGTTTATATGCCCTTGGAAGAGTGGGTGTTCCTGGGGATGACAATCAACTCTGATTGGTTTACAATTAATGAAAGAGTGAATATTACAATGAAAGATGGGCCATATTTCAATGAGGGTCTTGAGATAAGTGAACCTGAGCATTTAAATCCTGGTCAAAGAGACTTGTCAATTTCCATATCGCCTGTCTGACAAAAGTGAGAATACATATTTTCCCAGAATATTCATCGTAAAATTTCTTTACTGTTTTTGATTAATCTTAACCTGGTTACATCTTTGAGCAAGAATTCCCATACTGATTGATTTGTAGAGGAGGAGGCAGAAAAGGGAAAAAAAAACCTTGGTTTTTAACTGGTTAATAATTCATTGTTAAATACAAGAGAGGAATAATATTTTCTTTCACCTGACACATAGTAGGTGATTCTAAATGCTTATTGCTTCTTCTTTCTCTCTCCCATATTTTTGTGAACTAAGATTCTCTGATTCTAAGTCTAATACTTTTTCTATGATACCATGCTGCTATGTTAGGGGTGTACCATGTGCAAGGCTCTGTATGTTACGAGGGAAAATGAAACAGTCCTGCCTTTAAGTTGTTTGGACACTTGGACAGGAAGGACAATTGAAATCCAACAGAGTCTCAAAAATGATGATGTGAAGAAGAATATGATAAGAACAAAGCAGAAATCCAGAAAAAAGATATTTAGGGAGGGAGAGATAATTTTTAGTGAAAAGAAGAAGAGAAGTATTCACAGAGGAGGTTGTGAGCAATGGAGAGAAGTTGCAAAGAGCTGATTTAGTCTTGTTGTCAGGGGGAAACTTCCTAATGATAGCTGTCCTGAAGTGGAATGGATAATGAATTTTTTTAATCACTGAAACTCTTCAAATAAAACCTAGAACATCTAGCAGGGATATTGTAAATTAGGGATGGGGTGGATGAGCTTCTTTCCACCTCTGAAATGCTGTGGTTCTGAGAAGGGACTTGTTTGAAGTCATGGATGACAGCAGCATGGTTTAGATAAGAGTCCTGACCCTGGAGTCAGAATACCTTAGCTTAAATCTTGGATACTTGATGCTTTTCTGACTCTTAACAAGTCACTTAATTAACCTCTGGAAAATTAGGGAATTGGATGTTATGATCTTTGAAGTTTCCTCTAAATTTGTGATCCTATGGTTCCATCTCTTCCCTTATTTATAGGCATGGGGACCTCTGTCTTTTATGAGATATTTGCCAGTCTTACCTTCTACTGTTCCAATGGCTTGATCTTTTTCTCATTTCATCATACAGATGACAATCATAGAATTAAGGAGGACCATAGAGGTTGTCAAGTCCAACCCCTGATTTTTTTAAAGAGAAAATTGAGGCCCACAGATATTAAGTGACTCGTCCAAGTCTGTGTGAGTTATTTAGGGACAGAGCTAATATTCAAATGCAAGCGCTTGGTCTCCAAATCAAGTCCTATTTCAAGTATACAACATTGCCACTATCCAGGTGTAGCAAGCATAGGCTTTGGAGCTACTCTCCCAACTTCTATTTGCATTGGAAGATCAGTTTCCCAGAGGGCAACAGATACATCTCCCCTTAGGATTCTAGAAGTAGCCCAAAATGTTGGAGATGATTTTCTCTTACTGTAGCTCATGAAAATTAAAGTGGGCTGGTATGATTTGATTGATTGATGCAATCTCTCCATCATCTTTACACACCTTTACATGCAACAAGTATTTATTAAATGCATGCTATGTGCTAGACATTGTGCTGAGTGGATAGAATACAAAGAAAGGCAAAAACACAATCTCTACCTTAAGATAGAGATTTTTCTAGAATTGGGTAAATTCAGTGATAATAATATCTACCTCAAATGGGTGTTGTGAGATCAAATAAGATAACATGGACAAAGTACTTTGCAAATTTTAAAGGACTAAATAAATACAAGTTATTATTATTATTATTATTATGTGGAAGGTGGTCTTAAATTAATAAATATTCATCAATTATCTACTTCACACTAAGCCCTGTACCAACTCTTTGGATGATCCAGGAGCTGAACTCAACAACTAAGTTATGATGACTGGGGCTTTCCCCCCAGGGTTCTGATTCTAGAGGGCATTTGGAATCCTTCAAAGTTTAGAAATAACACTTAGCAAGAACGTTTAAAACTATTAAGTTGTCAAATGGACTTCTTTTTATTCTCAGTGGCAAACCCCTAGTCAACTTTTTCCTGGCCCTGTCCTACTTCCACTTGTCCAGCAATAATCATTCTGTCTTTTCCTGGTTATGGTTCCTAATGCTTGCCTCTCCTGAGCATGAAGATTCCTAGTTAGAGCTCTTTATAAGAAAAGTGTAAACTATGATCCCTGTAATCCACAAATTTATAGTCTATTTTACTGGTGTTCTCTCTTTGCTCTCAAGGAAATCACGCCAGGTCAGCTGAGTCTTGAACAGCTTCTGGAGATGACCGATGAGCAGGTGTGTGAAACAGTCGAGAAATACGGAGCCAACCCAGAGGAGTGCGCCCGTCTCAATGCCTCCCTCTCCTGCCTCCGGAACGTCCACATGGCAGGTGAGCCAGGGCCCTGAAGTGGTTCCCTTTTTCCTACCTCTAAGGACAGAGGCCACGGTAGGTTTTTTTGAGCAGGTCTATTATGCTATTGATTCCTTTTTCTTCTCTGCCTTAAAACCCCAAGGTGAGATGAAGCTATGTTTGCCCTGTATATATGTACAGAGTAGAAGCAGAAGGAGAGGAGGAATTGGAATGGAAGCAGAGGCAAAAAAGTTTGTTCAAAGTGTCATTGTCAGACTTGAAATGCCAGGATAGTAATTGTTGATGTCTATTGGGGGTATCCAATCCATCTGGGTCTCTAGGATTCCTGTGTACTATCGTTGGCATTCTCAGGTGGAATCTAGGTATAAGTCATGTATTTATTAGAAGTTTCAATGAAGGCATAGATGGAATGTTTGCAGAGGACACACATTTTGGAGGGATTGCTACCCTGCAGGATGTCAAGATTCAAAAAGTTTGTGATGGCAAGAACAATGGGATGAATTGAATAAGATGTAATTGAATAGGAATAAATGTAAATTCTTACATTTGGGTTCAAGAAACCAACCTCAAAAATATGAGATGGGAAAGAAAGAGTTACCTAGCAATTATGTCTGAAAAAAAGATTAGTAGATTGTGAGCTCAAGATAAGTCAATATGGTATAGTGTGACCACCAACAAAACCAATGGGATCTTCTGTTTCACTAAGAGAAGAATAATATTCAGACGCCTTAGTCCTGTTGTATTCACCAATAATCAGAGGATAGTTGGAATATTATGATGGGTTTTGGATTCTAGGATGTAGGATCGCTGATAAATTTGGAGAGCATCAGAGGAAAAAAGTCACAATGGCGAAGGGTCTTGAATATAAGTCATGGGAGAATCTGAGGATATTTGGTTTAGAGAAGGGAAGGCTTTAAGTGGAAATAGATAATAGCTGTCCCCAAATACTTGAAAGGCTATCATGTGAAAGAGAGATTAGGCTTATTTTGTTTAGTCCTTTAAAGCAGGAGCAGTAGGTGGTAGTTGAAAACATGATTTTGGACTGGACATCAGGGAAAATTGCTTAATATAAAAATTGTCCCAAAGTGAAATGAGCTGCCTCAGATTCCCCTTTTAGGAGGTCTTCAACCTCCTTTTCAGATCCCTTTGAACTCTGAGATTCTGTTATTTCCTTGATTCAAGGGAGAGAGAGTTTTTGCCTCGGGCTGTTTTAGTGATGCATGGTGTAATAATCATTTGGTATTGTTACATAAATTACCTCAGGATTGAAGTGAGAAGAGGAATATAAGAATCATCTCAAGTGATAAAGGAAAAAGAGGAGAGGAATGGAGACAAGAAAACAAGAATCACCTATCATGTTTTTATTCGATTTCATTTAGAAAATACAAATACCCTAATATGTTCAAGGTGCTGTTGATTATCCTGCATTCTCAAAGAGGACCATGAGGTCAGGAAGGTGATTCATGACTTGCAAGTGAATTGGATTTGAATTGGATTTAAGTGAGAGAGGGCTGGGCGAAGTCGCTAGCTTTACTTTCTACTTTGGAGCCTTCTGTGTCCAGTGGCAAGATATAGATCAGGACCATAGGGAAGGAGCCTGGATGCAGGGGGAGATCTTGGTCTTTTTAAGATAAGGCCTTTCTCAGGTGTCAGATTGTCTGAGACATCCATTCATTGATTAAGGGTAGGTAGAAATGAGACAAATAATGGCCTCTGACCCACTAAAAATCAATCTGGAAGGAAAAGATCTTCAGTGAGTGTTTTACACTTATTCTGAGCCATCAGAACCAAAACAATAATCCAGTGAGGTTTGGGCTGGGGACCTTTTGTTGGCCGATCAAGGAGAGCCAGGGTGATTTGGGTTTAAGGCCTTGTTCATAAAAAGAAATCTATTCTACAAACACCTAGATTTTAGTGCTCAAGATTAATATTCCTTTGGGTAGAGATACCTCAAGTAATGGTATGATTCCCTACACAGACAGAAAGACAAGAGGAAAAGAAGGAAGGATGGAAAGAAGGAAAGGAGGAAGGAAGGAGCTATATTGCTCAGTTGGAACTGACCTGTTGGGTCTCCAGTGAGGCAGCTATTACTACTCACAGGTTGTTGATTGTTCTTTATTTTTGATGAAGACCATGTCATCAGGAAGGGGATAACAAAGGCTTAAAGTAACAGAATTCTCAGCTCTAGAGTTTGGAAAGGATCTCAGAGGCCATCTACTTTTAATGACCTCATTTGAAAATGGGGAAACCAAGGCCCAGAAAGATGAAGTGATTTGCCCAAGCATATGCCAATAAATGCAAGGCAGAGCTGGGATTTGAACTCAAAGTCCAAGACTCCCTCATTCAGCAGGAAAGTTCAGGGATCTTTCTACTGAACCACACTAACTCCTTTTGAAAATCTCTTAAATATGTTTAAGGTGAAGTAAAAAAAAAAGCAAGGATAGCTATCATGATCTCAGATCAAACAAAAGCAAAAATAGATCTAATTAAAAGAGATAAGGAAGAAAACTATATCTTGCTTAAGGGTACCATAGATAATGAAGAAATATCAATACTAAACATATATGCACCAAGTGGTATAGCATGGAAATTCCTAGAGGAGAAATTAAGAGAGCTGCAAGATGAAATAAATAGCAAAAATATAATAGTGGGGGATCTCAACCTTGCTCTCTCAGAACTACATAAATCGAACAACAAAATAAATAAGAAAGAAGTTAACGAGGTAAATAGAATACAAGAAGAGGTAGGTATGATAAATCTTTGGAGAAAATTGAATGGAGACAGAAAGGAATACACTTTTTTCTTGGCAGTTCATGGAACCTGTACAAAAAAATGACCAAATATTAGGGCATAAAGACCTCAAAATCAAATTCAGAAAGGCAGAAATAGTAAATGCAGTTTTTTCCAGATCATGATGCAATAAAAATTACATTCAGTAAAAGGCCAGGGGACAATAGACCAAAAATCAATTGGAAACTAAATAATCTAATTCTAAAGAATGAATGAATGAAACAGCAAATCATAGACACAATCAATAATTTCATTCAAGAGAATGACAATAATGAGACAACATGCCAGAATTTGTGGGTTACAGCCAGAACAGTAATAAGGGGAAATTTTATATCTCTAGATGCATACTAGTATGAAATAGAGAATGAGAAGATCAAAGAATTGGGCTTGCAAATTAAAAAACCTTGAAGAAAAAGCAAATTAAAACCCCTAATTAAATATCAAACTTGAAATTCTAAAAATAAAAGGGGAGATTATTAAAATTGAAAATAAAAAAAAACTATTGAATCAATAAATAAAATTAAGGGTTGGTTTTATGAAAAAAAAAACAAAATAGATAAACCTTTAATTAATTTGATTAGAAAAAAGCAAGGAGGGAAATCAAATTGTTAGTCTCAAAAATGAAAAGGGAGATACTTTCCACAAATGAAGAGGAAATTAGAGTAATAATTAGGAGTTATTGTGCTCAACTTTATGCCAATAAATTTGATAACCCAAGTGAAATGGAGGAATACCTATAAAATATAGATTGCCCAGATTAACAGAAGAGAAAATAAATTACTTAAATAGTCCCATTTTAGAAAAAGAAATAGAACAAGCTATTTATCAACTCCCTAAGAAAAAAGCTCTAGGGCCAGATTGATTTACATGTGAATTCTACCAAACATTATTCCAATACTATACAAAGTATTTGAAAAAATAGGGAAAGAAGTACTACTGCTAAGTTCCTTTTATGACACAGACATGGTACTGATAGCTAAACCAGTAGGATGAAAACAGAGAAAGAAAATTATAACTCAATTTCCCTAGTGAATATAGATGCAAAAATCTTAAACAAAATATTAGTAAAAAGATTACAGAACATCATCCCCAGGATAATACACTATGACCAAGTAGGATTTATACCAAGAATGCAGGACTGGTTCAATATTAGGAAAACTATTAGCATAATTAACTATGTTAATAACCACACTAGCAAAAACCATATGATTATCTCAATAGATGCAGAAAAAAGCATTTGATAAACTCCAACATCCATTCCTATTAAAAAACCTAGAAAATATAGGAATAAAGGGACTTTTCCTTAAAATAATCAGTTGCATGTACTTAAAACCACTAGCATCATATGTAATAGGGATAAACTAGAACCATTCCCAATAAGATCAAGTGGGCAAGGTTGCCCACTATCCCCATTACTATTTAATATTGTATTAGAAATATTTGGCAATTCTTTGATAACAAGAGAAGAAAAAGAGATTAAAGGAATTAGAGTAGGTAATAAGGAAACCAAATTATCACTCTTTGCAGATGATATGATGTTATACATAGGGAACCCAAGCGAATCAACTAAAAACTATTAGAAACAACCCACAATTTTAGCAAAGTTGCAGGATACAAAATAAATCTACATAAGTCATCAGAAGTTTTATACATCACCAACAAAATCCAACAGCAAAAGATACAAAGACAAATTCCATTTAAAATAGCTCTCAATAGTATAAAATATTAGGAAATCTCTCTGCCAAGGAAAAGTCAGGAAGTATATGAACACAATTACAAAACTAAATCAGATCTAAACAATTGGAAAAATATCAAATGTTCTTGAATAGGTCGAATGAATATGATAAAGTGACAATATTGCCATAATTAATATATTTACTTAGTGCTATACCAATTAAACTCCCAAGAAATTATTTTACAGACCTAGAGAAAATAATAACAGAACTCAACTGGAAGAACAAAAGGTCAAAAACCTCAACAGAATTAATAAAAAATGCAAATGAAGATGGCTTAGCTTTACCAGATCTAAAACTATATTATAAAGCAGCAGTCAACAAAACTTTGTTGATTTTGGTTAAGAAAGAGAGTAGTTGATCAGTGGAATAAGTTAGGTTCACAGGACAAAATAGTCAATGACTATAATAATTTCGTGTTTGACAACCCAAAGACCCCAGGGGCTTTTGGGATAAGAACTCACTATCTGACAAAAACTGCTGGGAAAATTGGAAACTAGTATGGTAGAAAGTAGGCATTGATCCATACCTAACACAGTATAGCAAGATAAGGTTGAAATGGGTTCATGATCTAGACATAAAGAATGATACTATAAACAAATTAGAAGAACATAGGATAATTTACTTCTCAGATCTGTGGAGGAGGAAGAAATTTGTGACCAAAGAAGAACTGGTTGTCATTATTGATCACAAAATAGATAATTTTGATTATATTAAGTTAAAAAGTTTTTGTACAAACAAAACTAATGCAGACAAGATTAGAAGGGAAGCAATAAACTGGAAAAAACATTTTATATTCAAGGGTTCTTATAAAGGCCTCATTTCCAAAATATATAGAGAATTGACCCAAATTTATAAGAATTTAAGCCATTCTCCAATTGATAAATGGTCAAAGAATATGAACAGACAATTTTCAAATGAAGAAATTTCTAGTCATATGAAAAGGTGGTCTAAATCATTATTGATCAGAGAAATGCAAATTAAGACAATTCGGAGATATCAGTATACACCTCTCAGATTGGCTAAGATGATAGGAAAAGATAATGATGAATATTGGAGGGGATGTGGGACACTAATACATTGGTTGGATCCATTCATAATTCCACCAACATTCTGAAGAGCAATTTGGAACTATGCATACAAAGTTATCAAACTGTGCATACCCTTTGACCCAGCAGTGTTTTCACTGAGCTTATATTCTAGAGAGATCTTAAAAGAGGGAAAGGGTCCCCTATGTGCAAAAATGTTCATGGCAGCCCTTTTTGTAGTGGCTAGAACTGAAAATTGAATGGATGCCCATCAATTGGAGAATGGCTGAATAAGTCATGGTACATGAATGTTATGGAATATTATTCTACCGTGTTTAATATATATTGGACTACTTGCCATCTTGGGGAAGGGGGTGGGAGAAGGGAGGAACTGGAATATAGAAGCAACTGTTGAAGAATTATCTATGCATATGTTTTGAAAAATAAAAAGCTGTAATAAAAAATCTACTAAATAGAAATAGTCTTTACACACATAAATATAAAGGTTATACAATGGAAATTAACAAAAAAATGGGAGGTAGTGCTAATAATTTTGGAAAATCAAGAAAGGTCATGTAGAGAGGTGGCACTGGATCCTGTAGGATCTCTCTCTCTCTCTCTCTCTCTCTCTCTCTCTCTCTTTCCCACCCTCCCTCCCTCTTCTATCACCTGTCCCATTTATCTTTCTTTTTCTTCCTTCCTTCCTTCCTTCCTTCCTTTCTTCCTTTCTTCCTTCCTTCCTTCCTTCCTTCCTTCCTTCCTTCCTTCCTTCCTTCCTTCCTTCCTTCCTTCCTTTCTTCCTTCCTTCTTCCTTCCTTCTTTCCTTCCTTCTATCCTTCCCTCTCTTCTTTTTCTCTCTTTCTTTTCTTTCCTTTTTTCTTTCTTTTCTTTCTCCTTTCTTTCTTCCCTGTTTCTATTTTTTATCTCTAAATGCTATTTACATATCTCTCTATGCTGTTTGTCTGTCTGTCTCTCTGTCCTGTTTGTTTATGTATTTATCCTGTCTGTCTGTCTGTCTATCCATCCACCCATCCATCCACTATTATTATTATCATTACTGTTATCATCACTATCATTATTAATGGGGATGATAGCATGTATAAGTACATAAGAATATGTACAAATATATATATATATATCTTCAAACCCAAACTAACCCATGATTCCCTGCAACAACTTTCTACCTCTATTCACTGAGTTTGGAATAGCAGATTTAGCGGGAAAGAAAAGAAAGCTTGATTAATTGAGGTTTATTTTCTCTTCTCCCCATGATTCCCACATTGATCAATAAGATAATAGACATGGACTGACCTCAGAGACCATCTACTCCAATCTTAGAGATAAAGAAGTAGGAAGGAGTGGCTTGGGAAGTGACTTGCCTATATATACAGCTAATAAGTATCAGAGGAAGAGTTCAGATCTAATCCTCAAGAGTAAACAATCTTTCATGGATTTGTCAGCTAGACATTTCTCCAAATCATTGCATCTTGTTTATATTTTTCAAACATACTATCCTTTGGGGAAAAGCTTCTTTCCCATCTCCCCCCTCTTTTTGCTAATGTTTTTCCCGAGCTGGTTGGAATGGGAGGGATTTGCTACTGGAAGGCTACTTAGGAGCGGCCTTTCCCCAGATCACTGACTCCTCCTTCTGGGATCTCTTGTCACACAAAGTTGCTTCAAGGCACAGACTGATCTTGCTAGTGGCCAAGTAGTTTTCAAAATGAAATGATAGGAATGACAAGTTTTTTTTTTACCCTTTTCTTTTTGCTGATGTGTCTTACTGATGTTAAAGTGAGAAGCAAAGATCAATCTCAAATCTCTCTGCCAAAAATGAATGTGACTTATAGGAGACATCTTTCTCTTTCCCCCAACTCAAACCAATTACAAGGAGTGATATAAAATACTTTTTTTTTTTTCCTGTCAGAAGAATCTTCTGGGACCTTAAGTTGAAATTCCAGCATACACCCAGCAGAGGGAAACCTTGAGACGTTCTGGACCCTTTCAGTGTATTCCAAATCTGCGCCAGAAGGGAAAATTCAACCTCCCAAATGCCTGGAAACTCCTAGCGTCTCTATCAAAGATTCAAACTCTATGAGATGCATTTGGGAATCTTTTAACCCAGAAGTCCTAAAATAGGAGTGGACAACTTTTTTTTCTTCCAAGGACCATTTGGATATTTGTAATATCATTCACAGACCATACAAAATTGTCAACTTATAAAATTCAAGCAGTGAGAGGTTGTTATAATTAGCAATGGGACTAATATGGCTCATGGATTGGATATTCCCCACCTGTCTCCTAAGACTTTCTAGAAGAGTAATTCCTCCCACCTAGATCCATTTGACTGGAGTTCAGTAAGCCAAGAAGCAAGATTAGAACCTAAAAGTTTAATTAGCATTGACTACTGAACATTTGCCAAATGGATAGCAGTGGCCCTGACTATCTGGAGATACTTTCATATAGCGAGTTTTTACATACTCTTGGGAAGGTATTACATGGCAAAAAGGAAAATTCAGTCAGCCTATCAAGTGAACCTGTTTAGCCACTTTTTTATTTGGGAGGATGAGGAATAGGGACAGTATGCCAGGCAATTTGAGAAAGTGTTAACCTTAGAGTCCTAGGAGTAGATCAAGACTAGGTCTGTTCCAGTGAGATAGTTTTCTCTGTAAAGCTAATCTCACCAGGATGTCCTGTTTGCACAGAAAAATCTCTGAGCTAGTAGAAATCTTCAGGTCTACCAGTTCAGACTTACCCTGTCCCTGCTAGTCTGAAGGTCTTTATTTATAGAATGCTCTAGCTTTGTTTCTCATCTCTCTAAGGTTACTTTTTTCTCCCCAAGGAGATGTTTTCCTTAAATTCACAGAATTTGCATTCTCCCCCAACCCCCAATTTCTTCCACAGATGGATTGGGAAGAGAATTGATTCTGAGTTTAAATCCTGTCTTTGATACTAATTGTGCTACCTTAGGCCATTACCATTCCTCCATCATTTCAGTTTCCTCATCTATAAAACGAGGGAGTTGAACTGGATGGCCTCCAGACCAATTTTTTCCAGTTCTAGATCTAGGACCTAAGACTTTGGACAAATGATTTATTCTCTCTGGGCCTAAGTTTCCTCTTCTAGCAAATGAAGGGATTGGAGTAGTCCAACAACTCTTAAAATTTTTGATCTCAGAATTTTTGGTACCCAAAAAGTCTTGAAGGTCCCAAGGACCTGTGGTTCATGTGGATTATAACTATTAATATTTGCTATATTAGAAATTAAAGTTGATAAAATTTTAGAATATTTGTTAATTCTTTAAAAAGAATGATGGACTCTAACATAAATAACACATTTTTAAAAATAAATTCCCACAAAATTTGTGGAAGAGTGGCTTGAATCTCATAGATATGTTATGATATGTTGTTTTGGTTGAAGCATATGAAGAAATGTTTCCCATAGATTTGTAGTTGGAAAAGGGAAACTAATTTTTGTGATTATACCTGAGTACTTGTTTGCTGCTGCTGCTGCTGCATAAGTAATTGCTACCTAGTATCCTGCTGGCAGACTTAGAGCAATGAATGGTATAAAACATTCATTGACCTGCTCATATATGAATTTTCTGATCAAGAGTTTTTTTACCTTGTTTAATATTTTATTTTTTCCAATTACATATAAAAACAATTTAACAATTTTTTTCAAATTTTGAGTTCCAGATTCTCTTCTTTTTTCTCCTCCTTTCATTGAGAAGGGAAGCGATTTGACATAGATTATACATATGTCTTCGTGCAAAATATACATCATGTAAGACGTTCTGTGAAAGAAAATACAGACAAAAAACTCCAAGAAAAATAAACAAAGTAAAGAAAAATGATTTTTGTTCTGCATTCGGGATCTACCAATTCTTTCTCTAGAGACAGACAGCATCTTTCATCATAAGTTCTGCAGACTTGTCTTGAATCATTGTATTAATGAGAATAGCTAAGGTATTCATGGTAGATCATCACACAATATTGCTGTTAACTTTGTACAATGTTCTTCTAATTCTGTTTATTTCTTTCTGGAAGTATCCTGTTCATTATTTCTTAAACACAATAGTATTCTATCACAATGATATACAACAACTTGTTCAGCTATTCCTCAGTTAATAGATATTCACTCAATTTCCAATTCTTTGCCACCACTAAAAGAGCTGCTATAAATATTTTTGTACTCATAGATTCTTTTCTTTTTTAAAAAATCTCTTTGGGACACAGAGCTAATAGTGATATTGCTTGGTCAAAGGGTGTGCAGGGCTTTAAAGTCTTTTGTTCATAGTTCCAAATTGCTATCCAGAACTGTTGAATCAACATAAAACTTCATTAATAGTATATTAGTGTTTTTTATTTTCCCACATCCCCTCCAACATTTGTCATTTTCCTTTTTTGTCACATTAGCCAATTTGACAGGTGTGAGCTGGTAGCTTAGTGTTGTTTTAATTTCATTTTTCTCATCAATAGTGATTTAGAACAGTTTTTATATGACTATAAATAGCTTTGATTACTTTGTCTGAAAATGGTCTGTTCATATCCTTTGAGCATTTATTAATTGAGGAATGGCTTTTACTTCTATAAATTTGACTCAGTTTTCTAAATGAGAAATGAAGTCTTTATCAGAGAAATTCACTGTAAAAGTATTTTGTTCATAGTAGTGATTATCAACTATGAATTTCCCTCTCTGTTAAGCTTATGCTTTCTTCATTTAGCCTGTCCATTATCAAATATTTTGCTTCTGGCTTTTACTTCTCTCAAACTGCCTTCCTTTCTTCCATCTCCTTCCCTTCTTCTATCCCCTTCCCTTCCTACCTTCCTGTGTGGTAAAATAGATTTCTATACTCAACTGAGTATGCATATCATTTCCTATTTGAGTCAATTTCGACTAGAATAAGGTTCATGTGCCTCCTTCCCTTCTTCTCCCATCTCTCCTTCCACTGTTAAAGCTTCTTTCATGTCAGATAATTTGTCCCATACTCTCAATTTATTTCCCCGTCTCCTGTTACATTTTTCTTTCTCATCCCTTAATTTTATTTTTAAGATAACCATACCATCATACTTAATTCATATCTCTGTTTTCTGTTTATGTATATTCCTTTTCCCTGTTCTCATACTGGGAAAAATTTTAGGAGTTATAAATATCATTTTCCCATGTAGAAATATAAACAGCTTAACCTTATCAGATATCTTATGGTTTCTCTTTTCTTGTTTACCTTTTTACTTTTGCATCTTGTATTTGAAAGTGAAATTTTTATTCATTTCTGTTTTTTTTAATCAAAAAATTATGCTTGAAAGTCCTCTATTTCATTGAAATTACATTCCTCCCTCCCCTCCCCTCAGGATCATAATCAATTTTTCTGGGTAGGTGATTCTTGCTTATAACCCTAGCTCTTTTGCCCTGAAGAAAATAATTTTCCAAGCTCTCCATTCTTTTAATGTAAAAGCTACGAAATCTTGTGTGAGCCTGACTTGGCTCCACAATATTTGAATTGTTTTCCTTTTAGCTGCTTGCAATATTTTCTCCTTGAACTGGGAGGTCTAAAATTTGACTATGATATTTCTGGGAGTTTATATTTTGGGATCTCTTTCAGTTGGTGATCAGTGAATTTTTTTCAATTTCTATTTTATTCTCTGGTTCTACAATACCAGGGTAGTTTTCCTTGATAATTTATTGAAAGATGATGTCTAGATGCTCTTCATGACTTTCAAGTAGTCTAATAATTCTTAAATTATCTCTCCTGGGTCTATTTTCCAGATCGTTTTTTTTTTCCAATAAGATATTTCACATTTTCTTCTATTTTTTTTTATTTTGTTTGTTTCTTAATGTTTCATAAAGTCAGTAGCTTCTACTTGCTTTACCGCAACTTTTAAGGAATTACTGTTTTTCAGTGAATTTTTTTACCTTCTTTCCCATCTTGCCAATTCTACTTTTTAAGGTGTTTTTTTCTTAAGTGATTTTTTTTGGTATTTTTTTCCATTTGGCAAATTCTCCTTTTTAAGGCATTGTTATTTTAATTGGATATTTGTATGTCCTATACAATTTATCCTATTTTATTTTTAAGATGTTATTTTCTTCAGTTTTTTTTTGTGCCTCCACCAAACTGTTGACTCTTTTTTTAATGATTTTTTTGAATTATTCTCATTTCTCTTCCTATTTTTTCTTCTACATTACTTATTTGATTTTAAATATTTTTTGAGCCTTTCCATGGCCTGAGACCATTTTTTGAGACTTTGAATATAGGAATTTTGATTTTGTTGTCTTCTTATAAGTTTGTTTTGATCTCCCTTGTCATCATAGTAACTTTCTGTGTTCAGACTTTTCTTTCTATTGTTTGCTCATTTTCTAGCCTATTTCTTGACTTTTACCTCTTTTTACCTTTTTACCTCTGTCCCAAAGTGGAGGGGTACTGACCCAAGCTTCATTTTTTGTACAATTGTTTTCAAAATAATTCTGGAGATCTGGAAGATTTTTGCTCTTCCAAGGTATGCTCACTATTGTCCTATACTGTGTACTTGTTTGTGAATCATTAGAGATGTTCTTTTTTATTAAAGCTTTTTATTTTCAAAACATATGCATAGATAATTTTCAACATTCACCATCGCTAAACCTTGTGCTCCAATTTCCCCTCTCTCTTTTCCCCTCCCCTGGATGGTGAACAATCCAATTTATGTTAAGCAAATGCAGTTCTTCTATACTAATTTTCACAATTATCATGCTGCACAAGAAGAATCAAATCAAAAAGGGAAAAAATGAGAAAGAAAACAAAATGCAAGCAAACAACAACAAAAAGAGTGAAAATACTATGTTGTAATCCACACTCAGTCCCCACAGTCCTCTCTCTGGGTGTAGATGGCTTTCTTCATCACAAGATCATTGGAACTGCTTTGAATCATCTCATTGTTGAAGAGAGCCACTTCCATCAGAATTGATCATCATATAATCTTGTTGTTGCCATGTACCATAATCTCTTGGTTCTGCTCACTTCATTTAGCATCAGTTCATGTTAAGTCTCTCCAGATAGAGGCACTCTTTTAGCCCTGGAACTCTAATAAGGGTCTCTCCTTCCCTGTGGCCATAAGTTCTGCTATGCTAGTGCTACTCACACCCCAGGACGGTGGCTCAGATTCAGGTAAAACAATGCAACAGAGTCCTGTCTCTGGTTCTGGCAAAAAGACACCTGTAAATCTCCTTCAGATAATTGTCCTGTCCCCTTATTGTTTATGGACTGAAAGGTCGAGGAGCCAACACTACTGCCATTGATTCAGTGGCCTTGAGGCCTGCTCCTAGTTTATTGGTCAGATCTTGTTGCCTTGGTCAGACCTTAATTGGAATGTGGGGTGTTGTGTTTAATTCTTAAAGAGGAGACTGTTTTTCTGTCTCTCTGTCTCTGTCTCTGTCTATCTCTCAGTCTCTCTCTCTTTCTCTCTCTCTCTAGTGTACGAGAGAATCTCTCACTCTCTAGCTCTATATTGTGTCTGTCTTGTCTGTTTGTCTGTCTCTTTCTCAGTTTCCTATCCCCAAATTGTCCCTGAAGTCTTAAAGCTTAAAACTATACTAAGACTTTTGGAGTATATCTGTATCTACTTGTGAGATGTATTGGTAGTATCTTTATCTACTTCCACATAAAATACATAGCAGATAGAAGGTAACCTTAGAGGGAGGATGCATAGGGTGGGGGCAAGGAAATACTTCCCATAGAAGGCAGACTTTGAGTATGAAGGAAGTTATTATTTTAAGATACAGAGGTGAGGGAGAGAATTTCAGGAAGGAAGACAGAAAGTTCAAAGACCTAGAAATGTGAGACATGTCCATTTTCCAGGAATAACAAATGGATAATAGATAGAGGGAAATAATATATAAGAAGAGGGGAGCCAGATTGGGAAGCATTTCAAATGCTAAATAGACTCTAGCTGTATAATTCTGGTTCTCCTGGTATAGAGCATACTGCTCAAGAGAGCAGGGAGGACAAATCCTGTGGAGAAGTGAAATGGAGAGCCTTCTCTTTGTTAACATTTCCTATTTGACATAGGAGAGAACTTGCTGAAGGGCACGCATCTAATAAACAGCAGGACAAGAATTAGGAGGAAGGAAATAAGCACTATATGCCAGGTATTGTGCCAAGAACTTTAAAATTTTTATCTCATTAAATCTTTACAATAATCCTGGGAGACACGTACTATTCCTATTCCTATTTTATAGATGAGGAAAGTGAGATAACAGCTTGAGTGACTTCTCTACAGATACACAGTTTGGAAGTGTCCAAGGCTGGATTTGAGCATGAATTTTTCTGGCTCCATACCAGATTTAGAATTAGAATACAGGTCTCGACTCTAGGTTCAGGGTTGTTTGAATCATACTTTTTTGCCTCACTGGCATTATCTGTTTGGGTCCCTCTAGTTTTCTGAGTAGCATAAGGGATGGATCTAGATTTAGAGGTAGAAGGAATCTTAAAAGCCACTTAGTCCATATCAGTATTAATAATAGTATTTACTCAACAGGGTTATTGGGATTGTCAAATGGGCCTTTTTTCTGACCTTAAAGTGAGATATAAATATGAATTATTTTTTCACACATCTTCTAGAGACAGTCGGATGTCACAAGAGCTTATTGTTAATTTTTTTTGTTTGTGTTAGTATTTTCACTTCAGAAATTATCAACCATTAGACCAGGACTTTTTGGTTGGCTAGACTTAAGAAAGTAATGGAAAACGTTACTAATGAAGCTTAAACATAAAATTGTATTGTGTACTCAATTAGTAATAAAAGTGTTGTGTTTTTTTGGAGAGTTGCTTGTTACACATTTGTCATCATGACCCTGGTTTCTGTTGTTATTATTGTTATTACTATTGTTGTTCTTGTTGTAATTACTCCTACTATTTATACCTAGGGGAACTATGTAGGTATGTTAGAGCAGTTTATTTTTCTGAGTGAAATTTCTTGTCCTCTTGCTCTCAGATTTCTGGCTTACTAAGACACAAGGCTCCAATTATGTGTCACTGCTGGAGAGAATTTAGATTGGGAAATATTGTGTAGTTGGATGCATTTCTGATCAGCCAGCCCTTAGAGCCTGCTCAGGGAGCAGAGTGGGCCCTTGTTCTCTGTCTTTCTCTCTTTCTCCATTCCCCACCTCCCCCTCTCTTCTTCCCCCCAACCCCCTCCTCCTATAATGGGCCCATCCCACAAATGTTCAGAACTCTGGACCTCTTGGCAGTGAATTGCAGGAAGCACGAGGAATGATGAGAAATCAAATTCAATAAAGCTATGATTTCTTTTCTTGAGTTTCCTTTCTATTCTTAATTTGTATATCCCATCCTCTTCCCCCTTCTCCTTAGCCACTAATTTCCTGTTTAGTTTCCTTCCCTTCCTTTGCAAGCTACTCATTTCCTTTTTTACTGATCACACACTAATAAAACTTTAGAGCTGGCAGGACTCTTGGAGATCAGGAAGCCCAACCCCCTTTATTTTACTGCTGAAGAAACTGAGGTCCAGAGGAGGAAAAGAATTTGCTCAAAGTCACAGCAAGAGTAAGTGGTAGGGTTGAAATTTGAATCCATAGATTGTGACTCTCCCCATTCCCCCCTGGTATTCAGCCATTTGCTATGTTTTGTCTTTTCTACCTCTAAAATATCTCTGCCATATATCTCTCTATCCTCCCAATCATCACCTCAGGCACCCATCACTTCTTTCCTGGATTATTGCAATAGTTTCCTATTGTAATTGGAAGAGTTAATGGTAGGGTTGGAATTTGAATTCATAGCTTATGACTCTCCCCATTTCCCCCCAGTGATATTGGTCTCCCTCTTCAAGTCTTTTCTCATTCTGATCCATCCTCTATATAAGTGCCAAAGTGTCTAAGACACTACTCTCCCCAAGAAGCTTCAGCAGTTCCTTGTTATCTCCAGGATAGAATGGAAAATGGGGAGAACCACAAACAATTTTTTTTCTCCTTCTGGACTCATTTTCTTCAGCAGTAAAATGAAGTGTTTGAGGCTGGATTTGAAGTCAGATCCCCGTGACTTCAGACTAGGGGGTTCTATCTACTGTGCCATCTAGTGGCCTCTGTTGAATATTTAAAATCTTCCCCAAACTGGCTTCAACCTGTCTTTCCAAGTTGTACCTAATACCCTCATGTACATGCTGCATTCTGGATCAAATAGCCTACTCTCTCTTCTTCATCCATAGTGTTCCACCTCCCATATTTGAACATGCTATTCCACCTCCCTAGAATGGATCTACTCTTTATCCACTTCCTTGAATCTGAACCCAGAACCCACCCCCCAACTAAGCTCAAGTGCTCCTCCTCCCAAAGACTTTTTCTGTCCCCCTCCCCCGAAGGTAATAGTACTCCATCCTCCCTTTTGTCTTGTTGTATGGATTAACTGTATATATTTTTACATTTGCTTATCTGTGGACATGTTGTTTCCTCAAAGTAGAATGTAATATGCTCGAGGGTAGAGATTGTTTCTGGTTTTGTTCTTATATCCCTAGTGACTAGCATAATACATGGAACATATATGGTAGGTGCTTGTTAAATGCTTATTGATATGAATTGAATTGACTAGTCATCTCCTTATTTGGAGCAATCACTTTTTCATCAACCCAATTATACATCCTTTTCTCCTCATTTTCCTCACGTATTTGGTATATTTCATGTTTCTCTAACATTTTATTTTCTTCCTCTGCTCATTTTCCTTATTACTCATATCTCCTTCCTCTGCCAAGTCTTCTTTGTCTACAGATTTCTCTTGTACCTCTTTCTACTCTTTGTTTCTTTCCCACTGATTGGTCTTCATGTTAGAGACGCTGAATCTCCCTAAATTGACCCAGTTGTTTTAGTAGGGCCATGATTACATAGATGGGAGCCACCTTTCACTAGTACAGATAGCAACTCTTTTGTGTTTTCTCATCCTCTACAATTCTTGCTCTTTTTATAGATCTCTCCCATCACTGAGAAAGCATAAAGTCCCAGAATCATAGTTCTGACATTGGAAGGGGCCATGTAGACTACCATTGTTTTATAGATGAAGAAAGTGAGGGCAAAGGAACTTAAATAAAATACCCAAACTCCCAGTATAGTGCTTAAAGAGACTTTCTGGTTCAACACTTTCATTTCATAGAAGAGGAAACTGAGGCACAAAGAAATTTAGAGATATCATAGGTTGGAAGTATCAGAGGTCAAAGTTGAATCTAAGTCCCTTTACTCTAGAGCCAGTGGTCTCTCTACTTACCTGGTCTTGGTATATTTTGTGACTACTCATGCAGCATTGAAACTATCCATCTATTATAGCTATCTATCTCTCTGTCACAGAATTCCAAGTTCAAGGGGATTTTAATGACCAGACAGTTCAAACAATGTTTGAAATGAACATTTTCTGGTATGTACCCAATGAAAGACCACATGGAACAGTAATTAGAAAGCTAGACTTGGAGTCAGGAAGACAGGTTCAAGTTTTGTCACTGGCAGTTACTGGTTATAGAACCTCTCAATGTCTTAGTCAACTCTCTGAGACTTTAAATTGAAGACAAAATTGCTATTCCACACTTGTGGAGATGAATTTCACACTGGTAAAAGACATGTCTCAACCCAAAGAAACAAAAACCCCAAGCCATATCATACCAATGATCACTCAGCCTTGGATTGAAGGCCTCCAGAGAAAAGGAACCCACTGTCTCTCAAGATAGTCCAGCTCTTAGAACATAGTAAACACTTCATATGTGTGTGTGTGTGTGTGTACACATATATTTATATATAAACATACATATACTTATATATGCATATACATATACTATATGTATGTATATATATATATATACACACGTACATATATGTGTATGTATATATATATATATATATATATATATATATATATATATATATATATATAAATTATATTTCATTTTTGGACATTGCTAGTTGCCAGGATGTTTTTCCCCTTACATCAAGCCTAAATTTGCCTTTTTACATCTTTCATGCATTGTTCTTTGTTTGAACCTCTGTGACTAAGGGGAACATAGCTAATCTCTCAGCCAAAGGATACCCCTTCACACAATTAAGCACAGATATCATGACCTTTGAAGTCTTCTGTTTTCTAGGCTAATCATTACCAGTTCCTTCAACATGACTGGCCATCTTCCTTTCTTCATTATCCATGCCCTCTTTGTGGTCTTTACGCCACTCTTGATGTATAAGTCATTGGTTGGGAACATTCTCTGGAGTTGCTTACCTTCCTACCTCCCTAAACACTGCAATCCACTTTTAGCGATTTCTTTTTTTCTTCTCTCCTCTTCTCAGTTTGATTTCCCTAGAGGTGTCTTGCTTTCTCCCTTAAGAGAAAAAACAGAACAAAAAACTTTCCACAACACAGTACAATTTTCTTTTTTCCCCTCATATTGTCATCAGAGAGCCCAGATCCTAAGGTCACATTAATTTGGCTCAGAGAAGAAGCTACGTTTGGCAGCTGGGCCCACAGCCAGGACTGTGGAATCCTGACTCAGATAGTAAAAAAGTTAGTATCATTTTCCTCAGGGCACTTCAACCTCTAAAAGAGGGCTAGGCTGTGTGTAGAAACTGCAGAGATTAGGGGGGCCTTCCACTTAATCCATTCTTTCCATTTTTTCTCTGGTCTCCTTAATCTTAGAGATGCCTACAGTGTTAGAGTTGGAAGAGACCAGTAGAAGGTAAACTTCTTGGAGCAGGGATTATTCCATTCTTGTTTTTGTACTCTCAGTAATTGGCACAGTACCTAGAACACAGTAGGTGCTTAATAGATGTTTATTGAGTGACACATGAATGTCCTTAGAGTTTGTATAGTTTGACCTTTAATTTCCTTTGATCATATCTAACTCAATCTCATATATTTTGCATCAATCAGCTAAGATTTATTAACTACCTACTATGTGGTAAGCACTGGGAATATAAATACAAAGAATGAAACAACTCCCACTCTCAAGGAGCATACATTATATTAGGGGAGAGGAGTACAAATACAGGTATATACAGAATTAATATAAAGATACATACAAAGTAATTATTATTACTAACAGTAGCTAGCATTTATATAGTGCTTTAAAGTTTGTAAAGAAATTTACAAAAATTATCTCATTTATACTCACAAACTGTCCTAGGAAGTAGGTGCCATTTTTTTCTTTTATAAATGGGATAAAATGGGATAAAAAATAAAATGATTTACCCAAGAGCTCTCAACTATTAAATATCTGAGCTCAGATTTTATTTCAGGTCTTACTGATTCAGTGCTTAGCACAGTATCTGGCACATAGATGTTTAATAAATGTTTTGTGAGTCATTAACTCCAGATCCAGTGCTCTATCCATTCCATCTCCTAGCTATCTCTATATAAGTTAGTGAAGTAGGAAAGGCATTAACAATTGAGGGGGAAAAGAAAGGCTTCATGTAGAAGGTCCTTGAGATACATCTTGAAGGAAAAGAGGGAATAAATGAGGCAGAGGTGAAAATAGATTCCATTTCAAGTATAACGGATGAACAACACAAAGACATGGAGCTGGAAAATAGAGTGCTATGATAAAGAGGCATATTGGCTGGATTGTGGAGTGAGGGAAGGAGAGTCATCATATATAATGAGGTTCTTGGTCACTTGCCTCATCACTGTAAAGGAGATCAGAGTGTTTCTACTTGAAAAGCAATGGATAGAAATTTGTAGAGGAATATTTCAACTCAACGTAAATACTTTCCAATGATTTAGTGCCAGTTTAAAGTGGAGTGGTCTAACTTAAGAAAGGTCAAAGAACAAACACATCATTATTTTATTTCCATGCAAATGCTTAATGGCCTTTTTGAGAGAGATTGGAGGGGAGTTCCTCATTCAGACGTGGTTGAGCCTAGATGATCTCTGGTTCCCTTCCAGTTCATATATCCATTTTTTTCCATGGAAAGAAAGATGATTTCAGAACTGTAACTAGCACTTTTGACTCCTAGGGCAATCCTGGGACAATTCCATTGAAATACTCTTCTTCCTTCCCCCTACTTTCCTAGTAAAGCACTAAGAATCTTGCCATCAAAATCACTCAGTAATACACAGTGTGAAAATGATACAGGCAACTTGGCGCGGGGAGAGAGAATAGTTAACTAAACTATCTTCTGTGGAAGAAATGAATATGTTAAGTGTATCAGTGCTCTGGGGCAACATTCCTATTGTTCCCCTTTAATTATACTTCTAGATGATTTTAGTGGTGAGGGAATAAGAATGTAGCCAGTTTGCCCTGTGCTTCGAAAATTCATGTAAACTTACAGAAAATTCAATATACATTTGCTCTTGTAACAGCTGGGAAGACTTAAAAATGAGGAGAAAAGCAGGCACTAAAAATAGGAGAGAATCAAATACTGCTTCAATCCTCTTCCAATTTCTGCTTTGAATGAATGCAGCTAGATTCTCCCATCTATATTCTCTCTTTTATGCAAAGCCATTCTTTGTGCTAAGGAATAAGAAATTGTCTTGATTATTGTGAGTTTTACACCTCAACATTCCAAGTATTTTGTGGCGTGGGGAGGTGGTGATCATTTCACAGTGTAGGGTCATAACTTGGCAGGGAATAAATGTACCTTCTTCTGGGATGTTGCCAAACTAATTTTCTTTGGATTGTGTGTTAGTTTTTCCTGTCTCCTAAGATTTTCAAGATTGAGTGGTTGAGTTATAGACCCATCACAGTAGTAATGTTCTCTACTGTAATAGTAGAGACTCGTCCCAGAATAGAACCTCTTTCTCTTGATTTCCTTTGTTTGAGATTAGTGGAGTGGATTCCCTAGCTTGTTGATTGAAATCAGAGGTTGATGAACATCAGTTTGTGAAATCAAGATAATTTTATTCTGTGTATCATACTAACAAAATGGATTCTAATATTTATGAACCATGTTATATAAAAACTATTTTGTCCATACTTTTAGCTTGCATCTCATTGAAATAAAATGAAGTTTGTCAGAATTTTTATACATGCACATCTTAATCATACACTAAAATAATATAGAAATGCAAGTATTTATTTATAAACTTCTTACAGTTATCAAATTTGTAAAATGAATATACACTAAAAGACAGGAATTGTCACTACTGTATTTGTATTTTTTGGCAGGTAGTACTTACCTGACATATCATAATGAGTACTTGATAAATTTTCTTTTTTTCTTTCATACATTTATTTTTAAAACACAAATTATAATAATAATATCATTGATGTGATATCTATTATTATCTAATATTATCTATTATAATAGCATTTGTGAATTCTAATGACAAATAGAGTGGATTATATTTTCTGGATTTAGACTTTTTACTTGGCTTTTTTTTTTCAGCACAAAATATATTAAAACTTGGTGCCATCAATAATATTGCTACTCATACTCCATTTTCAGTCATTGGATTGAGATTGATATTTTATCTTTAAGAATGATGCAAAAGAAAATCCCATTTGCACTAATAAGATAGCATCAGCGGGAACAAAATTTGGATTGCTTGCTTTGATAAACCAGAGAATTTTTTATTTATTTGTAGCTAAATACAACAAGATTTTCAGATTCAAATACTCATTTCAAATATTATTCCAAAATATGTTTATTTACCATTTTTGTTCAGTTAGAGTAAGATAAAATGTATCTTATTTATCCATGGCAAATGGATTCTCCGTTCATTTTGAGAAATATATATGTCTTTAAAATAAAATGAAAATTGCTCCCAGAACATGGTCAAATAGATAACAGCTTTTTTATTTTCTTTTATTTCATTAGTAAGACCAGTATTTCCTAAATTTGGAAACAGAGCAGAAGCTCTATTTTGGTCATTTATTACACGTGGCTCAAACTCTTTCATAAATGCTACTATATTTTTTTATACTGAATCAGGGTGCATTTGCAATGATTTGATTAGAATGCACATTTTAAAAATCCAACAAATATATAAATTTGCTTCTTCTTCAATATCATCCCTAAGAAAAAGTGGCAACTTCTTTTTTTCAGGAGGTTCAAAAAGCCTTTTAAAATATTTTGACACAAGGAAGCCAATATATTTCATAAAGAAACTTGTGCTATGCTCTGTCCATGTATTGTCACTCGACTGTATTTTCTTTACATAGTTGAATAATCTTGTTACTATTTGCAAAAGCTATGTAACATCTCACTTAACAGTTCTCAATATAAGCATTCGTAAATCATGAAACATGGATAAATTGCCACAGTTTAAACTTGTAAGTAATATTGCAACTTGTAACATTTAAAAATTAAAATTAAGCTTGTAGACCTGCATTTTGTTCTCCTCTTAGCTGAATTCAATCAGTACAGAATCCAATATGACTGTTTTATGCCATGTCATTTTCATTTTTAAAACTGTTGATTTTGAATTGAGGTTGGAAAATTTTCTCGCTGCAACATTACCATCAATGAGATTGTAAAATAATAAATCTTCTCTACCATCAGTTTCAACACCACATCATGGATGCAGGGTGTTCCAAAAGTCTTGGTACAGTTTTAAGCAGTTTAAAACTGCTCTAAGACTTTTGGAACACCCTGTATGTAGTCATATGAACATCTTTAACTACCTTTGTTTTCTCCATCTTCTTGCAGTACAAACTAGGAAGATTAGGGTTTCTCAATGAGTTAAGACAAATGAGAAGTTTTTCTTTCCACCACATTATATGTAAGAGGAACTATCCAAATCTGTTTTGCATAAGTTTTGCAGGGCATCCTTTCAACCACATCATTAGATCCAGGTAGCATTAACATTTTTTCAAATATAATGGGATTTTTAGAAGCAGTTCTTTTGATATCCTAGGCATGACATTAAAAAAAAATTGTTTTCATTTATTAAGGCATCTAATTTTCTCTGTCTTGTCAATGTACACTTCAAAGATGCTGTTTGAACCAATTAGATTTCATATTATATGCAGCTAAAGTATTTGTACAAAACCAACACAGTGGTCTTTCTTGTCTATTATAATAATATTTGTGAATTTTAATGGCAAATAGAGTGGATTATATTTTCTGGATTTAGACTTTTTACTTTGTGTTTGAACTTTCTTTTTTATTCTTGATTATATTAGTGTCAATTGATTTAGTAGATTTTCTCTTTAAAACAGTTATACATTTATCCATCATAAAGGAATATAATTTCTCTTTAAAAAGAAATAATAAAATGTTTAACAAGCACATCTTTGTTGAAAATTTCAAATTTCTAACAAAATATATGTTATATACAAATATATACTACATATTATGTATATACATATTACATATATATATTATATAATAATAAAGTTGTTTATTGATAATTTTTTTAAAAGTTGGGCTAATAAAATTAGCTTTTTGTAATTACCAAAAGGAATGTAGTGGAGAGATTACTTATTACTTTCGATTACCTCATTTACCAATCCTCAGTTTACTCTTTTGAAAAATGAGGAAGTTGAGCTATGTAGCCTCTGAGGTTTCTTCCAGTTCTGAATCTACAATCCTATCATATTATGGTAATTTTAAATTCCAGAAAAGCTTTGTTTAACTCTGCCTTTGCAGCTTTCACATTTAAATGCACTTAGCCAGGCAATGACACAGCTTATCTGTGTCATGGACCTAAATTGACTGATGGTGTTGTTGGTGGATAGCACGCCCATCAAAATGTGACATGTGCCAACTCAAATTTGACCTCATTTGTGCTTACTGTATTGAATAACCACAGCACTGTCTTCAATGTCAGTTGGAGTGAACTCACCATATTAGTTCTGCTGTTATGGACATTAATTTCAACCTTGTTTTATAGAAAAAAAGGGGATATTTTGCCAGAGTTATACTGGAGAAGAATCCAATGATATTAGCCAGTACTTGAAACTGTTCAGTTCCCTCCTGACCCCTAACTTGAGGGCTTTCTACTTCCAATGGAATATAGCCCATAACATAAATAAATATTTATTTATATAAATAAATCTGAACTGATCCATGTGGAATTCACATTTGCATCCACCCGTGTCACCGTGGGAAAATAATTTAAGATCTCTTGGACTCAGTTTTCTTATCTGTAAAATTACTTCATGTTGGATGTTGGCCTTTAAATTCCCTTCCAATTCTAATTCCACAGTCCTATTGCTTTGTAAGAAGTGACCTCTAACCAATGAAGTCACTAACCAGTCCAGGTGAGGTCACTTCATTTAAAGGCATCATGATCTCATTGAAAGAACATTAATAAGAATACAAAGACCTAAGTTTAAAATTTGTCTTTGCTCTCAAATAATAGATAGAGTCTATACAGTGTTTTAAGATTTCCAAAGTCACCAGCAGGCTAGATATGGAGTTGTGGGGGAACTGGATTTGAAGTCTGTCCTCATGTACTAATTTCTTATGTCATCCTGGGCAATTTACTCAAATCTCCCTGAGATTCAGAGATCTTCTGAGCTTCTTCTTTTGTAAAATAGAGATGACCTACCTTATGAAGAGATTATCTGCCAAGATAATGGGTATAAAGTTCTTTGTAAACTCTAAAACATTAAATATCAGCTGTGATTATTGTGTTTTCATTTGATCCTCACAACAACTCTGTAAGGTAGGCATAATTATTTCTATCTTACCAATTAGGAAACTGAGGCTCAGCCCAGAGAACTTAAATAACTTATCCATTGTTGTGTTTGAGGCAGAATTTGAATCTAAGTCTTCCATTACTCTATCCACTATCATAGTACCTTGGTACCGCAGTAATCTTAAGCAAGTCATTACATCTCTTTGGAACCTCAGTTTCTTCATCTGTAAAATCAAGAGATAGCCTTGAAACCAAAGTTCTCTATAGACCCCCAAGGACTCAGTGGATAGATTTCAGGGAGTCTGAATTTGAAAGGAAAAATGACATCTTTCTATCAAAGTAATCATTTCCTTTTGTAGTTCTATATATTTTCTTTTGTACATTAAAAAACATACTTGAGGAGATCCATAATCTCCATTAATCTTCCAAAAGGGTCCATGTGACAAGAAGATGAAGAACCCCCTACTTTAATGAAAGGGATAGAGAGTGGAAAGAATGGAGAAGGGAGTCCTTCCCCAGTGAGTCCAGGAGGGAGAGATAAACAGTCTATGCCTTTTTTTGGTAGGGAGAGGCAGAAGAGAATAGAGATAGCTGGGTACTATTGTGACATCTAGGGCCCACAAGGTTTGTGCTGTATCACTTCTAAAGATTTTTTCTGGCTCTTAGTCCTATCATTCTGTAAAGTATGTGTTTAAGTATTGGTAGGGGAGATCTAATAGAATCTGGGAGAAGGAGACTTAGATTCTGTTCCCCTAGATACATTACTATTCTCAAAGCTCCCTCTCTGAACTGTGGACAAGTTATTTCACACAAGATCCTAAGGATAGTGTGAGATGGGATAAGACTTTCCCCTCTTTCCCAAAGAGGAGAACAAAAGAGATTTCTTTTCTTTGAGGTTTTCATTGAATTCCTTAGAGAGGTACCATTAAATTCTGAGGTATTAAAACCTGGATATTTCTATAAGGTCTTTATTTTAAACATGGGGACATTGCTCTAGGGAAGATTATCAACCGGATTTACACAGCCATTAGTAGCTCCCTTTTGATCTAATCTTTCTCTACTTTCCTGATCACCTGTTTTCTTATCCATCTATCTACTCATGTACTATAGAATGTTAGCTTGGAGGAGGGACCTCAGAGATAATTCAACTTGACTTTCTTCCCTATGTATGAGTTCTCTCTGCATCATTTCTGACAGAATAGGTTTGGGAGGGTCATCCAGCTTTGGCTCTGAGTTACCAGTGATGGGGAAGGTAGTGACTCACAAAGGCAGCCCATTCAGTTTTTAGGCAGCTTCATTTACTAATAAGTTCTTGGCAATGAACCCAAACTTGACTCCCTATAACTTATTCAAGTTAAGAGTCCATGTTCTGCCCTTTGGAGACACTTGGGAGAAATCTTATGCTTGTTCTACATGAACAAGTATTAAGGTATTTTAGAGAACGTGGAATATCATAGCTGTGAGGGGCCTGAGAATAGAGCACATCCAAAATTAGAAGGGCCCTTAGAACAGGAGATATCAGAACTGGGAGGGGACCTTAGAACAGGGAATGTCAGAGCTGGGAGGGGTCTTGGAACAGGGGATATCAGAACTGGGAGGGGCCTTAGAACAGGGATTGTCAGAGGTAGGAGGAGCTTTAAAACAAAAAAATGTCAGAGGTAGTAGGGGCCTTAGAATAGGGATATCAGACCTGGGGGGGCTTTCAGACTATATAGTCCCAGATAGGTAAATTGAGATCCAGGTAAGTAAAGTAACTTATCCAAAGTCATTCAGTGAAGTAGTAACAGAACCAGGATTTGACTCAATCTTGTTTTCTTTCCAGACTTAGCTTCTTATCGAGACTTTCTTATTTCGGTTTTTTTAAAATTTATTCTTTCCTTCCTCAGTTTTACATGGACTTTGCCTATTTATAAAAACCACATTTTACCTTTAATGCCAGTAGAATGTAAGCTCCTTGAGGGCAGGAGCCATTCTGTTTTTGTCTCTGCAACTCCAGTTGCCTAGCATGATATTTTGCATACAGTTGATATCTAATTAATATTTACTGACCTGATCTTGATTGTTGCTGGGGATGTGAGTGGGTTGAAAGTTGATATGAGTCAATGCTGTGCTATGATGCCAAGTATTAGACCTTTGTTGAGAAAGGCTTTGGGTGGAACTCTAGGATGAGGATATCCTGTTATACTGATCTGGTTCTGGTCCCAGACCACTTAGGAGCATGGATAAAAAACTGAGAAGATTTTAGAGATGACTTAATTCAGTCTCTTTATTTTATGGAAAGAGAAACTGAGGCCTACAAGTATTTAAGTGATTTGCCTGAGGTCGTACAAATTGCAAGAAAAATAATCAGGATTTGAACCCGTCCATGATTCTAAATGCAGGCTCCTTTCCAGTGCATTGTGCTACTGTTTGTCTAAAATACTTGGTTCAGTTCTGAGTCCCGCAGTTTAGGAAAGGGATTACCAATAAGTTTTGAGGCCACAATGTACTGAAAAGAGTGTCTTGGAACCAGGAAGACCTGGGTTCAAATCTTGCCTTTGATAAATATTGTCTGTATGACCTTGGACAAGTTATTTATTATTTAGTGGTGTGGGCAGCTTTCTGGAACTGTAAGTTGCAGAGAAGGTGTTGACCTTTCCTAGTAAAAGGGGTTTCCTCATCTAGGAATTCCTTATGCCAATGATCTCTTGGGTCCAGCCTCCACCTATTATTCCTATCCTGAATAAGGTATAGTGCCTCCAGAGATGGGCAGTCAGGGTGGTAGAGATCATTAAATTTATGCCATATGAGGATTGGTTGTGGAGAAGAGATGACTTGAGATAGGTTAGAAAGGAGACGCTTGGGTATTGGAAAGGCTGTAACATGAAAGAGGAAATGCTTATGTTGGCCCCAAAATGCAGTAAAAGGAGCAATGATGTCTAATATTTCTGAGTATAGTAATCATGTAATCAATTCCTCCTGCCCTAGACCCTCTTCCCCAGGCTGTAACAGCAACACTTCCTTCAAATTGTTCACCAGAAACTACCATTTTCTCCTTCATCATCCTGATCAAGCTCTTCTGGATGCACTCTTAATTTTCCTTATCTTTTTTAAACTGCGGCTTCCAGAAAATGAACTTGGTGACTTGACCCCTTCCGAGCACAGTCTGTTAGTTCTATTTTTTTCTGAGCACTATATATCCCTCTTAATGAAGTATCCAATGGTGAGAGGACTCCTAGGAAACAAAGAGAAAGCTCAGTATTGCCCACGTGGTTCACATTTCCTTTTTCTAGTTAGAAGTTCTTGCTAGATACCATCTGCAGCTGCTAAATGCTGAGCAGACTCTGAGTTTATAACTGGTTGTTTGTCATGCTTTTGCACTGTGAAGGAGGGAGATGCAGTAAAGTTCATGTGGTTATTCCCTTGGTGAGTGGCTGATTGGTCATTGGAGCTAGCCCTTTGCCTGGGATAAGCTAGTGGGTTATAGGGTCTTTTTCCTAATCTGTTGGCTGGTGTATCAGTTTCAGACCAAAGAGATATCTTGTAGAAATAAACCATAAACAGGTACTCCATGAACCTAAGAGTTAGGAGATAGAACATCACATTGTGGGCAGGGCGCTGTCCTTGGTACTGACTCTCTGTATATGTTAGTTCTTCAGTTTTCTCATCTATGAAACCGGAGTTAGGCTGGATAAATGCTAAGGTCCCTTCAGACTTTCAGATGCTATGATGTTTTTTTCTCCTCCCTAAGTAAGATTTAGATGCTGGGTAAACTGTCCACAGTTGTCATGGCTGGAATAGAAGCTCGAAAAGACCCCATACATGCAATCAGCGAAGGAGTGAGCTGGTCCCTGCTCTGCTCACAGCGGAATCTGGATCAACTCTGGCTCTGTTTGCAGCGCAGTGATATTGGACAAAGCGCTGGACTTAGAGCCAGACAGATCTGGGTTCAAATCCCACCTCTTCTCTTTACCAGCTATATGACCACAGGAGAGTCACTTAACCCGAGTCTCAGCTTCCTCAGCTGGAAAGTCGCCGTATCATAATACTGGCAATACCTACCTCACAGGGCTGTTGTGAGGCTTCAATATGATGTATGTATATATATATTTGGAATTCTTTACAATAATATATAACTGTCAGTGATGATGATGATGATGATGATGATACTGTTGCTGATATTGATGATGATGATAATGATGGTGATTGTTGTAAATGGGATTGAGCAGGAGAATCCCTGTTCATCTTGATGAACAAACTCAACATGATGAGATAGGGCATTCATCTTTGTCTGGAGACATCTGAAGGGTACCTCTCATAGAGATAGGTAGGCTCATTGGAACCTTTTTGAGGGGAATCAGGGAACTCCTCTGATTTCTCTGGTTCCCAGTGATTGGGGTTGATTCAAAGATGGTTGGCCAATGAAAATTCAGGAGAGTAAACTCTTGCCAGAAGAGCTGCCTCTCTTTTCATGGTCGACAGAAAGTGGTTTATAAGCTCTATTAGGATTTCCCTTCACTATTCAGCACTTCCATTTTCCCCTTTCTTTTGTGCTTTCATTCAAAATGAAATAAAGTGGCAATTTCTTTTTTGCTTTTCTCTCTCCTTCTTCCTGGAATCTGCTAATGACAGATTGCAGCAGAAGTACATGGCTAAGGTAAATATGTGTATCTTTTTGGACTAAGAGCATAGTTTATGAATAATATTCATGAGCTACAAACTCCTTTGTGGAGGAAGAAGAATGTAGAATTCCCTGGGAAGCATTATTCTAGATTCTTTCTTTCTAGTAAGAGAAGGAAGATTTAATAGTTTTAGGAGTTGCCTTAAGGGTAAACCCAACTTTTAGCATTCCTGAAGTTCACTGTTCAGAGACTAGTCTCTTAGAAGGAGGAAAATTTTCTCAATAGTGTGTTTCTTGGAGAAGGAAGAGGATTGTCCATATAGCCCCTCCAGATGGAGGACTAGAGACTCACCAATGTGGGGGAAGATTTGAACCCTGTCATCTTCTCTGCTATTGTAGTGAATTGCTCAGATAGTACATGTCTCACATGAAGGGGAGTGCTTATTCAGCAGCTCTCAAAGTCTGTATACCTTCCAGGGAGAGTTAAATTAGCTTTTTGAGAGATTTCTGCATTTCTATATCTGGTCATAAGTTCCCATGAGTCATTTGCATCATGTACTTTTTTTTTCCAATGGGGGCAAAATAAAGGCTGTTTCATGCACTTGATATGCCTTTAGTACCCTGAATGCCTGTGTAGGAGTTAGGAACACTATCAGCCACTTCTAGAGAAACATAATGACAAGTTATATGATGAGTATATTTAGAGATTTTGCTAGCTGGGGCAATGAACTAAAGGTTGAAACTGACCGTTTGTGGGACCAACCCCTAAGATCAGACTCAATTCATGTAAATCTCATCTACGGGTTGACCTTCAGCTGTGAGTGATATTATTTTCTTGAGAAGCCAAAGGATGCTTTAGGGATAGGTTAAAAGAGCCAAGCAGGTATGGGGGAAGTCTTTAGATATAACAGCAGGAAAGAGAGAGAAAAATGGAATTAGCCATTGAAAAGTTGGATTTTTTATTTTCTCTTCTTATTTTTTTGGATGCTGAGTTGTATTCCTAAATGAAAATGCTTAAGTTGTTGATTCTAGGAGAGGGAAGGCATTAATTTACATATAGTTCAACCCACATTTGCATAATGGTTAGTGTCATATGGAGTACCTTCAATCGTCAACTCTCTCCATTTCTCCATTCCATATTACATGAGTGGGGTGTAGTCTTGTAGCCTTGTAGCCTTCAGGGGCATCTTGGTGTAGTAGAAAAGGGTGCTGGTTTTGGAAACAAAGAACCTGGGTTTGAAATCCAGTCTGTCTATTTATTGTCCAGATGGTATTATGAAGTCTCTTCACCTGTGTGGTCTCAGTTTTGTCCTCTGTAAAAGGAGATTGGACTAGATAGACTCAAAAGTCCCTTCCTGTGTCTATTCTAAAATCTTATGCTGTTACAATCATTTCCTTTTGCCATGAATGTGCTTTACTAGACAAATTGGGCTTGATCATCCCTGTTTCAACATTTGGTGGATTTGAGCTTGTTTAATTCTATATGAGGGAAAAGGAACAGCTCCCTCCACCTTCCACTTGATGTGGTCCTTGGGCAATGATCTCATTGATAGAGCTGATGTTCACAGCTTCCCTCATTTCATTATAGATTGTGTGACTTTTGTAGAGATCTTTCCCTATCCAAATTCCATCTTGGAGATAGGCTATATGAATCTTATTAGAACCTCAATGATTGACTCACTGAGTTCCCCTCTTTAATCTCATTTTCCTCACTTATTAAGTGAGGGAGCGAGATTAGATGAGCCTTATGGTTCTAATCTACTCTGTTTTACCCGTTTAATGAATGCATGCCTGAAAAAGCAATTCAACAGTTAATTTCTACCTGCAAGCCCCTGTATATTAAGGATTGGGGATTTAAAAATTTTCATATTCCCTACTCTTATAGTTTAGAATGAAGGATACCCATGTACATAGAGAAGTATCTTTCAGCATACGGGAGATGAAGCTAAAGGTGAGATTCATATAAAGACAGATACATGGAGTCTTGTGTTCACTTTTGGGTCCTCAGGGAAAGGAAAGACATTGATAAATTGCATCATTTGGAGGTTGGGAAAGGCCTTGAGTCCATGACATTTATATGGACCGTTTGAACCAGATGTTTAGCTTGGTGGTTTAGAAAATTTAAGGAAGGAGGGAACACTTTTGGCAGAGATGGATGAAGATGTGAAATAAGAGAAGGCTTTCTGGAGGAGGTGACATTTGAGATAAACTTTGAAGGAAGAGAAGGCTTTTTTGGGGGCGGGGTTGGTGCCTACCACCAAAGTCCTTAGCACCATCAAATGGATAAATATCAGAAACAGATAGGATCTTATCAATAAACATAGCACTAAAGAAGTAGCATTTCCATCTGTCCTACTGCTGCACTCTAAGGACCATTGGTTCTTTCCAGCATCTGTTTATCTACCCACTGTCATATGAGTTCCTTGAGAGCAAAGATTGCTTTGTTTTTCTCTTTGTATCACCCAAACTTAGAACAGGTCTTGGAGCATAGTCAATACCAAATAAATGTTTTTTAATTCATTAACACACTCATTTACTCATTCGTTTATCCATCCATCAAATAAAAATAGGAAACAGAAAATAATTAAATAAAAATGCCATGGAGACAAGAACAATTTTTAATTTCTCTCCAAATCTCTAGTGTTCAACAGGGAATCTTGCACATAGTAGGTGGTATGCACTAAACAGAACCTACCTAAGAGTAGAGATGGTTTCATCTTCTATCTTTGTATCCTCAGTGCCTAATGAGTACCTGTCATATCTTGGGTACTTAATGAAAGCTTGTTGATTGATTGGCAGATTCTGTGATAATAGACTTGGAGTTCAGAAGAAATGGGTTCAAATACTGTCACTGACATTTACTAATTGTGTGACCATGGGTAAGTCACTTAAGTTTTCTGAGCCTCAGTCAAATAGGGGTGATGGTGCTTGTAAGTTCCATGCCAAGCTTACAAGGCTCCTGTGAATCTCCAGTAAGATAATACACACACATACATAATTTTGTGAATCTTTAAGTCTTATAGAAACATGCTATATAAATAAATAAATCTGAAAATGTTTTGATGGTCTAAGAGCATTGGACTGAATCTAGTAAGAAGAAATTAAATAGGGTAAAGATAGATACCAAAAGGATGAATTACTACTTAAGAAATTTGTATCTAGATAGTGTTTCGATAAAGTTCTAGAGACAATAAGCTCAATAATAGTAGTGGTAATAAGGCAGCTAAAAAGCAAGGGAGATAATAGTTTCTATGAATAAGGAGGTGATGGTCCCTTTGTTCTCATCAAACCACATCCAGAGTGTTGGGTTCAGTCCTGTCTCAGTTAAAGAAGGTCATGTATAGATTGTAGTGTCCAGAAAAGAAAATACAAGGTAGTGAAAGGCCTTGAATATAGTTCATTGGTGGATCAGTTGAAAGAAGTGGTATTTAGCCTAGAGAAGAACAAAACGGGTGCGTGGTATGAGAGGGCCCAATAGAATCTGATGCTCTTCCATGAGGAAGAGAGTTTCATCTTGTTCTCTTTATGGGGTAGAATTTCAGGCAATGGGTGGAAGTTGTACTTTTAGGATTGATTTAAGGCAAAGTTTCTAACAGTGACAGCCTTTCAAAAGTGAAATGCAATGCATTTCTCCAAAGAAGGGGAAGGAAGAAAGAAAGGAAGGGAGGGAGAGAAGAAGGAAGAAAAGAAGCAAGGGAGGGAGAGAGGAAATAAGGAAGGAAGGGAAGAAAAAAGGAAGGAAAGAAGGAAGGGAGGGAGGGAGGGAGGAAATAAGGAAAGAAGTATGAGGATTCCCCTTCTTGGAGGTCTTTAGGCAGAAGTCAAAATGACTACTTGCTGAGTATGTTAAGTGGGGGGGGGGCAGAATTCCTTTTGATTATGATTGGTGAGATCTCTTCCGTATCTCCCAAATTCTGTGAAATGACCTAATGTATTATAGTTTTTATTATAGTGTTTGGCAGCTAGGTATGCAGTGGATAGAGTACTTGCCTTAGAATCAGGAAAACTCATCTTTATAAGTTCAAACCTAGCCTCAGCCTAGCTATGTGGCCCATGGCAATTGAATCTTATTTGTCTCAGTTTCCTTATCTGTCAAAAGATCTGGAAGAGATGGAAAATCATTTCAGTATCCATCAAGAAAACCCCAAAGAAGGTCACAAATAACTGAATCAACTGAATAATAACAATAAAATTATAGTATTTCCATGCATAAAGAACTATATAAATGTCAATTATTATTATTTTTTCATCATTATTATTTTGGTATTATTAATTTATCTGCAAGGATTTATTAAGTTCCTACAAATGTGTCAAATGTTATGCTTGGCACTGGGATTAATGAAACATTTCCTGCCCGCAAGAAGCTTATTTGCTAGATGGCTTATTTAGCTTTGAGCTGTCTCCCAGCTCTGAGCCACTCATTTTTGGGCCTGAACTTCCTTGTCTCTAAAATGAGGCATTTGGACTAGAAGGCCCCTGAGGTCCCATAAAGCTGTAGCTGTTATGCATGTATGATTTTAAGAACTTTGGAATTCTTTCTTTGGAGTCATAACATTTCCATGGCATTTTGCAAAGGATTCCATGGTCATTATCTCATTGAAGAGTCATACCTCTTCTGCAGGTAGACACTATAGTTATTATCAGCCCCATTTTATAGGGTTTATACTGAGGCTCAGAGGACTTAGGGGACTTGTTAAGGGTTATATAGGTAGCAAGTAGCAGTATTTGAATCCAGATCTCTCCCATTTTCTCTTTCCTTTATTACAGGACTTGAGATACTGCATAATCTAACATGAAAATTTTCTCCTGATTGTAGCACTGGTAACTTGGTTTCAAGGTTGTATGTGACATTTCCCTCAGCTTTTCTTCTCCTAAATGATTAAAGGGGAGCTAAATCTAGAGGATCATTCAAATGCCCAAGTCCTTTCTGGGGAAGTGATGGAGAATCTTAGTTATTGCTACCTAATTTAGCTTTGGTTCTCCAAGAACCTAAATTAGCTGGAATTAGTGGAGCAGGTGCTGGATCTGGAGTTTGATAACCTGGGTTCAAAATCCAGTTCTTGGCCTATGCACTTCTTTCCTTCCTTCCTTCCTTCCTTCCTTCCTTCCTTCCTTCCTTCCTTCCTTCCTTCCTTCCTTCCTTCCTTCCTTCCTTCGTTCCTTCCCTCCTTCCTTTCCTTCCTTCCTTCCCTCCTTCCTTTCCTTCCTTCCTTCCCTCCTTCCTTTCCTTCTTACCCTTCCTCCTTTCCTTTCTTCCTCCCTCCCTCCCTCTCTTAAATTAAGTGACTTACCCATAGTCACACATCAAATGTCAGAGATCTGAGTCTGGATTTAAATTCAGGACCTCCTGACTCCAGGCTGGTGCACTATACATAGCGTTTACTTTTTCATCGCCCACCTCTGCCACTCTGCCACTGAACCACCACTGAACTTGCTTAGCAAGACCTGGGTTCAAATCTTGCCTCAGACACTTAATAGCTATGCTAACCTTGGGTGAGCCATTTCATTTCTCTAAGCCTCAGTTTCCCCATCTATTTCCAGAACTGCTGTGAAGCTCAAATGATACAATTTCTAGAAAGCACTTTACAAACCTAAAAATGCATGGAGATATGAGTAGCCCTGTGTAGCTTGTCTCCAACTGACATTTGTGATTCCCATTCTTTCTCCTCACACTGTGACCAGTGACTGTCCCTCACATACATCCTTGCATCCCTTGTCTCTTTGCCTTTGCACAGGCTGCCTTCTGTGCCTAGAATGTGTATTCTCCTCACCTCTGCTTCTTAGAACCCTGAAATCATCAGAAACTCTGGTCAAGTCTAACTTATTATGTGACACCTTTTCTCATCCTCCTGCCCCAGCAACTAGAACTCTCCCTCATTATAGGACAATTTGGGTAGATTTTAGAAGTGTATATATAACACATACACACATACTATACACATGTGGATTTATTTAAATGTTTATACACCTAAGCCTATATATATACATATATATATATAAATTTGTGTGTATACATTCATATGCCTACATACACAAATTTGTTTGCATAAACAAATTTATATGTACATACATACATAAAATTTATATGTAAAAGCACATATTTATATGTATATATACATAAAATTTATATATAAATGTTTGTACATATAAATGTATATATGTACATGCACATTAGACACATGTATATTATTATCTAAACATATATACACCTAAATGTATATATAAATAATACATTTATGTAGATAATTTTAAGTATATACTGTGTACATTTACATATATCCTTGACATAAATCCATTCATGTGCATATGTCTAAATGTATTTACACTGACATAAAAATTTATTAATAATTTATTAATAAAATACGTGTTAATAATTTATTAATAAAATACACATGTTTATATATGTGTTGATATATATAATTTTATGTATTTATATTTGTGCATGTCCATATGTCTGTCTGTGTGTATATACGCATACACATATCCATATTCACACAGATAGATTGATGGAAACTCAAGTGGTACCCTCACTATTTCAGGAAAAATCAAGGAAGGTCTCCAGCATATTGGGTAACCCTCTTGATATAAAGTTCTGGGAAGACAGAGGCAAGAGGTTCACAATGGATGAACAAGTACCTCATCTGTACCATTGGTGGAAACTTCCACATGACTTAGGTCCCGGATCCATTTGAATATTGGACAATGCATTTCATACAGGCTCACATGTGTACGTACTGTCTCCCATGATAGAGGGGAAGCTCTTAGAGTGCAATAAATATTTAACTTCCATTTTTAAATCCCCAGTGCCTAGGTCTTTGGCTGGCCTGCAGGAATTATTTTATACGTATTTGATGATGGGTTGATTGAGGGCGTCCATTTGTCTCACTTTTGTCTTTGGCTCTTCGATTCTTAGCATAGTTCCCAGTACACAAGAGGCATTTAATAAATGCTTGTTTGAAAATGCACTTGAACTCTTTTGCCATCTTCAGATGTGCAGTTTCTCCATTGACCACAAGAGGGGAGTGTCTGATCACCTGTCTTTATCCCAGTCTGGCAGCCATAGCATAGAGAAGATTCCATTAATTTTGATTTTGAGAACTACTTTTTTTTTTTTTTTTTTTTCTGGGCAGGCTGAATTTGGGGAAAATCAGACTCAGAAAGCAAGCTATTTTTCATTCTTGAGTTCATTTTGAGAGCTGAAGCCCACAGCTTGAAATGGTTCCTGTCCTTGTTCCAGGCTAGCTTATGTTTGGTTTGTAGCAGAATCTGAGTTTGGTATTGGTATCTTAGAATGATCCATTTGGGGATCATATCAGCCATCTTCCCATCACTAGTAGACTAACTAAGAGGTGAAAATGAACTGAGAGAAGGGCTTCCCCCAATTCAGGCTCCAAATAAGGGGATGCGGGTGCTAGTAGAATGGACTGAATGTTGGTTTTAGAGTCAGAAGGGATCTATATTTGAACTTCTATTTCTGGTACTAGGTTATGAGTCATGGTCAAATCCTACAACTCCATCCTCCACCTTATTCTCTCCTTGAGCCTCAGTTTTCTCAGCTGTAAAATGGGGATTATGATACCTCTCCTACCTTTTTTTTTTTTTTTTTTTACAGATTTGCTGTTAGGATCAAAGGTGATAATATGTGAAAGGGCTTGGAACATCTTGAAGTAGTCTGTAAACTTGACTTTAGTTTATTAAAAGAATTTCTTAATTGGTACCAGAGAAGGGAATAGACGTCACCTGAAAGCCGAAGGTACATATCTCTCTTCAGGGAGCAATAAGAAGAGATGATGAGAGGACTCACTAGTGGTTCTAGAATGTGTTTTTAGAAAAGTTCCAGTACTCCATTCCCCATATATATATATATTATATATATATATTATATATATATATATATATATATATATATATATATATATATATATATATGGAGGTTTATGATTTCAGAGACCCTCCTTCCTACTCAGTATGTGAGAGAAGCTCTTGGATCTAGCTGGAAAAGGGCTAGAGTGCCAGTAAGAAAGGCTATATTCCCCTGAAACCTGACTCTTTCGAACCCAGCTTTATTGGTTCACGTTCTTAATTATGAGTATTTTTAACAAAACTGGAAAAATGGAAGAAAAATTAGGTTGGGCTTTAAAAAGGGTTAGTTTCTAAAAAAAATAAAATAAAATAAAAAGGGTTAGTTTCTGCCACCTGCCACCTGAATGACCTTGAACAAATCATTCCTCCCCACTCTGTTACTTCAGTTCCTTCATCTGTAAAGGGGATTAACCATATTGCTTTAAAGTTCTTTTCCAGCTCCAAATTGTTAATCCAATGATTCCCCCTTTTTCTGGGGCTTAGCTTTTTTGGGTTCATTATGAACTGGAACACAATGTTTTCCCCTCTGAGGACCTTCCTCTCTCACTGGTTCTCACAACTGACATTGCTTTTGCCCCCCTTTAATACCTAAGTTATCCAAGTAAAAAATGGGGACCACTTTCCATTTCTTTGTGAACAGTCTTTTCAATAAACTGTCTGAGGACAAAAACTGATTTGTCTTTGTCTCCTGAGAACTTAGTATAGTGGATAGTATACAGTAAGTGCTTAAGTAATGCTTGTTGAACTTGAAGGAGCATAGGGATGAAGATGACATTTTTAGATGCGATCTTTGAGGAATTACCACAGGCACTAATATATCTATGCTAGCACTAGAAAATAAAAAAGGAACAGTTTTAAAAAGGAAGGATCGAATTTTATATAATAAAGTAAAAAATCAATAATCTAGAAATATCATCTGAATGAGGTTCCTGGGAAAAGTGTATTCTAGATCGTACCAAATTAGAAAATCTGGCTGGCTGATATCCCTATACTGGAGGAAAAACCCAAACTTTTCAGCCATTCAAAGTGCATATTTCCCAGCTCTATCTTGCCCTCTTCTACCTCTGTACATTTGTTTCTATGAACTGATGTTCTAGATCCGAAACTAATTTCCTTGAAGGCTTGATATTTTGTCTTTATATTCCAAAGACTAGCATAGTACCTCACATATAATAGGTCTTTAGGGGGCATAGTAAATGGCAATGGGCATGGAGTCAGGAAGATCTGAATTCAAATCTGGTTTCAGATCCTTGCTAATTATATGACCCTGGCCAAGTCACTTAAGTCTGATTGTCTTAGTTGTTCTCATAAGTGAAATGAACTAGAAAAGGATATGACCAACTGCTCCAGCATCATTGCCAAGAAAAACCCAATGGAATCACAAAGATTCAGCAACAATTGAAATGACTGAAGAACAACCACAAATGTTTATCAAACTGAATTGAAGCGGGCTCTCCTTCTTGCATGGTAATACGGAATTACCCATATGTGCCCTGTTGTCTCTCCTATGAGAATTTCAGAATACAGGGACTATTGCTTTTGTACCAAAATGCCCAGCATAGTACCTATATATAGTTAGTGCTTGATAAGGACTTATTGAATCATTGATTCTCCCTTTCCATGTATGTTGGTTACAGTTCTCTTCCTTTAAAGTCTAGTTCAGAGGTCACCTTCTCCTTGGAGCTTTCCTTGGTCTTTACTATCTTTTTTTCCTGAGACAATTGGGGTTAAGTGACTTGTCCAGGGTCACGCAGCTAGGAAGTGTTAAATGTCTGAGGCCAGATTTGAACTCAGATCTGCTTGACTTCGAGGCTAGTGCTCTCTCCACTGCACCATCTAGCTGCCCCTTTCCTTGGTCTTTACTCCCCATTCTTTTTAGATTGAAAATGTTCTCTCCCCTCTTCAAATTTTCTTAAGAGTATTCTGCAGCTCTTTTCCCCTCCCTAACCCATTATAATCTATCTATATAAGTCATATTGTCCTCATTAGATCCCTGAGCTTTGGAAAGCAATTTTTATCTTTCCCCTTCTAATGTCTAGCATAGTCCTTTTCATGCAGTAGGTGCTTAATAAATACTTCTGGGATTGAATTGGATTGTCCTATTGATATTGAGTTATTTTCCCATGTGAAATAATTGTTATTCCTCACCAATTTGTGACCAAATTGTTCCTCATCATGATGTTCCATCTCCCATCTTTGCACCTTGATATTAACTATTCCCTATGCTTGTGGCACACTCCCCTTTCCCTTTTGCTTCTTAAAATCTTTGTTGCTCTCATATCTAAGAGCACAGTGCCGGACATATAGTAGGTGCTTAATAAATGTTTATTGAATTAAAATAAATTAAAATAAAACATTGAATTAAATATTGGGAGTCAGAAAAATCTGTTCATCTCTCCTAGTAGACAATGAGCTCCTTGAGGGCAGAGTCTCTTGTTCCTTTTTTATCTCCAACTCAGGTTTTAAGCATTCAGTAAGTACTTAATAAATGCTTATTGATTAATTGATTAAGTAACCACCTTGGTCTATGCTGAGGAAACAAAGGAAAAACAAAAACTAAATAGCTAGTGTTCTACCTCAGACAATTACTAACCGTATGGCTCTGGCCAAGTAAGTTATCCTTCCCCTAGTTTTCTCCTCTGTAAAATGGAGATAATAGTCCCCATAGTGATTATCTTACAGGGTTGTTATAAGAATGAAAGAAGACAATAGATATAATGGATGTATTTTTCATTCAATCTTATTCAATCAATATTTATTTAATACCTACCATGAGCATAATCATGTACTGAACATAGGGCGTTAATTTGACTTGGATTTTCATGTAATTTGTAGTGATTCTTCTGAAGAACCAGATCCTTTTATTTGTTTTTACTTTTATTTCATTCTTCCTAAGGAGAAACCAACCATTTCTTCTAAAAGTACAGCTTAGGCAAAAAATATGGTGTGTGTACTTGTTGGAAGCAGGGATTATCTTTTGCTTTTCTTTGTATCCTTAGTGCTTAACACGGTACCTGGCACATATCGAGAGCTTAATAAATGTCTATTGCCTGCCTGCCTGTGGGACTTGGGAGTAGGGCGTAGAGTGAAGAAGAAAAAGATGGTGAATAATAGAGAGGGATTTTTGATGAATTGGAGGTAGCGTCTGAATTATAACACTATTGTTATAGGCATTGGAAGTAATGAGTTTTCCATCATTGGATGTGTTAAGGGAAACCTAGATAATAATTTGTTCTAAGTAGTATAGAGAGGATCCTTGCACTGACTGGAAAATGCAATCTCTCACTGAATTTGGAAACACAGATTGTGAGTCCAAATTCTGGTTCTACCAAAGTCATCATCTTGGGGAACCAAAAAGTTGCCCAACTTTTCTGTAACTTCTCTGCACCTCAATTTTTTCATCTACCAAGTGAGAAGATTGAACCAGATGGCCTCTGAATTCCCTCTTAGTTCTGTATCTAGGATTTTGTGATCTTTTGGTTCTATTGCTTCCTAATTGGTCTTTCTTCTTCAAGTCTATTCCCTCTCCAGTCCGTCCTTGACTCGGCTGCCAAAGTGATTGGACTTGTTGAAAGCAGGGACCATTTTGGATTTTGTTGCTTGTTCATAGTATTCAATCAAAACCTGTTTTACTACCACCAGACAGTACACTAAATACTGGGGTTATAAAAGAAGGAAGAAACAATATCTACCCTCAAGGAACTTATATTGTAATAGGAGAAACAAACCACCAAGGAGTTCGCATTCGAATGTGGCAGATAACATGTATATAGATGGATGCATAAAAATAACAGATGGAGGGATTTCTATTTGAGCCCAGAAGAAATGAGGAGCAATCAGAGTTTGAACAAGGGAAGGGATAGTGTGATAGGCTCAAACCTCCACTTTAGTCAAATCACTTTGGCAGTCGCATCAAGGATGAATTGGACTAGGAATAGCATTGAAGCAGGGAAGCCAATTAGGAGGCTACAGCAGCAGCCCGGAAGAGATGAGCTGAAAGTCTGGATAAGGGGGAGACATCTGATGGAAGAATACAGCAATAGAGACAGATACAACAAAATTTGTCAACTTACTAGATATATTGAGTGAAGGAGGGCAGTCAAGGTCACTGAGGCAGTGAATCTGAGTGACTGGAAGGATGGTGATGCATGATTTGACAAGATAAAAATTTGGAAGAGAGGGGAATTTTGCAATAAAGGTAATAAAATAATTCAGTAGATGTTTATAAATCTATAATACCTTTTGGGATGGAGAGGGTGAGTTCATGATTATTATTCTATACTAGATTTTTTCCTAATGATAAATAATCAAGAAAAACCAATCAAAACATTGACCATGTCCAATAATGTGTTTTCTATTATACACCTCCGGTCCACCACCTTTCTACCAAGTGGCAAGAGGGATACTTCCCTGTCAATCTTCTCAAGTCATAATATGTTCCTAAATTGATCAGTGCCCTGAAATCATTTTAATGGCCTTGCTCAAGTCACTTACCTTTTTAAAAAATTAAATATTAAAAAAATAATGATAATTAAAATATTTTTTCTCCCTGTTACCTGAATCTCCCCTTTAAAAAAGAAAAAAATCAAAGCAGATCGAGTCAAACAAAGCATTGATTTTTCTCACATTATTTTGGTTGTAATAGAAATTGTTCTCCTGGCCCTGCTTATTTTGTTTTGCCCCAGTATAATGGTTTTCTTTGAAGCCTTTCCTTTCCCGTTCTTGTCCACAAACATTTCACCATTTCTTACCTGCCCTCTGAACTACATGCTAGATGGAATAGAAAAAGGGTGGCTTTTCTTACTAGTATTGCCTAATAAAAATACTTCAGGCATAAAAGATTTCATCAGTCTGAGTAAATCCCATCCACAGATGCAGGAAGCAGCCTCTCTGCAATGTTCTTGGATTTCCCAGAAATTCTTATCTGATGGCTAGCTTTCTGTGCATCTCACGATTTGGCGTGCCTGGTTCTTGGAGGTTAGACACATGGGCAATTGCTGGGCTTAGACTTTAAATATACCTGTCTTAGCCTGACTGCCAGGGTTTCCATCCTATCTTGAAGAATACAGAGTGATCTTTATGTTACTAGGTATGGGCCATTAGTGGAAACTATTTCAGCAAGGTATAGTGGATGGAGAGCTGGAGTTGAGATTTCTGTTTGAATCCTGCCTCAGGTACTATCTGGGTGACTCAGGAAAGCCACTGAATTCGAGTCCTCATTTATAAAGTGGGAAAGAGAAAGAACAAGAACAAGCATTTATATAACACTTACTATATGCCAAACAGTGTGCTGTGTTTAAGAAATACTGTCTTATTTGATCCTCAGAATAGACTGTAAATAGGTGTTATCATTTCCCCCCATTTTACAGTTGAGAAAATAAAGGTAAAGCAAACATTACTTTTACAAAGTTAAGTTACTTAGCTGTGGGAATGTCTGAGACTGGGTTTGAACTTGTTTTTCTGACTCCAGGGCCCAGCACACTACCTATAGAGCCAGCAAATGCATGTCCCTTACAATGATATAAGGTTAAAAATGACTTATTTTGCAAACTTTAAAGCTCACTAGCTGTGATTATTTTTTGATATTGCATTTCTTCTCATTTTTTTCTTTCTGAGATAAAGTGCTATCCTACTATTATTTTCTCTGTTTAATGTCCTGTGCCTTTAATTTGGATTCCAAAACATAGTAGGTTTTTTGTATGCTTGACACATAGTAGGTACTTATTAAAAACTAGTTGACTGACTATGGGACCGTGGGCATGAGCGAATAAAAAGACTGATTTCTTTTAGTTGAATAAATGTATTGAGCTCTGTGAGTTCTTTGGAAGATTCATTGAGAGCACCCATCTTCAGAATAGCTAAAGTAGCAGTCAGGATGATGGGACTTTATCTCACTCCTCATATGGTTTAACTTTCTTCCCCTCGTTCTCTATATTTCAAGAGCTTTTCTTTCCATGTGCTATGGAGATCATATATATTTGGTATCATAATATCTCTTTAAAATGTTATTCTTAAAATTTCATAGGTCACTGTTCTATCCAGGTGATTGAGGACAATAATTTTTTCTGTGATGAAGCTTTTGTTTTGCTACAGTTTTTTTGTCTAATAATATCACTGTCCTTTGTAATTTTTTCAAGATGGGTCTTCTTTCCTCTGATATAGACTTATGACTTGGTAGAGACTTTCTTTAGAGTCTCTAGAGCCAAAATATTTATCATCCTGAAAATAATTTGGCAATGAGACTCTGAAAGCGAGCCCTTGCACAGCTGACACACAATCCATCATCAGATCCATATTGGGTGCTTTTCAATCTTGGAAGGATGATATGAGCAGCTTTCTAGAACTCAGGATCCCTTCTGCACTGTGACGAGACATCAGAAGAAGGTTTAAAATCCCCAAAACAGAACATGAAATTTCTCTGGGATCTCTGTCGTTCTTTTTGTGAGTATTTCTCTATAGCAGTTGGAGATTTCAAAATGCCCTCAAAATTTGCTGTATTTTGTTATTTTTATTTTTATTCCTAGTGCAGCCAGGTGGCGCCATTGGGTTGGGTCTGGAGTGAGGAAAATTCCTTTTTCTGAGTTTATGTTATCTCAGAGACTTGCTAAGTTGTGTGAACCTGGACAAGCCACATCACTATGTTTGACTCAGTTTCTTAATCTGTAAAAATGAGTTGGAGAAGGAAATGGCAAACCACTCCATCTTCTTTGCCAGGAAAAGCTCAAATGGGGTTACAAAGAGTGGGACAGTATTGAAAAATAATTCGACAACAACTTGTATTTATTCCTAGAGATAACAGGGAAGCTTTGGAGTTTCATGACCCGAAAATTAAATGTATACTTTGGTAAGTACACAGAGATTGCATTTGAGAGAGAAAAGCTTTGAGTCAGGGAACCATCTAAGACGTTCATCGAGGAAAGACACGATGAGGGTCTCTGAGATTCTTTTACCTTTGCCTTTTTCTGACTTACCAAAATTTCCTCTGTAGTCAGAGGACCTGCAGTGTCCAAACTTTCAGGGCAGTTCATGCCTTGGGACATGGAGGAGGAATAGACTTTTCAGAAGTACCACATTTAAATGGAGATTTATGGCACAGGGAAAATATCAGGTCTTATCCGATTAAGTTTCCTTCCTTTGATCCTCTTCCTAATTTGCGAAGGATGAAAGAGAAGTTTAAGGAGAAGTCTTTTCCTGGCTCCATCCTCCTTCGGCAAGGCCATTTGTATTCTAAAATTGTCACATTTTTATGATAAGGCATTGAGAATTATGTCTTGCCATATTATATCCTTTTTCACTCATTCATGGGAGCAAGAAGTTAGGATGTTGGAAAGAGGAATGAGTTTGTCTATTAGGATATTGAAGTGCTTATCCCAGGAGAGAGGGTTTTTATTCTGGTATCCAATTGAGATTTTTAAATCCACTAAATACTATGTGCAAAGCCTTGGGGGTAGCAACTGGGGGTACAAACAACATCAACTATTGACCAACCAACCCAAAAGCTCCTGCTTCCTGTACGCTATGTTCCAGTTAATCAGCCCTTTTTGTTATTTCTCACATATGACCCTTCATCTCTGACCTCCAAACCTTTGCAAAAGCTTATTCCCCATATCTGGAATGCACTCTCTGCTCTTCTTTGCTTTTTAGAATCCCTAGTTTCCTTCTAAATGAAGTATTTCCTAATCCCTTCCCCCAACTAGTACCTTCCCCTAGCAAAAAATGCTTTATATAATTTTTATGTGCATATATACATCTATATCTCTCTGTCCCTCCCTTTCTGTCTCTATCCTGTTCCTCTGTCTATCTCTCTCCCTCTCTGTGTTTCTGTCTGTCTCTGTCTCTTTCTCTTAAACAGAGGAGTTTTTATTTATTCTTAGGATTGAAAGGAAGTCACTGAGACTTATTGACCATGGAAGTAACAAGCTCAGAAATCAGACTTGTGCTTTAGGAATATACCTTTGATATGGAGGCTGAATTTGAGAGAGGAGATACTTGAATCAGGAAAACTAATTAGGAGGCTGTTCCATTCATCCAGGAAAGCGATAAGAGAGGCTAAATGAGCATTTGTATTATATTCGAAGAGATTCTTTCTAGCCCAAAGATTCTATCTCCCTGTTCTCCCTGCCTTAGCTGAATTTCTTCCTATTTTCAAGTAAGACTTCTAGCATCTGGTCAGCCCAGTATTTTCATGCCTATTTTCCAAACTTCATGAATAATAGCAGTTAGCAGTTATACAATTCTAAGGTTGGAAAGCATTTTACATGTGTTTTCTCATTTGAAGTTCACAACAACCCTGGGGAACAGGTGTGACTTTTATTCCCATTTTATAGATGAGGATTATACAGGTTAAAGGACTTGCCTAAGGTCATACATCTACTATGTGTCTCAGGTGCAAAAGACTCCAGTATGCAGGTGCCACCAATCCCAGAGTAGAGGTTTTTTTTTCTCTCTTTCTCTCTCTCTATTGGTTTATGCTACCTATGGGATATTGGCTATCTAGGACCAACAGATGTTCAGGAGAGCCAATGAGAGATCAGAAATCTAAGATGATGGCTGTCTTTAGAGGTGGAAATGCTGATCACCAGTAGCAGGTCCTGAAAATATAGTTTAGACCTTTATATAATACCCTCTCCACAAACTAGAGCCCACCTACCAAATACAGGGCAGTTAGACTAACCCCATTTTGCCCAGAAAGGGAGAAAAAACATGTAAAGAGATATCTACAGGGACTAATGGATATCCACAAAGGCAGTCCCTGATTCCAAAGGAAAACTGCCAACTCCTGGAAGTTGGTGCATTTGTAAGTGGTTTTTTATGTTTGCAATTCACTGAGCCTCTAGATATTGTCAATTCCTGATCAGGCTGTATCTAACTGACTTTGCAGCTAGGTGGTGTAGTGGATAGAGCACTGGGCTTGCAATCAAAAAGATTCATTTTATGAGTTCTAATCTGACTATGTGACCCTGGGCAAGTCACTTTACACTGTCTGCCTGAGTTTCTTTTTCTTTTTTTTCTTTTTTGTAAAATGATCTGGAGAAGGAAATGGCAAGCCACTCTGTATATTTGCCACAACAACAACAACAAAAAAAAAACCCAAATGAGATCGTAGAGATATTGGCCATAATGAAAATGACTGAACAAGCTGTATGTGCGGCTTCATTTCCCTGTTCCCTGATTGACAAAGATGGAGATTCAGCAACTATCTTGTAAAAACAGATATACCCATCTTGTATGTATTCTGTTTGAGTAAACATCTGTGTATATTCAATATCAGTTCTTTAAAAATGTTGTATTGATATTTTCTGTTTTTACATCACCTTCTTTTCTGAAAATCCCTCTTCGCTTCCTTCTCTAGCAAGGTATCCTTTGGAGTAAATAAAAAGGAGAGGGGAAGAAATTCAACAAAATTGACCACCACATTAGAACACATGTGCTATATTCCACATCCTTAGCCTCCCATGTCTGCAAGAAAGGAGACAAGTACATTTTGTCATCGTTGGGACTGAGATTGTTCATTACAATTCCATATCATTCAATTTCATTTCATTGTTCTTTTCATTCTCGTTGCCATAGTCCTTCGTATATTGTTTTCCCAGGTCCCCATTTTCAGCGTTCATTAGCTTGTGGAAGTCTTCTCATGCTTCTCTGAATATGGCTCCCCAATATTCCATCACATCTGGGTACCATGATCTGTTTAGTCATTTGCCAATTGATGGCAAATTTCCATTTCTTTGCTACCTCATCTGGGGAGTATTTGGTGTTCATGGAACTTCTGTTTCTATCTTTAATCTCCTTGAAGAATGGGGGGAAGAGAATCATTTTTTCTGTGTTCCAATAAACCTCATGTTGAGATCAATGTAAGATGAGACTTTGTCTGTTTCCTGAAATCCCAGACCTAACTAGTGCACTACTTTTCTGATCCTCATGTAGTTTCAATTTCAATCAGGCGATACTTGTCACCATTCTGTGTTTTTGTCCTCCTCTCTCCCTTCTCCTTCCCTTTGTTCTGATTCAAGCCTAGAACTGATTCAAGCATCATCTCTGCTGGTTGAAATGATTTCTATCTTATATAGTCCATTTTAAGAGCCACTTTTCCCCTGAAGCCTTTCTGATTTTCCCTAGCTACAACCAAACACTCTCTTTTTGAATTTCCAATAGCAATTTGTCTATAAGCCTTCGATGCACTTGGTATACTTAGCCTCATATTATATTTATTTATAAATATATACATATATAATATATATTATAGAAATATAATAAATATATAAGTATAATAAATAAATATTATATTATTTTTATTCATGCCTGTTTGGTCTAGTCCTATAATATTATTAATATAGGGAGAGTTGGAGAGGAAATTCTTTCTCTCAGTACAGACATGAAACTTGGAGAGTTGCTCTGAAGAGATTGAAGTTGGGACTGGTCCAAGGTCACTCACCCTGTATGTGAATAATAATGAACTTGAATCCAGATTTTTCTGCTCCAGAGGCAAGCTCTCTACCTACTGCATCACACTGCCTCTTATGCCAACTTATGTTGTGTCCCTTCTAATAGACTGTAGGCCCTTTGAGGGTAAGTCTTTTGTCTGATTTAATTTTTATATTCCTAGTATTTGCATTTGAAAAAAGAATCATTATGGACAAAGAATTTTAATCCCTCATGGTGAGCTGACCGAGGAGGAACCTTACTAGACTTTAACTAGGGCCATCCTCAGATAGTAAACCATCTATAATTGGGAATGTTTTCAAAGTAGTAAATACTGTATAAGAGCTTTCTATACATGTGACTTTGGAATAGTTAAGTCAACTTCTCTGGGTCTCAGGCTACTTTATTGTAAAATGAAGGGGTTGGACTAGTTGCTCTCAATAGTTATTTCCCACCTGAAGTGGGAAGTTATGAAAGGGTTTAATTTGAATTGAATTCAATTCCCTCTGCTTCCCAACTTTCATTCTTGGTAGGAGCAAAGTTTACTATTCCCATTAAGTACAATACTATTTTATAACCAATGAAGCCAGCATTGTGGGACAGATAATTCAAATATACAATAAAAAATGTTGAGGGACAGGCACTGGGTACATGCATACACACACACACACACACACACACACACACACACACATGGGAGAGATTCCCTGCCATCAAAGAGCTTATTTTTCTATTTTCTATTTCTATTTCTATTTTTTCCTAATTTTGTGTAATAATTTTTATTAGGGAAAATTTAACATGTCCATATATAAGTAAATATAGATTATATACATAATAAATACATGATGATTTTTGAAGGCATCAATGACTGGAGGGAATCAAGAGGGCACCTTGAAGATGGTGGTACCCAGCTTTAGTCTTGAAGAGAGATAGTTCTCAAAAGGCAGAAGTTAGGAAGGTAGAACCTTCCTGGCATGGGAATAAGGAGAGGCAGGAGATCTAATTTCATGTGTGGCGAACATTAAATTGGCTAGTTTGAGTGAAGGGTAGAGTCTGGGACAGGGAAGAACGTGTAAAAGCCTGGAAAGGGAGTTTGGAGCCAGATTCCAAAGGCCCTAACTGCCAAATGGAGGAATTTGTACATTTTTCTGGCAGTGATAGATAGTCACTGAACTTTTACTTTATTTTGTGGATGAAGACTACATTACCGATGTTGGCCAACTAGCTTGCAGATGTGTGCTATTGGCAAGAGAGAGTGTGGATGGTGGATGGCTCATGTCATATCTATTGCTGAAAAAGTTACTCAAAGGTCTTGCTTGTATGAGAAATGTGGAGTTCTAGGAAGAAATTTGTAACATATCTTCCATAACTGAGATTTTACAAATAAAACTTAGAAAGGTAGCTAACATATTTGATGACATTCAGGACTTAAACTCTGGGCCAGATCTCATGAGATGAAGTTTAATAGAGATAAATGTAAAGTCTTACATTTGGGGTATAAAAAATCAACATCAGAAGTACCAGATTGAAGAATCATGGGATTCAAATGAGATATCATGTGTGAGGATCAGCTACCAAATTAGAAATGGAGAGAGCATGCTAAGAAATATTGTAAAGTAAAACTGGAAGATTATTCAGGAGCTAGATTCTGGAATAGAGAATAACCCCCATGGCTTTTGAAAGCTAAAAATTCAACAAAATTGTGATATGGGGAGCAAGGGATGTGGTCCATCCTTGCGTTATTCAGATTTTTTTCAATCATAATTGATTTTTTTGTGATCCCAAGTGGGGTTTCTTGACAAAGATACTGGAGTCATTTTCTTCTCCAGCTCATTTTCCAGTAGAACAAATAAGTTGTTTGTGTAGTACAATTCTAATAGGAAATGATTTGCCTCTCTAGCTTCCTTATTTTTATTTAGGTTAGTCCCTATCTAGGATATATGACATTAGGATAGCAAAATAGCATAATGCTGGGTGCTCAGATAGGTTTGGGGAGTAAAAGATATACCAGTTGAACACTGAGCCTGAATACTCATGATTTGCCTTTCTAGCAATATCAAGTCCTTTCCCTTCCAAAAGGATTCCAAACCATAGGGTGGTGCTATCAGTTGGGAGAACATTAGGTCTCTGAAGGAAAGTAGTATCAGAGGGAGAATTATGTTGGTTAGTTGTGTATTATGATGAGATTGTTATTTGTTTTTTCATTTTTCTGTTGCAATTGGAGAATGGAAAAATAAAAGCTACAATATAATTAATTGATTATTGATACCTCGAGAGCAGGTATTGGATCTGAGGACTCTGGGACTGACATCTGTGGGAAAGAAGCTCAAGATTTTGGAATATAAGGAGTGACTGAAAGAATTACAAATGTTTAATGGAAAAGAGAAGACTTGGGGGATTTTGAAAATTATTTTCAAAGCATGTACAGATTTCCCACACGGAACAGGGTTTAGCTAGAAGGCAAGAACAAAGAGCAATATTGGAACTTTCACAAAGGCAGATTTGACTTGATGTCAAATTCATAACAATTTTTAAAAACATAGTTCCATATTTGTCATGTTGTGCAAGAAAAATCAGACCAAAAGGGGAAAAAACTACAAGAAAGAAAATAAACAAACAAAAAAGGTGAAAATATGCTTCAATCCACATTCAGCTTCCATAGTTCTTTCTCTAGATGTAGATGGCATTTCTCCAAGTCTATTGGAATTGCCTTGAAATTCATAACAACTATGAAAAATTACTAACGATTAGAGCTGACCATGAGAGGAATAATCTGTTTTGGGAGGTAGTGGGTTACCCATCGCTTTAAGCAAAGTCAAGGTGAGAATTTATAAACAAAGATTTAGAGGCAATTCCTGCTCAGCTATATGTGGGATGTCCTCTGAGATTTCTTCATATTCGGAGATTTGTAATTTCCACTGTAAATTGTCAATTGCCTTGGTCTTTGTAATGTTTGTTTTACCACATGAAATCCAAATTTATCCTATGAGGCCCTACATTTTTATGAGTGAGCAGTAATTTCTCATGGGGCTTCTTATAGACCCCAAGAATCGGATAAAGCAGTTATTCATGATATTAACTTTTTTTCTTGAAAGTAAATAAAAATAATTCTTGGGCTGAGACCCAGAGCTAAGATAGAATCATAGAAGCTAGGGACCCTGAAGAAATCACATAATCTCTTTTGTGCCTCAGTTTCCTCAGTTGTAAAATGAGGGGTATTGGCCATGATGGCCTCTGAGGTGTCTTTTACCTGTGAATATACAATTCTGTGATCCTAAAGGAAGAGTTGAAAAAGTCATCTAGCTTCACTCTTTCATTTTGTAGTGAAGAATGTTATATTTAAGAAATGAAATTATTTTCCTGAGATCACCTAATTGATTAGAAGGGAATCAGACTGGAAGCTCAGTCTTCATGTTCTGAGTCCAGTCTTTTCCATTATTCTGTACTTCTTAAAATAATGAATGAAGCTTGCTGAAGAACCAGGTTTCACAAATATTATCTTTAGTGAGCTTTCTATTCTTTCAACCATGAGGGTTTCTATTCATTCTGCTTTACTCCAAGGCAGAACTTGGAACAGTGAGAGATATAGGCTTGACCTCAGGAAGGAACAAGAACAAGACAACAGGGCAGCTAAGTGGTGCAGTTTTTAGAGCACCAGCCCTGAAGTTAAGAGGACCTGAGTTCAAATCTACCCTCAGACACTTAATACTTCCTAGTTGTGTGACTCAGGGCAAGTCACTTAACCCCAAGTGCCTCAGGAAAAAAAAAAAGAACCATAATACTCCAAACTTTCTAATATGAAGTTACTCCCAAACTGGAATAGGTGGCCTCAGGAGGTAGAGGATTCCCCTTTAAATCAGCAAGTATTCACGAGGTGTCTACTGTGTGTCAGAATCTCTTCTGAATTTTGAGTTATAATTATGAGTTTATGAATACAAAAACTGAAACAGTTTCTGTTCTCAAGAAGGAGGTCTTTAAACACAAATTGGATGACTAGAAATTTGGGGTCATGGAATTATAGATTTAACCCTGGAAGGGAACTAACCCAGTTTGTTCAATACTCTTATTTTATGGATGAGAAAACTGAAGCCCAAATATATAAATGACTTAATTGAAGTCACATAGGTAATAAAGTATCAGAACTTCTCTAATTTTTGACTTGTGACCGTTTCTGAGGCTGTTCTTTCACTTGCTATGACCTCGGGCAACTCACTGGTTGCAGCCTCTGTTTTCCAATATGGCAGCACAGGGATAGAGTGCTGAACCTGGAGAAAAGCAGATCAGAATTCCAGTCCTGCCTGAAACTCGTATGAACTCTTCGACCCCATACGAGTCACTTTAGTTTCCCGCTTTGTGTAACGAGGATAATAAAAGTACTTATTTCACACGGCTGATCTGAGAATTAAATGAGATTCTATAGGGAAAATACTTTGTAAACCTTAAAAGACTAAATGAATGTTTCTATTGCTGTTTTTGATAGGCAATTAGGTGATGTAATGGATAGAAGACCAGTTCTGGAATCAGGAATTTGAATCTTACCTCAGATACTTACTAGCATTTTGTGAACCTGAGCAAGTCACTTAACCACTGGCTCAGTTTCCTCATCTGTAAAATGGAAAAAATCAGGATACTTACCCTTAAGGGTGGACAGTTGGTATCACAGTGGATAGACTACCAGGCCTGGAGCCAGGGACACCTAGGTTCAAATTTGGCCTTAGACACTCACTGACTGTATGACTCTGGGCAAGTCACTTAATCCTGCCTGCCTCAGTTTCCTTAGCTGTAAAATGAGCTGGAGAAGGAAATGGAAAAACAGTCTAGTATTTCTGCCAAGAAAACCCCAAATTGGGTCGTGAAGACTCACACACAATAAAAAACGACTGAATGATAAGTGAAGATCAAATGAGATAATCTATGTAAAGTTTTTACCTTAAAAGTTTCAGCCTTAATGAAGGATATAAATATTGGGTATTAATATTGTTGTTATTCACATTGTGATTATTATATATAAAATGAGGATACTGAACTCTAACCCTTCAGAGGTCCCTTCTAGTCTCAGCTACCAGTTAATCTAGATAGCCTCAAGGTCCTTTCAGCTTCAAATCTCTGATTTCATGAAGTAGGGATTGCACTAAATGGGCTTGGCAATTCTTTCCTGCTCTGAGATTCTCTATTTCATGATTTCTGGACCAGATGAAAGTTGATACTCATTAGGAGCATGTATGAACTTTTGTGATATAGAAAAAAATTCTAAATACCTATAGTGAATGACCTTCAGCTCCTAACTAGGATAGGATGAGAAAAAGCTAAGAAATTATCTTTTCCCCTCCATATGTTTTGAGAGAAAGAGTAAGGAGTCCAATGGAATGGGTTCTATGGGAATGAATGTGCTTCAATACTATGAAAAGCATATTGAAAAGAAGCTTATCTGGGGAAGTGGGTTTTCCTTTTATGTTCTGTTTGTTCCCTGAGCGGTGGGGGATGAGGGAGGAAGCTGGCTTTGGGGGCCTGTCATATCTTTTGTTCTTTTACAGTCAAGAAATCTATTTATTTAATTAAATTTCCTTTGAGTTTGTCTTTTCCCCTTGAGTTAATTTCTCCTCTGTTTTCTTTCTTTTGCGAGACATCTGTTAGATTCCAAACTCATCAATAATAGTAGTGACATTAATGGTAATAATATTAATGAGAAAGGAAGTCAGAACTAAAGAGCAATGTGGTTCTCGGTTGTTTATTTCAATGTCATGCTTCAGTGGACTGTCCTGGGGTCGGACCCCTTTGTTCCTATCTCAGGATCTGAAAGCTCTGGGGATCCTGGCAAATGATTGGGGGAGGAGCTTTTGAACCACCCATAATCCTATCTAACATTTTAATGTTTGTATATACTTTTTTATGATTCCTATGTTGGTTGGCCCATTTTGGGGGAAAGTCAAGAATTCTGGATAGAATGCTGAAGTTAGAGTTTGAAACCTGAACTCTGACCATTAGAGATATCATCCTGAGTAAATAATTTAACTCCCATCTGCCTCAGCTTTCTCATCTGTAAAAAGGGGACAATGATAGCACTTACCTCACGGGATGGTTGCGAGAATCAAACTAGATAGTAATTGTAAAGTGCTTTGCAAAGCTCAAAGTAATATATAGATGCTAATTGTTGTTGTTTTTGAAGATACCTTAGTATTCACATTTTTCCAACACGTGCATGAAAAAGGCAACTCAACTCTAAAATACCCATTAAATAATCTTCTAGCCTCCATTCAAAGACTTCAGTGAGGTCTCCCAGGATAGCCCGTTCCACTTAGGACATATTTCTTGACATCAAGAGTGCTACAGTTACTGGAAACATAGTAGGCGTTTAATAAATGCTTGAGAGGCAAAATGGCACAATGGAAAGAGATCTAGCTTTAGAACTTGAACTCCATGACAGCTTCCCATGCATTCTGGCAATATGGGCAAGATTTTTCATTTCTCAATGCTCTAAGCAACTCTTTAAGAAACTAAATAAGAAGCTAGTTACAAACCTGCAAAGCAGGTTTGTCTAGGTCAGTGAAATTACAGCTTGGTCCCTCTAAATAAATATTTGTGAATTGATTATTGGCTGTAGAATTTCCTCCCATTCCCCTCCCCCCACCAAATTCTGCCTTCTGGAAGCAGGCTGAGCAGGGCTAATCCTTCTCCCACTTGACAAGTCTTCCGAAGATTTAAAAACAGCACAATTCTCTTTATTCTCCCTGTTATCTTTGCCAAATGCCTCTTTTAGTTGACAATCCATAGAAGGGCCTGAAGGCTTCTTAGCATTCTGGTTGCTTTCTTCAATATGCTCTGCATTTAGTTTTTCCGTGCTCTTCCTAAAACATGGTACCCAGAACTGAATGTAGTACTCCAAAATCAGATATGATCAATTTCTCTAACATTACATGGACTCCATTTCCTTGTCTTGTGTCATAGATTATATTGTTCTCCATTTGAGGAGACATCATAGAGATGGAGAAAACACAGAATTTTTAAGCAGGAGATCTGGATTAAAATCCATTCTTTTCTATTTACTACTTGTATAACTTGGGGCAAATCATTCTCTTTAAAACTCATTTTTCCCTAACTGTAAAAAGGAATTAGACCAATTGAATTAGTCACCAGGGTGGTAGAATGAATGGGATGGCTAGGGAACAATCATAGCTATGGCATGGTGGTGCCTACTGTCATCCCCACTTCTTGGGGCTTTGGCAGCAATTTTCCATCCCTTGGGTATCCACTGATTGAGGAAGCCTATAAGAGAAAACCGGGGGGCCCTAGGAAAAAATTACATAATCATTGTTTTCAAATCTGTGGAAGGTTATTGAGGGATTAATTTTCTTCTAGAAAAAGAAGGAAGTGGAAATCCATTCCAATGTCATTGCCAAGAAAACCCCAATTGGGGTGACAAAAAATTGAACATGACTGAAAAATAACATCTGCTAGTTATGTGATCCTGGGAAAGTCGCTTTATTTGCCTGCCTCAGTTTCCTTATTTGTAAAATGAGAATAATAATAGTATCTACCTCCATTATGCCATGCTTAACTCTTTTGAATCTCAGTTTTGCCATCTAGAAAATGAAGGAATTGGATCAGACAGAGAACATAACCGGGAACAAAAGTCTGTTCAGGCTGGATAGCAGGAAACCATTTCCTAAGAGAGAGAGCTGTCCAAAAGTAGGACAAGCAACTTTCAAGGATGTGAGTGGGTCTCTTTTACTGGAGGTCCTTTAGCAAAGCCTGGCAAATCCCTTGTTGGAGACACTGAAAATGAGATTCATATTCAAACCTGCAGAGGATTAAATGAGCTCTGAGGTCTTTTCCAAACTGGGCGGCTTCCCCCCCTCCCCGGCTTTAACATTCTGAGATTTTAAATCACTTAACTTCTCTGACCCTTTGTTCTATTAACTACAAAATGAGGTTAATAATACTCTCTGTACCTGTCTCACTGCCAGATTAGGAGAATAAGAGATAATGGCTTAGACAGTGCTTTAAAACAACTCAGCATGACAGGTAGATAGTCAAATGAAAAGTATTTATCATTGTTATTATTATTTTATCTTAAGCTAAAAGCTCATCCTTGGAGGGGAGTGAAAACCCCCTCCAAGGATGAGATCGGCAAGAAATTTCCAATTTATATTCTCTTAGCACTGACAGCAGTGCTAAAAGGTTAAATAACTTGTCTGGGATCACGCAGTTAGTATACATCAGAGGCAGAATTTGAATCTGGGTCTTTCTGATTCCAAGATTAGCCCCCTAGCTAGGTGGGTTCCTGCTGCTTCTCTATTTGGAGTCATTATCATCATCATTCTTATCGATGATACGATTGTCATAGAGTAGTTAACAGGCATTTGTTAAATAGCTTCTATTAGATTAATAAATAAGATTATATTTGTGAAGAGTTTATCTGTTTGGTTGACATTGTAGGTGCTTAATAAGTGCACATTTCCTTCCTTTTTCCACTGTGCTGGGGATAAAAAAAAAGGAAAAAGATGATCCCTGCCCTTGAGGAACTTAATATGAGAGACATTATGTAAACAACAATGTACAAACAAACTCTTATAGGATAAACTGGAAATAATCAACAGAGGGAGGATATTGGACTTGAAGCAAGTCAGGGAAGCCAGGAGGCAAGAGAGAAAAAAAAAGAGAGAGAGAGAGAGAGAGAGAGAGAGAGAGAGAGAGAGAGAGAGAGAGAGAGAGAGAGAGAGCATTCCAGGCAGAGATAGTATGCTGAATTTAAAGTCAGAAGGACCCATGACTTAATTCTAATTGTAACATTTGTGGAAAAGGGCAGCTAGGTGGTGCTATAGTAGATAAAGTGCTAGGAATCAGGAAGATTCATTTTCCTGAATTCAATTTGGACCTCAGACACTAACTAGCTATGTAGCCCTGAGCATACATTTGCCTCAATTTCCTCATTTGTGAAATGAGTTGAAGAAGAAAATGGCACATCGTTTCAGTATCTTTGCCAAGAAGATCCCGAATGGAGTCACAAAGAGTTGAACACTACCGAAAATAACAACTAACATTTGCTAGCTGTATGATCCTGGGCAAGTCACTTTATTTGCCTGCCTTAGTTTCCTTATCTGTAAAATGAGGATAATAATAGTAAATTCTTCCAGTCTGCTGTTCTTAACTCCTTTAAATCTCAGTTTTCTCATCTGGACAATGAAGGAGTTAATTAGGCAGTCTCTAAGGTCCCTTTCAACTCTAGGTTTGTAGTATAATTTGATGAAGCCAGTTCTTCCTGATTCCAAGTTCAACATTTTCCCCATCATTTCATGTTTAATCTCTCTCAGTTTCTCCATCTGTAAAATGATACTACTAATAGTACTACGTTATCTATTCAAAAGGGTGGTTATGAGGCTTAAGTGAAGTTGTGCATTATAACCTGGAATATATAAACAGATTGTCTGGATTATTGTTTAGTTGTTTCAGTCATACCTGACTTTTTGTGAATTCATTTAGGATTTTTTTGGCAAAGATACTGGAATGGTTTGCCATTTCCTTCTCCAGCTCATTATAAGGATGAAAAAACTGAGGCAAACAGGGTTAAGTGACTTACTCAGGATCACACAGCCAGTGTCTGAGACCTGATTTGAAGTCAAGAAAATGAGTCTTCTGGCACTCTATCTACTGTTCCACCTACCTGTCCTACTAGGAGGAGTGGCAGCATTAAATGTATAACTTAAAAAGTCAAAGTAGGAAGGGCCCAGAGAGATGCTCTAGTTTTTCAGGGCTTCTTAAGTTGGGAGTTAAGAGAAGATTGATTGAAGAGACTAGAGATATTTAATTTGGGCAAAAGAAGACTCAAGGCAAGGAATGATATCTCTCATCATTCATTTGAAGGATTGTCTTTGAAAAAACAAACAAACAAACAAAGGAGAAAAAGGGATGAAATATTTTCTGCTCAGATAATTGTATAAATGTGTGTCTACATTGGATTTAACATATATTTTTACCATGTTTAACATATATTGGATTACATGCCATCTAGGGGAGGGGGGGAATTAGAACATAAGATTTTGCAAGGGTTAATGTTAAAAAATTATCCTTGCATATATTTCAATTAAAAAAACATGCTTGGCTAGAGAGAACAAAACTCAGAGCAGTAAGTAAAAGCTTCCAATGGGCAAATTTAGGCTCAATGTCAGGAAATACTTTCCATCAACAAGAGTTGTTGAACATGGAGCAGACTGCCCCATTCTGAGGTGATGTGTTCCCAGTCCTTGGTGGTCTTCAAGCTGACCCATCATTTTTACTTCAGTGACCCCCGAGGACCTCTCCAGCACCAAGATGCAGTGATTGCACCATTTTTTTGGTGCCTCCTCACTTTGCAATTTTCTAACACTCAGTCATGCAACTTCTCTGACCTTTTGTTCCTGAACTGAGTCTGGTACATAAACATCCATTCCTTACTCCCCCTCCTTTCTTTCCATCTTCTTTGCAAGTTGTTTTTTTTTTAAAAATTTTTGTTTTTGTTGTTTATATTGGAAATAAAGGCCAGGAAAGATTCTGAAAGAAGCATGACTTACCGATATATGTTAAAGTGCTTGAGAAATCTGCTGCCTGACCAACTTCTAGCTGTCTTTTTGTTTAAGAGAGCTGGGTGAATGCTAATCTTTCCCTTCAGCTAATGTCAGGTAATGTATCTTGGAGGTTATCCATTCAGACGCCAAATGTCTCTTGCTTGTCATTCTCTTGATTTTCAGAAGGTACATGTCTTCCCAAGGCTTTGCATTTTAAAAATCCTTGTCTTTTATACCTTTTGTTGGTTGGTGTTTTTTTTTTTTCCTTGTCTCTTTCCTACTTTTTCTCCCAGGTCCTCCACTCCAATCCATTACTGGGTGGCCTGACCCTGCCTTATTTCTCCAAGATAACCTAACATAAAATTATCCCTTGTACATCCTCAGGGGCGGTTTGCAGCAGAGTCATTATCAGAATATGATTGCCTTGGGTTTTGAAAAAGTGGGTGGGAGGGTGCTAAACTGCTAAGAAAGTTCATGGCCCTCCTTAATTTCGGTCCAAGATATAGGTGCTAAATTGTGGTATAACTAGACTGGGATGAGTGAGGCAGTTACTTAGGAGCACAAAGGTAATTCTGTCCTTATCTCAATGGATAAGGCAAACAGAAGAAGGGAGGTGGTGTTCTGATCTATATTAAGCTTAGTTCAAATATTATTTCTGATGATTATTTTCTAAATGACTTTGAGCAAATCACCACCTCCTTGGGTTTATTTCTTTGAAATAATAAAGTTGTATTTGATGACCTATCTAATTTGTATTTTGGTTATCTGAGAATGGGTTATATCTCCTGTAGTAAATTTTCAGGGCACTAGATGGCACCATAATGGATAACATGCCAGGACTGGAGTCAGGAAGCCTCATTTTTCTGATTTCAAATCTAGTCTCAGACATTTGCTAGTTGTATGACCCGTGGCAAGTCACTTAACTCTGCCTCAGTTTCCTCATCTGTAAAATGAACTGGAGAAGGAGAAAAAATATTTGTCAAGAAAACACCAGATGAGATCACAAAATGTCAGACACAACTAAAAAATGATTGAAGAACATCAACAAAGAGGTTGAATAATTTCTTCCAAAGAGTAAATAAATGAATGAGTCAGCTGTACAGGAGAAGCTAAACTTCAAAGTAAAGGATGTTTGTCTGTGGCTTCCTTATAGCCACTCTATCCTTTCCACGCCTTTCCTCTTTAGTGTTATTGATCTCTTCAGGTCTCCTCAAAACAAGCACCCCACTGGGCTCAGGAGCAAATAAGAGTTCCTCATCCAACTTTTTCCTCCCCCCTCAACAAGTCAATTTATTGTCTTCTCCTTTTGACCAAGCTCCTTGAGAGCAGAGACTGACTTTTGCTTTTCTTCTTATCCTCATTACTTACCATAGTACCTAGCACATAGTAGGTACTTAATATATGCTTACTAAATCTGTCTATTACACCTCAGCTGAAACTAAGAACTGAAATGTCCTTAGAGTGGAATAAATGTCAGAGTAAGTAGAGGCCTTAGAACATGGAATATCAGAACTGAAAGAAACCTTAGAACAGGGGATGCAGAGCTGGGGAGGAATTGAGACATTTCTGGCCCAAGCTCCTCATTTTTCCATGTAAACAGAGGGATCTTCTAAGTGAAACCCAGGTTTATCTGACTAATTTAGCTAAAGTATAAGACCGTACAGCTAACATTTGTATTTTATTACATGCCATTAGTGCTTTGAGACAAGGAAGTGACAAACTAGTGGGGATGGAGAGAGAATCACAGGGATCTGGCTGTGGGAGGAGGGAATATTTTTGTTGTTGGATGGATAGTTCATGGATCATAGGATTTCAACCTGAAGGAGTCCTTAGAAATCATGGATTCTAACTTCTTTCTTTTACAAAAGGAATGCCTGAGGTCTCTGGAGAGAATGATGGCCACTTAGGTCTCTTCCAGCCCTGAAACTCTGAAATTCTGTGATTTTGAGCTAGAAGTAATCTCACAAATTATCCAGTGACATCTTGCTCATTTTACAATGAGCAGACTGAAACTCAAAAGGAATAATTGACTCACAGAGCTAGTAAGTAGAAGAGCTGGTACCTGAAGCTTCATCTTCTCTATGCTGACTGTCTCCTGGCTGTTTTCATACAAGATATTCCTGCATCTGTATTTTCTCTGACTGCTCTTCCCCACCACCCATGTCTAGAATTCTCTCCATCCTCCTTTTGGCTTCCTTCAATTCTCTGTTAATATCTTACCTTGTATAGGAAGCTTCCCCCAGTCTCCATTGATATTTTATGTTGCCTCTTTGTTGAAAACCTTCATTTTTCACCCTGTCTTCCTCTTGTTTCTACACAGTTGTTTGCATACTGTCCTCTCCTTTAGACTGAGGTCCTTGAGAGCAAAGACTGACTTTTGCCTTTCTTTTTAGCAAGTAGCCAGGACATAGTAGGTACTAAATATATGCTACTGAACTTCAAGTAAAAATAACTGAGAAGGAAAATGGAGTCTTCATTCCTTGACTTTTTGGGATCTGAAAGGTGGCCCCTCACCTTGGAATATGGGTTTGGTGCTACCATCGAAGATAGCCTTTAAGTCCAGATAGAATTGGAAATAGTTTTTCAATGTAGTGTTTGTCTATCCTTGACAATTTATTGTCAATTTATTGTCTTCTCCTTTTGACCAAGCTCCTTGAGAGCAGAGACTGACTTTTGCTTTTCTTCTTATCCTCATTACTTACCATAGTACCTAGCACATAGTAGGTACTTAATATATGCTTACTAAATCTGTCTATTACACCTCACTTTCAAAAGATTCTGGGTAGTCAAATTCAACAGCTTTATTTTAGATGCCTACTGTATGGAATCATCATGGTTTAGAAGAGGAGCCTGGATTGGGATTCAGGGGATCTGTTTCATATTTCTTTTGGGCTTGTTCCTTGTGTAATCTTTAGTACTCCAATGATCTCTGAGTCTCAGTTTTTTCCCCTATAAATAATAATGATTATAACAATACTACTAATAATAACTATGTAGCATTTTAAGATTTGCAAGGGGCTTTCCAAATATTATATTATCTGATCCTCACAACAGCCCATGGAGATTAAATATCATTAGAAAAGGAGCCATTTGGATATTCAGTGGCCAGAAGCCTGAATTGAACTTCAGTAGTTAGAGTACTGGGGCTGGAATAAGGAAAACCTGGGTTCAAAAATGGCCTCAGGACATTGACTAGCTGTGTGATCTTGGGCAAATCATTTGACCTGGTTTGCCTCAGTTTCCTCATCTGTAAAATGAACCGGAGAAAGAAATGGTGAACCATTCCAGTATCTCTGCCAAGAAATCCTAGATGGAGTCATGAGGAGTCAGACTTCACTGAAATGACTGAATAACAGTAACAAACTTCAGATCTACATTTCTGTCCACTATGCCATCTCACTGCATCAATGAAGGAGATGGGAACACTTTCCAAAATCTTTTCCAACACTAAATTTTAGACATTATGAGGTGGGATCCATGTCAGAAAAAGAATATTTTCCTATAATTTACCCAATAAATGGTTATCCAGCCCCAACTTCATGTCTTAAGTAATATTCTCTAACATGATTCTAAACTTGATTTCCCTAAAGAGCCACAGATGCTCCCAGTATTCTATCCATTCACAATCCTGGTGTGGATCACACCTGCTTGTGAATGATCACAAGTCTGATCATCTGGTCTAGTTCTGTGTCTGTAAGCTGGTGAATTGGGAGCCAAGACTCAGATCTTATGGCTAACCTAGCAGCTAGGTGGTGCTGTGGGTGGAGTGCTGGTCTTGAAATCAGAGGAACTGAGTTCTAATCTGAATTCAGATCCTGTCTAGCAATGTGACTTTGGACAAATCATTTAGCATTTTTCATCCTCAGTTTTCTCATTTGTAAAAAGGAGATAATAAAAACATCTTCCTCCAGGATTGTTGGGGGATCAAATGACATAATATTTGCAAAGTCTTTGGCAAATGTTAGTGTTAATAAATGTTAGCTATTATTATTAATTATGATGAATAAAAACAATCATAATTTCAAGCTTTCTGGAGGAGGTTGATTTTAGTAGATGTATAAACAAGTCATTTTATAGATCGTGAAGGTCTTTGCTCCCAATGCAATATCATTGTCCCCATTTAGGAAAATATAGAATGCTAGTCTCCCTTGCTTCTCCCAACCCCACTCCCTACAGCCACTGGGCTGTTTGTATTTACCCAGCTGGTATTGGTGGTAGCATGAAGAGATTTGTTAAATTTCTTGCTGCTTTTGTCAATTTGGGGAGAGGGTTCTGTATTTTAATGTTCACTCTTCCCATCTCCAGACTGAGAAATGAGACTTTATCTTCAAAATGCCCAGATAACTAACTGATTTTGTGATTTATTCTGTTAGCCTTAAATGCCTTTATTACATGCTTAAATATATTTTAGCGAACCAGGAAAATAAAGCACAGGACTGTGCTCTGCAGAATTTCCAGGATCTACCCAAACAAGTTCAAGAACATTCAGAATCTAATTAGAAGAAAACAGACCCCATCTCTAATCCAATCAGTGTCTGTTTCAAGCAGGCTGGGTGGATGGGGCAGAGCCTCTTCTCCTGTCCCCCCTCGTCATCTCCAATTCCAATGTCCCTCCAACTTTTCTCTGGAGTTTGAGAGGGTGAATCTCTCTCCTGGACAAAAGGAAGAATTGTCAGTAGCCATGATCAGCTTTCTGATGGCTTGTGACTGTGGCCACAAGGAGACAGTTATAGGGAAGGGAGACATAGGATCAGATTCAGATTTGAATCTTCCCTCTGACTCTAAACCTCTTTGTCTCTTAGGGATTCAGTTTCCTCACCTGTAAAATGAAGCACTTAGACTTGACTTCTGATCTTCCTTCAGTTCTAATCTGGGGTCCTGTGATGTCAGAACAAGTTGTTAAGGTTCAGTTTCCTCACCTGTAAAATGGGTGTAATAAAAGAACCTACTTCATGCTTGGGGTTGTAAGGATCAAATGAAATAATGAATATGAAAAGAATAAAAGAAAATTTAAACCTTAAAGTATTATCATATTATTAATTATGATCATTATCCTTGCTATTATTTTATGTATGGTAGAAAGAATACAAAATTTCCAATTGTGTGTGACTTTGGACAGTTCATCCTGTTGAGTCTAGGGAAGGGAAGGCAGGGAGTGGGAGTTGGGGAGGCAGGGAACCTGTTATCTGTCTTTCAGTATGAAGGGCCTTTCTATGGAGGAGGGATCTGCTTGTTCTGTCTGGGCCCTAGGAGGCAGATCCAGGAGCAATGGGGGAAAGTTGCAAGGAGGCCAGTAGAGATTTGAGGTCAGCTCTTTATCCGATGTCTCACCTGCTACATAGCTACTATGTGATTAATTGTTTTTAGCCTCTCTAGATCTCAGTTTCCTCAGTTACAAAACGGGACAGTTGTACTTGATGGCTCTGGGGTCTTTTTAGATTTGAATGTTCTGTGATTCTTTGTGTTTGTAAAATGAGGGGATTTGCCTCACACTAGAAGAATCGGGACTTTCAACCATCCAAAAACATGCTGAGTCTCTTGAGCTCTTTTTCACTTTCATTTTTCCGAGGCTATCTCAGAGCTAGAAAGGATCTGAGAACCTGCACTTCCAATCTTGGGTGAATTATGTCTCCCTTTTTGGACTTCAGTTTTCTCATTTGTGGTAAAATAGAAAGAATACTAACCTTAAAGTCAGAGGATAAGGATTCAAATTGTACCTCGGTACAATCTGAGTGGTTTTGGACAAGTCTTTTTACTTGCCTGCCCTCAATTTCCTGCTTTGTGCAATGAGAGTGTTAGTCTAGATGGTGTCTGATTCTATCATCGGCTAATATTTAGGTCCCTTCTTGCTCAACAGCCTATAATCCAATCTGATTGGGTAGTATTGGGCCACTTGCTGAACTATGTAGAAGTTTTAGTCCTCAGTTTCAGTTTTCCCTATCTGTAAAATAGGGCTAACAGTACTAGCCAACTACTTCATAGAACAGCTTTTAAGAAGACTGTTTAAACCCCAGTGCACCATAGAAACACGAATAAATGATTACTTCTTATTTTGTTCATTGCTTTGTTATGTTTGTATCATTTGTTATGATGAGGTTATATTAAAATTATCTGAGTTCTAATAAATCAGAAAATAATACGTAGGGCTGCATTTCTGTGAGATTGCTATTAACTGCTTGCTTTGCTTCCATAGAGGCACCTACCTTTAGCTTGGAAGGAAAGAATGGGACAGTGGGGTACCTTGGTAATAGAGGTACAGGTAGGTGGTTCAAATACAAACCCAATGTGATGTTGGCAAGTCATTGGATTACCCATTTTGGACCTCATTTGAACTGGATAGTAGGATCAGAGAAGAAGAGCTAGAAGGGACTTTCCCAGCCCAGTTTCAAGGACTATAAACAGTCCTTGAGATGTTCACTGATTTAAGCACAGTGCTAGGGAATGGCAAAGCCTGTGTTCAAACTTCTGGCTTCAAATCCTTTGTTCTTTCCACCATAACATGCTCTCCAAAATCACTTCTGGCTTGAAACCTGCAATCTTGCTATCTGACGTCTATTCCCTCTCGGTTAAGTACGTACCTTCTCACCTTAAAAAAAGGATGACAAAAATAAACAGCAGCAGCAGCAACAACAACATGTCAGTGTAGGGAAGCCCAAAGTCTTTGGTTTTTCCATCAGCAAAGGGCCCTTTGTGACTGCCCCCCTTTCTCGTTCCTGCCGTCTTTCTGAATTTTTTAATGATCAATTGCCCATTCCATTTTCTCAGACTAAATGCAAGAATTGTTTCAAAAAATAGAATTAGGTTAAGCATATCTTTTTTTTTTTCCAGAAGGAAGAGACTTTAGAAAGATAACTGCACTAAGTGCTTTCTATGTTCTAGGCACACAGGGATATGAAAACACTACTGATAAGCATTAGGGATACTCATTTAACCAAACAAGACAATTTCTAGTGGTGGAACCCATTCTGATGGGGAAAAGAACACACAAGCAGAACCTGTTAAGGGATGATGTGAGTGAAAGGAAGGAAAAAGCTGCTGGGGAGGAGGTAAACAAATTAGGAACCTGGGGTGAGATAAAATTGCCTGCATGTCTTAGGAAATTGTGGTCTGGGGCCAAGTACATCAGAGGAAGGAGAAGGTCACAGGGCAAAGGCATCCTGGGGTGAGAAAGCTGCTTGGAAATTAAAGGGAAAATTTTGAAGATTTAGGAATAGGATGAGAAGAACACAGAAGAACACAGAGAAGGGGCACCCCATCTTTAAATGGGGTTCTGTAGGTATGATGGCTAATATTATTGCAGTGGGATGAATCTTTGGAAGTCAAAATTTATATTAGTGATCTGGAGTGAGATACTGTTCACTTTTTCCATTCATCTCTATTTATTGAGTCATTAATTTGGGTTACTTAATTTCCCATGCTATTTCTTCTTGGGAATGGGGGAGGAGCATTAGGAGAGGGAAAAATCAAGTCATTATCCCTTTTGTCACACTTCTGTTTTTAATGAAGTTTTGCTGGAATGGTTTTTGAAATTCAGTTGCTTTCGTCAGCAGACTGACTAAGGCGGGGATGGGGATGAGGGTGGGGAGAGAAGCTTGGGCTCCTGCTGGGGCGAGGTGTGTGTGTGGGGGGCATACCTTGCAGTTTGAAAGCTCATAAAAGGCATCTTTAGGTGCTTTGTTTAACCTTGTGTGAAGAAAAAGATGGACACTGAAATGTTAAATCTCAGGTCCCAGCATAGCCCTGTACCAGCAAACTGAGCACTCTCATAATTCTCTTCTCATGGGAAGGCAGCCCAGGAATAGGTTTGGGGCAGTGGACCTGGGATTGGCTTAGGATCTGCTATTTGAGAATCAGTCAATCAACAAGCATTGTGCTAAAAGCTGGGATCAGAGCGAAAGAGGACCACAAATAGTCTCTGCCTTCAAGGAGCTGCAGAATTATGGGCCTTGGGAATTGGAAATCACTATACAAATGACCATCCAGTTTCTGCTTGAAGACCTCAGAGGAGGAGGAAAGCAGCACCTCTGGTTAGAGACAGCTCCCATTGTTAGGAATAAAACTGGCCTCTTAGTAATTTCCACCCATTGCTCCCATTCCGCCTTCTGGGGCTGAACAAAACAAGTCGTTCCTCCTCCACATGACAGTCCTGAAAATACAGGATGACAGTTCCCATGCCCCCTCACACCCCCAAGTCCTCTATTCTCTAGGATAAACATCAAATGACAACAGGGGGACACATGGAGATAAATAAGAACAAGATCCATATAAAATAAGTGAGTGAGAACCTTAGAGGGGGATATAGGATTATAAATCTTGAGCTGAAAAGAGCTTCAAAGGCAATCTAGTTCAAACGCCTCATTTTACATATGAGGAAACTGAGATACGGGGGTGCCTTATGATTATGCTGCTGGAAAAGTCACTTTTCTTCTGTAGGCCTCAGTTTCCTTTCTGTAATAAGAGGAAATTGGACTATAAGATTTTAAAGCTTACTTCTAATGATCAAGTAATATTATCCCATGATCCATGGTACTCTAGAGACCCCTAGGGTAGATAACAATAGGTAGATGTGTATTTTGCAGTGTGGGATACTCAAAAATCTTTGATTATATCTACTGTACAAAGTTTTCTCCCCCCCCCATCCTCATTGCCTTGCCACATCTTTTGTATGAGTTTATGAATTTTAGTAAGCAGTTAATAAAGTGCTGGTTTAGGGACTCAAAAAGATTTGAATTCAATCCCTTCTCAATCATATACTGGCCATGTGACTTTGAATATGTCACTAAATCTCTTAATGCCCCAAGCAACTCTATAAGATAGGAAGTCATAGAGCAATTGCTGGTCTCTGTTGGCAGAAGAGGAGGGGACAAGTGTTTAAGTGCCTCCTATATATTAGTCACTGTGATAAGAACTTTTTATAGACATTAGAGGAAGGTGCTTATTAGGAGTTCCCTACACTCATGAATCACAGGTCTTGTCCAATAGTAGTAAGGTGGCTTCTTTGGAAAAGTATAAGGATGGAAAAAAGAGACCAACCCGAGTCTTCCCCTGAACTCTCGATATACATCATGTCATCACATTGAAGACAAAAGCTAAGAATTATTTCAGAACAGTGAAGTCTAATGTCTCATCATCTAAAGGTCAGGGAATTTTAGAATATTATATGAACATTGGCCATAGGAACTGGGAGCTTTTCATTGATTAGTTAACTCATCCATCAGAGCCCAGAGTCCAGTGGGCAGAGTCCAAATTCTGTTGGGAACTGGTTGAAGAGACTGGCCATAGAGCAGGCAGCATGGTGTGGAAATAACTTGAAAGTGAGATGGAAAACTGAATGGTTTCAGCCTCGATGAGAAGAAACATCAGAATAATACAGTAGCTTTCTTCATGTATTTCAAGAAGGAAGAAAGGATTGAATTAGATTTGCCTGGTTAAGCGGAGGGGAAAGAACTGGGAACAATGAGTAGAAGTTATAGAGAAGCAAAGTTAGGCTGTATGTCAGAAACTAACAATGATGTGGGATAGATTCCCTTGAGAGGTCGTGGGTTCTTCCTTACAGAAGCCTCGAGTATGAGATGGATATTTATTTGTGGAGAATATTGGAGAGAGGATTTTTCATCAGGCAGAATTTGGATTAGATGCTCTTTGAAGTCCATTCCAACTTGGACATCCCCATGGCTCTGACCCATGGAAAGTTTATTTCACCATTCTTCATCTTGAAAGGGTTTAGTTTATTTATTTCTCTTTGAGAAAACCTGCCTTAGAAAACTTTCTCCCTGACAGAGTTGGAAGAGGTTGAAATTCAGAGGTCTGGGTTTGGGCTATTGGTTAGATATTTAAAAAGTTAGGTATAAAGGGCTATACACAGATAGATAGATAGAGAGATAGACAGACAGACAGAACATATATAATATATATACACATGCATATATATGTATATTGTATGTCTATAAAGATATATACATAGATATAGATAGATACATATAATATACATTATATAAATATTATATACATATATAGCTAGAGATAGCTATACATACATAGATAGATAAATAAGATAATTATTCAGGTAAACAGGATAGGCAGGATGGATAGACAGGCATAGACAGGATATATATATAAAGATAGATACATAGATATAGAGAGATACATAAAGATATATACATCTATAGATAGAAATAAGTATACACACATAGATAGAGAAACTGGATAGATAGGATAGATATATAGACATAGACAGGATATATACACACACACATATATAGATATATCTATATAAGTTTTATTTTAGGTCCTTTGTTTTAGATCACAGCTATTTCCAGAGATATCCCCCCTTCTTCATGAGCCATCACCCCCAAAAGCTTTCTTATCATCAATAAAAACATCTAAGTAAAAGCAATTGAGAAAATAACTGGGTCTAACAGTGTATATGATATTTTTCATTCATACTCCTCCATTCTCTAATGGAAAGAAGGAGGTGAATTTTCTCATTACTTTTCCAGAACCAGTATTGGTTACTATAATTACCTTAAGTTCAATTTTATGCTTTTTAGTTTGTTAGTATAACCATTGTGTTTGTGGTTTAGATATCATTGCATTATGGACAAATTGAACACCAAGGGATGAAATTACCCATTCATTTGAATTCTACAAGCATGTATTGAGCATTGTCTGATACAGGCAAGAATGAAACAATCTCTGTCCTCAAAAAGTTTGAATTCTACTAGCAATTTAGGGGAATCTGATATGTCAGTAGCTCCCAAGCAAACTATGAAGCATTTATTTAGGATTAATTCTGTTTGATACAATGTACTGGAAATACAATGACAAAGAAAAAAAGGAAAGAAAGGAAAACAGAAAGAAAGAAGGAAGACAGACAGACAGAAAGAAAGAGAAAAAAGAAAGGAAGAAAGGAAGAAAGAAAAAAGAAAGGAAGATAGAAAGAAAAAAGGAAAGAAAGGAAAAATAAAGGAAGAAAGAAAGGAAGAAAGGAAAAAAGGAAGGAAGGAAGGAAGAGAACAAGGAAGCAGGAAGGGATGTAGGAAGGAAGGACGAAAAAGGAAGAGAGATAGAGAGAAGAAGGAGGAGGAGGAGGAAGAGGAGAAGAAGAAAAACCCATCCCTCACATCCTAAGAAACCCACTTCTCTGTCTTCCAGGAATTTCTATTCTACTGGTAGGAGGAGGGTCCGACATGACAGATTTAACCAACCTACCAATTATTTCTTAAGAAGACAGTATATACAAGACACTACACTGGGGCTGGTGATGGAAGGATATCAGTGAAAATAGTTGCTTTTCTCAGAGAGCTTACATTCCCTTGGATTCCTGAGATTTCTAAAATCTAGAGTCTCTCTTCATTTTATAGGTTTTAGTATTGAAAGAGACCTTGGAAATCATCTACTCCAACCTATCACTTTACAGATGAGGAAACTGATACCTGATCCAAATATATGCAAGATTCTCACTTAACGTCCTTGCTAGCTGGCCTAGAGGCAGGAAGAGGAATTCAAATCCAGACTCAGACACCTCCTACCTGTGTGATCCTGGGCAAGTTACTTCAATTCTGATTGCCTGAAAAAATGGCCCCCCTTCATCTATTAGAGAAGGAAATGGCAAACCACTCTAGTATCTTTGCCAAAAATTCCTCAAATAGAGTCGTGAAAGAGTGAACATGATTGAAATGACTTAATAACATGAACAGTTTGCTCAGTCATACAGCTAATATCTGAGGTTGGATTTGAACTCAGGTCTTCCTAATTCCAGGCCCAATGCTTCATCCATTGGCCCATCTAGCTTTTCTTTTTTCTTTTTTTTGGCTGCAGCAATTGGGGTTAAGTGATTTGCCCAGGGCCCACCTAGCTATTAAATATCTCATGTAATACTCACAATAACTCTGGGGGGAGAGGTGACATTATTATCAAAATTTTACAGTTGAGGAAACTGAGACATACAAAGATTAAGTGATTGCTTAGGGTCACACAGCTGGTAAAAATAGCTTTGAGGCTAGATTTGAACTCAGAACTTCCTGATTTTAGCACAATCTCCCTTGATATCACTAGCATTAATTCAAGGAAGTATTTGACCCAATAGAGCAAAGACAGAAAGAATGAATCTATTCTTAAAGGAAACCGACGCCATCTTGGCCTAAAGAAACTCCTAATGACTCATAGTATCCAGCTCTGGAGTGGACTTCCTTATAAAGTGTTGTTATGTATCCCTGGGGATGCTTCAGTGGTCAGGTCATCATTGGTCACAAATAATGTAAAGTGGATTCCTGCTTTCGGAAATGAGGAGGCTGGAAGCATATTACATTGGGACATGCTCTAGATTTGAATTCAGAGACCATAATTCCAATCTCAGCTCCATTCTCTGCTACCTTGGATTAGCCATGTCCTTTTGGGCCTTCATTTCTTTATCTATAAAGTGTTGGTTGGAATGGATGGCCTCCAAAGCCCCTTCCAGTTCCTAATCTGTGGTTCTATGGCCTCTTTATTTCCTACATTGGTTCATAGATTTTGAGCTAGAAAAGGTTTTTGGAAGTCATCTAGTCTAGTACAACTGAGGTACTTGAGACTTACGAAGGTCAGTGATCTGCCCAAGATTACATAGGGAGCAAGGGGCAGAGACAGGATCTGAACTATGGTTTTTCCACTCTTAATCCTGCATTTCTTTTCTAGTACCTTATTCTTTTTTTAATTAAAGCTTTTTATTTTTTCAAAACATATGCATGAACAATTCTTCAGCATTAGCCCTTGCAAAACCTTGTGTTTCAATTCCTTCTTCCCACTTACCCTATGCCCTCCTCTAGATGACAAGTAGTCCAATGTATGTTAAACATGGTAGACATATATCTAGTACCTTATTCTTAAGACTTTTTAATGCAATGAATGCAGCATGGATTTAGTTAATAAATACCCCCCCATTTCTCTCTCTCTCTCTCTCTCTCTCTCTCTCTCTCTCTTTCTCTCTCTCTCTCTCACACACACACACACACACAGACACACACCTCTCCACTTTCAGTTTACCCAAATCAAGAAACCATTGCCAAGAACCAGACCAAACCTTTTGGCTCACATATCAAGACATCTTGGTATGTAAACACATAGTGGTTTAATATTGACGTGATAGTCTTTCCTGTGTGTGATCTTCAAAACCTTAAAATACAATGAGGAGTGATGTGTTAATCTAGGGTTAAGGATTGTATTTGGAAACAAGAAAAGATTAATATTAAGTTGGTACTTAATAAAGCTACTGTAGATTCAGGGATTAATGGTGTGTGGCTACTGAATTATTAGGATTGGATGTTATTTGACTATATTCAATGAGATGGAAAAAGTGATTTGTCTTTAGAGCTCTGCTTTTCAGGGCCTTTCTTATATATATTCAGGACTTAAGAACTTTGGGTCCTTTGAAGCTAGGATGTGGACATTGGCAGTACTGCTGTGTTTGGTCCAAAAGATATTACTTGCAAAGTCTCTATTATGCCTTACAGCCATGGAATATGAGTTGGGAGGGTCCACAGAGACCACCTACTCTGACCTGAACTGAAATTATTGAGCAATCAACAATTTCTTTCTTTCCCTTCTTCCCTCTCCCTCTTCCTTCCTTCCTTCCTTCCTTCCTTCCTTCCTTCCTTGCTTCCTTCCTTCTCTTCTGTCTTCTCTTCTCTTTGTCTCTACTTTCCTCCCTCTCTCTGTCTCCCTCCTTCCCTCTCTCCCTTCCTCTCTCCTGCCTTCTCCCCCTCCTTCCTCCCATTCATCTTGTTATCTTTCATTTCAACACTACATCCCCCTCCCTCTCCTAGTCAGCCATCCCTTAAAACTAATTTTTTTTAAAAGAAAGAAAAATCATATTAGAGCAATATATTAAAAAAGTATGAAAAAAAGTATGGTGTTGTCTGTAAAGTTCTACTCTGAGGGACTCCAACCTATGCAAAGGACGAAGGGAGGGAAAATATCTTCTTTTATATCTTCTTTGGGATTAAGCTTTCAGCAATCATGATTCTGGCCCAGGTGCTGAAAATTCAAAGATATTAATGAAACAGACTTTGCCCTCAAAGAGCTTATATTCTATTTGGGTGAACAGCAAGTACCTATATATGTTTATACAGAATAAAATGGGTTTATTTGTGTATGCGGGGGAACTGCCATACTTTTTTGAAATGTTGTTCTAATATAAATTTTCTTTCTTTAAAAAAAGTTTTTTTAAGTTTAGAACTCCCCACAATCCTTGACAAAGTTATATAGTCTTTGCTCAAAGACCCTCTTCCTCCAGCTCTCCCCTCAGCCCTGCCCTAATTAAAGACAGGTCACTACTTTCTGTTTTAAGCTAGTTCTCATTGTTAGAAACTTTTCTTATATAAAACCTTAATTTGGTTCTTAGTATTCTGCTCCTCGCCTCCTCCCCCTCTCAACACACCCATTTGTCCCTTTTCTGCCTTCCCCTGCCAAGCTGAACAAATCAAATCCTTCCCCCCCCAAGATGTTGTTCAGTTGTTTAGTCATATGTGACTCTATGTGACCACATGGACAAAGTCCTTGGGATTTTAAAAATACTAGCGTATTTGCCATTTTGTTCTCCATAATTTCTAGATGAGGAATGGAGTCAAATAGGGGTTAACAGTAAGTATTTGAGACTGAACTTGAACACAGATCTTCCTGACTCCAGGCTCAGTGAACTATCCACTGTACCATAGTGAAGAGATCTCTTATGTCTTCTCCTCACCTCATCTCCAAGCTAAATCTCTCCAAGTTTCTTTAACCAATTCTCCAAGGCCATTCACCATCCTGGAGTATCTTCTGTGGGCACCCTGCATCCTGTCAATGCCCTTCTGAAAACATCACTCAGAGCAGGTCAGTGTGCTGACCTGGGCAGGTGGAGTGGGACTCACCTCCTTATCCTTGTTGAGCCTCTCACAATGCTTTGCAGCTCAATTGTACTATGGTCGAATGAGTTCGTGTGTGTGTGTGTGTGTGTGTGTGTGTGTGTGTGTGTGAGAGAGAGAGAGAGAGAGAGAGAGAGAGAGAGAGAGAGAGAGAGAGAGAGAGAGAGAGAGAGAGATCTGGGGAAAATCATTTCCTTTTCTATGCCTCAGTTTCCTCAACTGTTAAAAAGGATATTAGATTACACGACTTTTAAGGTTTATTTCAGAACTAAATTAATGATCCCAGGAGCTTCAAGCCCATTAAAAACCTTCTTTTTCCTTTTAGTAGCTCTTTCTCTCCAGATATTTTCTCTTGGTCCATATGTTATTGAAGAGATCTGAGCTCCTCATCTCCTTTGATTCTTCTTGTACTCCCTGGCTGCTTTTATGACTTAGCTCAAACCCCACCTTCTTTCAGGAGATCTTTTCTGGTCTCCCCATTTGCTGGTTCCATCTCTTTTAAGGTTACCACTCATCTGGTCTGTATTTATCATGTATTTTCTCTCTCTCTCTCTCTCTCTCTCTCTCTCTCTCTCTCTCTCTATATATATATATATATATATATATATATACACATATACCGAGAAACATATGTGTATGTGTATATATATCTTTCTCAGTGTGTGTGTGTGTATATGTATATACACACACACACAGACACATGTATTCTAGCTATCTACTCTGTATTTATCTTGTATATATATCATACAAGCATACTAGCATTAGTCTGTGTCAGAGGCACTACTTGAACCCATGTCTTCCTGGCTCTAAGATTGGTTCTTGATTTACTCTGTCATATTGCTTCTTGAGGCAAAAATGAAATTATACTTATATTCAACTAAGGGCCATAAGGCCATTTCCTTTAGATTTCCAGAACCACTTTGTTCCTGGCTTTTCATCCTTCTGTGACCTTCTTCTCTTCAGCTCTTAATTTCTTTGTCTTACGGATGGAGGTGTTGGATTCAGTGATTTGTGACTGCTGATTCACATTTTGAGCTGCAATTCAGTGATTTTCCTGGGACTCAATTTCCTCCTTTGTAAAATGAGGGGTTTGGACTAGATGGGCTCAGAGGACTCCTCTGATGCTACATCTATGTTTCCATGACTTATGCCTCAGTTTACCCTTCTATAAAATAAGGGATTTAGATTTAGATAAGTCTCTGCGATTCTCTTTAATGTAGTCATCAACACCTTCGCCACTCTAATTTCCTTTTCTCTCCTCCCCTCTCAGAATGTTATTTTAAAGCTGGAATTCAGGCCTCAGAGCAGGGCAGAGAGTATGGAGAGCATGGGAATTTTGCAACAGATTCTAATCAGCCCAAAATATTGCCCCATGAGTTCTGTTGGCCAGTGGGACCAGATTGTTTCTATTCTATGTCTACCAGGAGTCAGCTGCCAGAGTAAGTTTTTCTCCTCTTGCCTCTGGAGCCTGGGGGGGGGGTTAGGATACACTGGGGTCTGTATTCCCTGTTCTTCTTCCTGTCACATTTCATCAAGCGGCTCCTAGGTCCTCCCTGGCACTAGGAATTCAGCACCATGCCGGGCCATGGCACGTGTCAGACAATGAGTCTGAGAAGGGCTGAGTGGAACAGGCAGCCCATGATTAGAAAGGAGAAAGCACTTTATACACTAATCAGCAGTGACGGGGATTGGGGACAGGACCTGACAGCTTGGGGCATCAAGGGAAGAAGAGAACCTTTTTGAATAAAAATAATAGCTTACATGTCTATAACCCTTTAAGGTTTGTTAAACAGTGCTATGTGCTCCTCATTCCATTTTACAGGTGTGGAAACTGAGGCCCAGAGAGAGTGATTGATTTTTTTCCATGGTCACAAAACAAAGCAAACGCCAGTGTTTACTGACAGATTCCAATTTGACCATCCAGAGGTCTACCTCAGAAAGTTTCTGGTTTAACTAGAACCCAAGCAAGAATCTTTGACCACATCTCTAGCAAGTGGTCATCTAGGCTTTGCTTGAAGACTTCCTGGGACAGATAACACACACACACACACACACACGCACGCACACACACTCACACACACACACGCACGCACACACACTCACACCCTTATATACATGTATATTATATATAAATAATATATAAAATATGTATACATATGTGCATAAAATCTGGCAGATCTCGGATTTGCCACTGTGATCAATTATTATTTTATTATTGATATTCTGATATTGGCCTGGAATAATATAGAAGGAGGAAGCATGATAGGATGCGAGGCAGCTGGCTCTAGAACCAAAGGTCCCTGGTTCAAATCCTTCCTCTTATACTTCATGAATATAAGATGAGTATTTAAGATGAGTACATAAGATGAGGTCTTTATCTTTCTGCATATTCTCATTTCTAACATGGCGATGGGGGACCAAGGAGTCTTGGAGTTTCCTTCTAGCCATTGACTGGAGGCATCCCATTCCCTTTGACATGGCTTAAATAGTAAGAAAATCCCACATTTTCCAGGCTTCTCAATTCCACCTTCACATCCTTTTTCTCATCTGCCTCCCTTCCTTTTTCCCTTCCTCCCTTTCTTCTTTCCTTCCTATAAAATGCATGATTCCTGAGGGCAGGATCATTTTCTTTCTTTTCTCCAGTGCCTAGTACAGTACTTATACATAGTAGGTACTTAATAAATGTCTATCAATTGATAATTTCTCTATATCAAACTTTATTTCTCTCTTGTTCCCTCACCGTTCCCAGTTGTATTCTCTAGGATTAAATAACATCAGAGTCTAAATCTCCTGGTACATTCTAGACACTTAAATGTTTATGGATTGAGCAGATTCTGAGCTCTCATCCCTCTGTCCCCACGGCCACCATGCTGATGGTTATTTTTTATACAGCACCCAGCAATCCATATCTTCAGATTTCTCTGGAGTGACAAATTTTTAACCGAGTCTCCATGCAATAGATAGAGAAATAAATTGCTTTGTTTAAGATGTCAGCTTGAGAGAGTTTTGGCTCCATGTCAGGAAAAATTTCCTAACAATGAGGTCTGCTCCGAAGTGGAATGTGTTGTCAGGAAGGGGATGGCTTCCCCATCGTGGGAGATCATCAAGCAGAGGTTGGATGATCACTTGTTGCCGAGGCCATTTTTTCTGGGGTACACTTAAACCAGATGGATGACCTCTGAGATCTCTTCTGTCTCTGTCATTCTATGCTCTTGTGACTTATCTGGAATGGCTGCTCACCTCTGATTTAGTCACATGTTTGTCCCATGGCTGGGAACTCTAAAAGGCTGCACTTTTCATTGTGCACTGATGATTGTATGTGTATTAATTAGTCACCTTTTGGGGTTTCCATTTTTTTATCTGTAAAATGAAAGGAGGTACAATGTGGTGTTCGATGGTGTGAGAGTTGGTAAGGCATGAATTTAAGTCTTGCTTTAACACGCGGTGGCTATGGGACTCCAGACAAATCATTGGACCTCCCAGTTCTTAGAGAATACTTTAAGATTAAAAATTATAGATGAGTTGTCCACTTGCATAAGTGAAGGAAGTTTCCCCACTAGGGAGTTCCTCATGGGCATGAAATCACTCTGCCTCTCATCCCCTCACCCCCATTAGTGGGGTTAATAAGAGCATGTACTCCTCAGAGCTATTATGTGGATCAAATGAGACAATGAAGATAAAATTTTCTGGGAACTTTAAAGCATCATACAAATATCAGCTGTTATTAAGTGTTTCTAACTTGCTGAATCTCAGTTTTTTCATTTGTGAAATGGAAATAATAATGTTTATGAGTTCCTTTCCAAAGCCATCTCTGTCCATAGCTACTGAGATCATGGATGTAAATAGCTTTGTAGAGTTTAAGGCACCATATAAATGCCGACCATTCTTATTTCCCTAACTAGATAATAATAGCAAGCGCGTAGAACACTATCCAGTTTGTAGAATACTTTACAAATATCGGGATCTTCAAAACCATCCTGTGAGGAAAGTGCTATTATGGAAGGGGAAAAACATTTATAAAGTACCCACTGTTTGTCAAGCATTATGCTATGCTTCACAAATATCATCTCATTTGATCCTTACAGCAATCCTGGAAAGTAGATGGCATTTTTATTCCCATTTTATAGATGAGGAAACTGAGGCAAACAGAGGTGAAGTTTCTTGTCGAGAGTCACATAGCTGGTAGGGATCTGAGGCTGGATTTGAATGTCTACAAAGGCAGGACCTTATCTCTAAAGACTATCACATCTGGTTTCATTTTTTTAATTGCATTTTTATCTATTTTGTTAATTATTTCCTGCTCACATTTTAACCTAGTTCCTGTAGCACTCGTGAGTATGATAGGCTATATGTGACCTGCCAATCACGTGTTTGACACCTCTGTGCGGAACTGTTTCTTTTTGTGTATTTTCATGTAGCACAGTTCCTGGAACATAGTTGACTCCTTTTTTGTTTTTGTTTTTAAGGGGTTTTGTTACAAAATGTACATTCATTTTTTTACATATTTCCATATGAATCATGTTGGGAGAGAAAAATCAGAGCAAAAGGGAAAAACCATGAGAAAAAAAAAAGAAGAAAAAAAAACGAACATAGTAAGTGTTGATTTACATTCAGTCTCCATAGTTCTTTCTCTGGAAATGGATGGCATTTTCCTTCCAAAGTTTATTGGGGATTGCCTTGAAATCACTGAACTATTAAGATGAATCCAGTCTGTCATAGTTGATCATCACACATTCTTGCTGTTGTTGTATACAACATGTTCTGCTTGTTTCACTCAGCATAAGTTAGTGTTAATCTTGCCTTTCAAAAAAATCAGGCCTTTCAAAAACTAGTGTGTTCATCTATTTTTTATAATATTCCCTTACTTTCTTATACTGTAACTTATTCAGCCATTCCTCAATAGAATCCACTCATTTTCCAATTCTTTGCCACCACAAAAAGAGCTGCTATAAACATTTTTTGCCCATGTGGGTCCTTTTCCCATTTTTATAATTTCTTTGGGATACTCACCAAGTCACTACTGGAGCAAAGTGTATGCAGTTTTATAGTCCTTTGGGCATAGTTCCAAATTGCTCTCCAGAATGGTTAGATTTTTTTCACAACTCCACCAATAATGTATTAATGTCCCAATTTTCCCATATCCCCTCCAACATTTGTCATTTTTTTTCTTGTCATCTTAGCCAATCCGATAGGTGTGAGGTGGTACCTCAGAGTTGTTTTAATTTGCATTTCTCTGATCAATAGTGGTTTGGAGCACCTTTTCATATGATTATAAATGGCTTTACTTTCATTTGAAAATTGTCATATCCTTTGGTTCTCTTTCATTCTTGAAGAGTACCAAAATGATAGCATTATATTGGGGGACAGTGTGTCTACCTCGGTCTGGTCAGACCAATACAACAGTTACACTAGAGTTTAACTCAAATAGGCACTTGGTGCCCCTGTTCTATTGAAGTGTCCTGATATAAGGCAAAAATCTGGAGGATTTGATTAGAGGTGGTAAAATGTCCCCCAACCCAAATGTGTGCACATGAGCAGCAGCATCCTTTCTCTCCTTTCTCTTTGGAACACTAGTGCCTCATTCCTCTTTCTGCGCTCAAATAGGAACAGTCTAATTTTTCCATTTGGGAATTGCTTAATGAAGAGGCTTGTGATGTTTCTCCTTCTCTTTGTTTTTATCCATGCCCAATAAATCACTTTGACAAGAGCTTGTTATTATTTAACTCTACCCATTGTTTCAGGCAGTCATTGGAAGGGAACGGGGGCAGATCATAGCAAAGGATTGTTTTTGAAGAGTGAAATATTTTTGGTAAATTAATATTCATCAAATAGATCAGGTAAACACACAATAATAGCAATGAGTGGACAATGTGTTAATTGTGGATCCAGGAGGCAATTATTCACTGGGTTAGCACAAAGGTACCTATAATGAAAACTCCCTGAAAAATTCTATTTGTTGCAGATTGGGGAGTAGGAAAGACTCCTTTTTACTCATTTATAAAGAATGATGCTCTCAAATGAAGTTGGGAATCATGATTGTCCATCCCCTTAAATTAAAAGAACACCATATCCAAGAAACACACAGACATTCAGTTTTGAAAGAGTCATTATCTAACCCAACATGGAACTCTATTCCTTTTTATATAGGTGATTGAATTGATAAAAAAAAGTATTTGTGAATTGTCTATTACAAGGAAGGAATTATGCTTGGCACTGGGAATATAAACACAAAAGAAAAATAGTTCCTGCCTTCAAGGAGCTTACATTTTAATTGAGAGTGACAACATGTATGAAGGAACAGCATCTAAGGGTGTTTTTGTCTTGGAAGTCACATGAATAGCAAATGGAACAAGGGAAGATACCAGTGTGATGACAAGATTAGAGGCAAGTTGTCTCGAGATGCCATGGTAGATGAATATAAATCATGATCTGGGGACAGTGAGACATAGGTGAGTTTGTACCTGGTAATTTGCCAGTCCAATATAGCTTAAGGCCAATATGGCAGATTGCTATGCCATGCTATTAAGTTCCATTCCCGAACCATTATTCAATGCGTCTGAGGTCTTAGAGGCAGCTCAGTGTCAAAATGACTGGACCACCAGACATCGAATTAGGAAAGCTGAATCTGAATTTTGTCTCAGACACTATGACCCTGGTCTTCGCTGAGATCAATGGACACTTCCATACTGTTGCAGGATGCTGAAGAAGAGTGTTATTTGACAATGGGCTATTTGTGTCAGTAAATGAGAAAAAAAGACTTGGTCCTTTCCTTCAAGGGGCTTTCAGTACAGCTGAGGGAAGAGAACACAGTTAGATAAAAGATCAACTAATAATATTTCTACTTCATGGATCTATGATTTCATCTGGACCATCATAAATTGGGATCTCTTTCCATATTGGGAATTTACTTTCTGTAAGAAAATATTTCCAATATATATATTGTTCATTATAGAGGATTATAACATAGTGGATAGAGGGCTCCTCGTTAGGAAGATCTGGAATCAAGATCTACCTGGTTGAGTGACTTTGGGGTAGTCACTTATCTTTTCAGTGGTCAAAGAATTCTCAAAGACCTTCAGTTGTATAACAAGTATTGATCTGTATTGGTAGAGGGAGTTTACACCCAGGGAGAAATGAAATCAGGTTAAGAACAAAAAAAATTAATAGGGGGATGATTTTGCTGAGTATTTTATATTTGTTCTTGCTATGATTTTGTGAGGACAGCAAGGTAGCAAATTGGATAGAAAGCCAGATCTGGAGTCAGAAAGATCTGAATTCAAATCCAAACTCAGAAACTAGCTGTGTGACCCTGGGCAAGTCAAATCCCATTTGTCTGTTTCCTTATTCCCCCCCCCCCCCTCAAATGGGAATAATAATGTCTGTAATGTTCATCTCATGAAGATTTTCTGAGGCTCAGATGCAATGATATCTATGCTAAGCACTTGTAATCCAAAGAAAGGGCAATAGGTAATTTCACTTATTTTTGCAGAATCAGAGTTTGAACTTAAATGGAGTTTGTTGTTCTTGAGCTGTTTCAGATCCTGTGACCCCATTTGGGATTTTCTTAGCAGAGAATCCGAAATGGTTTGCCATTTCCTTCTCTAGCTCATTTTACAGATTAGGAAACTGAGGGTGAAGTGCCTTGTCCAGAGTCACACAGCTAGTAAGCTGTCCAAAATAAGATTTGTACTCATGAATCTCCTGCATTCAGGCCTGGTACTTTATATACTTTGCCACCTATCTAATTCATCCATCTTGGTTTTATATGTCAGGAAACAGACCCAGAGAAAAGACAATCATTTTCCCGAGTCCTCCACCTAATGAGTGGTAAAGTTCTCCTTCCACATTATGGTCTTTTTTCTCACTTTTCTGTCTCCTGAGGCCTCTTGGCTGTGAGAATAACCCTACCCCTATAAAAGCTGATGATCTTTCCTCTTCCTAAGATTGAGAATGCTAAGCTGCCTCTTTCACAGAAAGATTAATGCTGACTCTGATTCACCTCTTATTTTTCAGACTCAATTGAGTTCCTCTGAGCTTCCAGGCTCTTTCTTCCCTTTCTTCCCTTTAAAATATGGTTCATTTTCAAGAGCTGATTAACTTCCAGATGGTACCTAGCCAGGGCTGGGCCCAGGACTTCAACTGACAGTTCTCAAGGAGATCACAAAGGGCAACATTATAGCTGCCTTACCTTTTGGGCTTCTGATAATGCAGCCTTCTCATTTCCTCCTATTCTTAAGAGTGGAGGAGAAGAGATGGAGGAGATGGGCTGTTTAATTGCAAAAAAGTGAAGAGGAAAAAGTGAGTTTGAGAGTTACTTAGAACAGGGAAGATCAGAGCTGGGAGGAATCTTAGAACAGGGAATGTCAGGACTGGGAGGGAACTTAGAACAGGGGGTGTCAGGATTGGAGGGACTTTAGGACAGGGGATGTCAGAGCTGGGAAGAGGCTTAGAACAGGGGGTATCAGAACTGGGAGGGGCTTTAGAACAGAGAATGTCAGGGTTGGAGGGATCTTAGAAGAGGGGATGTCAGAGTTGGGAGGGGCCTTAGAACAGGGGGGTATCAGGATTGGAGGGACCTTAGAACAGGGGATATCAGAACTTGGAGGGGTTTTAGAACAGAGAATGTCAGGATTGGAGGGACCTTAGAACAGGGGATGTCCAAGCTGGGAGAGGCCTTAGAACAGAGAATGTCAGCTTGGAGGGGTTTTACCTACTCAAATCTCTCATTTTATGGATGAGAAAACAGGTCCAGAGATAGGAGGAAAGTAATTTTAAAGGCCATACAGCTAGTTTCTTGTTGTTCTGTCATTTTCAATCATGTTCGGCACTCTGTGACCCCATTTGGGGTTTTCTTGGCAGATATTGGAGTGGTTTGTCATTTCCATCTCAACTTTATATTATAAATGAGAAAACTGAGGTAAATTAGGTGAAGTGACTTGGCCAGGGCACACAACTAGTAAGTGTGTCTCAGGTCACATTTGAACTAGGGAAATGAGTCCTCCTGATTCCAGATTGGGTGCTCTCTGTCTAGTGGCCACAGCTAGTTAGTGACATTAAACAGACCCAATTCAAGGTAGGATTCCCATTAGTCTACAGTCCATGGGGCTGAAAGGAAGCCCTATCTTGGTTCACTTTTTGCTGTAATCTTCATATATGTCAGGTCTAGAGGGAACCTTGGCATTCTTGTTCCTGTTCAGTCCACTCCTTTGACAGTTGAGGAAACTGAGACCCAGAGGGGGAAAGGAACTTCCTTGAGATCCCATTGCTAATAAGGACGTTGGTTTCAAGCTTCCATTCTTTTCACTACAATGTGCCACCTCCAGTTTTTATATCAATAAATCCTCATTTGACAAGAGGTCTGGTGATTATTCACATTTATTTGGCATTCCATCTGCAGAGTACTTTCCTCATCAAAACCTTGTGAGGGTAGGTATGAGAGCCCTTCAAGAGGTCCCAATGCTGCCAGTTAATAGCTGTGAGAGTAGGATGTTTTGGTATTGTATCCCCAGAGCCTAGAACTTAGTAGCAAAGGAAATCCTTAGAAGTCTTTCATTTGAGCCTTAGTTTCCTTTTCTGTAAATGACACAGTTGGAATAGACCCCTGGCAGCTCTGATATTCCTTGTTCTAAATTCCCTCATAGCTCTGATATTTCCCTATTCTAAGACCCCTCACAGCTCTGACATCCCCCGTTGTAAATGGCCTCTCAGTGTGGACATTTTTAAGATTCCAGGTTTCTTATCACAAATCTAGACATTTGGACCAGTTCCTCTGGTTACCATGGACTTTACTAAAGCGTTCTGGGGGCAGAATTAGGTACAAAATGCTTGCATCATTTCTCAGAAGGCTGAGTGGGTGTGAGCTATGTAAAGGTGAAGATTTATTTAATTTAAAGCCCCCCTCCATCTTTGGGAATATTTTTTAGCTTTTTTGTTGAAGGAAGATTTTCCTTTTAAGATACTGCTCGCTCTCTCTCTCTCTCTCTCTCTCCCTCTCCCTCTCCTCTCTCTCTCTCTCTCTCTCTCTTCTCTCTCTCTCTCCTTCTCCCTCGCCCTCTCCCCCTCTCCCTCCCTCTCTCTCTCTCTCTCTCTCTCTCTCTCTCTCTCTCTCTCTCTCTCTGTATGTGTGTGTCTCAGGTAGTATATGGCAGAATTGATTCCCTTGGGACATTCTTTGGGTTTTTGAAATTTTGCTTGCCAGGGAACACATCTGAAATGATTAGAGGAATAGCTCAATGACTTTCTGTAGCAAGTTACAGTATCAAGGCATTTCTTACTGTTGGAAGGGAATGTGTTATTGTCTAAAGAACCAAGGAGTTGTTAGTTTAAACATTGGGCAAAAATGTTGAAAAAAAATTTTAAGCAAAAAATACTCCTTGTCTGAAGGAGCCCATAAGATCAAATTATATGCATGTATGTTATATTTATGCACGTGTATATATGTAGTGTACATGGACACATATAATCACATATAAAACACAATTACACATATGTGTGTAATATATGTGATATATATTAAGAAATACATAGAGGTAAAATTTACATATATGAAGTATATATTAGGAATACATATATTAAATATTGCCTATTTTAATTATAGCTATTAATAGGAATTGCCCCCATAATGTTATTGTGTAGAGAACAAGACATGTAATGATTCAGCAAAGGATTCTGAAAAGTAGTAGCCAGGCCAGATAGATTAAAACCAGGAAGCAATATCTTCAGAACCCAAGGAGAAAAGTACATGATGAGATGATTTGTGTAAAGTGCTTTGTAAACTTTAAATTATTATTGCTGTTGTTATGATCATCATAATTATTATTACAACTATTATTGTTATTATCATAGTCTTTATCACCACCTAAATAGTCATCTCAATGGGCAGCTAGGTAGTATAGTAGATAAAGTGGAGTCAGTAAGATTCATCTTCCTGAGTTCAAATCTGGTTTCAGACACTTACTAACTATAAGACTACCAGTAATTAACTTATCTCTGTTTGTCTCAGTTTCCTCATCTGTAAAATGAGCTGGAGAAATAAATGGTAAATCACTCCCATGTCTTTGCCAAGAAAATTCCAAATGGGGCCACAAATATTGGACATGACTGCAACAACAATAGTCATCTCTAATACAACATGTCCAAAACAGAACTCCTTATCTTTCTTCTAACCTCAGTAGAGTGTTATTATGATCTTAAGTTGTAGGGATCTGCTTTGGAGAAAAGCATCCTTACTAGGAGATCTTTATTCTGATTCAATTAAAAGTCTGGGAGGTGGGAGCAAGGTGTGTGGAGAGTCATGATATGGGGTTATGCTAATAGATTAGGACTCCATTGAGGTGGGTCTTCCTTCAGCTAACACAGACCACTAGCCCTTCCTGTCTGTGTATTGTGTGGAGATCTCTTCCATAGCCTCCCATGATGTTCCCACAAGGGGCTCTATCTATATGCTGAAGACCTTTCCATGATTGTCTATCCATCACTTTAGCCACATGACTACTCTGGCTTCCTTTTTGATCATACATTTATTTGATGACAGCCTTTTCACTGTTTAATTCCTTGAGATTTAAAAACAAAAATAAATTAAAAAATAAAGTATAAGTGAAAAAATATTCAAAATCAAAATAGGAACCCTATTCTCCAGGGTGAAGAGCTATGTATCTTCCATCTGGGTTGATTGCTACCTTCCTGAGAGTCTTCATAAAATTGTTAACAGTGCAGATTAGAGCTGGAAGAAACTGAAATGGCCATTTAGCCCAGCATCCTCATTTTATAGATGAGGGAATGGAGACATACAGAGGTTAAGTGACTTTTTCAATAGTCATATGGTTAATAAGTGTTTGAGGTGGGATTTGAATTCAGATCTCCTGACTTCAAGTTATTTCTATCTACTGTGTCATATTGAATTGCCCTGGCCAAGGAAAGTCATTATCTATTGGCCAGACTCATCAATGGGCTTCACAGAATTCAGCTCAGCTGGTATTCTGACACGTATTTCAATTCAATTCCACTCAACCCCATCCAATGCACTATAGTCTAATTTAGTCTAATTTAATTCAACTCAACAATTATGTCAGTCACTGGGCTAGGTGCTGGGGATACATTGACAAAGGCTGTATCACTTCCTCTCCTCGAGGAGCTTATATTTCACTTGGGGGAAATATGTTCACAGAAAAAGTATGGAAAGTGATTTTTTAGTATGGAGAAGGAGAACATTAGGACCACTGAGGCAGTAGATAGAATGTTGGAAGCTCTATCGTCAAATCTGGCCTCAGATTATTCGTAACTCTGTGTGATCCTAAGCAAGTCACTTTACCTCTGTTTGCATCAGTTTCCTCATCTATAAAATGGGGATAGTAATAGCACTTGTCTCCCAGGATTGTTGTGAGAACAAAATTAGCTAATATTCATAAAATACTTTGCAAACCTTAAAATATTATATTAATGCAAGTGATGTTGATGATGGAAAAGGAGGATCAACAGGCTTTCTGTAAGAGATGATGCTTGAGCACTGGAGGCCTTCACGAAGCCTTTTTACCTTGGAATTGTTGAGTTACTAGCTGGCTTGGCATAATATTCCAGTACCAGCTCTGGATCATTTTCATCCCCTCTCCCTGACCCCCTAGGCATTAGGAGAGAATTTAAGAGTAGCCCATGGTTCTATAGTCTTTGAAGGTTAACAGAGTGCTTTCATTAAAACAATGTTATGTGGTAGGCAGTGCAAGTATTATCATTGCCATTTAATTGAAGCAATTAAGAGTCAGTCAATCAACAAGTATTTATTTAGCATCTGCTCTTTTCCTAGATCAGAGAAGGAAAGTGGTTTACCTGTAGGATCACACAGCTAATAAGTGGTAGAACTGAGACTTGAACCCAGATCTCTTGGATCCCAGATCTCTTTCCTCAACACCACACTAAGAAACTTTTGGGACGTTCTTGCCATCACTGGCACCATTCCATTCAACAAATATTGTGTATTTCTCTCCTCCCCTTCACAGCCAAATTCCTGGGGAAAAACTATTTCCTCATCACCCGCTAACTTCCTAATATCTGGCAATATTCTGACTCTATTGCTTGACTAAAACTGTTCCTTTTGACTTATCGAGGAGTTCTTCATTACTTCATCTAATGGCTTCTCCCTGCCCCCATCCTCCTTGACTTCTTTGTAACATTGGTTCCATTCCTTCTGCTCAGTAGACTTTTCTTCCTGTTTTTTTGAGACCCTGATATCTCCTTGGTCTCATCCCACCTAGCCCAACAGCTCTCTTCTGATTCATTTTACTGGATCATCACATTTCTTGTTCCCTCTGTCTTTACTCATCTTCTCTTAGTGGTTCCATTAGTCCAGATGGTTGTCATCTCTATGCAGGTGGTTTCCAAATCCATATATCCAGTCTTCATGTTTCTCCTGAGTTATGGCCATTAATCCTTAGCAGGATATCCCTATCTATGTGCCCTGAAGTCATCTCAAACACAACATTTCCAAAAACAGAGTCCCCCATCTTTCTTGTAAGCTTGCACCTTCTCCGGATGTCTCTTTTTTCCCTGTAGTTGAAAGATACCTCCATCCTTCTAGTGTGTTGAGGTCAAAGTTCTCAGTCATCCTTGATTCCTCTTTTTTCCTTACCTACCCTGAATGTCCAATCAGTTGCCAAATCTTATCAATTCTATCTTTATGAGTTCTCTTGCATTTGTTCCCTCTTCTCTACTTAAACAACCACTTCCCTGAGAGACATCATCGTACAGAAAAGAACATTGTTTCTGGATTGGATTCAGAGGATCTGGGTTTAAATCTCACCTCTTATACTTATTGTCTCATGATAGTTGGGAAGTTATTCTGGGTTTCAGTTTCTCTATCTGTAAAACCAGGAGCTAGATGGCTTTGGAGATCTCTTCCAGCCTCTAGATCTAGATCTAGACTCACAGAATTTTTGGTTGTGAAGATCTATTTAGTATAATAACCCTTCCATGAAATAACTTTTTACTATAATATATTTGACAAGCAGTTGTCCAGATTCTGTCTAAAGACCTCCCAGAAATGAATGTGAACTATTTGCATTTTTGTTTTTCTTCCTGGGTTATTTTTACCTTCTGAATCCAATTCTCCCCGTGCAACAAGAGAACTGTTCCGTTCTGCACACATATATTGTATCTAGGATATACTGCAACATATTTAACATATATAGGACTGCTTGCCATCTAGGGGAGGGGGTAGAGGGAAGGAGGGGGAAAATCGGAACAGAAGCAAGTACAAGGGATAATGTTGTAAAAAAAATTATCCTGGCATGGATTCTGTCAATAAAAAGTTATTATAAAATAAAAAAAAATGACCTCCCAGGATTCTTCTTTTTTGTGCTCATCACTGGGTTTAAGCTATTCTAATAGCTTCTCAACTGGTTTCTTTGCCTCTCGTCTCTCCTCCTCCAATATAGTCTCCTCACAAATACTGGATCATGTGACAGTCATTGTCCTGGTCAAGAATGCTCCATGGTTCCCACTGTCTCTGTGATAAAATAGAAAATTCTCAGCTTTGTATTGACTGACTTTCACAGAATTTAATTCCAGCCTATTTTTTCCTGATTTTTAAAATATTGCTCTACCTTTAACATATTTTCTTTTATGCTTCTTCCATTTTCTGGCTATTCACCCAAACCTGACTCTCTTCAGTTGGCCCTACATCTCTGGCCATCTTTTTCAGTATTGATTATATCTTCTCTCATAGCCTCATTTACTGGTTCAAGAGGATGCTCCTTCCTTCCTTCTCTTCCTTCATCCTTTCCTTCTTTCCTTCCATTCTTCCTCCTTTCTTTCCTTCATTCCTTTGTTCTTTCATCCTTTCCTTCCTTCACCCCTTCCTGCCTTCCTTCACTCCTTCCTGCCTTCCTTCCTCCCTTTCTTGCATCTTTCCTTCCTTCCTTTTCCCCTCCTTTCCTTGGGCATTCTAGACTCTCCAATCACTATCATCACTCAGCCTATGGAGGACCTTATCTATCACCAAATGAATTACCCAATTTAATCTTTGCAGTTATTGTCCACTGCCCCCCAAGAAATTTTCCCTCTGCCTCCAAGGAATTCATTGCCTTCCTCAGTCTTCCTTTCCACCTCTACTCTTGCTTTATATTAAGGGACTTTAACATATTCTGTCAAATAATCTAGTTTCTTAATTTTCTCAAACTCCATGTTCTATTTCTCCACTCTTCTCTTAGTGATCTTGCTATCACCGCCCAAGGTTCTTTCATTCATGTTTAAGAATTTGGAAATTCTTTTGTTAAATCATAATCCATTATTCCATCTTTCCCATGCTCTTCTTTCTTTCTAATCTTTGATCTCTCTGTTTCTCCTTCCTTCCTTCTCTTCCTTCATCCTTTCCTTCAATTCTTCCTCCTTTCTTCCTTCATTCCTTTGTTCTTTCCTCCTTTCCTTCCTTCACTCCTTCCTGCCTTCCTTCCTCCCTTCCTTCCATCTTTCCTTCCTTCCTTCCTCCTTCCTTCCTTCTTTCCTTCCTTCCTTCCTTCCTTCCTTCCTTCCTTCCTTCCTTCCTTCCTTCCTTCCTTCCTTCCTTCCTTCCTTCCCTTCTTCTCTCCCTCCTATCAATATGTATATTTCTCCATCTATGTATGCATATATGTATATATTTGTATGTATCTATGTATCCATCCATCTATCTATCTATCTATCTTACCAGCTCTATTATTTCTCCTGAAATCCAGTCTTATATCACAAACTGTCTGGTAGACCTTTCAAATGAGATAACCAAGTTCAGTATTTCCAAAATAAAACTTAATTTTCCTTAAAGCCTCCCATCTTCCAAACTTCATATTTCTCTAGAGAGCCGCACCATTCCTTCCAGTCACTTAAATTCAAAACCTTACTATCACCCTTAGTTTCTCACTCTCCTTTATTCTTCATGTCTCATCAGTTGCAAAATTTTATCTTTTTGGTGTGTATTTGTCCCCTTCTCTTCACTCAAACCATCAGCCTGGTTCAGGCCCCTATCACTACTCAGTTAACTAATGTACAATTGTCTTTCTATCTCGCCTCTTCCCTACTCCAATATATTCTCTACTTAATTGCCAAACTGAGGGCTACAATCTTCAGACAATCCCTTCAGACATCAGACAGCCAGTGGCTGTGGAGGGGGAAATGAGGCAGGTGACCTTGCCCAGCCCTCCCTCACTGACATATCATGGCATCCCCCTCCCTGATGTCATGGTCCTCTTCAAGAACAAAGGACAAATAAAAACAAGATTTGGCAATGTTCATGTTCTTTCCAAGAAACTTCAAGAGCTCCCCATGACCTCTAGGATCAAATATAAACTCATTTGCTTGGAATTTAAAGTCAAACTCTGTGACTTAGAAGCCCTCACTCTCCTTAAGGCTCAGCTCAAACACAACCTTCTCTATGAGATGCTTCTCCTGATTTCTCTTGTATCTCCCTTTCCCTTTTCCACCCTCACTGTGGATCTGCTGCATTGGGTTTTTATGTGCCTATCTATGGGCATTTGTGTTGATGTCTCTTTTAGAATGTAAGTTTCTTGGGGGCAGGGACTCTTTATATACACAGTGCTTTGTATATATAAGCACAATGCCTGACTTATAGTTAAGCACTTTATAAATGTTTTTGATTGAATGATTGATATTCCAATAAAGGAGCTCATTTGCCATTCCAAAGGCACGCTATTCCATTCATGAGCCCCTCCTCCCCATCTTTGCCTTGCACGTCTGGGATTTCCCCCTTCTTCACTTCTGCCTTTTGGAATCCTTAGTTCTTTCATAGCTGGTAAGCTTTTAAATACTATTTTAAGGTCTTCAACATGCTTCATATATGTTATCTCACATCAGCTCTGGGAAGTAGGTAGCTATCATGTTCTTATTCTATAGATCAAGGAACTGAGGCAGAGAGAAGATAAGTGAGTTGCCTGGGGTCACACAGTTAATACGTGTCTGAGGCAGAATTTGAATTCAGGTCTTCCTGATTCCAAGTCCAGCACGCTCTTTACTATGTCACCTAGCAACCTAATGATTAAAGAGCCCTCTGCTTACTTGTGTTCTTTTTTTAACATCCCCAGTTCCCTTGTATTTATTTATCATGTTTCTCCTGATAGAATATAAGTTTCTCAAAGTTAGGGTAATTTCCTTCCTGCCTTTGTGTCCCTAGGACTTAGCAATCCTAGGTATAGAGTAGGCACATTTTAAATGCTTATTGCACCAAGTTGTAAGGCACCTTGCTAGATGCTGGAGACAGAGACAAAAATGAAAATTATTTTAGCCCTTAGAAAGCTCATTCTTTCCTCACTTACCCCTTTTTTTTGGTTCTCTGGGTCTAATCTTTTCAAACAACTAGTGGGAAAACTGATATGGGAAAGAAAAATTCCAAATTGGCAATAGCTGGAGGACGGTTTTCTTTTCTGTTTGCAAAGACTTGTCTGTTTACCCAAGTCACTGAAAATGAATGCTCGGAATACACAGTGTGTGTGTGTGTGTGTGTGTGTGTGTGTGTGTGTGTGTGTACGTGTGTGTGTGTGTGTGTTTGTGTGAGTACATCTCTGCATATGCACACAACAGTTGTCGAAGTGCACTCCCAAGATACTCAGTTATTTTTAGAGATGACGCACTAGACATCAAAATAACCAGTTATTTTGGTGACTGGGTGCATCAATCACATTATGACATCTTCCAGTTTCAGAGAAATAGCAGCCAACCAGCAGCGCAGTAGAGAGGAAGGAGTCAGTGATCCAGACAGAGGAAGTGGTCCCGGAGGGGCTTAGAGAGGCTGGGGATGTGTTTCACAGCTTTCCCTTAGGAACAAACATCTTATCTGGCACTCAGTCACTCCACAAGCAGATTTGGAGCATCTACTGGGCTCATACAGATGGATGACAGGAGAGGGATGGATGAAAGGAGCTCCCTCTCCTCTGTCCTCATGGTGTTCAGCTATTCATTCACCACGCATCCATCCATTCCCTGCAATGGAGAATCTAGGGGTATCTTGACATAATGCACTGAGAGCCAGGCTTGGGCTCAGGACACTTGTATTCCAGTATTGCCTCTGATAAATACTAGCTCCATAACTGTGAACTAAGTTCTGATTTGTCAGTGCCTCATATCTCTTTCCAAGACTTGTGCAAATTATAAACAATCTGCCAATCTACATAGGTAGAGGGAATTTCAAGACTGGAAGTTGCTGAAACTGATAAAGTCATAGGTTTGGGCCTTCCCAATGTGATACAAATGAGATATAAAATATGATAGAAATTAAACTCTGATAAAAACGTAAAAGGGTCTAAAATACTATGAGCTTACATGAGAAGGTAATAGCTTTGAGAGTTAGGGGTGATTGGGTCAGAGCACGTTTCTTAGTATTGAACTTTGAAGGACAAATAGAGTGAGATAACAATGGGAGAAACTATCTATTACCTCGGCAACTACATAAGTAAAGGACCAAGGATGGGAAAATGTCATGAAATGTGTTTTGGGATGTCATGGAATGGCATGATTGGACTAGATGTAGTCAAGAGATATTAGTAATATCTGTGTTTAATTTCCAGTACATAGTAGGTGCTTAATAAATGTTTATTGACTGATTGATATTCCAACCCTTCTTAAAGAAGAGAAAGCCCAAGTTAAGTGACTTTCTCAAAAAGTAACATGATTGGGGTTCAAATCTAGATTCTCACCAAATCCAGTGGGTTTTTTCTCCCATTATATGTTGGGTTTGTTATAAGAAAAAACTTCCTATCAATTAGAGATTTCCAAGAGTTAGTTAGACCAGTTTTATTGGTGCCAAGGTGGTAGCTCTGCCTCACCATGGGTTCTTAAAGCAAAGGTCATCAGACCAATTAAAAGAGATTTTAAGTCAGGTACAGCTTGGACCAGACAGCCTCTGGGATCCCTCTTAGCTATGAGCTTCTGAGATTTACTATGTTGTAATTCTTCGTGAGAAGCCATAGGGTGAGAGAATGCTGTGAAAGTAATCAGGGTAGAGTTTATTTGAGAAGATAAAACATATGAATATTTGAAACAACTTGATATAGGTTCCAAAAGAGTATATGGACATATGCAGGTATGTATACATAAGTGTCAAATAATTGAGGAATTGGGATGGAGTGAAAGGAAGAAAATAGGTTTGGATGACATCATGGATATGGAGGGTTGGGTACTGGGTCCAGCTTTCAAGTAGGCAGACACACTACTACAAAGTTATCACAGACTTTCTTTTATACTAGGTTATATCTTCTGAAGTGAATTAAAATTTGTTGTTACTGTTTTTTGTTTTAGACTAGCTCTATTTCTTGGTGAGGAAATGCCTTGAAGAGTAGATTAACAGCCATCCCTGCCTGCAGGGCTCTATTCCCCCAACTTCTGTTTGTTTGAATCCTCATTTCTATTCACAAGTCAGCATGAATTACCTCCCTCCCCAGCATATACATATGAGGTCTTTTCTGATTCCTCCTTCACCCTTTGAGTTATTAATAATCACCCCCAAAATTACTTTTTATCTGAATGTACATTATTCTCAAAAGAATCATCTTATTTTTATTTCTGTATCCTAACAATGAACTCATTTTCTGGCACATGCAGACACTCAATAAATGCTTATTGGTTTATTACGTGTTTCCCCTAAATAGAATATCAGTTCCTAGTGAGGAGGAAATCTTCCAGTTTTATACCTTGTGCAGGACCTGGCACATGGAAGGTGCTTAATAAATGCTTGCTCGTTTGAGTCACTGCTAAGAACTCGGGCTTGGTGGAAGGTCTACGGTCCGACTGCAGTCTCAGGGCAGTATTTGATTCCCTTCCTTCACTCACATAGATCTTGTAAAAGCCGGAGGGAGATTGACTTAGGCAGGCAGGAAAGGAAGCAGTAGGAAATCAATTCTTTGTAATGCCTGCTTTAGCATGCACCATGTTTCATCAAGGCGATCATAAAGAATGAGCATTTATCAAGTCATTCGGGAAGGAAGGTGTCTTAAGAATTCTGTACCAGAGCTCATTGCCCTCTTCTTCAGACACGACTAAGCTTGTATCATCTAAGACAGATTGGCGAGCCCGCTCTCCCGCATCTCCTGGGATGGAGATGCCGCAGGATTCTTCATTAGTCTTTTTCAGCATTTTATTACCCTTTCCATTGGCACATCTCTTCTTATGTCACACCTAATCTCCATCTCAATTGTTTACCTGCCCTTGTCTATCCCTGTCTCCTGGTCTCCCCACTCCTCACCAGAATAATGGTTTTTACCCTAAAGTGCTATTTGATAAACATTGCACATTTGTGCCTTCATTAGACAAGGAGTATAAGTTTAGGTTTAGGATGCAGTGGGATGGGATCTCAGAGGCCAGATTGTCCAACCCTCTCATTTTGCAGATCAGGAAACTAAGGCCCAGAGAATAAGTGACTTGTTATATGGGCAGCAAGTGGCAGAGTGGGGAATTCAAACTAGGCTCTGGGGACTTCCACTGCCTTGACTCATATTACCCATATCTGCAGCATATTCTAAGGGAGAGTCAGCTCTTTGTGCTGTCTGTGTCTGTGTGTTCTGGGAGGGGCAGAGATTGAGAAATGGCAGGGACCCCGGGGGCTCAAAGTCATATACATACTACATAGCAAGGAAAGGATTCAAATCCAGATCCTTTGACTCCCAATCTATTGATCCTTCCTACCTTCCTTCTTTCCTTCCTTCTTTCCTTCCTTCCTTCCTTCTCTTCCTGTCTTCCTTCCTTTCTTTCTTTCTTTCTTCCCTCCTTCCTTCCTTTTCCACTTCCTTTCTTCCTCCCTCTCTCCCTTCCTCCCTCCCTCCTTCCTCCTTCCTCCCTTCTTCCCTCCTTCCTTCCTTCCTTCTTTCCTCTTCCTTCCTCTTCCTTCTTCCTTCCTTCTCTTCCTTCTTTCCTTCCTTCCTTCCCTCCTTCCTTCCTCTTCCTTCTTTCCTTCCTCTTCCTTCTTTCCTTCTTTCCTTTTTTCCTTCCTTCTTTCCTTCCTTCCTTCCTTCCTTCCTTCCTTCCTCCTTCCTTCCTTCCTTCCTTCCTTCCTTCCCTCCCTCCCTCCTTCCTTCCTTCCTTCCTCCCTCCCTCCCTCCTTCCTTCCTCCTTCCTTCCCTCCCTCCTCCCTCCTTCTTTCCTTCCCTCCCTCCCTCCCTCCCTCCTTCCTTCCTTCTTTCCTTCCTTCCTCTTCCTTCTTTCCTTCCTTCCTCTTCCTTCTTTCCTTCCTTCCTCTTCCTTCTTTCCTTCCTCTTCCTTCTTTCCTTCTTTCCTTTTTTCCTTCCTTCCTTCCTTCCTTCCCTCCTTCCTTCCTTCCTTCTCTCCCTCCCTCCTCCTTCCTTCCTTCCTTCCCTCCCTCCCTCCTTCCTTCCTTCCTCCCTCCCTCCCTCCCTCCTTCCTTCCTTCCTTCCTTCCTTCCTTCCTTCCTTCCTTCCCTCCCTCCCTCCCTCCCTCTCTCCTTCCTTCCTTCCTTCCTTCTTCCTTCCTTCCTTCCTTCTTTCTTTCTTTTTTCTTTCTTTCTTTCTTTCTTTCTTTCTTTCTTTCTTTCTTTCTTTCTTTCTTTCTTTCTTTCTTTCTTTCTTTCTTTCTCTCTCTCTCTCTCTCCTCTCTCTCTCTCTCTCTCTCTCTCTCCTCTCTCTCTCTCTCTCTTTCCTTCCTTCCTAAACAGGTATAAAACATACATATATGAATATTTGTGTTACTAAGAATAATAATTTGTTCAGATATTTGATTTCACAGTTGTAAGGAGCTCCACTGAGGAAATGCCCTCTACCAATATATGGCAGCACCTGCTTTCCAACTTATAGTGCTCACGTATTGTGGTATTAAGTGAGTCACCCAAGACCACCCAGCCAGTATGTATCAATAGCAAGATTTGAACCCAGGTCTTCTTGCTTCCAGATTATCTTTCTATTCTCCTTATCATGCTTCCTCTCTGTCACAGAAAGACTATACCATGAGCTTAGTCATAGGATTTAGAGTTGGTATGGGCATGAGAGATTAATACTATCCTTTTTCTTATAGAGGAGGAAATTGAAAAGGCAACATGACTTGTGATCACATAGGGCAAATGTCCCCAAAATAATTAGACACAGTTTGTTAAATATGCCAAAATCCAGGCTTCCTTGGGCCCATTCTTGAAATTTCTCCAATGTGGTAGTTCATACTCAGACTCCACTTTACCTGGCAGAGCCTTTGACAATCCAGGATCACCTCCACTCCAGACTGAGGCAGCCAAAGAGAGCTCTGTAAGAAAGTGCGTTGGGGGATTATACCAAATTAGAGCATCCCAGAATGCCAATGGTAGAAGAGACGTCAATATCCTTCTTGTCTCACCCACTCGCCCTGAGCAAGAATTCCTTCTATGATCTCCCTGATGAGGGGTCAGCTGGCCTTTGTTTGAAGATATTTAGTAAGGGAAGGAGAACTCTACAGGAGATTTCCTGTCATGTGGGCACACTCCGCTATTCTTTGAGTGGCCATTCTATTGACCTCATAGTGCTACTGTTTAGCCCACATTTCCATCTTCTCAAGAATGTTATTAAGTCAACAAGCATTTATTAAGTATCAACTATAGTGCTAAATGCTGGGGGTATAAAGAAAGGGAAAAAAAGTCCCTGCTTCAAGGAACTCATAGTCCAATGGGAAATAATGTGGACACAATAATGTATAAACAAATTATAGTCAGTATACATTTGAAATTATCACCAGAGCGGGCAGCCAGGGGGTGGAATGGAATAGAGCACTGATAGATCTGGAAGAGAATCCAAAAATCAGTTCAGGGATTTGCATGAGAATCACATAAGTATCAAGGAACTAAAGAAGGATTTGAACCCAAGATCTCTGACTCCAGATCCAGCACTGTTTTGTTGTTGTTGTTGTTGTTGTTGTTGTTGTTCCATGTTGATAATCACAACTTCATTATCCACTCCCCTGATATAATCATAGCTGTTCTTATGTTGAACAAAAGATACAAGGCAGGTGAGAAAAACTTAGATGCACGAGTTCTTATGACACAGGAACAATTAATGACTCTTTGGAGATCTGGGCCAGTTCTCCTGTGGAGCTTTTGAAACGGAGGGAAGATAATCCTTTTTCTTCAGAATCCTCAAAATGTTCCACGAAGACTTGAATCAGTGCTGTATTTTGTGAAGTTCTGGGGAATCTGTGGGGCAGCTAGGGCACAAAGTGCTAAATCTGGAGTTAAGAATCTTTCTGAGTTCAAATCTGGCCTCAGACACTTACTAGCTGTGTGACCCTGGGCAAGTCACTTCACCCTGATGGCTTCATGCCAAGTTGTGTTGGGATTCCTTCTGCCTTGAAGTATTTCATTTGTCATTGTTCACAATTTGGGCTCTTTAAAAAAAATGTACAGTAAATCCTAAAATCCGAAACCTCATTGGATTCTAGACAATCCTCATTCTGAAGCCAGTAAGAGAGGAAGAAAGGCTAGAAACCATTAAGCTCTTAACTTTTCAAAGAGGTTACATTCTAATGAAAGCGGTTGCTACTTGTCATTTGGTAAAACTGAGGGATAGGACCACACGGCCACAACCGATGTCATTGAATGGGAGCCTAGGGCTGGGAAGGTTCTACAACAGTGAGCATGAATAGCTTCCACTTATGCAGATTGAAATCTGCCTATGACTCAGGAGTTAAATCAGTGATTCTCAAATAGATTTTTTTTCTCAATGCATCATATTCTTTGCCATAAGGAATTTGTGGTAAATGGAAAATTTCTGTTTTCTAAACTATGAAAACTGGGAAACTTGTGCATTCAGGGGGCCATTTTCCTTCAATAAAGCCATCTTTTCATCTTCAGAGCTCTTGTTCTGAGGCCCATTGGTCTGATTATTGAGAGCCTTCCAGGGCTCACTATTCAAGACTGGCTCCAATCAAGCTGCAAGTTATTTTCTGGCCATTTTCTCTCCAAGGGCTTTGCTCTTCTCTCTCTCTCTCTCTCTCTCTCTCTCTCTCTCTCTCTCTCTCTCTCTCTCTCTCTCTCTCTCTCTCTCTCTCTCTCTCTCTCTCTCCTCTTTTTCAATCTTGAGACCATAATCAGATCAATCAATATTATCTTTACTCTTGGAAAGGATGTATCATGCTATTGTCTATAGACCCACTTATTATGTCTATGACTTTTTGAACCAAAATATCCTTTTCTATCCCTACCCTCCTCAATTATTTGTACTGTCTTCCTCCTATCAGAATGTAATCTCCATGAGGGCAGGAACTATCTCTGCTTTTCTATTTGTATCCTTAGGATTCACCACAATGCTTGACACCTAGTAAGTGATTAAATGATAACTTTTCATTATCATCTGTTCCATAAGAGCAGGATTTTTTTTTTTTTGCTTAATTCTTCCCAAGTTCAAAATCTGCCTTGTTTTAAAATTAGTGCTTACATGTAAGAGGAAAGTTTTGTTAATTTTGCAAATACTATATTTCTCAAACTATGTATTTGAACTAAGCAGAATTTACGTTAAGATGCTTTTTATATTTTCATTGGTAAATGATGACTGACGTCCACAATTCCACACCTAATTTACTTCATGAAATCCTAGTATCTTTCAAGAACCATTGAGTCAAGTCCCAAGGGGTTTATTGAAACATGTAGATGGAGATACTGTGACTTGCCTGATTTTTAGTTAGTAAATAGTGATTTGGGAACCCAGATGTTTAGCCAAGGACTTAGCCTACAAAAATGATGATGATGATAAAATTTGGTATATAGGAAAATCTAATGATTTGGAATCAGAAGACCTGGGTTAAAATCTTAGCTTTTTACCCTTTCTACTCTGTTTAATTTTGGTTGAATTCTTTAGCTTATGTTGGGCTTGGTCTTCTCATCTCTAAAATTAGGGGGTTGGCTTATCTGGCTTTTAAGGTCTCTTCACCTCTAGAATTCTGATCATTTGATGATAAATAAATCATATTTTTATTAAAGCTTTTTATTTTCAAAATATATACATGGATAATTTTTCAACATCAACCCTTACAAAACCTTGTGTTCCAAATTTCCCCCCTCTCTCTAACTCCCTCCTAGATGGCACACAATCCAATATATATATTTAAAATCATATTATATATATATATATATATATATATATATATATATATATATATATATATACATTTATACAATTATCTTGCTTAACAAGAAAAATCAGATCAAAAAGGAAAAAAATGAGAAAGAAAACAAAATATAAGCAAACAACAACAAAAAGAATGAAAATTCTATATTGTGATTCACACTGAATTCCCACAGTCCTCTCTCTGGGTGTAGATGGTTCTCTTTATCACAAGATCATTGGAACTGGCCTCAGTCATCTTATTGTTGAAAAGAGTTACTTGCATCAGAATTGATCTTCATATAATCTTGTTGTTGCCATGTACAATGATCTCCTGGTTCTGTTCACGTCACTTAGCATCAGTTGGTGTAAGTCTCTCCAGCCCTCTCTGTATTCATCCTGCTGGTCGTTTCTTGTAGAACAATAATAACATAACATTCATGTACCACAACTTATTCAGCCATTCCCCAACTGATGGGCATCTGCTCAGTTTCCAGTTTCTTACCACTATAACAAGGGCTGCCATAAACATTTTTGCACATGTGGGTCCTTTTACCTCTAAATAAATAATATTTTTAAAACATCTGAAAATCTACATAATATGTTCTCCATAGAAAACTTGTAAGGTAGAGAGTTTAAAGTATGATGACCTTGAGGTTCCTTTTCAACCCCCAATCTATTATCAATTCAGTTCATCATTTGAAAATCACCTACTGTGTATCAGGCACTGTGCTAAGCAACAGGGATACAGAACCAAGCCTGACAACAATCCCTGCCCCCTAGGAACTTATATTCTACAGTGGTGATAGAAGCACACAGAAGACATAAGACAAAGAAAGCAAAGCAATTTCAGGGGATGGAAAGCATGAGCAATTTGGATGAAGAAATCTCTCATTTAAGAGTTGGAGTTTGTGTTGAACCTTGAAAAAAGCCAGGAATTCCAAGAGGCAGAGCTGAGGAGGAGGGAATTCTAGGCATCGGAGAAAGCCTGGGTATAAATATGGAGGGAGAAGAGGGAATATTACATATACAGAACACAAAAACCCAATTTTTCTTGGCTATAGAAATCATAGAGTAAATCTAGGATTCTATGATTATCCTCATTTTATAGATGAGAAATTAAACGTGTTGTATCAATGTGCATTTATTAGTATCTACTATGTATCAGAGCAGTTAGGTAGGGCAGTGGATACTGTGTCAGGCTTGCAGTGAGGGAGACTCAACTTCTTGAATTCAAATCTGGCCTCAGACACTTACTGGCTGTGTAACTCTGGGCAAGTCACTTAACTTGTCTGCCTCAGTTTCCTCATCTATAAAATGATCTTGAGAAGGAATAATGAAACACTTCTGTATCTCTGTCAAGAAAACACACATGGGGTCCTGAAATATTGGACGTGACTAAAAAACATCTGAATAATACAACAATAACTATGTGTCAGGCACAGTGCTAAGTGCTAGAGGATACAAATAAAGACAAAAAGCAGTCCCTGCTCCCAAAGGGAGCATGATGGTCTAATGGGAGAGACAGTATGCCATAGACAGGATAAAGTGGAAATAATCTTAGAGGGAGGTCACTAAGAGGAAAGGGGAAAAGGAGAAATGTTATCTGGGAACTAAAAAAATTCAAGTGATTTCTAGGGAAGTGAAGAAGTAAGGATGAAGAGGGAGAGTGCTCTAGACATGGGGAATACCAATAAAGATGCTCCAAATTGAAATTAGAGTGTCACGGGAGAGGGACAGCTCAAGAAGATTCACAGGGTTAAAGTGACTTGGCCAAGATCACATAGCCAGCAAACATGAGAACTGGGTCATGGAGGCATTGGTTAAGATCTGCAGGTTAAACCTTCAAGGGTTGCCCAGTTTAACTTCCTCATTTAACAGTTGACAAGAAGAAAAAAAATCACCTCTTTTCTCCAGTCACTTATCCATACATGTACTGAAACAACCACAAAACTAGACTGTAGGCAAGTTATATGTTTCCTCAAAGATCACACAGGCAGGGAATAGCAGAATCAGAATCCAGAACCAGGCAGCCCTGATTCCGAATCCTGTGTCTTTCCATTGTGTCTTTTTCCTCCCCAAGTCTTCTGGCTCTAAGATCTTCACTCTTTCCATGACGCCATATTGCCTCCATGAGCAATAGTCTAGCGTTGCTCCAGTTAATGGCTCACCAAGAGGACACGTTTCCTAGGATCGCTTCTTGCCAGGGTTGCCAGAAAGCTCGGTAAGATCCTAACCAGAGATAGAGCTATACTTATGTTTGTTCCAGTGAAGTCTTGGGGACATTGTGGGTAGAGAGAGGGTAAAGCAGCAGAAGCCATAATCTGGGGAGATATAGAGCTTCTCCTGCTCAGTGGGATCCCTTCTTATATTGCAAGAAGATATCAATGAGTGCTAGAACTAAAAGGCCTCTCTGAGCACATCCAGTTCATCATCATGTCTGAACTATGACCCTATTTGGAGTTTTCTTGGCAAATATACTGGAATGGTTTGTTATTTCCTTCTTCTAATCATTTGGCAGATGAGGAAACTGAGGCAAATAGGATTAAATGACTTGCCCAGGGTCACACAGCTGATAAGTGTCTGAGGTCAGATTTAAACTCAGGAAGGTGAGTTTGATTCCAGGTGCAGCATCCTATCCATCGCAGCACCCACCTAGCTGTCCTGGGCATCCGATAAATGCTTAAAAGTTAAAACACTATATCCACTCTCACATTGTTTCTCACAACACTCCTGAGAGATATATGCTATTGATGATATTATGATGGTGATAACTAGATTTGATTTTAAAATTGGATTTATTATACACACACACATACACATTTTTATATATATAATAAATGGACTTATTAATGATGGCAAAGAACTTTACAAATATTCAGTTGATTCAACTCACTGAGATAGTGCGATTATGTCCATTTTACAGATGAAGTAAGTGAGGCTGAGAAGGGCTCAGTGATTTGCCTGGAGTTGCACAGCTAATCAGTATCTGAGGTGGGTTTTGAATTCTGAGTTTCTAGACTCCCAGTCCACTGTGTCATCTTGTCTCATAGCAAACAGAAAGGAGTTTCTTGGGGGTGAAGGGAAGGGCTGGAGTGGCTTCACATAGGAAGGAGCACTTGGGATGAACTTTGAAGGAAACTACAGATTATAAGGGTCAGAGATGAATCTCTGCAAGGGCACAGTCTTTCAACAAGCATTTATTAAACTCTTACCACGTGATAAGCAGTTTAGGATACCAGGAAAGATAGAAGCAAGCTCTTTGCCCCCAAGGAGCTTACATTTTATTGGGAGAAGTAATATGTCAGTACCCCTATACATACAAAACACATACAAAGTAAATGCAAGGTAATATTAAAGGAAAAATCCAAGGGCCTATGGGAGATGTGGCAAGAAAATGGAATGCTGGGTATGAGAATCAGCACATGGACAATACTGCATAAAAAGGCTGAAGGGCTTTGAACACCCCACAAAAGAGTTTGCATTTTGTCATGGAGACAATAGGGAACCCCAGGAGATATTAGAATAGAGAAGTAACAGTCAGAGATGTGCTATGGAATATATCACTTCAATGTCTATGTGGAAGATGGATGGGAAAGGGTAGAGATTGGAAGAAGGGAGACCAATTAGCATGCTGTTGCAGTTAATGGTCGATGGCAGAGATGGTGGGGCTCTGAACTAGGGGGATGGCCACTTAGGTGAGGAGATGTGGCAAAAGAAACAACATAACTTGGAAACGCGTTGTGTTTGGGAAAGGAGAGAAAGGATGAGCAAGTGCTCTGAAATCGTAGAGAAAGAAAAAAGTTTATTTAGCTTTCAACTTTTAGGACCACTTGTCGTTTTCCTTTTAAAAATCAAAAACTCATACATTTTCAGGCTCTTGGTAGAAGAATCCAGACTAATAACCTGACATGACTCTTCCCTTGATTTTTTCAAATTTTATTTTAACTAAATTTGAATGTGAAAGGACAAAGAGATGAGAAACTTACCAAGACTTTGGGTAAGGCATTCTCGAAAATGGTTTTCCTTTCTCTTTGCCCCTTATCAGAGACTGTCCAAAGAAATGGCTGTCTGACTTAAAGGTTCTTTCATCAATCACTCCTCAAACCTTTCATTTTTTCTATGTCTGACCCCCCCCTTCTCTCCCTTCCCATTCTGAGACTTGAAATGAAATGCTTTTTTAAGAAACTGATGACAAGATAGCAAGGTTGACAATTAATAACCCTGGTGTCTCCTGGCACTACACCTTGCCCATGCGGAATGAAAAATCACCTTTTAATTCAGACTTTATTAAAAAGAAAAAGGATCAAAAGGGGGGAGATGGGGTGGATTGGGTTACCGGAGCTAAACACTTCTGAAGCTTCCAAAGAGAGGTAGCGAGTCACTTCCCTATTAATTTAACAGCCCATACTTTTGGTAATTAAATTTCCTCTATTTCGCATCACTCCCACACTTAGTCTATTCTTCAGAACTTGCCTTGTTGGAGTGATGAGTAAGGAAGACCAGTTGAACCTGGAAGACAATGCAACAGGGGAGAAACAGCTGTTTTTGCTTCCTTTCACTTGGAATTTGAGAACTTTGGGACATGAAGCCCCTAGGGATGTCCTTGTTGAAAGCCATAACTAGGGAGGAGCAGTCAGAGCTTAGTCCCACCTCTCTCAGGAAATTGAGGGAATATAGACAATACAGGTAGAGGAAACTAAATTTAGCTTCTAGTTATTAAGAAAATTAGAATTAATCAAAATAAGAAAATAGCCTGTGGAAACATATCCTAGGTAAACTAAGATTATAGATATAGTACCAGAAGGGACCTTAGAAGATAGTTATGATGAAATCATTGGATCATAAAATCAAGAGCTGACCTTTGAGAATATACAGTCCAACCTCTCTCATATAAAAGAGGAAGATGAGACTCAAAAGGAAGTTAGGGGAATTGCCCAGGGTCACATAGGTCATCATCATCAGAGATAGGATTTGAATCCAGGATCCCTGACTCCTTAGGCAAGTCCAAAGCCTTCATTTTTCAGATGAGGAAACTGAGGCTCAAAGAAATTAAGCATCTCATCTAAGATCACACAAATAGTACATGGCTTAGTTCAGATTCAAACTCAAGGATACCAATGTCAATCTAGCTCTTTCCCCTTCTGTACTGTGTAGTACAATCCTCACCCTGCTCCTGCTCTGCTCTCCCTCACATTCATCTTGGTAATATCTCTAGCAGGAAGTTGAAAATGCATTTGGGTCTAGACTACCCTACTTTCCTAGGGTGTTTGTCTCATAGCAGGGCTGCCCCTCTGACATCTGCATCTGGTAGAATCTTGTACTGGGAAGTCTGAGAAATTTTTCTGAATCTTCTCTTCCTTCCAAAACAAAACAAAACAAAAATCTGAATGGCCTAAACAATTGACTGCTGGGCAATTTTTCATAATTCTTTCTAAAACCATTTCCTTCCTTTCCTTTCTTCCTTCCTTCCTTTCTTTCTTTCTTCCTTCCTTCCTTCCTTCCTTCCTTCCTTCCTTCCTTCCTTCCTTCCTTCCTTCCTTCCTTCCTTCCTTCCTTCCTTCCCTGCAAAAAAAAAATTGCAGAAGACTCCAATTCTTCCAAGGTCCTTTGCAACTCACTCTCTATGATCTTATGATACACATACCAAAAAAAAAGTCATTTCTACCTTCAAGAAGCTTGCATTTTCATCTGGCACTCTTGCTCTCTATCTATATCTCTATTCTCTATCTCTGGAATAGAGATTGTCCTCTGTGCACATCTGGTAATTTCCCATCTACTTCCTTGCTTTCTGTGAATGAAATGTCTTTGCCTCTCTTCTCTCCCTCCGCAATGTACTCTTGAAGTCAGTGACATAGAAGGCAGAACACTGAATCTGCAATCGGGACGACCTAAGTTCATATGTGGCCTCAGACATTTCCTAGCTGTACGACTCTGGGCAACTCACTAACCTCTGCCTGCTTCAATTTCTGCAACTGTAAAAAAAAGACATAATAATGGCACCGATCTCCCAGAATTGTTGGGAGAATCAAAAGACAAAGTGTTTGTTAAAAAAAAAAAAGGATTTAGCACATAGTAGGTGCTATGTAAGATCAGTATGAAGTGATCTTAGTGGGTCTAAATTTGGGGACTTTGGAAAAACAACAGATGAGAGTTTCAATGTTGTAGTGAGAAACTTTTTATTATTAAAGCAGTAAAAAAGATATATGATGCTGAGTTTATGTGTCCAACATCAGGGATGAGCCCCCACCCATGTCGTCCTTACCAAAGGGACCAGCTGTATGGGGAACTTCCAACATCAAGGCTTTGATCTAAGTAGAAGCCCCACTGAGATAGACTGAGATGAGAACAGTGCTTTTTATGTAGAATGCAGCTTTTTGTTGGAAACCAGCTCAACTATTGGTCTTGAACAACAGATGTCACCCAGTGGTTTATCATTTGGTTCTTAGAGACTAGCTAAAGGCAAATAAAGGGATTGTAGTGGATAGGTTCAGGCAGAGGTCACTTCATATCTGAATTGGATTCTGAAATGGAGATTTTTTTTGTATCACCCATTTTTCTATAAATTAAGTCTTTTCCCCCCACAATTCCCTATTTGCTCCATACCACTTTTCCTTAAAAACAGATTACTCATATGACATATTCAACATGAAACCTTCTTTGAATCCTTCCATATAGAAATGATTGTTCCTTCCTTGTGCCTCAACTCTGGAAGATGGAATGATTATTAACCCCATTTTACAGATGAGGCAATTGAGGCTGAGGCTAAGTGAGATACCCAGGGTCATCCAGTTTAGTCACATCCAACTCTTCATGATCCCATGGACCATAGCACTCTTCTATCATTCATTATCCCCAAGTCTCTCCAAGTTCATGTTCATTATTTCCATGACAATATCTATCCATCTCATCCTCTGCCATCTCCTTTTTCTTTTGCCTTCAGTCGTTCCCAATGAATTGGCAAAGATATTGGAGTTGAGCTCGATTTACAGGTGGGAAAACTGAAGCAAATAGGGGTAAGTGGCTTGTCCAGGGTCACACAGATAGTAAGTATCTGAGGAAGGAAACAGATTTGAACTCAGGAAAACTCATTTTCCTGATTGCAGGCATAATGTTCTATTTACTGCTTCTCTTAGCTGATTTACTGTGCTTTTTAAAGCATTCTGTATTGGCATGAGTTTAATTGACTATATTAATCTTCTACAGCAAGGATTTCCTTTATGAGACCTGGAACAGGTGGTCATCCAGCTTGGGCTTGAATACTGCCAGTGCTGGGGAACTCACTAAAATCATGAGGCAGCTTGTAATATTTCTGTGCAATGATTATTGTTAGAAGGTATGTCTTTATGTTGAGGCTTAGTGAGAAGAACAAAAAAGCATTGTACTGAGTTCCAGAAGCTGTGTGACAGACATCCTTGCTCGGTTGACAATTTGTAAACTTCAGAAAGTTGTTTCTTACAGGCCTCAGTTACCTTCTCTGTAAATCCAGGAGAATAGATTCAATCGCTTATAATGCCTTTCCCAGCCCTCAACTCCCTTGTTCTAAGCTCCCTCCCAGCTCTGACATCCTCTATTCTAAACTCCCTCCTAGCTCTAACAACCTTTGTTCTAAGCTCCCTCCCAGCTCTGACATCCCTGGTTCTAAGACACTTCTCAGCTCTGACAATCTGGGTTCTAATATCCCTTTCTTCAGGAACTACTTTGATCTTATGAATCAAAAAATGTTACCATGAATTGCTTAATATCTGTCCTTCCCCATAACTGCTGCCTGGCCAATGTTGTGAACAGTTCAAGGGTTGCTGCCTATCTCCCTTCCCTCCACAAACATGTACATTTTTTAGGGCTCCATTTGTCTTTGCACTGAAATCCTTCCCACAGCCTCATAAGCTGTTTCATGAATGCTCTTTGGGTTAAATTCATTCCAGAGTTCAGTGTGGTAGGGATTTACAACCAGATAAATACCATCATCATTTGTCTTCTTGCACTCTCTTTCCCTCTCCCAAGATGCGGGGAATATGTTGGGAGTCAGGTTGGTTTGTAAATTTTAAGACCGTAGCACTCACTGCTTGGTGGGCAATAAATAAAGCTTCCTCATCCCCTAGATAGTTTTTTTTTTTTAAACAAGAGATTATGTGATCTTTTCCCCAAGTAAGAGACCATCTTCCTCATCACTGAATTGTCTGTCCTTGCTTCAGATCTACTGTTGCAGGAGGAAGGGGAATAAGGTTTCTGCAGCTCAGTAGCTGCATTATCTTTTTTTCCTGATCCAAAAGAATTTGTGCCAGCAAATTAATGTGCATTTATTAAGCACCTAGCATATCAAGCACTATACTAAGGACTGGATATACACAGAAAGATAAAGGCACTTTCTAGTTTTAAAGGCTTCTCAGATTAATGGAGGAGATTACATACAAAACACTATGCAAGAACAAAATAGAAGATAAGATGGAGATCAATGAAAAGCAAGTGTTAGATAGAGAGGGGAGGATACAAGGAGTAGCTGGATAGTAACAATAATGAGAGGGCAGCTAGGTGCGACAGTGGACAGATTACTGACCCTAAAGTTGGAAGAGCTATGTTCAAATCTTGCCACAGACACAGAACAGTTATTAGCTATGTGACCTTGGGCAAGTCACTTAACACAAAATTGCTTTGCCAAGTGTGGTGTTCCAACAGCCAAGGAAAGAGTGAAAAAAGAATAATGAGACTGTTCTATAGTGGAATGGAAAGCTCAGGAATCTAGTTGTTTTTTTCCTTGTTGGGCTGTTTATGCAGGGTAAGAGGGTCCTTTTCATGCATATTTTAGACAAAATTGTTTCTCACACAAATTCTCAGAAGAGTGGAATCTTTATTGTCTAATGGATTTTTCATGATTCAAGATCGAGTGCTGCCATTGTCTCCTGGAAGGCATATTTCTGCCTGAAGAGTGAACCAGGATTTTCCTGGGACTAAGAAAACATTGCTGCTTCTTGCTGATGTGTGAGACGAGGCTGAGTTTTAGAAACTCTGGAAACTCAGCAGAACCACCTGCTGCAATGTTGGACAGTTAAGGATGATCCCAATTCCTTACACATCTGTGAATCAGGATGATCTTAAATCTTTTTTGCTTTTAAATATATTTTAATAATTAAAAAACATCAACCACATTTCTGCCTATCATTTCTTATAGCATACTAATGTTCCATTATGATCATACACAATAATTTACTTAGCTATCTCAATCATTAGGCACCTACTTTGTTTCCAGTTTTCTGTTGCCACAAAAGTTGCATCTATAAAAATATAAATATTTTGGAAATGTGGTGTTTTTGTTAAAGACCATCCAAAGTTATACATCTAACAATGAAATCTCTAGGTCCAAAGGTATGGAAATCTTAGTCATTATATTAAAATAATTCCAAATTATTTCCAGAATGTGTTTACCAATTTACAATTTCATCAGCCATGTATTAATGTCTTTCCCTAATCCTTTCAGCATTTATTATTCTTGTTTTTTGTCATCTTCATCTTTTTACTGTTTGGGAAATGACATCACTGGGTTGTTTTGATTTGCATTTCTCTCATTACTAATGATTTGGATAATTCTTTCATATGCTTATTAATAGTTTGAAGTTCTTCTTTTGAGAACTATTTGTTCTTATCTTCCTATCTCTTGGGAGAATGACTGCTTCTTTTAGTTATCTATTGTGACTATCAAATCCTCATTAGAGATATTTAATAATAAGATTTTTTCCCCAGTTAATGGCTTCTTTTAATTTTAGGTGTGCTATTTTTGTTGGTTCAAAAGCTTTTCAATTTCATGTAATCTAAATGATCTACTTTGTCTTAAATTCATGAGAATTTAACTTGTTTAGTTAAGAAGTCATCTCTTTGCTGTAACTATGAAGTATCTGCCAGACTGCTTCTTGGTTTTCTCAGCAGTTTATCACATAGGGAGCTTTTTTCTTATGTAATTTATGTTTTCACGTTTACTAAACATTGAATTATTTTGTTCAATTACTTCTCAGTCTTCCTTTTCTTCTTGAACTTTCTAATAATTTGTCTTCATCAATAGGCTTTCAGACATTGAGACTTGGGTCTGAACACATACTCCAATGGTTAGTATCCTGTTATCCCATCTTTAGCTCTCCTCATCCTAACTGGCCAATTGAATGCCAGTTATCTGACTATAAACCCAGCTATCAACCCTTTCATTTCTATCCACCTCAACCTTCACTGATAGTGTTGCCCTGCCCCGTCAATGTGCCCTCTTTCACTAACTCTCTTTCATCTTAGATATCTTTCATTCTTCATCATTCTGTCCTCTGAGATGATATTTCAAGGGTGACATTGAACCTCTGGCTGTCCTTTACAATAAACCTTCTTTTCTTTCTCCAACCCTTAGCTGAGCATCTTACCTCCTATTTCATCCAAAAATTGAGATTATTCACTACAAGTTCCCCTCATCTCATTCTCCCTCACATCATCTTCCAGTTATTTTCTCCTTTATCCCAATCTCTGAAAAAGACCCTTCACCTTGCCAAAGCCAGCTCCTCTTTTTAATTCCACCCCCTTCCTGCTCCCACATATAGCACCTAATATCACTTTCTCTTCCTTCAATTTCTATCTACTGTTTTTTCCCTCTTGCCAACAAACATGTCTTAGTTTCCTAACCTTAAAAAACTTTTAAGTCTTAGTATCACCTCTAAGTATCATTATATATCTTTAGCCATTCCTTTTTATCTACTATTGAAAAGTTCTCAGTGCTTCCATTCTAGCTCTTCTTACTTATTCCTTAACTCATTGCAACTTGGCTTTTGTTTTTAAAGTTCAACTGAATTCTCTCCAATGTTACTAATGACTTCCTAATTACCAAGTTTAATGAACTTTTCTTAAGCTTCAGCCATCTTGACTTCTCTACAGCTTTTTATACTATTTTCTCTTGGCTACTCTCTCTCCTTTGGTTTTGTAACTCTGATTAATTCTCCTTCTATCTCTCCAAACATTTCTTCTCAGTTCCTTTGGCTGGGTCTTCATATATATCATGATCACAAGGTCCATTTCCTTTGCTTGTAATTTATTTTGAACCCCAAAAGAAATAATTTGAAAATGATTAGCTATTTGGGGTTATAGTCATAGCAATAACAATATAAGAATAACTCACATTTATACAATACTATAGCATCATAAATATATTACTCATAACACTTTGCTGTTCTTATTCTGTATATGAAGAAAACTGGAGGGATTTTCAATTTGAAGAGAGCTGTCCATGATCACACAGCTAATTACAATCTAAGAACCTAAGGATAAATAGTCAGGGAGCCTCTATATAGTGCTTTAAGGTTTGCAAAATGGCTAACAAATATTATCTCATCTTATTCTTAGAACAACCTTGCAAAGTAGGTGGTATAATTATCATCCTTGTTTTACAGATTTGGAAACTGAGGTAGATAGAGTTTGTATGACTTCTGAGGCTTAGGTTCTTAATGCTCTATCCATTGTGCAACCAGTGGTTTAAGATAAAGACATAGTGAAGATCATTTTGGAGCTATGAAGAACATCAAATATTGAATTTAGGAGAACTTGAAAGTAAACTTAAAGAGGACAGTTTGAGCTAAAGGAGGGAAAGGGCTCAACTTGAGGAGAGACTTAGTTCTAAGGAAGAAAAAGATTAAAGAATAGCACCTACATAGAGAGAAAGGGGAGTAAAGAGTTAATGAAGAAAAAGGGCAAATAAAACAAATTGTCAAACAAACCAAATGGAAAAGTAAATTGCTTAGCAAACCAAACTGGCAAAACAAATAAGAGTTAAATGAGAACAGGAAAAGAAAGTAGCATATGGCTTGTAGGCATTGGTGAGGACAAAGCAAAGTAATTGGGAGCCACAGTTGTAAAAATATTAAAGAGGTGTTTAAGAGGTGAGGTATAAGTAGTTTACATGTAATTCAAAAACAATCTCAGTTGGTACAGATACTAGAGAGAACTAATTTCTTTAAAATACTTCATTTTAACATTTAAAAAAAATTGAATTCTATGACTCTTTCCAACAATTAGATGACTGATGCCAGTTCTAATGATCTTGTGACAAAGAGAGTTATCTCCACCCAGAGAGGGGACTGTGGGAACATAACATTTTCATTTTTTTTATTATTGTTCGCTTGCATTTTGTTTTCTTACTCATTTCTTTTCCTTTTTGATTTAATTTTTCTTGTGCAGCAAGAGAATTGTGTAAATATGTTTAACATATATTGGATTGCTTGCCATCTGGGGAGGGAATGGGGGAAAGAAGGGGGAAAACCTTGTTACAAGGTTAGGCAAGGGTCAGTTTTGAAAAATTATCCATGCATATGTTTTGAAAATAAAAAGCTTTAAAAATAAAATAAAATTTTGAGTTCCAAATTCTCTCCTTCCCTGCAGCCCCTCCTCCACTAATTGTGGAGAGCAAGCAGTATGATATCAATTATGCACATGAAGTCAGGCAAAACATATTTCCACATTGACCATGTAATACACACATAAAAAGCAAGAAACATGAAATAAAAGAAAAAAATATGTGTCAATCCTCCTTCAGAGTTCATCAGTTCTCTCTTCAGAGGTGGATAGTATTTTTCTTCATGAGTCCTTTGGAAGTGCCTTTCATCATTGTATTGATCAGAGTATCTAAGTCTTTCAGTTAATCATCATTACAATATTGTCATTAGTGGGAAAAATCTGATCCTGGTTCTGCTCACTTCACTTTGCATCAGTTCACATAAGTCCTTCTAGGTTTTTCCAAAACTATTCCCCCCACATCATTTCTTATAACACAAGAGTATTCCATCACGATCAGAGACAATAATTTGTTCAGCCATTCCCCAGGAAAAGTGATTGGTATTGAGTGTACTATATTTGCATGTCTGCCATTGTCAAGTCATTGCCATTTATGGCCCTTGTATTGACTTTTCTTCTCTCATAGAAGAAGGAAATTAGTGGGTCTGGGTTCAAATCTCAGATGTGTCACTTAATACCTAAGGGTTACTTTAATCATTAATTAATAGATATTAATTACTTATTAATATCTTGGACCTTTCTGGACTCCACTTTACTCAACCATAAATTGATGGATAGGCTAGATGATCTCTGAAGTTCCAGATGTAAATCTATGATGGTCTATTGGATGTTCTCTAATCATTCTATCTCCCATTCCCTTTCTTTCCCCGGGCTGTCCTTTATATCTGGGATGTATTTATTCTCTTTTCATCTATCTCACAGAATATCTAGCTTTCCTTCAAGGTTCAGCTCAGGTGCCCTCCTGTATACTTTCCTTCTGAAAACTGCTTTTTGTTCATTTGGTTTATACTTTGTACTTCTATTTGTGTGCAAATTATTTTCCCTCTTTTTGGGGGCAGGAACTGTTTCATTCTGGTGTGTGTGTATTCCCATTGCTTAGCACAGTACTTTACACACCGTAGGCTCTTAATAAATGTTTATTGACTTGAATAACAATCTCTACAATTACCAACAAATACGAATCAAGCCTCAAAGAAAACCTTATGATTAGAATTGTTTACATTGTTAGAAAAGAAGATTCTCTAATCTAACCCAAAAAATAGGAATGGATTTCTTTGTTCCCTTCTGATCTCCCTTCCCGCTGGGGACTTAAAAAGATTTTTTTTTGTTTTATGTCATACAAAGCAAAGTTTATGCTGTTCTAATTCTGTTTCTCTACTGTGTATCACCTCACATGAATCTTTGCCCGCTGCTTTATGGTCTTCCCATTTGTCATTTGAATGGTGAGATAATGGCTCATCCATATGAGCAATTGTCGAGGGAACTAGGCATATTTTAGCCCAGAGAAAAGAATAGTGTGTGTGTGTGTGTGTGTGTGTGTGTGTGTGTGTGTGTGTGTGTGTTGAGGGAGTGAGATGGGTGTTGTATTTTAGCTGTCTTCAAATATTTGAATGACTATTGTAGAAAAAAAGGGTTTCTGTTTGCTCTGTGTGGCCCCAACAGGGAGAACTTTGAATTGCAAAGGGGTCAATTGAGGATTTGATGTCAGGAAAAAAATTCTTGATGATGAGAATTGTCGAAACTTAGAACTATCTTCAATTTCCCACCTTAGTGCCTTTGCACTCCCCCCCCCATTCCTAGAATGCTTTACCTCCTCATCTCTGGCTTTTCGTTTCCGTGGCTCTCTTTTTGTTTTTTCTCTTTTTTTGTGTGTAAACATATTTATACAAGTCTCGTGCTGCACAAGAAAACTCAGATTAAAAAGGAAAGTAAATGAGTGAGAAAACAAAATGCAAAGTGAACAAAAAGAGTGAGAATGTTATGTTGTGATCCACGTTCAGTTCCCACAGTCCTCTCTCTGGGTATAGATGGCTTTCCTCATCACAAGATCATTGGGACTGGTAGCAGTCACCTCATTGTTGGAACGAGTCTGTTCATCAGAATTGATCATCCTATAATCTTGCTGTTGTCATTTACAATGATCTCCTGATTCTGCTCATTTCACTTACCTGGCTGTCTTTATGATTCAACTCAGATTCAGGCTCCTGCTTCCTGGTCCCCTCATCTTCTCTGGTATTAATTTCCATCTGCTCTGAAGAATTGTTAATGTACCTGGTTATTTACATGTTGTCTCTTCCACTATAATGTGACCTCCTTGAGAACTACTGTCTTTTTACCATTTTTTAATATCTTCAGGACTTAGCACAGTTCCTGGCACATAGTCAATACTTAATATATTCTCAGTGATTGATTGGTTGTTAGGATTTGTTTTAAAAGGATGGTTGTTCAAATAGACCCTGAAGTTTTCTTTATGATCATGTGTAAGTAACTTGACCTTTCTATGCTCCATGGAGGTTGCTAGGACTTAATTATTTACTCATAGAGGGATGTAGAAAGAAGGAGTTCTCATAGCAAGAATTACTTAATAAAGTCAAGGCCATTTGTGTGTGATTTTTGTATATTTAAGGTATTATTCCAGGTGAGGAAATATAGTATTTTATTATTTAAACAAATCTGTCAATCAATGTTTATTAAATACTTACTCTATACCAGGTATTATGCCAAGTGCTTAGAACACAAACAGAAAAGAAAAATAGTCCCTGCCTTTGACTTTGAAGAGTTTACATTCTTACCGAGGAGACAAAAGAGAGAATGAGAAAGACAGGAGAGGGGGAGAGAGTCAGACAGAGACAAAGAGAGACACAAACAGATAGACACAAAGAGTGAGAGAGAGAGACAGAGACACACTGGGAGAAAGAAACAGAGAGACACATAGAGAGACATATACACACACAGAGAAACAGATAGACATAGAGAGAAAGAAAGAGACCGAGACAGAAAGACACACAGAGAGATGGAGACATATAGATACACACAGAGACAGAGACAGAGACAGAGAGAAAAAGAGAGAAAGAGAGAGAGAGAGAGAGAGAGAGAGAGAGAGAGAGAGAGAGAGAGAGAGAGAGTGCTATAAGATACTCACAGAGTGAATAAATAGCTAACCTTAGAAGGGAAGGCAGTTAGCAACTGGAAGATGTAAAAAAGGTCTCTTGCAAAAGGTAGTGCTTAGGCTAAGTTCTGAAGAAATTCTAAGAGGAGAAGAAGTGAGAGACTATTCCAGATATGGGGGAAAGCCAGTGAAAAGTCAAGGAGAAGAGAGACGGAGCATTGTATGTGAGCAAAATGGGAAGTAGGCTTTTGTCTCTGAAGCACAAAGTGGGGAGTGGGGGAAGTAATGCATAAGAAGACTGAAAAGTTAGCAAGACCTTTGAATGACAAACAATGGTAAATAGGTGCCACAAAATGGAATAAAGTACAGCATCCATGAAGAGTGAATAGGATATTAGGTGAGGTCCAAAGAAAGAAATCTCTGCAACACGAATGGAAAGTTGAAAAATCCTGTCTCTTCTGCTTTAGGGAAAAAAGGCCTGAGAGATAAAGAAGAATCACAGAAATCTAAAAGCCATGTGATGCAACTTGCTCCTGGGTTGGATAGAGAGGGGAGATCCTTGATGCAGAGCTTAAAAGGAAACCAGCCCAATCCCTTGATTTTTCATTGGCGGAAACAGAGCCAAGGGATCAAATGGTTTATCTAAAATCATACAGGTAGTAAATATGAGAGCTGGCATTTGAATTTAGAGCCTATAACTCTAAATTCAATGCTCTTGCCACTGAACGAATATGGACCCTACTAGGACAAGAGCTACAGTTTGGTTAGCATAGGAAATTCCCTTCTCTAATGAAAATTGACATCCACTCTGCAACCTGTAGTCTTAGAGAATGGCCGAGGGAATGGAGAGTTGGCTTACTTTAGGTCCTACCTGAAGCAGGAGGTGGTAAAGCACTCCAGGATCTTTGCTAAGAAAATCCCAGAGAAGTCATGAAGAGTTGGACGTATCTGAAAAACAACACAACAAGAAGATCTCACAGTCTACAGTGCTTTAGAATCAGCACTTGAATCCAGATTTTCCCAACTCATAAGCTAGATTTCTATTCACTATGTTATTCTGTCTGTGGATGGAGTAGTATCTTGTTGATTCTCATCTCAAATATCCAGTTCAACAAACATTTATTCAGCACTTACTATCTACAAGGCCTGAGAAGATTCCTAAAATCAAGAAAATGTTGCTTTCATTAGAAATTGTAATGGTAAAGTCATGGAAAAGGGGGACAGAATTGGGACTTGTCTAAAATGAAAAAAAAATTATATACTCCCCATTCTCAAGAAGTTCATATTCTATTGGGGAGTGGGAGATACTGGGGATAAGATGGTACCACTGGCAGAGAAGAGCTAGTAGTAAATGGATTGTTGGACAGCTCCACCTCCACAGAACCACAGACTGAGAGCTGAAAGGGGTCTCAGTAGTTATTCTATCTACTCCATATGGGAAAGGAATCTCCATAATGGTACCTCCAACAAGTAATCATCCAGTATTTCCTTGAAGACTGTGAATGAGGGAAACCCTTCTGTTGGGTCAGGGCTCAGGGTCTACACTCAAAACTGTATATCTAACTGATTATCTGTAGCTCATTGTTTGTTTTCTATAAAGTCCTCATCCTCATCCTAACTTATCAGTCTTTCTACAAAAACTCTTATTTGTCTCCTTCCCTAAATTATAATCTTCCTTATCTTTCTTTTATAATTTACAATTTAGCCTGCTAAGTCTCAGATTTTCAGTATATAAAGCCCTCCTGAACTATTTCTAATTTGCCAGACTTCCTTTAGAGACTAGCCTATCAGTTCCAGCATAAATAAACTCTTTTGTGACTAAAAGAATCCTTTTGAATTCTTTCAAATTATGATCCACGACTCTCACACATTTCACTTACTTCTCCCCAAATGGTCCATTCCACTCTGGGAGATTGCTCCTCATTAAGAAGTTGTTATTCATATGGAGTTGAGATCTATTTATTTGCAACTTCCACCCATAGTTCTTACTGTATCCCTGAAACCAAAGAGACCAAATTCAATCCCTCTGCTATATGATAGCCTTGCAAATACTTGCACACAGTTACACGTCCTCCTGTCCCCTGAGTACACAAATAAGTATAACATGAGGTAATGCACAATGGGGACCAAGAAGAAATGCAGACAAAATGTTCCAGGAAAATTTGAACGGAAAGAAAACTGAAAAAAAGGGTCTGTGTCTTTTGATAAATAATAGGCTCACAAGAGCCCAAAGCCAAGGATATTCTAGATCAGGTTTTCATACTTGGATATTCCTGCATCCTTGTTATTCCAGGGGTATGTGTATTTGTATGTACACACTTATGTTTGTGCGACATGCATGAGTATGTATGTGTGTGCCTGGTACAGAGCATCTCTGGGGTTTTGACTTGCTACTAGTTCTTTTTTGCACAATTATGATGGTTGTTCAGTTTACTAAGTTTACCGTTTACTAAATTCACTAAGATTCAGATTCAATAGGAATTACAAATTCAGGATGGGGGAAGGTTTGACTTTGTCTACAAAATGGTCTAGAATTTTTAATGGACAAAAAACTCAATATGAATCAATAATCAGTAATCAGTGATGATGATGTTAAAGCTGTCATTTATGTAGCACCTACTATGTACCAGACACTGTGCTAAGTGCTTTCTGAATATCTCATTTGATTCTCACAATGACCCAGAAGATGGGAGCTATAAGTATCCCAATTTTTCAGCTGAAGAAACTGAGACAAATAGAAAAGAAGTGACTTGTCATGGGTCACACAACTGGGAAGTATCTAAGGCTGGATTTGAAATCAGATCTTTTTGACTCCAGGTTCACTGTGTCACCCTTATAGGACCTATCAACAATGTGATGTGGGAACATCAAAAGCTAATGCTATCTTAGGTGGAATTAAAGAGGCAAAGGATCTTGGATTAATCCTTATGCTCAGGCAAACTGCCTCTGAATTATTAGGGTCTGCTCTGACTCTGTTGGAAGAACATCGATCTAACTTGCCAAGCAGAGGACAGACAAGGCAATCACATCGTGTCCTAAAAGTCTGCCTTTTTAACATACTGTCATTTTTATTTTTATTATTTACAAAATTTACAAAATTTATTTTTATAATGATTTATAAAATTTATTTTTATTTACAAAACATATGCATGGGTAATTTTTCAATATTGACCCTTGCAAAATCTTCTGTTCCAACTTTTTCCCTCCTTTCCCCTCCCCCTCCCCTAGATGGCAGGTAGTCCTATACATGTTAAATATGTTAAAATATATAACATACTCTCTTATTATAAAGTTGATAATTCTTACAGCAACTTGAAAAACTTTACATAGCTCCTCGCTAATATTTATAGATGCAAGTAATTGGCTGTGAAGCATACGACATATTCAAATGTCATGAATTCTTTTTGACCCGCATATTGTTCTGACAGCCATTAAGCTGTCAGAAGAGAGTTTAATATAGCTCTCCCACGTTATACCATTTTAATTAAAAATTCACCAGTGGCCTTGAAAATTTATCTTACTGTAACAGTGCCATCAATAAGTTTGCTAAATAACAAATTGGCAATAAATATTGCCTAACATCAGTTTCTACCCTGTCCCATACATATGTAATTAAATGAGCATCTTCAACCACATCTGTTGCTTCATCCCCTTGCAATGCAAAAGAGAAAGATTTTAGTTTCTCAATTAATTGCCTGCAAAGGTCTTTAGACATATGGGCAATTATCTTTCCTGCGATATTATCTGTAAGTGGAACCATCCAAAGCTATTTTGCATATGATTCACCAAACATCATTTTCACCATCTCGGTAGCTGCAGAGAGCACTCTTTCTCTCTCCTTGATTGTAGATTTTTTTTCCCTTTTACATTTTGTAATTCTGTAAGAAACCTCATAAGATGCAAATGATATTTTTGATGTCACAGATATAGTTCTTGAAAAAGTTTGTTTTGGCATCTAATTATGTCTGGAAAAAATTATTGTCTTGCTAACATATTCTGCATGCAGACTTTCAAGATGTCATTTCAATTTGTTACATCTCATGCTATCTGCATCTAAAAGATTCTTTGGGGGTGGTGGAAGGCAATTAAGGTTAAGTGACCTGTCCAGGGTCACACATCTAGTAAGTGTCAAGTGTCTGTTAGATTTAAACTCAAGTCCTCCTGACTCTAGGGCTGGTGTTCTGTCCATTAGGCCATCCAGCTGACCATCCCTCCCTCCCCTCTGCCCTTTTTAAGTTTTTCTTTGATAGTGGAGATGGAAAGCTCTGGAGAGCTAAGAGGCAGGAGTAGAGAACAAAACAATGTCCTTTTTTCCCATCAATAACAGTACTTATAAAATTCAGTGATAAACTTAGTGGATCATATAACATGGATTTGTTTTTGTTTTTGTTTTTTGCTTTGCATGTCTATATTTTGAGCGTTTGAGCCGTCTTTATTTTCTCTGTTTATCTTAATTTCATTTCTTCCAGTGGATTTTCTCATCAAATCCATTGTGTATTTATCCATCAGGAAGAAATATGATTTCATTTTTAAATTAGTCTAAAATTTAAGACAATCAAGACAATTAATTTGCCAATTTTCTAGAAGCGTTCTCGAATTATTTCATTTTTAAAAAAATAAGTTACAGTTTTGGGGGACATACTTTTGATGTTGTACTTATCAAAATGATTGGCTTTAAAAATATGACAAATATTATGGCACTTCTAACTTCCATACAAAGTTTCTCTAATTCTGAATGTATACACTTCAAATATAGCAATAGGGTAATGACACAACTCATTTGGTGGCAAGCCTCTTTGAGGAGAGCACATGATAATGGCCAAAATTTTTTGATATTTTCAAACCAAACTTGCATACTATTAGTGAAAACAAAAGTTAGAATCAATAAAAAACAAGTCTAAGCTGTTCGAGAAATTATTTAATGCACAGGGGCAAAGGAGGTCAAATTTTTAATGAATGGATTTATAGAATATATTAAGCACATAATTATGTGCAAAGCATTGTGCTAAGAATGAAGATACAGAGAAAACTAAGATGATTTCTATTCTCAAGGTGCTTACACTCTAATGGAAGTAGAAAATATTGGGGCACCATAGTATACAGAGCACTGGACTTGAAGTCAGGAAGATTCATCTTCCTGAGTTCAAATTTTACCCCAGATGCTTACTGTGTGAGGGCAGATCTCTTATTAAAGTTGGGAGTCAATGGGAGTAGAGCAAATGCAAGGGTTCATGATCACTATTTTCTTTAGAACTTAAAGCCCTGGGACCATCTAGATGGCACAGTGGGTAAAGTACCAGGCCTGAAATCAGGAGGATTTGAGTTCAAATGTGGCTACAGACAACTAACTAGCTGAGTGACTCTAAGAAAATCACTTAGCCCCAGTTGCCTTACCAAAAAACAACAACAAAGTTTTGTCCTTTAAAAAAGGGACCAGAATATTTCTACTTGTTCCTATAGGGCAGTGGGGAGGAGTTGCAAAGACTCAATTTAGGCCATATAGAAGGAAAACACTTCTCACAGTGCGAGTGGTCCTGAAGTTGAATGGGATACCTGGAGAGATTAGTGGGTAGTTCCTTTTTATTAGAGCCCTAAGCATTAGGAGACAGGAAGGACACAAGCCTAAGTAATAAGTACTTGTAAGGGATGCTGTAAAGGAGCTTGGATAAAATAGCTGCTGTCTCTTTCCCCATTGTGAAATTGTAGGAGTGATGAGTGAAAAATGATAGCTGGGATAGAGTGGAAGGGACTGATATTTTCATTTCTCTCACATTGCTAACTTTATACCTATGTTTGTGTCTGTTTAACCCAGGAGGCAGCCTTTCCAAGCAGGACTGGACTATTCAATGGCCAACCCCAGAGACTGGGAAGGAGAACAATCCAGCTTGCCCTACTGAGTCAACTCCATGGATCCGCACCCACCTTTCCCAGAGCCCCAAAATCCAGTCCAAGTGTATTCAGCACTACTGTCCCCCCGGCCCCACACTTGGCCCTGTGTACACCCATGTGGACAGACTGACCGTGGAAGCCTACCCAGGCCTATGCCCGCCACTGGAGTCTGGGCACCGGTCCTTGCCACCTTCCCCTCGGCAGCGGCATGCGGTCCGTACACCACCCTGCACGCCAAACATTGTCACCACGGTGACCCCACCTGGCACACCTCCCATGAGGCGAAAGAACAAGCTGAAGCCCCCGGGGACCCCACCCCCTTCCTCCCGCAAGCTGATCCATCTCATCCCTGGCTTCACTGCCCTGCACAGGAGCAAGTCCCATGAATTCCAGTTGGGGCATCGGGTGGACGAGAGCCACACTCCAAAGTAAGTGAGGTCTGGGGGGCTGGACTGACTTCTGGAATAGGGAAGCAGGAATGAACGGGACTATTCTATTTCCCTATGGAAAGGGGAAAAGGTGTCCTAGTTGAACAAGCACTTTAAGGTGTAGTAGCTATATAGGAGACCCTTGAAATATAAGATAATAGATCTGGAGCTGGAAGGGGTCACAATAGCTGTCTGGTCCCACTGGGTCACTTTATAAAGGAAGCAACTGAGATCTGTAGAGAATCAATAATTCAGGGCCATCAGATCATACGTCTAGAGCCTAAAGGGGACCTTAAAGGCCATTGGTCCAATCCCCTTGTTTTACAGATGAGTAAATTGAGACCCAAAGGAGGCTGGGTGATTTGCCCATAATTATACAGATAATTTGTGCCACCTGTAGGATCTGAACCATGTCCTCCAACTCCAGGGCCAGGAGTCATTCCACTCTGCTATACAATCTATTTAATTTTTTACAAATAAAGAAACTGATCCCCTAAAATACTGATCAAGGAGAAGCTAAATAGTATAGTGGATAGAGTATGGACCATGGAGTCAGGAGGACCTGAGTTGAAATTCTGCTTCAGATACTTAACACAACTCCAATTGCCTTGCCAGAAAAAAATGTCTAACTTGCCTAAGGTGAAGTTTCTTTCTTTTCTTAATTTAAATTTATTTTTTTCAATTAACAGATCTTTATTTCTTGGCCTTTCCCCAAACCCAATGGGGAAACCCCCAAAAGCTTTGAAACAGATATGCATAATCAAACAACCCCCCCCAAATCTGAAATTGATCATATCTAAGAACATGTGTCTCAATGTAAATCCATCCCCTTTCTGTCAGGAAGCCCAGGGGGAACATGCTTTCTCCTCTGACTTTTGGAATTGGAGTTTTCCATGGTCTTGGTGAGCACCCTTAAATCTTCCAAAGTTTTCATCTTTCTAATATTATTGATGATTGTATAAACTGTTCTCCTGATTCTGCTTAAACTTAGTCTTTAAAAAAGTCAGATATTCTAAGGGTTGGAGGTTAGAAGGAAGAGTGTTCCAGATAGAGAGAACAGCCAGGTGTCTCCATGCAAAATCATGGAATACCATATAGGAGAAATAGAAAGTAGACAAATAATTTCACTTTGGTGAATCTCTAGGAGTCAGACTCACCAATCCTGAAGGTCTCTGTTTTATTTGTTAAAACTCTGATCCCAATATTATAGGTAGCTTTTCTTCTTTTATATCTGAGAGCGGAAATATCTGTAAGTGATTCCAGAGAATTCTCGAAAAGATGGCTGGGAATCTCTTCCAGAAGGGAGAGCGAATGTGGGCCAAATTTGAACCAAACAAATATATCCCAAAAGAGAAAGTCAGGGCAGTATTTGTGAAAGAATTGAAATCTATTTGAATTCCAAGGAAGAGTCAAATGGCTACTATTTCCAGGCACTGTGCTAAATTCTGAACATAAAAAGGAAGTCTGTCAGTGAGCATTTATTAAACACCTACTAAGTGACAGGCAAAAGGTAGTCCCTGCTCTGGAGGAGCTCATTGTCTCCTAAGGTATATAGCATACATACAACTTATGTAAGAAAAATAAGATATATAAAGTAAATTGGAGAGAATCCATAAAAAGCAGGTATAATCCAGATAAGTCCTTAAAATGTAAAAAAAAAAAAAACCTATTTTGTAGTTTGGGAGTCCTAGATGTTATTTGATTCCTTTGAAATTCTTGGTTCTTTCTATACTTGAGGTGTGTGTGTGTGTGTGTGTGCGTGTGCGTGTGTGTGTAAATGGCAATCTAAGATCAATAGGGGATAACAAGTCAACAAGCATTTATTAAGTAGCTACTAATTATCTGGCACTAAGATTGTCCATAGATTTGGAATCATTTTCATGTTCTTAGTTAAATGTGATCAACTTGTTTGCCATGCTCTTGTTAGCTTGATGCTTGCAAGGGACCTAAGGACTCTTCATTGAGAGCTAGAAATGAAACAGATCCTGATATCTGCAGACAGTCTCCTTGGGAGACAGCATTGAGCTTTTAGAGGATATTCAGATGCTCCAAAGACTGAACTTGAGTCTATGCTCAGTTGCTTTCATGTGATGATCTGCACCAAGGCTCCCAATAGAATCAGGAAAAATAACAAAACAAATCAACCTTTGTCTTGTTTGGTGACATGATTTCTCCCTCTCTTCCCCTCTGTGATTTTATATTTAGAACCTTCCTCTGTATCTCCAAAACATGGCTGATGGGTAGGGATGAATTAAATCCAGTAGGCAATAGGTGAGAGAGATGTGAAGAGGCTAGTTATTTAGCCCTTGGAATGAAGCCACATCTATTTCAAGGATTCGCTTTATCCTAACATTAATAGCTACCTTACATTGGAGCTCATTCTTCCCTCCTTTAAACCCTCAGCTCCTCCATGACCTTCTTTCTGAGGATATTATAGAAGTAAGAAGTCTCCCCTAGCATTCTTTGTTATTGAGATGAAGTTGTTTCCTAAGTCACTGATTTTTCTGCACAGATTATTTTTTAAAGCATTACCATCTGAGAATTTGAAGTAGATTTTTATTTTTATTTTTTAAAATTTTTCAAGCAAAGTAATCCTGATAGACATACTTATTGATTTGTTCTTAAATGATAGCTTTTTGTTTTCAAAATGTATGTAAAGATAGTTTTCAACATTCATCCTTGCAAAACCTTGTATTCCACATTTTTTCTTCCACCCTTTCCCCTACTCCTTACATGAGCAAGAGCCATGGCATTCCTCTTCAGCCCATTTCCTCTTCATTTGAGATATGGGTGAAAGAGGAGTTAGAGCAGAAGGTATCTGAATGATTATGAGATGGGGAGAAAAGGCAAAGCTCTTTGCAAATGTTCTTAATTTTTATGGTGAACTTTGAGACAAGATTTTTGGCCAAGTAGTTGAGGGATGAGGGAACCATGGGAGATTTGAGGTAAATTGTAAAAGTTGGAAAAAGTTATTATTGTGAATGGAATTATGAATTGATTAAGGACATGGAAAAGAAATGCCGTGCAGCAGTGAGAGCCCAGTTGTGATTATGTAACAAATTTGTAGTGGACCCACTCATCACAGTTTTGTGATTTTCTCTAGTTCAACAGCTAAAGTAGAAGCAAAGGCAGTAGGTGGTGGGGAGCAAACAATGGCTGATGCTTGACCCAGGCCAAAATCTTCAATAGGATAAGGGGCCAATGAATTCTAGAGAAGAGGGCAAATGTAGAGTTCAACTGGCTTACCAAGGGGTCAAGATGGGGAATTGGAAAAATATGACTAGTGCAAGGATGATTGCCTGGGAAAAAGGGAAAATTAGAAACAGATTATTATCTGATAAAGTATTTTCGGATACTTTCATGAAAGTAGAACACATTATAGGTGATGAAAACATTGATGTATAACTATATCTATAGGAAGCTGATAATGAACTGGAATAGTTGGTCATTAGAAAGTTGAGAAGTTGGAAGGTTAGATTAGTTAAGAGAGTATCAATATGTATGTTGAAGGACTCTAGTATGAAGAGTAGGGTTAGGAGAGGAAAGACTAGGAATACAGCATTGAAATCATTGAGGAAAGGAGACTTAGAGTCTTAGAGACTTGTACACAATAGGTCAGAAGAATCTCAAATAGGTGACAAATTTGAATTGAATGAACCTCAAAGGAGGGGAGATTACTGGAGATACAGGGAAAGCCAGAAGGTGGCAATAGGAAGTAGGGAATATCCCAATTCCACCATTATGACTAGTGAGTCAGGGGATATGAGTCAAAGTATAACCAGTGCTGAGAAGGGTGACCAAAGAAGCTGTACCATCAGAATGAGATTCAGATTTCAGTGAATCCAAGAAGGTGGAACAAGTGAAGAAGGGAAAGGGTTAAAGAAAAAAGTAAGTTTGTTACCTATAAAGGAGGGATTTCAGGGAAGACAGTGGAAGGGGCGATGGCTTTAGGATGGGATGTGAGAAGGTTGGTTGACAGAAATTGACCCAAGAGAGTAGTCAGTTGGAGGTAGAGAATGAGGCTTGAATAATGACAGCTATGGAGTCACAATCACTGGGATGAAAAGATATGAAATGGTGGAAATGTGTTAACCATGAAAGAATAATTTCTTGTATGTTTTTAGTACATTTCAGAGTTCAGCTTGGGGAAAATATACTCTGGGATATAAAGGAGACAAGAGATATGTCCTTGTTTCAGAGATTACTATCTAATTGGGGAGATAAGATGTGTATAGATCCAAAGAGAAATAATGAGCAATACAAAGTCATCCACCATGTCAACAGATACAATAGGAGTTCTGAAGGAAGGTAGGACTGGCCAGGCCAGAGGTTTCAGATCAGTTAGTCAGACAGCAAGTATTTATTAAGTGCTTACTATATACTGCATGGTCCAGGGGCTAGGATAGGAATAGATAGAAAAGGGGGAGAAGCAAAGGGTCAGAGAATATGGCGGTTGAGCGTGTACATCCCAGTGTTAGAAAAATGCTCTTGACCACATGGGGTTCCTACCTCATGGTTGAGAAACTAGGGCTGGGGCAGCCACTTAGAACGGGCACCTGCTGGAGGATTGTGTTGGCCACCTGAAAAGAAATCTGCCTGGCTGCCATTCTGCTCCCCTGGGTCAGGGGCAAAGAGCAAGGGCACAGATGTAGAGCTTCCTGGCTTTCTTCCTGCTCCTTGAACCAAATGAAGACTATTGAATTAAAAGAAATAAATTTTGTGGCCAAGTGCCTAAGAGGGGACCTTGCCTGCCAATCAGGAAAACGTTTCAGGGTCTTCTACAACATTTTTAGCAAAGTAGCAAAGATACCATAGCCTGCCCGTTGGGGAGTGCGCAAATTGTCCAGTTCCCCTTTCACTGTTTATTTTCTTTTCTTTTCAGTTTTTCAGCTGCTTATTCAGTATTATCTTCTCCCCCGTCTCTTGCGGTGCTCCTTCTGGGATCCCATTAAATACTGCTTTTCCCTCCAGCTGCTGAGTGAAACTGCTCTAATGGATGGTGTCATGGCCATTTTGAAAACCTGAGGATGATTAAAAAAACACATTTAATGAGGATTAAGCACTGCTGCCTGCCTCAGGAGGGGGGTGGTTGGGTTGTTAATGTCAACAGACCAAAAAAAAAGATGAAAAGCCCTTGGAAAAGTGTTGACTCCCATCCCTGTTATGTTTGATAAAGATGGAGTTGGGAAACTTCTGTTTAAGATGCTGAACTTTGTAATCAACACAAAGTGTTTGTTTTATCCTATGTTTGGCCTTTCCTAGGAATGTTAGTAGCTTTTTTTTTTTTAATCAACCAGTTTTTACAAGAAGTCATAAAAATATACTCAGCCTATCCTACCTTCCCTGTGATTCTGAAACCATGGCTGTTATTATTCAAACCTTATTTTCCCTCCTTTATCAGGTTGTTTTTTAGTAGTTTTCACTCATGTCTGACTCTATATAACCTCATTTGGGATTTTCTTGGCAAAAAAATGGTTTGCTATTTCCTTCTTCAGCTAACAGATGAAGATACTGAGGTAGACAGGGTTAAGTGACTTGTCCGGGGTCACACAGCTATAAGTGTTCAAGGCTAGAACTCAGGACTTTCTGATTCTAGGCTCAGAGCTCTATCCACTGTGCCACCTAGTTGCCCAAATAAATATTTATTAAGTGCCTGTTACTTGTCAGGCATTTTGCTAATCATCGGGGAGACAATAAAAGGACAAAACCATGATTCTTATCCTCGAGGTGCTTCTATTCTAAAGGGAGAAACAGTGTGTAAATAATGACATATATTATATGTGGTGATAATCCTAGAAAGAGACTGGGGGGGGGGGAAGTCCAGGATTTACCTGCTTCTGAGGCCAGTATAATAAGAAGATGAAAATGTCTTTTACCAAATTAAAAGTTCTATATTATTTTAATCTTTCAGGTACCTGCAATTGTCAGTGTAGGGACAGTGGAAAGAGCTCCACCCTTGAGTTCACATCCCACTTCTGAGATCTGGGTAACTTTGGGCAAGTCAGTTAAGCCCCATGAGCCTCAGTTTCCTTAAATACATAATGAAGGGTTTGGACTAGGGAATGTTTAGATTCCTTCTGCCTCTAAATTTATCATTCTATGATTTCTTTAATACTTAACTTCCAAATCTGAAAAATAAACCAGTCTGTCCAAGTCCCCAGAAGCTTGTCCAAAGATGCTTGGTGTTTTTTTTTTTTTAATCCCACTAATTTTTTTTCTGAGACAATTGGGGTTAAGTGACTTGCCCAGGTTCACACAGTTAGGCAGTGTTAAGTATCCGAGGCCAGATTTGAACTCAGTCCTTTTGACTTCAGGGCTGGTATTCTATCCACTGTATCCCACTAACTCTTGAAAACTCTTTACTTTGATGTAGAAAAGAGAAGCTAGTTATTGTTTCCATAGAAATCATTTTGGTAAAAGGCTTTAATAAAGAGTTGTTGACTTGTAAAAAAAAAAAAGGGCTCTTTCCTATGACACAGAGAGGGTCTGAACTGCAAAGATGGGAGGCAGTCCCCACCCACCAATGAAATAAATCACAAGACTTTTGGAGGAAAAACAAAAACAATAATCTAGATTTGTAGTCATTGGTCCTGGGTTCAAATCCTACCACCACTATTTGGTATCTAAATGATCTTGAGTAAGGTACTTTACCTCTCTCTAAAATGAGGAAATTTGACTAGCTGGCCGTTGTGGTCTTTGTCAGCTCTAAATTTATGATTTTATGGTCTCATTTTATGAGTAAGTAAACTGAGGTCCAGAAATGCTAAAGGACTTGCCTAGGATCACTGCAGTTTAATAAGTAGCAATACTTGGATTTAAAATTAGGTTCTCAGAGTCCCTGTGTGACTGGTCCTGGGGAATAATAATTATTATTTGAATACTGCAGAAAAAAGGTTTTGAAATGCTTTACAGGCATTATCTCCCTGATTGTCATAACAAGCCTGTGAGGTAAGTACAATTATAGTTCCCATTTTGCCTTTTGGGCAAAAAGAAAACTGAGACTGAGAGAGCTTGAATGCTTTGTCTAGAGTCACACAGCTAGCAAGTGTGAACTTGGGTCTTTCTGCTTCTAAGCTTCAACCACTCTGCTACCTGGTAGTCACAAGCCACTTAAACCATTTGGGACTCAGTTTCCTCATTTGTAAAAATGAGAGTTTTGGATTGGATGGTGCCTAAGATTCCTTTCACCTCAAAATCTATGAAGTATTAAAAGCTCCAAAGGAATAAATGATTTCTTTCTTTCTTTCTCTCTCCTCCCAATTCTACTCCCACACAAGATTTGTTGATTTGTGGCCTGAGTGATTCTGCCTGTGGAAATTAAAGGAAAACATAGGGAAAATTGATATCTTAAAACATCTCTTTCCCCCTCCTCCCTCTACTAATGTACCAGGGGCACCCTGTAGGGAAACATTGCTGGAATGATCTCACATCTACAGGACTAGTTTCTGAAAATTGTCCTAGAGTATTAACTCAGACTTTTAGATATTTGTGTGGTTTCAAGGCTGCTTAATACCAGTGGACTAATGAGCCTGTACAGGGTTTCATTCCTCTCCTCGACTTCCAAGTATAACAATTGCTATTAGAAATATTAAAAAAAGAAATATTAAAGGGAGGACATTTGTATTGTTGTTCTTGGAATTAAGAACTCTAGGAATGAAAGCCTCATGCTTATGCATAAGAAAGTGGTTCAGTTCAGTCATTTTCATTATTATTATTGACTCTTCATGATCCCATTTGGGATATTCTTAGTAAAGATAGTGGTAAAGAAAGTGGTTCCATCTCCTTCTTCAGCTCATTTTGCAAATGGGTAAACTGAGGCAGTCTTCACTTGAGTCACTTGCCCAGTGTTACCCAGTTTATCAGTTTCTGACATCAGATTTGAAATCAAGAAAATGAGTCTTCCTAATTCCATCTCTGGCATTCTGTACATTCTACTACTTAGTCACTTACTTTCAAAAGCTGTTGGAGTCAAAAATTTTATCCTTTTGATCCCATGTTTCTGAAGTTGATGACCTTATAAGATATCCAATAAGTAATCATCCAGTTTCTGCCTGAAGATTTCCAGTGAGGGGAGCCCATCACCTTCAAGTCAGTTTATCTCCACTCTTAGTCAACTCTCAATGTCAGAAAGATCTTCCTTACATCAAGACTATATTTCCCCTGTTGTTTTTGGTTCTATCCTCTGGGGCCAAACAAAACAAGTCTAATCCCTGTTCTTTGTGGCAGCTATTCTAATGATCTAGTGAATCCTGGCTTTTCTGATAAACTGTTTTATGGCTTTGCACAAGTCCTTACCCATTGATGGACTTCAAGATTCTTTATCTGTTAAGGACAATTGGTGTCATTAACCTCTAAGGTGTCTTGCAGCCCTGACATTCTATGTTGGGGCAATGGTAAAAAGCCCTGGACTTGGATCAGAGTCAAGAGACTTGGACTGAAGTCCTGGCTCCAAAATTTAACAGTGCTTATTCTTGTATGAGCCCAGCAAACACTCTGAACATCAATTTCTCCATTAGTAAAATGAACATGAGGGGCAGCTAAGTGGGTAATACAGTGAATAGAATGCTGGCCCAGGAGTCTAGAAGATCTGAATTCAAATTCAACCTCACACACTAGTCACGACCCCATGAGGGTCTCTGTCTTCAAGTCTCTTCAAGTCCTCCTCTAGGTCTGACTCTGACCTCTTAAATACTCTATTACAATTAAATATATTCATCATAATGAGTATAAGCCAATTGTTATATCACTAGGAAACCATTATTTGTTGTAAGATTAAATCAATCATACTGAACTAGAGAACTATTAATCATCATGCTAAACTAGATAACCATAGTCTTATCACTTCCACCGAATTAACATTCTCACATCAATGTTGTAAGAATCCTTGCCTCAAGTATATTTCTCCAGAGTTCTGGCCCATTACAACAGCTTATGGAGAGGCAATGGGTAGAGCATTGGACTTAGACTTCATATTCTTTTTTTGAATTTTCAATAGTATTTTAGTTGTTCAAATATATGTAAAGATAGTTTCCAATATTCATTTTCATAAAACTTTGTGTTCCAAATTTTTCTCCCTTACCTCCCCTTCCTCAAGACTGTAAGTAATGTGATATAGGTTAAATTGTGCAATTGTTTTAAACATGTTTCTATACTTGTCACATTGTGCAAGAAAAATAAAAGCAAAAGAAAAAATGAGAATGAAATAAACAAACAAACAAAAAGATGAAAAACTCTGCTTCAATCTGTATTCAATATCCATGAAGATGGCATTTTCTATCCCAAGTCTATTGGGATGGAATTGGGATAATAAGAATATTCTTATTAGCTGTTCAACACTGGGCAAGCTTTCTCAGACTCAATTTCCTCACCTGTAAAATGAGAGGGTTGGACTTGTGGCCTTTAAGAGTCCTTCCAGCAGTAAAAGCACAGATCTTCTGTCCCTCTACCTTTTACCTCTCTTTTGTCCCTGTTTCATGCTCAGAATTTTCAGAATGTTTTCAATCAGCTTGGGTCAGGCTCAGAAGTGACCCATGGGACATCTGGTGATATAATCAGTTCATCATACATCCTTTTGGCTCCAGTTCATTCCTAACCACTTAGCCCCAGCCCTGCTGCTCTCTGTTTACCACTCTTTCCTCTTCCTTTCTTCCTCCTCTCCATTAATTAATTCTTTCAGGTATCTTGAGTATCTTCCAGAACCCTGGAGAGCTCAGACCTAGTCACTCGGATGAGAAGAAGTAAATGAACAGTGAGACCAGATGCTCCTGGTGGCTAATGGTGGCCAAGGGGGTCCTTAGTCTCCCCCCGGAGGACTCCTTGTTCCCTCATCTGCGAAATCTCTACATTCTATCATCTCACATGCTCCATCACGCCATAATAATTTACAGTCAGAGTGGCAAGAAGCTTTCAGATATACAGCATGAAGCCAGACCCCCTCATTCCCTCAGGCTAGGGGAGAGTTTATTAACCTAAATTAATAGAGAAAGAAGAAAACAAATAGTCACCCATTTCCAATTTATCTCCTGGGGCCATATCCCGCTGTGACAAGGACCATGCTCCCCAAGAGTTCTGGAAAGGAGGTGAGGTTAATTTCCTATAATGGTACTTAATGATTTTCAGTAGGCAGGCACCAAATCCTGCTTTCTAATCTCATTAGTCTTTCAGAATCATAATTAGTGCATTGGAGAGACAGATTTTTTATGTCTGCTGACAGAAGCATGCAAAGGTTTTGCTAGTTATCTCCTTCCTGGGCCTGACTGTAAGCTCTCTGTGTTCGAGAGAGATGGTATGTCTGCATCAGAGTGGGGCATTTCATAGGATCATTGAAATATTATAAGTAATGTGCAGCAAGATAACTGTATAGATATGTAAACATATATTGTATTTAACATATACTTTAACATATTTACCATGTACTGGTCTACCTGCCATCTAGGGGAAGAGATGGGGGGAAGGAGGGGAAAAGTTGGAACAGAAGGTTTTGCAAGGGTCAATGCTGAAAAATTACCCATGCATATGTCCTGTAAATAAAAAGCTATAAAATAAAAAAAATTAAAAAGAAAAATTATAAGTAAGATCTTTTAAATGGAGGTTTGGAGAAATGTCTTAGAAATATCCTTAGCTATAGTATTACATGAGCAAACTACCTCACAATTAGAGGTTGAACTAAATGAATTCTAAAGATCCTTCTCCCTCTAAGTCCACAGTCCCATGATTTTAAAAATCTAAAAATGATATGTAATGGATTAAATGTATTTTTTTTCAGTGAACAAACATCTATATTTTCTTCCTCTCACCTGCTGCCCTTCCCCATTGTGTGTGTGTGTGTGTGTGTGTGTGTGTGTGTGTGTGTGTAATCAATGTTGTAATGCATATGCATAGTTAAGCAAAAAAAAATTATTGGCTCTGCCCAAAGATTTTGATTTTATGTAATGTTACAGAAACATCAATTTAGGGAGTCCTAAAATATAGCAGCTCTAAGTATGAATCCTATCTCTGCTACTTACCATCTTGTACAAATCACTTCATCTCTATGCCTCACTTTCTTCATCTGTAAAAAGAAGAAAATATATGAGATGGCTTAGAATCCTAGATCTAGAGCTACAAGGAATCTTAGATGGCATTACTTCTCAGGTCTTTTCTAGCTCCTCACCTGATTCCTTGGAACTTCACATCTATTAATTCATAGGTATCAGAGCGACAAGTATTTAACACTCAATGAGTCAATCCCCCCTCATTTTCTAACTGAAGAAACTCAGTTCCATACAGTCCAAATGATTTATCCGAGACTGTGTAAGTAGCAGAATTAGAATTCAGTCTTAGATCTCTTGATTCTGAAACCAGGAATTTAAAAAAAGATAGCACAATAGTTTATTCTCTCTGCCTTTGGGCAGCTTGATTCTCTTCATTCCATTTTGTCCTTTTTAAAATGATAGATTATGTTAAATTAGTCCTTTGGTCTGGGAACTTTGGGTAAAAAGGATGTTAAGTAAATTTCAATAGGATCAATTTCCTTTGTAATATTATATATTTTATTCTGAAAAGGTCACTGTGGGCTTCACTAGACTGTAAAAGTGGTCTGAGAATAAATATGAACTTGGTAATCTTTTTATTTTTTGGAGGCAATCAGGGTTAAGTGACTTGCTTAAGGTTTAGCATAATACATGCTTAATGAATTATATTGAAATCCCTCAGCTACTTACTAAGTGTGTAAGTCTGAGAAAGTCTCTTAAATTCTCTCTATCTCATGGATAAAATAGGGGATTGAATTCTATGGCACCTAAAAGTCCTCCAGCCCTAAATATATGATCTTATTATTTTATAAATAATATGTTTATGAAAAGGGAAAACACAGCCCAGTGAATAGAGAATCAGTCTTGAGGTAAGAAAGACCTGAGTTCAGATTCTGCCTTTAATACTGACTGACGATGTCTCCCACAGGAGGAGAAAATTATGTGATGATCAATTGTGATTGACTTGGCTATTTTCAAAAATGAGGTGATGCAAGGCAATTCCAGTAGACCTGTGATGGAAAGAGCTATCCATATTCAGAGAGGGAACTATGAAGATTGAATGTGGATCAATGCATGGGATTTTCACTTTTGTTGTTATTTGTTTGCTTGTTTTCTCCTCATTTTTTCTTTCACCTTTTGATGTGATTTTTTGGGGCACAACATGACAAATATGGAACTATGTTTAGAAGAATTGCAAATGGGTTTTTTTCATATTGCTTCTATATCAGAGTGTACCTCTATGGGATTGCTTGTGGTCTTGGAGAAGGGAGACAGGGGAGAAAAATTTGGAACACAATGTTTGCAAAGGTGAATGTTGAAAACTATCTTTGCATTTCTTTGGGAAAAAAGTTAATAATAAATCTGACTTTAGATATTATAGAAGGAAAAACAACTTTTTAAAATCTATCTCAAAGGTTCAAGAAGATATAGTGGAAAGAGTTGTGAATGCAAGTTCCTTCTTTATTACTACTATCTACTACCTGAATGAATTTTAATAAGTCATCTCTCTCCCAGGCTCCTGTGTTTCCGCTGATCAGTTGAGGGCCTTGGTCAAAGCACAGATTGGAAGGGTACTTGTCTCATGGATTAGAGCATGGTTCTTGTAATACGCATGGGCTAGATGATCTATGACTCTGAAATTTTGTGATTCTGTAACCAGGTTTCCTCCAAGGTCCTTTCTGATTCATAAGTCTTATGATTTTTTAAGCTTCCTTGGCTCAAAAACGTTGTGTTTCCTGTTTGGCTTGTGGTTTGGGGAATTTAAGGGACACAGACAAAGCCTCCAGCTAATTTGATCTAACTACAATGTATATTGATGGCATATAAATTGATTTAATGGATGAACTCCATACAAAAATGGTATAAGACATGAATGCTTCACTTCTATCCCTGGATTCCTATTCTGCCCTGAATCATAGAAATGAAGCATTTGGGGTTTGGGATGGTTTAGCCCCAGGAAACCAATCTGATCCAGACAGCCATCTGGCTCATGGGTCTGCTATCAGGTTTGTGTTTGTTTTTAAACAGTAAGAGTCAATTTGGTTTAGTGAGTAGTTCTAGATTTGAAGCCAGGACCTGGGTTCAAATCCTGTTCCCGATACTTCTGAGTTAATCTCTCTGAACCTCAGTTTCCTCATTTGCAAAATAGAAAAAACACCTAGAACAGTTTTTTTGTGAGGATCTAATGAGATTGTGTAGGTAAATCATCCACCTCACTTGAAGTGATAAAATTAAATCATAGTTTATAGACTAAATTGAAAGAGTCCTTTGAACTGGAGTGATATCACTCAAGAATTATATTAAGATAAGATCAGGAAATGTAGTCATACCTCAGAGGCCACCTATAAGTTATTGAGCTGGTTGGAACCAAGAACATTCTAAAAATTGGATCAAGTGTGGATCTCTCATAAAAGTTCTTGAAGAGGATTTGCCTAAAGATGAAGAGCAGACTTAGCTATGGCACCACCTTTGACCAGCTGGAGACCTTGTGAATTTTGAAGGGTACACCATATTTGGGACTTTATATCTTCCCATTGGTATCCTAGCAACATCCCCAGATCAGCTGACACAAATATCTTTATTGGGAGTCAAGGAAAGACAGGATGTTGATTCTTGGCTTTACAAAGGAGATCAGGAAAGTAACAATACCTTGTTCTTGATAATACAAAGTTTTTGAACCCTCTATGAATGAAATGTTCACCTGTAGCTCCATGTGCAGTGGCCACACCCTGATGAAACTGTCTCTACAGATGGAGTAAACCAGGTTAAGAATAGCCAACAGACCTCAAGCCCATTGGTGAGTTAGGGGAATGTCTATGCCAAATACTGTGAAGACTTACCCAGTGGAATGAGAACAGTTTGTTCCAGTGGCCATGAAGGTGGCTCAGTCAGGCTCCATGGAGTCCTCAGAGCTTGATCAGACATCAAAGATGTCAGAGTCATCAACTGATGTATCATTGCCAGTTGTTCTGACTTTTGTCTTGCCACCGGACTGAGTACTAGAGAAGAAAGTGAGACTGACAACTTTTTGCATCTTTGTCTCATTCACATTTAAATTAAGACATTGCTCCACGATGTCACTGGCCCTCTTCAAGAACAATGGATGAACAGCAACAACTCTCTAATATTGGCCCTGCTTTCCCTTGGACTCTTTATTATGCACTGGTGGCAAAGTGGATGATTTGTAGCTAACTACAACTCCAGCAAATTTGTAGATTGGTACGGTTCTTATTGTAACCACCCTAGTAAATAACCTCTTCTTAAAAGCTGCTTAAAGCTGGCTGACTAAAATTATTATCTATTAATGATCACGGAGAAAGCAAACTACTGGGGGTTCTAGCTAATGGTGTTAGAGAAGGATCTCCTAAGCCCTCCGGAGTACCCCTAGAATCCTGAGTTGGATATGTAACTTTGCTTGGAGACCTGACTAATCTGTGAGAGTATGGGTTACATACAGAATAAATACTAAATAAATTGAGGTAAGTTAGAGAAAGAAAGTACAAGTCCATGCCTTCCTGGCCTCAAAGTCCAGCACTATAATAACAACAATAATAATTCACACAATACATAATAATAATGATGATAGTTAATATTTAAATAATACTTACTCTATATATAATACATAGTGCCTGACTATGCTAAGCACTTTACAATTATTATCTCATTTGATCTTCACAATAACCTTGGGAGGTAATTGATATTACTATTCCCATTTTACAGATGAGGAAACTGAGGCAAACAGAAATTAAGTGATCCAGAGTCACACAGTTAGTAAGTATATGAGGCTTGATTTGGACTCCTGACTCCTTGCTCCAGTTTTAGCCAGACTCCATGGCTTTTCATATTACATGAAGAACTCCTCAGGTCCATTCAACCATCAGTAATGTAATGGAAAGAGGACTGAACTAGGAATTAGAATTGACTTCTTGCATACCTGTGTTTTGCAGTTTGTTCATGGGTGAAATGGGATTATTACCAGATCTCTCTGTCATTCAGCCTGTGGTTGTGAGGATCGATAAAGGGAGAAACACACAAGCACTTTACAAAGCATGAAGTGCTTTCCATGTAGAAATACTTAGTAAAACACCTGAAAGGTTTTGGAGCCGTCTGGTCCAGGAATACCAGAGATCCAGGCCTGAGCATGCTATTATCTTATTATCTTGATTTGTGTTTTCTTGAGCCCCTTAGAAGTTCCCCTTCCCCTAATACAAAGGAAGGATCCTGCCTGAAAATCTTTGGCATATTCTGCTTGGATAACTATCACTTATGCCTGACATACTGCAAAGGTTTGAGGGAATTGGTGTTAAGCAGACCCTTTCTCATCTCCCTCTTCAGTGCTTCATTTCTACTCTAAAGTGGGTGGAGAGGGGCTATCTGGGAGCCAGAGGGACCTCTCAGAGAGTTAATGTTCTATCCAGAATTATTATGGACAGCAGCTGGAATTATTTGCTCATGACAATTTGCTGTTATAAGCTCTGGAAATGGCCTCTGGTGAAGAATTCAGGGAGTTACTTAACCATGGCCTATGCAGGTATAGTAAAATGACAAAACTTGGTGATGGGAAGAAGGTAAAAGGACATTCAGTTCATATATCTTTCCTGCTTCCCTCTCCTTCCTCTTCCACATGCTGGATTTGTTTTGCTGTCCCATCTTATTGGTAAGGAACAACTTCCAACATCCAAAATGACACCTTTTCTTCCTTCCTCCTGCCTTCTTCCTCTTTTGTCACATTGTTTCACCTTCTTTTTCCTAGAGAGATTTTGAAGTCTTCTCTAGCCTGGCGATTTTGTGATTGTCATCCTTCTAATTAATTTTCTCCTCCTGTATCAACTTAACTGGACTTAAGTTCAGGAAAGGGGATATGATGGAAAATATACACTATTTCCTTCCCTTCCATGCTCTTCATCCTTCCTTGCTGTCTATCTTAATTAAAATGTAACTTATTGTTCTTTGGTTAAAGACAGAAGAAGAAAATCAGGGAAAAAACATATGTATCTTTATTATATATTGTGTGTTTGCTTTATATGTCTGTGTCATTTCCCCTCCTTGAGAATAGAGAACGTTTCATTTTTGTGTTCATGTCACTAGCACTCGGGACAGTTCCTGACACATAGTAGATTATTAATAATGCTTGTTGGATTAAAAATAGATGTTCTTTCTCTCTCTCCCTTCCCTCTCCTCTATTATATTCTCTTCTTTTTCTTTTCCTTCTTTGCCTTTTCTTTCTCCTCTTCTTCCACTTTCTTCTTCTTCCCTTCCTTCATCTTATTCTCCCTTGTCTCTCTCACACTCTCCCTCCCCTCCATTTTCCTTTTTTTCTTTTTATTTATTCTCCTTTCCTCTTATCTCTTTTCTTTTTTCACTCTATTTTCCATTTTCTTTACTCTTGCTCTCTCCTCTTTTTCTCTCTTATACAATCCTACTCTTTGCTTCTTTCCTCTCTTCTCAATAGATGTTTCCTACACTGAAAAAATCTAGGTCTACTGCTGATAGAATATGAATATTCTCTTATTATTTTGTATCTTGAGAGAATTGAAGAAGTATGTGCTTTTTATATTTTCAAACAGAGATAGAAAACTTGATCGAGATTCAAAAGTTTTATCTTTGATTCTTACTTCATTTGTGACAGTAGGAAAGTTGTTTTTCCTCTTTGGGCTTCAAGTTTTCTATCTGTTAAATGGGGTTATTTAATCTGGCTACTTGGGAATATTGTAATGGGATCATATTTGGGCATGGACTTTACTAGATATCCTTTTAATTCTGAAATTCTGCATTTCTGTGGCTAGATGAATCCTAAGTCCTTTCCCCTTCTGTCTCATCATTATCATCAGTGACAAAAATATTATCTTAGCATTCTTAATATCTCATCAAGGAGTTAGAATGCTATGGTAAAAGGAACACTGGCCCTTAGGTTCAAATCCTACCTATGAAGCTCACTATCAAAAGCTTATATAACTCATTCAGGCTTTTTTTTTTTGCATCATCGGTAAAAATAAGAGGATTGACCTGGATGACTTCTGATGATTCCTCTGGTTGTAGCTCTATGAGCCTATGACTTATGATCCTTAGTTGGATAGAGTTCAGAAGAGAGGATAAAAGTCCTTGTGATCTCATATACAATTAAATTGAAGAAATTGGGATTATTTAGTCTGGGGAAGAAAAGACTTAGTGAGGACGTGATAACTATTCTTAAGGACTTGATGGGATATTATATGGAAAGATTCCACTTTTTCCAGTGGATCCCAAGGAGACAAAAGTAGAAAAAATGGTACAGAGTTTGCGGAAAGGCTGATTGAGGCTCGGTATTGCAAAAGAAGAACTTCCTAACCACGGGAGCTGTCCCGCAGTGCCACAAGTTGCCTTGGGTCATAGTAGTTTCCCTCTCACTGGAGGATTTCAAACAAAGTCTGAATGACTATTGGTTTGGGATGTTATAGACAGACTCTTTCTCCAGCATGCTTTGGAGACAGCTGCCCATGGCATTTCTTCCAGTTCTGAGATCCTATGATTGTGTAAATGGAGAGATGACCAGTAGTATCTTCAAGAGCTCTGTACCTCAATTCTTGCAAGGTTCACATGGTTAGTTTGTATAAGAAACTGCACTTGCACCTAGTTCTTCCTAACTTTAAAGCTAGTTCTCTATTCACTATGTCAAACTGCCTGCCTCTTCTCTATATGTCACCAAATGCAGAGATAAGGAAGGTAGGCTCATCTTTCTAAGTTCAAATATGGCCCCAGACATTTACTATCTGTGTGATCCTGGGCAAATCACTTAACCCTGTTTACCTCATTTTCCTCATGTGTAAAATAACCTGGAGAAAGAAATGGGAAACCACTCCAGAATTTTTGCCAAGAACACCCCAAATGGAGTCACTAGCAGTCAGACCTATCTGAAAAACAACTGAAAACTAGAGAATGAGGCACTTCTCCAATATTTCAGTGACCTGTCATTTTCATCAGGGAAAATATACCATTCAGTGATAGAGCTCCAAGGCCGTTTATAACTTAGTAAGCATGATATACAATGATCTTGCATTTATCTGGAGGGGTATTATGTTTAATTAAATAGTCCTATTGTCTGATAATTTCCCTTTATGCCATAAATGGGTTACCAATTTTCAGGAATCTCAAATACCACAAAATACACTTAACACTAAAGCCATATTGGGAATAATTTAATCCTTCTTATATAATTTAGATTTTTTTTTCATGCACCCCAAGGTTATCATTATAAATATCAGTTATCACTGTTCAGGGCTGTTAATATGGAAAGTGTGGGAGATTGGACTGCCTCCCTACTGACCCTGTGACTTATTCAAGAAATTGCTTTTTTGATTAATTCCCAATATCAACCTGTTTATTTGCCATTTATTTATTTCTAATAAAAGTAGAGTGGAAGGTGATGGAAAAATGTAAAATAGCTTTAGTTAGTTGGGAGATAATGTATTTTAGTGGAAAAAAGATTGGACTGGGAGGCAGAAAGCTTGATTTTGAGTCCAAGCTCTTCCAGTTATTCTTGGCTTTAATTAATAATTACTAAGATTTTTATAATACTTTAAGGTTTATAAAAGTACTTCACAAATATTACAGGATTTGGTTTTTACAACAATCTTGTGAGGTAAGTGCTGTTGTTCTGATTTTACATATGGGGAAATTAAGGCTGAAAAATATTGTAACTCCATCATCGGCTATAAACCAAGCAATTGTCTTAGTATTGTCAATTGTCTTGGTCTTGTCTCAGATCATATTCTGATTCCAAATTCAGTATTGTAGCCATGATTCTACCAAGACACTAGTTAAATCTCAATCCCTTCTTTGATACTCAGTTTCGTCTGTAAAATATAGAAAGTGGAGTAGATATTATCAATAGTCCATTTGAGTTCTATTGTCTTAGATCTTTCCCAATGCTGATGTTTCCTATTCTAAGGCCCCTCCCAGCTTTGACATTCCCTGTTCTAAGATCTCTCTTAGCTTTGACATTCCCTGTTCTGAGATCTCTCCCAGATTTGCTATGCCCTGTTCTAAGGTCTCTCCCAGCTCTGACGTTTCCATTTCTAAGGCTCCTCCCAACTCTGGAATTCTCTGTTATGAGGCCCTTCCCTGCTCTGACATTCTGTGATTTTATTAGCTATTTGGGTTCTAGAAAAAGAATTGTAGCTATTTTAACAAAGCAAAAACAAAATGACTGCTATCCTGAGAGACCCAGATGAACAACTAAAATTTTTTTTTATCTGGGATAAAATAGCACAAACCATTTCTGGGACAAACAAACCACTTCTGGGACAAAGAGTGAAGTTTGATGTAGAGGAAACTGGTAGATGAAAGTTTTTGGTACCTTTCTATGTTAACTATTTGCTTTCTTTTAATTAGTATTTTATTTTTTCTAATTATATTTAAATACAACTTTTAACATTCTTTTTTAAAAATAAAATTTTGCATGCCAAATTTTCTCTTTCTCCTCCCTAAGATGGTAAGCAATTTGATTAGGTTATATATGTGAAATCACATAAAACATATTTCCATATTACTCATGTTGTAAAAGAAGAAACAGAACAAAAGGGGGAAAAAAAAACCTGTGAAAAATAAAGAAAGTGAAAATAGCATGCCACGATCTGCATACAGACTCCTTCAGTTTTTTTCTCTGGAAGTGGAAGGCATTTTCCATCATGAGTCTTTTGGAATTGTCTTTGCTCATTGTATTGCTGAGAATAGCTAAGTCAATTATAGCTGATCATCAGTCTGATTCTATGCATTTCATTCTGTACCAGTTTAGGTTCTGTATTTTCTGAAAGCATCCTGCTTGTCATTTCTTACAACATAAGAGTATTCCATTTCTTTCATATACCACAACTTGTTCAGCTACCCCCCAACCGAAGGGCATCCCTCACTTTCCAGTTCTTTGCCATCACAAAAGAGCTGATACAGATATTTTTGTACAGAGTTCTTTTCCATTTTTTTCTGATCTCTTTGAGATATAGATCTAGTAGTGATATTGCTGGATCAAAGAGTAGGCACATTAGCTAATTATTCTTGTTAACAATGAGCTGAGTTCTTTTTTTCCCAAGCTGCTGAAGGGAGACAAGTGGAGTCAGCACCTCTTAATTTAATACCTTGGTGGTAAAGATCTATTTGCCCTGTCCTAGTTATGATTCAGAGGAAGAATATCTAGAAAAAGGATGAAGGTAATCTTGTTGAAATCTCCCCTCGTCAGTTCACATCTGCAGAATTAAGTTTCTTTTTGGATATCATATCTTAGAAAAGACATTGGTAAGGAGGATCGGAGAATCATAAAATCATTGTATCTTAGATTATCAATTTGGAGTTGAAAAATATCTTAGAGGTTATTCAGATCAACACCCTCATCTTACAGATGAGTGAATTGAAAATTAAAGAAATTAGGTGATAGAAGTGGGAAGAAGCTGCTCAAGAATCTTTGAAAGGAACATGAGACATTCACCTCAAGGAAAGAACACTGAGGGAAGACAAGAAAGATGTATTCAAGTATTTAAAATCTTGCAGTGTTTAATAATAATAATAGATAGATAGCATTTATAAAATACTTTATGTTGCTAAATGCTTTATGAATTTTATCTTATGTCACTATAAGAACCATTTTGAGGAAGCTAGGGAGCACCATGGTGTATAGAGCACTTTACCTGAAGTCAGGAAAGCAGCTTCCTCAGTTCAAAGTCTGACATTAGACTTTTACTAGTTAGGTGATCCTGGGAAAGTCACTTAACCCTATTTGCCTCAGTTTCCTCATCTGTAAAATGTGAAAGTTGGACCAGAAAGTCTTTGATCACCTTTCCAGATCTAGTTTTCTGATTCAAAGGTTTTTGGAAGGGCCCTGTTTCTCTTCCCAGCATACATCTTCTCTTCAGCCAGCTGAAATGAATAGCATTAAGATTTTTGAAGAGAGCTCAAAGTTTATTTCTTCTTAGCCATACAGAATGTACAGTGCTTGGCACATAGCACATGCCTCATAAATGTTTATTGATTGATTGAATCACAAAGTTTCAGAGTTTGAAGATAAAATATTTACCTTGTCAAACTCATTCTCATCCCCAGCTCTAGAATCCCCACTATACTTTATCAGACATGTGGTCATCAGTTTCTTTCCTAATTAATTTTAATAAGGAACAACCCATTCCTCCATTTCTCTTTTAGCAGGAATTTTTTTTTCTCACGGGCAACTAGGTGAGCAGAGTGCTGGCCTGGAATTCAAATCTAGCCTTAGACATTAACTATGTGACTCTGGGCAAGTCACTTAATCCTGTTTGCCTCAGTTTCCTCATTTATAAAAAGAGTTGGAGAAGGAAATGGCAAACTAATCTCTGTCAATAAAACCTTAAATGGGATCACAAAGAGCTGAACATTATTGAAAAATGATTGAACAGTTTTTTCCCTATATGGTGTTGAAGCCTACCTCTTTACCACTTGTATCTATGTGGATCTTGGGACCAAACAAAATGGATCCAATTCTGTTTTTCCCTGATGACCTTTCAGATATTTGAAGACAACCATCATATCTTCCCCAAGTTATCTCTTCTCTAGGCTATATAGACCCAGTTCTTTCAACTAATTCTATTTTAGTATTATTTCAAGTCCCTGCACTGTCTTCCCGGTTCAGGGGAAAAGGCTTTTTAAAACTAGCTGGGGTTTCAATTTCTAACTGTGTGACTGTGGGCAAGTCTTGTCATTTCTTGGATCTTAATTTTCTCAACTGTAAAAATGAATAATGTGGATTATATGATCTTGAAATTCCCACCCAGATCTAAATCAATGACCCTCTGGTCTTACTGCTTCTATGATCTTAACTAAGTTACTTTTCTTTTCTGTGCAAAATGAAATGATTGGAGTACATGACTTCTAAGGTCTATTACATCTTTAAATCTTTTATATTCTGATCTAGAGGTGGAAGTGATCTAGTCCACCTTCCTCATATGGTAATTGAGACCCAGACAGTTAAAAAGTCTTGCCTCAAGTCACATAAATAGGAGTCTACTTGAAATGTTTGCCAGCTTGTCAATTGCTTTCTTAAAATGTGGCACCCAAAATGGATGGATTACTCCAGAGGTTCCTATGAGGACATAGTATAGTGGGACTGTTTTCTTAAATGCTATACATTTTGTTTTTGTTTGCTACTCTATGTTAGCCTAATTTCAGTTATCCCACTGTTGAACATAATCAAAGATTATACTTGGATATATCATTGCATCAATGAATGAATGAATATAGAAGTATGTAAATGGATTAATGAATGAATGAATAAATATAAAAATATTTAAGTGGATCAATGAGTGAATATAAAACTAATTAAGTAGATTAGTGAATGAGTGAAAAAGTATTCAAGCACATAGTACATTCCAAGCACTGTGCCCATCAATATATGGTAGACTCTTAATAGACTCTTCACCAGTTTAAGTTATGATACTCCTGTATTTTTCTATCCTGTGTAGTTTTTGTCCATGGACTTCCATAAATCTTCTGTTAAAAAAAAAAAAAACAACAACCTCTACCCAATATACTGGAGGTATTCCTCTGGCTAATTTTCTTCCTAAAGGGTTATATCCAGGTACCTCTTGGGTTGCCCATCTGTTGTCTTTCACTTTTGATAAATGACAGTTTTATCTTCTTTTCCAACTGTGTGTCTGGATGATGTCTTTCACACAGTTTCTTAGGCAGGCTATGGCACCCCTCTTAGCCCTACCATTCATCTCTCTATTGCCCTTTGGGTCAACTGTAATTTTGCTTCCTCTGAGATTGTGGAGCATTTCATGATTGAAAAGATTGTACAATTTTGTACAAAATGCAATTCAACTTGATTTTGTCTGCTTAACTCTGGTCCCTGCTATTCCTAACAATCAGAGCTGGCACAAATTGGATTGGCCACCTTGGAAGATAGTGGATTTCCATTTGTTAGAGATTTTTAAGCAAAGACTGTTTGGCCATGGTGTCAGAGATAATGTAGAGGGGACCCTTGTTCGAGTAGTAGTTGGGTTAGAAGGCTCCCGGGATCTTTTCCAACTCTGAGATCTTGAGAGTGATTGTTTATCACCTGTCCATGAAAGACCTTGATTGAGATCAAAGGAAAATCTGTGCAGGAAATAAGTATTTTTGAGTTCAGCCTTGATTTTCAGGTGAGGAGACTGAGGCCCTGAGTGCTCAAGTAATAACTCACCCTAGAATCATATGACTAGTATGTGTCTGAGGTAGGATTTGAACCCAAGTTTTCCTGACTCAGACTTTAATGCTCTAGCTCTGCATGATGTCCCAAAAGACTTTGTACAGTTTTAACCTATTGGGCTATTAAAGCTTAAAAATTTACAAAGATCCCCTAAGGCAACTTATCTTCTCAGAAGCACAGCTTCCACATATGTAAAAAAATTAATACCTGAACTAACTACCTCATAGAAACATTGAGAAGAAAGTACTTTGTAATTTTTAAAGTATTATGGAAGTATGTGTGTATATACACACATATGTATATATGTATGTGTATGCATATATATGACACATACATGTATATATCTACACACATATAATGTACAATATATGTTTATGTGTGTGTATGTATATATACATATATACACACACACACACACACACACACACACATATACATGGAGAGGAGAGACAGACAGACAGAGACAGAGACAGAGACAGAGACAGAGACAGAGACAGAGACGGAGAGAGAAACTCAGCAGGCTGTTCTGCTTTATTTTATTACAAGCAAAGATAACAAGACATAGCACTCAGAGAGAACCTAGGTCCCACCTCTGATTCATATCATCTGTAGTATTCATTCTTTTAAAATATTATTTAATCCAAACTTTTGCACAATGAGTCTTGTTTTAATCCTGAGTTCAAATGACTGAGATTTAAATGAATATTCTAATATTTTCTTATGAGTTCCATTTCAATTTTTGGTAGCTCTCTTTTTTGTGTGTGGCTATTTTCAATGGTATGTTTATCAGAGTACAGAAAAACCACAATTTGGCAGAAAAATCCAGAATGCTGTGAGCTTTCTTGAGCTTGAGTAAGTAACTCCCCCTTCTAGATCTCAATTTTCTCATCTGTGAAATGAGGGTACTGGACTAGATGGCTTTTGAGGAGCCTTCCAGCTCCTATAAGTAATTCTACAGTACTCTTTGTGCCTCCATTTCCTTTTTTGTAAAATGAGCCATTGAAATAGATGGTCTCTGAGATTTCTTCCAGCACTTAATCTAGTATCCTATTTCTTAGGGCTGGACTAGATGACCTAGAAGGTTCTAGTTCTCAAACTATGATCCAAAAATCCTTTAGAACTTTTGTTGTCTGAGGCAGTCCCCCTTTAAAGGGTGACTTGGTGCTGAGTCAGACCCAGGAACATTTGAATCTGGAACCTGCTTTTTGGATTTCCTTGACCTCTATTTTGATGTTTCCTGGGAGTCAAGTATGGTCAGAAGAATTTGTGCTGCCCAAAAGTCATCTGATTACTTGAAGGAAGAAGTCATATTGAAGGATTTCAGAAGATAGTAATGAAGGTTAGAGAAAATGAAGGAGTGTGCCTTAGAAATGTAAATGTGAGCCATTAATCAACAAAGATTTATTAAGTGCCTACTATGTGCCAGACACTGTGCTAAGTAAGCACTACAAATACAAAAGAGAGGATATAGTCCTTTAGAACTCAGATTATAATGTGGGAGACACCATGTAAATAAGGAGGTATATACTGGAAAAGAAATCACTTTCCTAGATTTGTAAACCAAGCCATTTCTAAGATTCTTTGTGGTTATTTCTGTAAAGTGGCAATAATAATGATACATACCTCATAAGCTTGTTGGGATGATCCAATAAAGTGATATATGTAAATTCTGTATATAAATGCTAGTTGTTATTGTTGGTATCTGTACACCTAACTGCTCAGACAATTATACACACACACACACACACACACACACACACACACACACACACGTCTCTTAATAAACCTTAAAGTGCTGTATATAAATGCTAGTTGTTATTGTTGGTATCTGTACACCTAACTGCTCAGATGAGCATAAGTCCTGACTTTGGAGGCTCTAGGCTCAGGCCCCAACTCATCATGCTTTGGGACTTAAAAATGTAGCAGGAGTTCTGAGAGATGACCACCTTCTAGCTCCAAGTCCTACCGTGATGATGATTTTTGGACAATCCCTTCTATAGGACAAAGTCTTTTATAGTCACAATTCTATTTAATTCTGTCAGCAGCTGGAAGAGCTGGAGGAGTGATGGCTGACATTTATATAGTGCTTTAAGGTTTGCAAAGCTTTGCATAGATCATCTTGTTTGAATCACTAAAGAACCTCATGAAGAAGGTCCTTAAATTGTTATTATCTCTAATATACTGATGAAAAAGCTGAGGCTCAGTGACTTATTATAGTAGGAGAAAAGGAATAAGCATTTACATATTGATTACTATGTACCAGGCACTGTGCTCAATTTTTTAAAACAAATTTTATTTCATTTGATCTTCCCAACAACCCTGGATGCTATTATTTTCCCCTGTTTTTACAGTTGAGGAAACTGAGGGTTATGATATTCTATATGGGTAGCAATCCATTTGGGACTTATGCACATATGAAATACATAGGATGGGAATAGGGATTGGGCCTCTGTTTCCATTGTTTTAGGAAATTTTCAGCTGTGGAAACTTCTTTGATCAGTGCAGCTCAGTATTTTCTCAGCAACTTAAGGCCATAAAGAGGTGTCTGGAGCAGAGATATCAAACTCAATGCCAGTAATCCAGTATCCAAAACATCCAAGTGAGGCCTGATCCAGGTTTAGATGTCGCTGGGAAATGTTTACAGAATCAATAAAATCACAGCAGAATATAGATGTTAATTTGTGGTTTTCTAAGTTAGTCTGTGACCCATAGGGATCCATTTCTATTTGAGGTAAAACACTGATTGGGAATAATGAGAGTCTAAGTGATTTGCCCACAGTCACAGAGACTTTAAGTGGTAAGTAGGACTTGAACCCAGGTATTCTCTGTTTCAGGTCATACTCTCTGGCTACTGCATTGTTACTCTTCTCAATTATAGCTGGTGACTTTTATAAAGCACTTTGTAGTTTGCAAAGCTGTATATGTGTGCATGTGTGTTCACACTATCTATATGTCTAGATATCTTTCTATATCTATCTATCTGCTTTCTCTATACTATCTACTTGTTCTATTCATCTATCCTCTTTCTGTCTCTGTCTCTGTTTCTGTCTCTCTGTCTTTGTCTCTCTGTCTCTATCTCGTTCTTTTTCTCTGTCTCTCTTTTCTACATATCCTACCTACCTGTGGTATTCTCTTCTTTAATATATAATGGTTCTCTCTGGGAGGAGGTTTCTTGGGGAGGTTTTCTGGAGGCAGCCTTAGTATCAGTTCAGATCAATAATCACCCCAAATGCAGCCAGGTGTTAAAAGTTCAGATCTTTTATTGCTTCCTCCAAAATAGCCTGGTTAGTTTTCTTGGCCTCTCTCTCTGCTTGGTTCCAAGAGCTCCCTCCAAATGTCTCCAAATCCAAAGGTTTGTCCTTCAGCCTCCAGCCAGCACAAAGGTGGAAAATGGAATGAATCTGACTCCACCTCCAAGAGTAGGTTTGTGGGCTTCCTCCCAGATTGCTCTGTGTCTATCCCAGAGTGCTCTGTGGCCCTAAGAGCTTCTTGTTTATATGAGCTCTCTATAGGTGTGAACACAAGCATTGTTTCTATCAGTTCCACTTAGTACCTTGTTTCAAGTTCTGGCCCAAAACATCTCCTTGTAAGATCAGATCAATCATACTGAACCATGCTAAATTAGATAATTATTGTCTCTATCAACTTTAATAACTTAACAGCTTATAAGGATTCTAACACCCCTACCTATCTGTCCATCCATCCATCTATCCTATCCTTTCCTATCTGTCTATCTATCTATCTATCTATCTATCTATCTATCTATCTATCCATCCATAGGTCTGTCTATATATCCATAGTTTTATGATCCAATAAATAAGTTGGGGTTGATAAGGAATTCTCCTGACTTATACCATGGTGCTTCCCATCTTTTACCTTCCTCTATTCTTGCCTTTACTCTTACTGTCTAGGTCATGGGAAAAATGACAGATTCCCAGGTCGTATTCCTTAGCCTTCCTCAAAAAGTTGCATTTCACATGCAAGAATGCAATACATAAGAAAGAAATCAACCAAGCATTAAGCACATAGGATGGGAAAGGGAAGGAATAAGCATCGATCAAGCACCTACTACGTCACACTGCACTAAGCACATTTACAAATATTCCCTTATTTTGTCCCCACAACAACCTTAGTGAAATCACATCCAACTTTCACTGAATCATTTGTGATGGAGAGCTGGCCCCTCCCTAGAGATCTTCAAGTATTCAGAGAGGATTCTTCTGTAATCACAGGTTGCAATAGGTGGCTTTGGAGGCTCTTTCTGACTGTGATTCTGTGATTTTGTGTTTCTCTAACAAATGGACTCTACTGCTGCTTTTTCTAAACTTGGATATGTGATGCTATCTGGGTATTTCATTAATGGTAATTATTGCCATCCTTTTCATTCCAAGGGAACTAGGGTCCTTAACATTCTCAGATGACAGAAACTTAGACTGTAGCTTTTAATGAGAAAGTTGGGTATGCTTTCACCATGATGAAATTGCAGTCGTGATTATGAATTTAGATGAGAATTTATGTTTCCAGGGGTGACAAGAAAATGGAATTCCCCAAGTGTTTTGTCTAAAATCTAGTGAATTTCTTTATGGGGTGGAGGGAAGAGACATCCATCAGGACACTTCTACTTTCCAACCAGTGGAAAGGCAGATTCTCAAGAGAATCATCGAAAAGATCCTTCTAATGTCAACAAAATAGAGAGGTCGAGGAACATTGATGTTCACTTAAATGTGAAGTTCCCTCTCTCGATTTTTGTCAATCTTTCCTCTTGGCAGGTTTCTAAAGCAAAATGTTAGAGCCCGGTTTTCATTATCATGTCTGATTCTCCCTTTGCTTTTCCTTTGTGGAATGCCAGGGCCCCATTCTGGGATGGGAAAAGCTCCATTTTGGTTATTTTTTTCAAAGAATAGCAGGGTCTTAGGATTTGAGGTTGCATTAAAGGATTCCATGGTGTGATACAAAAAGAGAATAATAGATCAGTAACATTCAAATTTGATAATTCACTCATCCTGGAGGTATAGGGAAAGGCATTTGAATAAATATTTAACTGCCTGGGCTTTAATAATATAGAACTGACTTTTTCTCCCAATCTAGAGATGGAATTTCCTTTTCTTCCCTCTCCCCTCTTAGAATAAGGAGAAAAAGATAATACGTATCACATTGGGTGAAAACTTGCCCTTTCTAATAGCATCAGAAGTAATGCTGTTCATAACTTTTAACCGCAGGCTTATAAACAGGAGATTTCTGGCATCTGGAGAGCTTAGACTGCTGAAATTGAGTCAACATCTTAGACTAATTTCAGTTTTTGCCTTGAGCCCTGGGGAATAGGCATATTACACCTTTCAATTCCTTTTTAAAAACTTGTTCTGTGTACCCTCTCTTCAAAATTTATATAAACTAGAACCAGAAAGAACTTTAGAGATTGTCTAGCATGGTACTTAAAAATAATGCTAATGATAAAAAAACGCTATTTTTATAGTCAGAGAATCTCAGATCAGCGTTTGTATTTGTCACTACTTAGGTGGCTTTGGTTAAATTATTTTAGCTCTCTAGGTCTCAGTTTCCTCATCTGTAATAAAGATGTTGAAGTAAATGATTTTAGTAAATGAATTAGATCTTCCCTTTGTCGAAGATCTGAGATCTGAGATCTGAATCTGTAAATATTTTTTGCTTGAAAGATGAACCTGTGATTATTTAATCTCATTATACAGATAAAACAAGCTCCGAGGCTTAACAAAAAGCTGCCTCTGTTCACTGATCTGGGCAGAGCAGAATCCAAGTCTTGCATCTCCTTGATGTGGGTCTATCATAGGATTCTAATGAGGGGGGATTGCCTTTCAGGAACAAGGGACGCGTTGTGCAAAGACAGAGTTGGCATAACTCACTAAGCATTTAATAGGTACCTATTCTGTGCCAGCCAGGTATCAGAAAGCATAAAGTTGAAAAAAATTGTTCCCACCCTTAAGAGGAATAGATGAGATAAATACATGTAAGCATGTAGAAAATAGATATGTAAATATAAGGAAGGAGATTGATTGAGTCAAATCCATATTTACAATCTTTTCAAGGAGTACTTTCCTATTCTTTATTTGAAATCCTCCAGTGAGAGGGAACGCACTGCTTCCAAAGTAGCCCATTTTACTTCTGGATTGTTGTTGTTTGTCCTTCATAGGAAGACCAGGACATTGGGGTGGTGACGCCATGACATGCAAGTACATTGGATTTAAGTGACGGAGGGCTGTGCAGAGATACTATCTTCACTTTCTCCTCCAGAGCCATCTGGGTCCAGTGGAAAATAGAGATCACTATGACCTTTTAAATAGCTATTTCTTAGGAACTACACCTCATCCCTTACCCTTCATTACTTCTATTGAAGGCTCTATTGAGCCCTAATTGGCCTCTCTTTAACTTCTGTTTATTGCTCTGAATTTCTTTTAGACATTCCAAAGTCTTTCCTTTTTCCCTTGTTCTTTGTAATAATAACCCATTAAATTGTTGTTCAGTCATTTCAGTCATGTCCGACTCTTCATGACCCATTTGTGGTTTTCTTGGCAGAGATACTGGAGTGCTTTGCCATTTCCTCCTCCAGGTCATTTTTACAGATGAGAAAACTGAGATAGGATTAAGTGACTTTTTGAGAGTCATTCAGCTAGTAAGTAAGCCAGATTTCCTGACTCTAGGACCAGTACTCTATTCACTTGCCACCTATCTGCCCACTGCGCCACCCAGTTCTACTAATTTTACATCAAATTATTACTAGTTCATTTAGGGAGAGGTCAAATGCTTTCTCCTACCTCTGTGTAATTATACCTGGAATATTGTCCCTCCTTACCTTTACCTTTCAGAAACCTTCTTTTCTTTCATGTTCTCTATACAGATGAAATCATAAGCCCACTTTTTATCTCTATTATTATTACTTCTGATACTATCACCACCATCATCATAATTGCTACTTGGAACAGAACTTGTGATTTCATTAGCATAAGGTTTCCTTGGTGAGGACATTTACTACCAATGGAGATTATAAACTAACACTAAACCTGTAGCCTTACAGAGATGTCTGGGGGATCTGAGAGGAAAAATTTCTGGTCCCTGGCCAGAATATTTCATAAGTGGGGACTGAATCCAGGTCTTTGTAACTCTGAGACCAGATCTTTATTTATGAGGCTGTTCATCATCACTATCATTACCATCATCACCAACACTATCGCTTTCTTCTTCTTCTTTTCTTCCTCCTTTTCCTTCTTTTTCTCCTTCTTGTTCTTTTCCTTCTCCATCTTCTTCCTCTTTCTTCTCCTTCTCTTCCTCCTTCTCCTCTTTCTCCTTCTTCTTTTCCTTCTTTTATTCTCCTCCTTTTCTTCATCATCATCATCATCATCAACAGCAGCAGCAGCAGCATCACTATCACCGCCACGACCATCTTATTGTTTTTCTTACTACTTACTGGGCTAGGTGGCCTCTAAGTTCTCTTCCTACCTTCACTTCTGTGAACTTATCTGTGACCTAATCAACAGAAGACAGAGAGGGTATTTACCAGAAATGTGTGGGGAGAAGCAGAATAATCTAGGGAAAGATAATGACAGTGAGACTTCATCTGGCGCAGCTGCCGCTGGGGATGAATGCTAAATCCCACCTACACCGACTGTATCTTCTGAGCTCTGCTATAGTCCTCTGTACAGTAATTAGGTCACTTCCCTGAATCTGCATCCTTCTATGCCTCATCAGTTCAAATATCCTGGAAGCTTTATTTGTTAAGAACGCCCGATCAGTTTATGCAGTTTTATACTCATATGCAAGGGTATGTCTCAGTGAATGTTTCTTGGTCTAGATCACAATGAGAATTCTCCCACCAGCAGCCCAGAAAATAAAGGAGTAGGGCATTTGAGCTAATTCACTAAGAATCTTTTGTTAAAAACAGCCAAAACAAAGAAGCTCTTTGGCTGCTGATTTAGTAGGAGAAGTGAAATTTTATAACAAAATAGTAATAGTTTTTTTTTCCCATAAGACCTCAGGTGCTTGAATGAAGTTGTTCGGTTGGTTAGATAAAGGATGTCATCCCCAGAAGTTTATCTGTTTGATTTCCAGAGAGGGCACAGCTTCACATTGAGACAATGCCAAAATTTAGACACCAGAGAGCCAATTCACAAATGTATGCTGACCCAGCCCTGCTCCGAGATGGCCCGCAATACAGAATATTACATGAGAAGTTGCTTAGAGAGTTGTCAAAATGCTGTGTGAAGTCACGGAGAAGGTGTCCTTGACTCGTGCTCTTAAAAAATGGATACAGATATAGAAGGGAACCAAGGGTTACAAAAGGCAATATTTCAGATTTGAGTAAAGACATGGAGTTGGGAGAGGATGATACATAATTTTTTTGGAGGGTAAGTATAGTCCCATTTGCTTGAGGCATGGAATAAATAAGGAAGAGTGATGTATAATGAAGCTTGAAAGGCAATATGGCTTGCCCGATTGTGAAGAGCCTTGAGCACCGGGTGGAGAAGTATAGATTTTAATCTGTAGATGACAGGAAGCTATAAAGGTTTAGAGCAGAAGGATAACACAACTAAATTTATACATTGGAAAGATTATAGAAACTATAGTATGAAAACTGGATTGGAGGAATATAAGTTCAAAAGAAGGCAAAGCCATTAGAAGCTTCCTAAATATTTCTTGTACAAATAAGAGCTAATCCCAAAGTACCGACACTATACAATCTGTAAAGAACAGTTGATGGTTAAAACAGAAGGAGAGAACATATTCTAAAGGCAAATTCATTTTTTGGTTGTTAGATTCTTTGTGAGCCCATTTTGAGGGTTTTCTTGGCAAAGATACTGGAATGGTTTGCCATTTTTTTTTACAGACGAGGAAACTGAGGCAAAATATGTTAACTCACTTGTCCACATCACATAACTTGTTTCCAAGGCCATATTTGAACTCAGGAAGATGAGTCTTCTTGACTCCAGGCCCAGGACTCTATTCATCATACCATACAGCTGCCCTACATTTTTGTACATATCTCTATTTTTATAAGAAAAGTGAGTGATGCAGCGAATTTTGGAGATGTAAGTGGAGTGGTTGGGGATTTGTTCTAGGGTACCAGATTTAAGACAGAACGTATTGTGCGTGTTCTCCTTCTTAGAACATCTTGATAATAACACATCTCAACATCTATTTTGCAAGATTAATTTATGAAAGCAGGAAGCTACAAGAAGATGGACTGAATTGAGTTCCTTTCCCCTTTTCCCTAGTCATCCCCTCCACCCTCACTCTTGCATTCACCTTTTACCTCTGTAACAGTAAACTTATGGTGGATGTCCTGAGTAATCTCTTTCACCCCATGTTTTTGACCTTAATGGATGGTCAATTTATGCTGATTGCCCTAGGTACAAAGGTTCCTAATTATGGCTCTGGTGAGTCTGTCCTGATTCTATGGAAAGTAAGAATTTGGCTCCATTCTTTGGGTTCTAGAGGCAGTTACATCCTTCAGCTGTGACAGATTGATAATGCATAAGGTTTCTAAGGAAGTTCGAATGTTGAGTCTGTGAAAGACACATCTAAGGAAAGAAAGGCGTGAATAAAACATAGCCCAAGCCGACAAATAATGATTCCATTTGAATATGCCCTCTTGGCCCCCTCCATCAAGCCCTTGCTTTTGTTTAGCGGGAGGGAAAAAAAAGAATGACCAAGAAAAAAAATTGGCAGGTGACAGCCAAGGCCTTGAGGGCATCTCCATTTCATTATCCCACACTCATCTTTTATTTAACGAGGAGATTTGAATGTTTCTGAGTGTTTGGTGTGATGGAAAGAATGGAAAAATCAACAGAACAGGAAGGAGACTGTACTTCGAGATGCAAGGGAGTTCAACTTGGTTCAGGTTAGGAGGGGTTCAGTAAAAGTGCTATTGGATCCTCCCAAGGATAACCTGTCCCATTTTAAAAAATGGTCTTTCTATTGGGGTCAGACTGGGACAGTGGGACATGGCAGCCAAAAGCTAACATGTTCTAGAGCTGCATGAAGAGCTTGCAGCATGTGGAATGAAGGAATGAAGAATCTTGTCTTCTGCTCTGCTCAGAACAAAGACAATGTGGGGCATTTGGGAAAAAAGCTGGCTTTGGAGTCGGAATCCATGGGTTCTACCGCCATGTTTTTCACTTACTACTTGTGTGATTTGGGGCCACTCCACCTTACAGTTTCCTTACCTAAAAATTCAGCATTTTACTTGATGGCTTTTTTTCATTTAAGATTTAAAAAAAATTTTTTTTCAAAGATTCACTAGTATTTTATTTTTCCAATCACATGTAGGATACTTTTCACCATTCTTTTTTTTTTTTTTTTTTTTGACTTGAGCTCCTGTTTTTTTGATTTTGTGTTCCAATTTTTTTTCACCTTCCCTCTCTTACTTTTCACCTCCCCAAGATCACAAGCAATCTGATATGGGCTATACATGTACAGTCATTTTAGTGTGTTAATATTATAGTACTATTTCCCCCAATTATATTTTTAAACGATTTTTAGCATTTTAAAAAAGAATTTAAGTTTCAAATTCTCTCTCTCTTTCCTTTCCTCACCTCCCCCCTCCCTGAGAAGGTGAATAATCTGATAAAGGTTATACATATGCAATCATATAAAATATCATATATAGCTTTTAAATTTTCTTTTATTTATGATAACATGATCACATCTGGAATCTTGTCTTAGGGTCTAGATATAGCCAGATAAACTGAGGCTTTATCTCAAAAGAGAAGGGAATGGCATATGAGTTCATGGTATTTGTAAACTAATGAAAAGAAGTGGGGATATTTTTCAACTGGAGAAGAGAAGACTTGGGGGTAGGAGATGAGAACTATCTTCAAGCATTTGAAAGGCTGATATGGGGAGGAGAGACTAGACTTATTCTTCTTAGCTTCAGAGGACATAGAAGCAAAAGGCAAATTTAAACTTTATATCAGAAGAAAATCTCCTAAAAATGGGAGCCATCCAAAAGTGGGATGGGATTTGTCCAGAGGTAGGAGGTTCCACACTATTAGAGACTTTTAACCAAAGGCTGGATGACCACTTGGCAGAGTGTTTATGGAGGAGTTATTCAGGAGAGATTGGTCCTAGATAGTTTTAATTTATTTTTTAAATTGTTCAATATTTTTTCTTTTTTTTAATTAAAACTTTTTTATTTTCAAAATATATACATAGATAATTTTCAACAATCACCCTTATAAAACTTTATGTTCTAAATTTTTTCCCCTCTCTTTCCTCCCATCTCCTCCCCTAGATGGCAAGTAAGCCATTGTACATTAGACATGTGCAATTCTTCTATACATTTCCACAAATAGTAGATGGCTTTTAAGAGGTTCCAAATCAGGGGCCAGCTAGGTGGCACAGTGGATAGAACACCAGCCCTGAAGTCAGGATGGACCTGGTTTCAAATCTGTCCTCAGACACTTAACATGTCCTAGCTGTATGACTCTGGGCAAGTCACTTAACCCCAATTGCCTCAGGGGAAAAAAGAAGTTCCAAATCTGAGAATGATGGTTGAGGCTTTGTGTTAAAGTCTTGGCTTCCTTTGTTCTCTGGTTTATGTGTTCCCCTGCAGTACAACTGAGCCCTAAACATCAGAATCATGGGATTCTTTATGACAGTGGACATTTGGAAGCTTAGGTGCATGCTGACTAACCAAAGACAGGAAGGGATAGGAGGAAATAAGAGTGAAGGGGAGAGAAGGAAAAAGAGAAGAGAAGAGGAAAATAGAAGAAATGAAGGGAGGAAAAGGGAAAAGAGAAAAGGAAAAGAGAGAGAAGGAGAGGATGTTGGCTAGGAGAGAGGAAGGAGACACAACATTCTGTCTGCAGCATGTATTCCTTTGGACAAACTCTACCCCACACCTGGAATATTTTTCATCTCATCTCTGTATCTTTGAATTTTTACATTTTTCAAATTTTCCTGTCAATTACTTGCACTTCCTGCCCCCAGATATTAGTACTCCTCAATCCACTCCCAAATAAGTGCATCTGTATTTTGTATACACTTGGTATTACCTTCTTTGTGATGTGTTGTCCCTCTCCCCACCAAAAAAAAAAAAATTCCCTGAGAGCAGAACTACTTCGTACTGGTTTTTTACCTCCATAGTCTGCCATAGAGCTGGGAACACAGTCAGTGCTTAATAAATGTTTTTTCCCCTCTTTTGGGAGGCAGAAAGGAGAGTGAAGGCAGCAATTTAATCCTGTGGTGCTAAAAGGTGTGTCTGGACAGCAAAAAGCAGAGTGACTGTCCACCACGCTGCCTCATCGTAAAAACCCAAAGGAAAAGACCTTAAAAGACCTGTGTACCTTTGAGCTCTTCCCCATTCTGCTCTAATCAGGTCACGTATAATGATTATTCTCCTTCCTTTTTAACCTGCTCCTCAGCACTTCTCCAAGGAAGTGAACATATTTTCATTCTTTATGTATTTCCAATTCTGAGGAACAAATATGGAAGGACACGGTTCCTTTTCAAGAGGTGAATCAGTTTTGAATCAAGGAGGTCCAGCCCTGCTAACAACAGACAGCTGTTGCCTCAATCCATTACATGACTCATCCCTGCCTGATGTTATTGTTTAGTCATTTTCAGTCGTGTCCAATTCTTCATGACCCTATTTGGAGTTTTCTTGGCAAAAGTACCGAAGTGGTTTGCTATTCTCTTCTCTCCAGCTCGATTTACAGATGAGGAAACTGAACAGTGAAGTGACTTATCTAGGGTCACACAACTAGATCTGAACTCAGGAAGATGAGCTTTCTTGACTCCAGGGATGCTTTATCCATTGCCACTTAGCTGGCTCCCATTCAGGGCAGGCGAGGAAGAAAATGGCAGATCTCTCCAGTTATCTTTGCCAACAAAATTCAGATGCTGTCACCAAGACTCAGATACAAATGAAACTATTGAACAGTCACCAAAGTTTACTCTTTGCCCAGTTCTCTGCCAGCCAATGGGAATATAAATCCAAAAAGGAGCAGTCCCTGCTCTCAGAGAGTTCATATTCTATCAAAGGAGATTACCTCTATACAATATATAAAAACAATAGACATACACACAGATAAAACATACACAAGACATGTGGAAGGTGGTTTTTGAGCTGTCTCTTGAAAGCAAGGAAGTACAAAGCTACTACAAAACTGAAGGAAGTACAAGGGAACTCCTTTAAAGTATTAAAATAGTGCTATGTATGGGAACATTGAAGGGCAGAAGTTTTTTTATGTTTCTATAACAAGAATTCAAGGAGCAGTGATTTCAGTGGAAACGAAATCCCTCTACTAACAATAATGCCATCTCTATAACTAATAAATTAGTGATACAGGGGAAAGAGTATGAGCTGTGTTCAAATCTCAGTTCTGTTACTATTAGCTATATGACCTTGAACCATTTAATCATGTAGAGCCTCAGTTTCCTCATCTGTCAAATGAGAAAATCGGAGACGTAGCCTTTGAGGTTCATTAAGTTGTATTGATCCAAGATAATTGTCTTAAATATATAGGACTGTCACATAGAAAAGAAGCCGTGGAAAGAATCCTGTGCCACAGTCAGATGACTTGGGTTCAAATGCTGTGTCTCATAATATTAAATTGACTTTGGACAAGCTATTTAAGTTTCCTTGTCTTCAGTTTCCTCATCTGTGAGATGGCAAGGCTATTTTTTCCTTTCTCTCTACCTCCAGCACTTAACATAACGCTTGGCCCAATAATTTTAATAAATGCTTGGTGACTTGGCTAGTCGTCACTTCCAGCTCTAGCTCTGGGATTCTAATAGCCTATATATGTCCCTCTTCGCTCTAAATATGTGATTGTCCTGTTCTGATTACATTATAATAATAATAATAATATTTATGTAGTACCTACTATGTAGTAATAGCATCTATTATGTAGCAGAGTGACTGTGCTAAGAGTTTTTATAGATATTATCTCAATATTCATCCTTACAATAACCCTGGGAAATAGGTACTATTGTTATACCCTATTACAGATGAGGAAACTGAGGCAAATAGGAAGTAAGTGACTTACCCGGGGTCATACATTAATGAGTGATGGAAGCTGAATTTAAACTGACTCCAGATCAGACGCTCTATTCATTATATCATTCAAGGTCTCCAAAGAAAAGAACAAAGAGCAGAAGTTACAAAGAGGTAGAAAGGGTTGGGTTGTCTTTAGTTCAATTCTATGATGGCATCCTAAGCAAAACTTCCCTTCTCTCTCAGTGGGAATACAGCCTGCAGCTTTCCCCCTTGGCATTAACAGTGACTGACAGGGAAAAAAGTGGTGGGTGGGACAGGGTCCCTTTGAAAGCCCCAGGTGAGTTAATTGAGTGCAGTTGGGGTGAATGATCTTTCAAGGGGCACCTGCCGCTTAGAAGGCATTCATCACAGAAGCATGAATATGAATATTTCTTCCCTCTATGAATATGAATTCCTGCCCCCTCCCAGATTCTCATAACCCTTCAGATTATAGGGCTTGGGTCTGAAGCCCATGGAAAGTAAACAGCCCCATCTATGGATCAAAGAATACCCTTAAAATGAGACTTTGCTCAAAGCCCCAAAGTGCTAAAATGCTTTCTGTTCATGTTAATAAGTCTCTGTTGTCAGTGTATGTTATTTTGTCCCTGCTTGCTGCAGGAGGCTCCTTTTGCAAAGTAAGCAGCCCCGCTGATTTTGCTCTGTTCTATTTGCATGATGAGAAATCTGTGGGATTTCAGAGTTTGCACATCGGCACCATCTCAACTTTGAGCTCACAGCCTTCTGGTTTAGCAGGCTTTGGAGTCCAATAGCCTGAGTTGGCCTTGAGGTGATTGATAGGTCTATGGCCTTGGTTGTGCTCATTTCCTCATGTAGTTCACCCCCCGCTAGCCCAGAAGGTTGCTATGGACCCGTAGGGGTTTGATCATTTTTGCGATAGGATGGATACACATGGGGGGAGTTGTCAGCAGGAGGTAGAGTTGGCTTTTTAAGTGCTAGGAGGGAAAATTTCCTCATGGGGGAGATGAATAACTGAGGGGAAGAGAGAGGGCCATGATCTTGAGTGCTTAGTGTTAGCATTGTGAGATGGACTAAGAAATTGAGTATATTCTGAGTTGAGTTTATCTGATCTCTGACCAAATTCATTCACACTGTATCTGGGAACTCTCCTTCATTGGGAACCTTCTCCTTGACAGTGTCTAGAGGATGGCAATTGAATGGTTCAGAAACTTAGCACTGGGTGGGACCACAGTGATTAGTCCAAACCTCCTACATCTATGTGAAGACCCCATACACTTTACTTAAATCAGCAAACATTTAATTTGAGTCTACTTTATGCCTTGGGCTTACATTGGGCTTACAAAAAAGAGCAAAAAACTCATCCCTTCCCATGAGAAATCACATTCTAATGGGGAGAGCCATCACGTAGCTAACTAGGAACATATAAGATTTATACAGAGCAAGTGGAAGATGATATCAGAGAGAAAAGTGGACCAGGATGTGAAAAAAGACTTCAAGTTCAGGCTATTAGCAGAATGTTTGAAGTTCTGATAAGAAAAAGATATGTCAAACATGATAGATGCCTTCAAGTATTCAAAGAACCATCTTGTGTAAGGAGAATCAGACCCGTTCTCTTTGGCTTCAGTTGGCAAAACTGGGGACAGTGAACAGAAGTTGTGGGAAAATGATCCCAAAGAGCTATCCTAAAGTGGAGTGGGCTGCCTTAGTAGTTGGAGGATCAAGGGATCATAGACTCTGAACTAGAAAAAGCCTTATTGTTTATCAAGTCAATCCTCTTATTATTCAGATGAGGAAACTGAGTTCTACTGGGAGTAAGTGAAGTCAGCGGATCTTATAGTTACAGATTGAGAACTAAAGACTCAGAACCATCTAAACCAATTCACTTATTTTTCAGAGAAGGAAACTAAGGCTCAAGGTAATTAAAGGACTTGCCCAAGATTATTTATGGTATTAAGTCTCAGAGGTGAGGTTGCCAGATAATCTGACTCCAGAGCTGATAGTCTCCATCACAACAGGTATTCAAGCAAAAGGCACATGGTCATCTGATGGATGTGATTTAGAGGGGACTCTTGTTTGGGTACAAGTTGGTCTACCTGGCCTCTGGGGTGTCTTCCAGACATTGAAATCCTAGGAATAACAGCTCGACTTCAGAAGAGTTCTCTGTAAAATTCACCCTCCTGGGAATACATTACAGCCTTTTTCTCTCATGCCAAACATAAACTGTCAGTGAAATGTCAAGTGCAAAAATTCTAAATGTGATCAAACTCTCTTGTCTCTTGTCTGATTTTCTGGGAGAAATGAGACACTTGTCCCTGTGTCTGCTGACCCTTGACCCAAGAGTCCAGAACGAACTCGATTCTCTAAATGGTGCATTCCTAGCTTCTCTTTTGTTCAGAAATTTGACCCCTAAGTCTTGTTATGTTGTTCTGGAAATCCTAGGGTATCTGGATGCCAGACCCTACTCCTTCCCTTCATAGGCTCGATGATTAGAAAATCAAAGTTGCCACGTTGCAATGAGACTCAGAGGCCATATAGTCTAGCCATATCATTTTGCAGAGTAGGGGACTGAAATCACATAAAGATAAGGTCTAAAGGTCAGGATTCAAATTCATTCTTTTTTCCCTCCACCATACTGTTTCCTATTATGGCCAGTCATTATAGAAAAGTTGGAGAAGCAGTTAAGAGAGAGCTCCCCAGGTCAGTAGGTCATGGATATATATATATATATATATATATATACACACACACACACACATATACATACATACATATATATGTATATACATATATATACATACATACACATACATATATACATACATATATGTATGTGTATATACACATATGTGTGTGTGTGTGTGTGTGTGTATACATACATTACACATACAGGAAACCTCATTGAATTTATTCAGCTAAACATGACTCTGGACATAACCCCCTTACCCAATTACCTATCCTTTCTTACAATTGTGGTCTAGAGATGAAAATCTGAATTTTGCAATCAAAACATCTGCTTTGACTTGATTTGATTTGATTTGATTCCACTTTCTAGCTTCTCTTGGCTTCCATTTTCTTTATCTGTAAAATTTAGGGGTTCGTCTTGGGTTCCTGAGTGAATCCTCCTTTGTAAAAATAAAGCATCAAAAAAGATGACTTTTGAAGTCTCTTCTAGCTTTCCATCTATAATTTTATGATGCGATGTCTCTAGGATCCCTCCAACCTCCCCAGATCTAACCTCCCCAATCCCATGATTGGGGAAACTAATTTTCCAGTTTTACTTTTGGTATCTAGGAGAGAACTTTCTTGTAGTGATTAATATCTTATAGAGATTTGACAAAAAAAGGAAGGAGAGAAGATAATGTAACAATAATAGCTACAATCCATTTACATAGCACCATCTATGTGCCAGTTGCTGTGCTAAACACCTTACAAAAATATCACCTCATTTGACCTTAACAACAATGCTGTGAAGTAGGTGCTGTTGATTTTCATTTTATAGCTGAGAAAACTTAGGCAGATGAAGATGAAATGACTCAACTAAAGCCACACAGATGATAAATGTCTAAGGCTGAATTTGAACTCAGGTCTTCCTGACTCTAGATCTAATGCTCCATTACTGCTCCATCTAGTTGTGAGAAGAGAGGAAGGAAGAAGGGGAGGAGAGAAAAGGGGGAAGATGAGGGAAGGTTTGAGAAAAGAAAGGAGAGAAAGGAGAGGGGAGGGGAATAGAAAAGAGGAGAAAGGAGGTAGGGAAAGGAAGAAAGGAGAGGGGAGGGGGAGAATAATGAGGAGAGGAGAAGAGAAGAAAAAGAGATGAGAGAGAGATGAGCAATGAAGAGAGGAGAGGAATAAAAAAGGAGAAGAGAGGAATGGAGAGAGAAAAAGAAACAGAAGAAAAAAGCCAGCAATGAACCCGTCACTTAAAAACTACCTTCTTTTCCTGAACCTTTCCCCAGGTCCCCCAGAGAGACAGACAGCTCGATTGCCTTTCAGTCAATTGTCCAGTTGAGAATAGAGAAAAGAAGGCCCTAAAATGTGCTAATGTCCTTCTGCAAAATGCCATTTGGAGCTGTGTCCCATTAAGCAGAGCTGGTGCTTTTAAGGGCCCATGGCTGTGTCTCTTCCAGGGCGGCTCCCCTGGTGCACATCTCCACAGAATTGCTATCCCTTTACAAGTAATCTTCCATGTGGGGTTTAATGCATTTCATTCTTTTTTTCTTTCTTGTTTTCCTGCCGTCTTGTGATAAAATGTGCCAGTTTTCAGAAAAGATCAGAAATGTCTCTTGATGGGAAAATTAATGTGGCCAAACATGAGGTAGGGAGTACGTGGAAGAAAGACCACTCCCGGCTTAACATTATGGACTCGGCAGGGGAACCCATTCTAAATCAGGGGTGAATTAGAGGCAGCACAGTACAGGTCATAGAGGGCTAGACTCGTTTCCTGAGGAATTCAGTCCAATTCAGTGGTACCAGCATTCAGTGGAACTACAAAACAAAACAGTCCCTGCCCTCAAGGAGCTTATCTTCTAAGGGGAGGAGGCAACACATATAAGAGAAGGCTGACCATAATATGGTGACATCAAAGAGTTGGTGAGTAGAGATATAGGGCAGTTGATTGTCATAACTCAGGAAAAAAAACGATAGTACTGATAGAATTACTGTTCCCAAGGCAAAAAGTAGGAAACAATAAATGGCATCTGAAGGTTGGGGGCAGACATATCATAGAGGAAAGAACAAGTGACCGGATGTCCACATAGGTCCTAGTAGATGGCTGGGTGGGACGTGAGATGTATGGCTGGTTTGGGACCCACTAGATTAAAAAAACAAAATATAAAAAATATTATCATGTTGTTTTTATGTTCATTCCTCACAGAAACTTTAATTTTTTTCCATTGGAAGTGTAGGTCTGACCCTTGATCTGAAGCCTGTCTTTGAGCTGGTTGCTTTGCGCCACCCACCCCACCTAAGCCTGCCAATTAAAATTTGTTGAATTGTATTCCTCTGCTAGTTCCAACTCATCAGCTTAGCTCATTGATTCCTTTACCATCCCTGATCTCTTATTCATCACGGCCCTGTGTGATGGTACGGCAGGATAAAACAAGCTAACGAATTGCTTTGGCTAGCTGATTGGACCATCCTTCTAATCTTTCAGAGTTGGTGTTTTCTTTCAATCTGCTAATAGCCTCATTACCCAGTTGAGTCTTCATGCTGGCATTCAAAGATCAGGGGATGTCATTGGTGGTTTTCCACAGTATTGGTGTAAGTCTGTATAACCCTCCCTGCCCAGAATCCTTATTTCTTGAGGAGTTATTTAAAAAGAACTCATTTTTAAAATTAAAATAAAAATAAAAATTAAAAAATAAATTTTATTAAAAAATAAAATTATATTAAAATACTAGTCATGGAGAGTGTTAAAACAGTTGAAATAAAAGAATAAGGTCATTTTCTGTCCTGGCCATGAGGCTCACTTAATTTATACCTGGTAAAAGCCCCATGATGTGTTATGAGTGGATGTGCGTTAGAAGGTAAATTATGTTCCTGATTGATGATGGATTGTAGATTTTTCTCGCTGTTATATTATAAAGCCCATAAAGGATACAGATAGACACTAGACCTGTGAAATCACTAGTAAAAAAAACAGTTCCTCTATTGCTGTAGGTCATCACCTTCTATTCAGTTTATAGTTTTAGGAAGATATTTTGAACTGAGAGATGGAACATAAACTCAGTGAATCTTCCTGGCTTCCCTAATGGCTGGTATAGCCATTAGTCATTATCTGTTGAAGACAGCTGATGTTTAATAGACTGCCGGGCTTGGAGTCAGGGAATTCTGAGTTCAAATCTGGCCTCGGACACTAGCTGTGTGACCCTGCTTAGCCCTGTTTGCCTCTTATCCATAAAATGAGCTGCAGAAGGACTTGGAGAACCAGTATCTTTGCTAAGAAAACTCTCAAAACAACAATAAGAGCTGCCTAAACAGACTAAAATTGAACAATTATAGGACAAGAGTGGAAAGACACATCTCTGATCATCCTGGACTGATGAAATAATGACTTCATCAGTGTAAGGAGGCTCAGTCACTCTGGGGGAAAATTTTATCCAATCAGTTAATGTAGGAATGCATGATCCACTCAAATAGAAGCTAAACAAGACCAGGCACATGCATGCTCCAAAGCCTGGCTGCATTATAACTCAGAAAAGATTGAAGTGAAAGGGCTCATGGGTTGTGCGAAACTAGTGCTTTCCCCCCTAACAATCAGGGTTCTTGTTTATTTTCAAAGTCATTTTTTCCTCCCTTTGGGTGTTCTAGTTGAGTCACTGGTTACAGTCCTTTGATTTTTAATTTAGCACCTGGAAGCAATAAACTATCCATGAGCGTGGATATCCTTCATTTAGAACTTACTGAACCTTTCATTGAAGTGACATGTGAGCATGACAGGGGATCTGCGATGGTGGCAGCTGGTACAATTTCCAGTATGAAACCTCCCTCCATCATGAAGATTGCAGTCCTTCCCTGATCACAGGATTCTTGAAAGGTAAAAGTACAGGAGCTAATATCCCTAATAATACCCATAACAATAAAGGGATAGTTTATAATGAACTAGGCACATATAATCATCATCACCATCATCATCGCCATCATCATCATCATCATCATTGAAGTTAGCTTTAAGATTCACAAAGTGCTTTGCAAATATTATCTTTCTTATTCCTTACATTAACCTTGGGAAATAGACACTATTTTGACCTCTATTTTATATATAAGAAAACTGAGGAGAGATCACTTAAGTGTCTTACTGGAGATTATACAAACTAGAAAGTGTGTGAGGCAAGATTGTATCTCAGATCTTCCTGACTTCACATATTCTTCATTAGCTACTCAAGATATATAATTATTGTTTAGTTATTTTTCAGTGGTGTCTGATATTTTGTGACCCCTTTGGGAGTTTTCTTGGCAAAGATACTTAAGTTCATTTTGTTGTGGTTGTTATGACCAAACTCTTCATGATTCCATTTGGGTTTTTATGCAGAGACACTGGAGTGGTTTCTCATTTTCTTCTCCAGCTCATTTTACAAATGAGGAAACTGAGGCAAAAGGATTAAGTGACTTGCCCAGAGTCATACAGCTAGTAAGTATCTGAGATTGGATCAGGTAGATGAGTCTTCCTCATTCTTAGCCTAGTTCTCTATCTGTGCCAACTAGCTGCCAAAGACTGAGCTGGGTTATTTTCACACACAGTACACTCTGTTGTGAGATCATAATAGTATGATGATAGGTAATCAAGATCTTGAAAGGAGTTTTTTAAGCTTTTCATTAAGAATCTCCTTATTGTCCAATGAGGAATCAGAGGTCAAATGTGTGAAATGACTCGCCCTAAATTACCCAGGAAGTAATTAAGTAGCAGAGTTAAGATTTAAACTCTAGTCCTGTGACTTTTTTCACTCCCTCTTAGGTCCTAGAATGAATATAGCACCTAACAAAGATAGTCAAAGATTTAGGATATAGAGTTTCTGTATTTGAAAGCTCTCACTTTAATTTGATCTTGGAAAACGTTGTAAAGAATAGTCATACATACTTATTTTGTATTTAATTTATACTTAAACATATTTAACATGTATTGATCAACCTGCCATCTTGGGGAGGGGGGGGGAAGGAGGGGAAAAATTGGAACAAAAGATTTGGCAATTGTCAATGCTGAAAAATTACCCATGCATATATCTGGTAAATACAAAGCTATAAAAAAGAATAGTCATACATAATCACTCACACATACACATACACTAATATGTTCATGTATTGGTGACACACTAGACTGATCAATTGATTTATTCATTCAACAAACATTTATTGGGTAGCAAATGTAAGACACTGTGCTGTGCCCTGGGGACACCCACACAACAAGAAAAGGAATTCCTGTCCACAGGAGGTTAGATTTTGCTAAAGAGGGAAGGAGTCTATTGTTATTCTGAATAAAGTCTGATGTTCTCTATTATTTTAAAAAGCAGCAAATGAAATTACATCTCTCCAAGGTGGGTGGGGAAGAAGAACTTAAATGAACTAAATCACCATCTCAGGGGTCCTCAAACTATGGCCCATGGGCCAGATGCAGCAGCTGAGGACGTTTATCCCCCTCACCCAGGGCTATGAAGTTTCTTTATTTAAAGGCCCACAAAACAAAGTTTTTGTTTTTACTATAGTCCGGCCCTCCAACAGTCTGAGGGACAGTGAACTGGCCTCCTATTTTACAAGTTTGAGGACCCCTGATCATGGTCCTTGATCACTCTACTATTGCCAGAAGGAAGAACCAATAGTAACAGGTGGAAATTGTGGAGACAGATTTGAGTTGGAGTCTGAATAAACATCCTCAATATAAAAGCAACCATAAAGTAGAATAATATGCCTTTGGAGGTAGGGATGCTGATATCATGTGATGGAAAGAAAGCTGAATTTAAATTCGGGGGACTTGGGCTCCAACTCTATATGCATATGTGACACAGACTATGCCACCTGAATTCCCTGTGTCTGTTACCTCCTCTATAAAATGGTGGGTTTTCATTAGGTAAGGCCTTTCTTGTTCTAAATCTTTATCCTATGAGTGAGGGGGAGATGCTCTGCGTCAGTTTCCTCATCTGAAAATGGAAATGGAAATATTTGGCTTATATACCCCAAAAGTTTGGCTTAAGGATGGTGCTAGACACTCCATGGCACCTTTTAAATCATTATCTTTCTTGAAGGACCAATTTGGGTGCCATCTCCTGATCCACCTCTCCCCCACTCCTAGCTATTAGTGTTCTCTCTTAAATTTATCTTGTATTTACTTTGTATCTGTTTTCTATTTGCATAACATTGTTTCCTTGGACAGAATGCAATTGTTTCTTTTTTCCTTTTCTCCCTTCATTCCTCCCTTCCCCCTCCTCCTCTTTCCCTCTCTTTCTCTCTACCTCTTCCCTCTCTCCCTCCCTCCCTCCTTCCTTCCCTTTCTTTCTCCCTCCCTCCTTCCCTCCTTCCTTCTTTCCCTCCCTCCTTCCTTCCTTTTTCCTTCCCTCCTTCCTTCCTTCCCTCTCTCTTTTCTTCCCTCCTTCCTTCCTTCCCTCTCTCTTTCCTTCCCTCCTTCCTTCCCTCTTTCTTTCCTTCCCTCCTTCCTTCCTTCCTTCCTTCCCTCTTCCTTTCCTTCCCTCCCTCCTTCCTTCCTTCCCTCCTTCCTTCTCTCCCTCCTCTCTTCCCTCCTTCCTTCCTTCTTTCCCTCCTTCCCTCCTTCCTTCCCTCCTTACTCCCTTCCTTCGTTCGTTCCTTCCTTTTTTTCCTTCCTTCGTTCCTTCCTTCCTTCATTCCTTCTTTCCTTCTTTCTTTCCTTCCTTTCTTCTGCACCTAACATAGTGCCCAGCACATGATAAACATTAAATAAACAGTTGGTTTATTGATTAATGGGGCTGGCCTAGATGACTTTCAAAATTTCTTCTAATCCTAAATTGATCATAGCAGAGATTTATCATTTATTAATCAAGAAGCATTTATTAAACACCTCCCATATCACTATATTAGACAATAAGAATGAATTTTTTTTAAAAGAAAAAGACACAATTTCTATTCAAAAGGAGGGAACCAGTTCAGATATTATCTAAATATGTACGAGATAAATACAAAGATAACAAAGACAAATAAATACAAGGCAGGATTTCAAGACAAACTTTGTGGCATAGTAAACTTAGAGTCAGGAAGCCCTGAATTCAGATTTGGTCTCAGATACTTAATAGATTTGTTAGTTTGGGAAAGTCACTTTAATCTCTGTCTGCCTCAGTTTACTCATCTGTAAAAATAGATATAATCATAGTACCTACTTCTCAGAATTTTTGTGAGGTTCAAATGAGATAATATTTGTAAGGTGTTTTGCAAAATCTTAGATGTCATATAAAAAAGTTATCATCATCATTATTTTTACTTTGTAGAAGGAATTCTTCTTTAGTTATGGATTGGATTAGGTCGTCTTTGAGGTCCTTCCAACTGATTCGGTTTCTTCTATGAATCCTTGGTACCAAAAAGGAAAGAAAATGTCTTTTATTCTTCTAACCTAGCGAATAAAGATAGTCATATAAAGTAAGACTCTTCTAGAATAAAAGAGACTCTTTTAGGGACACAATTAGCCCTCATATTGTAGATTCCTTTTATTATATCTGCCTTTTTCTATATGTAGTGGTCAGTTGGGGATGTTGAAAGTTGGATTCTTGAAACTTGCACATTCGTTATAGTATAGAAGGGAGGTTACCTCCTGTTGTGTTCTACTTACTTCTTCCATCTACTTTATTGATGTTGGGGCTCATTACTTGACCTATTGCATGTAAGGAGGTGGCTCTGTTGAATGTTTTCCATTTCAGCACCTCTCCATCTGAGCCAGGGTTTGAAGCATGAGAGATGACCTGGTCCTGGTGGTTTCTTGGCAGGATGTAGCCACCGGGCGTGGAACCCTGGAGAGCCGGTAGTAAGTAGCCAGCCCTGGAAGGCTGCTTAGTGAGCTGTGAACACAGCTGGGTTTTGACATGGGCAAGATGAGAAAGCTGTGCAACCTCTCAGGTCAATCTGGAGCCCATTGTCGAGTCAATTATGAGCACAGGCTGGCGAGACTTCTCGATTTCTCAGCTTGTCACGCTGATAAAGTGAGGAAGACACAAATGGAGAGATGGGGAACTGTGCCCTTTTCTCTGAGTGCCAGGTTTGTTTTCAAAATAATCACCTTGGAGTCACTCCCTCCTGAATCTCATGATCCACAGTCAACTTGGCCTAGGAAACAAGACAGAGTTATTAACTTGGTGTTGAAGTTGCAATGGCCTACTTTCAGAACAGGGGAAAACAAAAAACAAAAACCAAAACCAAATCAGAACAGGGATCAAAGTTGGTATTATTGAATTCAATTAAATTCAGTTCATCCAGCATTTCCTAAGCACCTACTATGTACCACACTGGTTTAGGCCCTAAAGACACAAAGACATAAATTAAAAAGATCTTGGCCTTAAGGAACTTAAATTCCACTGGAGAATACTTGTACTCAGGTAGAAAAATGCAAAATGAAACAAGGTAGTTTAAAATAAATTTTTATTGATCTCATGTTTATATCATCTACCTTTGCCAATGGATCAGTGATCCTTTGCAACAGAGTAAAATAATAGTATATAGTATATACAATATGTAATATATATCATATGTTGTCGTTTAACCCATTTTTCAGTCCCCTTTGACTCTTTGCCATTTTCTTGGCAAAGATACCAGAGTGATTTGCTGTTTTCTTTTTTAACTCATTTTATAGATGAGGAACTGAGACAAACAGGATTAAGTGAATAATTGTTCAGGGTCACGTAGATAATAAGTGTTTGGGGCTAGATTTGAACTTAGGAAGGAAGAGGAATCTTACTGACTTCAAGCCCTGTGTTCTATCCATTTTTTTCATCTATCTGCCCCCTTTGTACTGTTGTTAATATTAAAAATAATAATAATATAATTGGAATAGGAAATGGAGCCATGATTTCATTGGTATAGGGAATTCCCAGTTGAGAAGTAATTCTCTCTACCAGTACAATGGGTACCTTTTCTGAAATTTACACTCAGAGAAAGAGTTCTTAACTTTTATTTATGATAGACATGGACTCCGTTAGCAGTCTAGTGAAACCTATTCAACCCTTCACAAAACCAGGTTCTTAAATGCAAGAAAATAATGTTAATTGTTTTATAGCAATAATGAATGCAATTGTTCACAAAATAAGGTTCTTTAATGCATGAAATAAAGCAATATTAATTATCTTTACAATAAATAATGAAAAGAAAATTGGATTATAGGGGAAACCAATTATATTAAAATACAATTATCTAAATTTGTAAATGTTCTCATCGTGTGGCCTTGGACAAATTATTTCATAGAATTTAGAGCTAGAAGGGATTTGAGATACTATCTAGTTTATCCCTGCACATTTTACATCTAAGGAAACTGATGTTTATTATCGTAGGACAATGGAAAAAGTGACAACCTCTCTGGGCCTCAGTTTCCACATCTGTAAATTGAGACTATTGTACTAGATGCACATGCTAAGGGCAGGAGCTGATTTTTTGTTTTGTTTTGTTTTTTCTTTCCCTTTGTATCCCTGATGGCCAAAACTGTACCTGGCACATAATAGTTAAGCATGTAGCTTGTTTGAGAGCTTATACCATATATACAGCAAAATAAAAACAAAGTAACTTAGGATTGGGAGAGAGCAGTAACCGCTGCTGTGGCAGGTGGGAAGAAGGCTTTCCAAGAGACAGGGCAGCCTTGGAGGAAACTAAGGGCAACTTTGGAAATCTATCAGGCAGTTAAGTGGTTGCCAGGCTCAGCAACTTTCCCCACTTAAGTCTGCCTTCACTGTCCACTGGTTTTCTTACAACCCAGACACTATCATGTTAATAGCCCTAGGCGGGAATTACAGAAACCCAATTGGCAACTTGGCCCCCCTTCTTTAGCGGCGCCTGACAGGTGGTGGCAGTGATGGGTTTTGGTGAGTCTGAGTTTTACAGCCCCTTTGCTGGTGCTTTGAAGCAGGGTATTTGCTTTGGGTGCTCAGGGAGTCCCGAACCACTAATTGAGCTGGCATCGAGCAGGTGGTAGAGATGTGCAGGTAGATGGGGCAATTATGCAGCTGTTGAGGAGGTAGAAAGGGAAAGAGGAAAAGCGCAAAGGATGATGAGAGGTGTCAGTTACTTTCAGGGGGATAAATAGGACCTTTTGGCTCACCTATTCCCCATAGAACTCCCACCTAACACAGCTTCCTTTTCCCATGCAGCCAATGAGCTCGCTGATGGTTCTTAACTTTTCTTGGTGTCCTGAACCCCTTGCCAGTCCAGTGAAACCTGCAGAGCTCCTCTCAAAACCATAGTGTTTTTTATGTATAAGATAAAATATATTACAAAGGAAGCCAATTATATAGGGATAAAGATGTCATTTTCTACCATCCAAGTTCACAAATCCTCTAAAGTTTATCTATGGATTCTTTGGGAGTCTGAGGACCCTGGGTTAAGAGCCCTGTCCTAGAGATTCTGGTGGTCCTTTTCTTTCTCTACTTGGAAGTAATAAGCAGCCCCCTTTCCCATTCTCTTCTCATTCCTAACTCTATAGGCAACTCTTCGAAAAATCTTTTATTGTATTTTATTTTTCAATGCATAAAAATATTTTTCCCTCCCTCCTGTTCTTTCCCAATTTAAAAGAAAGAAAAATAATAAAGAAAATTCTTATAATAAATATGAACAATTAAGGAAAACTTATTCCTACATTGGCCATGTTGGAAAAATATGTCTCATTTTGCATCGTCAATGTATCATCTTTCTGTCAGGAAGTTGGTATTCTGCTTCATTGTTGGTCGTAGCCTTGATCAGAGTTTGTATGGCTTTCAAAATTGTTTTTCTTCGTGATATTGCTGAATAAATTGATTGGGTTCTCTGCACTTTGCTCTGTATTTATTCATATACTCTGAAACTGTCCCCTTTACCTTACAGCATAAGTCAATGGGAGGGATGGAGGGAGGGAGGGAAGGGGAAAGAGAGAGAGAGAGAAGAGAGAGAGAGAGAGAGAGAGAAAGAGAGAGAGAGAGAGAGACATACACACACAGAGAGACACACACACACACACACACACAGAGACAGAGACAGAGACAGAGACCAAGACAGAAAGACAGAGAGAGGGAGAGAGAGAAAAAAGCACTTTTTTTTTTTGGCCAGGCTTGCAGTGAGGAATAGTATTCTTCATGAGTTGAAATCTGGTCTCATTTACTTACTAGCTGTGTGACCCTGGGTAAGTCATTTAACTGCCTAATTTCCTCATCTATAACATGAGCTAAACAAGAAAATGGAAAAGCACTTCAGTATATCTGCTAAGCAAACCCCAAACAAGATCAGGAAGAGACATATACCATTGAAGTAATAAAACTTTATGTCAAGTACTGTGATATGCTTTAAAATATTATCTCATTTGATCCTGATATGATCATTTGATCATATGACATTGGAAAATAGGTATTATTATCATCCCCATTTTACAACTGAGGAAACTGAGGCAAACACATTTAAGTGACTTGGCTAAGTTAGTATCTAAGACAAGACTTGAACTTGAGCCTTTCTAACTCCAGACCCAGTGCTCTATCCTGTATCACATAGCTGCCTGTATAGATTGTAGCTTTAGAGATAGAAAGAATCTCGAGGGTCCCCTTTTTGTGTTGATGATGCCCAAAGAGGATGTTTTGTCCAAGGTTATTCTGTAGTAAATATCAGAGGTGAGACCTGAAGCTGGATCACCAATGCTCCATGCTCTCTCCATGGTACTAGACCTCCCCCCTCCCCCACCCCATGTGACCTAGATCAAGTCATTTGGAATGAGAAAAAGAAAACAAAAGTGCTTCTGAATAATGCAACAATAACAACCATCCAGAAATGAACTGATTTGCCATGGGAGTTGTTGATATTTGTTGAGTTATTTGATCATGTTGATCATTGTTGAGTTACAGGTTGGATGAGCTCAGTGACCTCCCAGTGAAGAAATGTTCTCAACCAATGCAGATAGTCAACTAGTGATTGTGTAATTTATGACCTTAAAAGTTGCCTGGGGCAATGAGAATTTAACTCGGGGTCACACTATCAGTATATGGCAAAGTTAGAAAATGAGCCTGTATTTTCTTTGACATCAGATCTTGCCCCTTATCTATTATTCCATGTTGACTCACCGGTGGTATTATTTTAGTGTTATTGTTATTATCATTGTTGTAGTTACATTTGAAGAAACAGGTCATGATATTTGTGGCCTGCCCTAGGTCTCACAGGAAATTTGAGTGCCTGGGACTCTTGGCTTCCAATCCTGAGTTCCACCTCTCCTCCTTTCTTCCCCTCCTTCCCCTTCCCCTTCCCTTTCTTTCCCTCTTCTGTCTCCCCTCTCCTCCCATTATCCTCCATCCTATTTCTTTTCTCCTCTTCACTTTCCCATCTCATTTCTCCTTTTTTTCCTTCCCTTCTCACTTTATCTGTAACTCACGGGTTAATTCTCTTTGTCCACTGCTCTGTCAGCTGTTTATAGGATCAATGTCAGCCAGGGCTTCAAGTCATGTCAAGGGAGGGGATGCGAGTAGTCACACGGCACAGGGAAAGAGACGGTACTAATGATAAACACGTAACTGGGAGAGAGGGCCGTTTGGGAAGTCTGGATGTGACGGTTCTTACTTGTACCCAGCATGTCCTTTGGGGGTGTCCGTCTGGGAGTCTGTCAGTCAATCTGCCATCTCCCTCTGATACATGATTCATCTTAATGATGCTTTGCATGGCTCATAAGTCACAGTGAAGGCAGCAGGCCCCTGAAGGGCACGCCGGGTTTTATACAATGGAGGGCAAGGGAGACAGGGACAGATTATCCATTTTCCAGGTGCCTGAAACTCAAGGTTAGCACCAGAGTGACTCAGCATCCAGCGTCTCTGCCTCCCAGTGTTGCAATATAGCTGTCTCTGGGCAGCGCATCCCTCCCTATTTTAGTCTGTGACTTCACTTGAATATTATATTAGACATTGATTGCCCAGTACAGGCATTTAATAGACAAATCTTCCTCTGACTTCAGTAAGTTGCGGGGCTTCATTAGCGACTGAAGAACTAAGGCTTTGAAGATAATTTAGTTTCCCCTTTCCAAATTGACTCTCCTCTCTTTCTCTTCCCCCTCTTTCTCCCTCTCCCTCTCCCCTTCTCTTCTGAAAGCTTCCCTCGCCAACTCCTCTTAGAGGCACTTTCACAACATTGTCAACCCATGTTGGGTCCCCAGTGTATTCAGGACCTTATTTTGGAAAGAAATCAAAAATGAAGCAGATCATTTTTCTTTTTCCCCTTGCTGTTTGGAAATTCAGTGAGCATTTAAAGATTGGGTTTCCTTGGAGACCAAAACATCTGCCTGTGGTTCTGGGAAACTGAACAACCAGTTGTTTCATCTGTAAATTGGACTGGATTATGGGACCATAGCTTTAGAACAGAAAAGCTGAGAGCGTCTAGTGATGCTCCCTCACTAGACAAAATAGGAAACTGAGACCCATGGAGGATGACTTTCCCAAGGTCACACAGGTAATAAGGGGCAGGACTGGCTTCAAAGAGCCACTCAGTCCCCACATATTTATTAAGGGTAAAATGTATACTAAGTAAAGGGGATATAAACAGACAATAGCAAAACAGTCCCTGCCCTCAGGAAGCTTACCTTCTATTGATGGATATAATGGGCACATGCCAGCAAGTAAACACAAGACAAATTTGCCGGTTCAAATGAAGATAGCCAAGGGAGGGAGGCACTAGCAGGTGAGGGAGTCAGGGAGAAGGATAGTCAAGAAAGAGCTCATGGAGGATATAGCACTTAAGATGGGCTTTAGATGATTTCCATGATTCAGTAGAGCTATAATGTTCTTTATTTTAAGATTTTTTCCAATTCTTACTCTGTATTTATGTTTCTAAGCTCCCTTTAAGTGCTAATAGTCTATGTTCTACATTTTTAGTGCCTTTCTAACAGTTTGTATTCTAAGTCTTCTCTCAGTGGGAAAATTTCTGTTCTAAGCCTCCTCCCACCTCTGACATCCCCTGTTCTAAGCTCCCCCCCCAGATCTGACATCCCCTGTTCTAAATTCCCTCCAAGATCTGACATCCTTGTTTCAAGACCCCTCTTAGCCTTGATATCCCCTGTTCCAAGGTCTCTTTAGCCTGGATATCCCCTATTTAAAAACCCTTCCCAGTCCCAACATTCCCTTTTCTAAAGCACCTCTCAGTTCTGACTTTCTTTGTTCTATGTTTGAAGGTTCCTTCTCATTCTAATGTTCCATGTTCTGTAATTCTAAAGCTCCTTCCATCCATGACATTTTCTGATTCTGTGATGCTAAATATCCTCATTGCCTTATTTGAAGTTTGAGGGAAGGGTTAATAAAAGAAAGCAGACAAACCATGGGTGAGAGACAGTAGTCACCTGGGCATTGGACTTGGATTCTGGAAGACCTAGATTGAAATATTATTTCAGACACTAGTTGCAGAACCATGGGAAAGTCACTTATTGTACCTCACTTTCCCCATATGTAAATGATAGAGTTATGCTCAATAGGAGCCTTTCTAGGCTTAAATCTGTAATCTTGTGAAATATTAATAAATACAGTCATGTTGCTTACTGTCTTGGGAGGAAGGAGGTCAGGGAGGGAGGGAGAAAACTTTTAAACGTGAAGTTTTACAAAAATGGGGGTTGAAAACTATCTTTTATGTGTATTTGGAGAAATAAAATACCATTTTAAAAAAGAAATATAATTATGAAGTCTTGTTTTGACTTCTGATGACTCTCTCCCCGACCCAGGACTCTATTTCCAAAGCCTTGTTTTTTGACAATCGTTCATTGTTTCATTTCATTTATTCATTTATTGTTTCATTCATTTATTTTAATTGGGGTTGGGCCAGTTAGATGGTGCAGTGGATAGGCAGAAGACCTAGAGTCAAAAAGACCTGAGTTCAAATACAGCCTCAGATATTAGCTGTGTAGCTCTGTCCAAGTCCCTTAGTCCCGTTTTCCTCAGTTTCCCCATTTGTAAAATAAGCTGGAAGGAAATAACAAACCATTCCAGTATCTCTGCCAAGAGAACCCCAAATAGAGTCACAAAGAGCCAGACGTGACTGAAACGACTCAACAACAATTATTCCCTAGAATACAGATTGGCTGAATACTAGAATGGACAATCTTATTTTCACAGACTTGACCAGTCAGGCAAAGTGCTACAAAGCAGAATTTACCAAAGGTCAAACGTAAAGCAGATGTTAATACAGATCGACTGCAAGGAATCTATGATCCTCATGCTCTTGTTCCCCCACCCCCTATTGATTGTTATCATTTCATTAACACATGCTGGCAGTTTCCAGTTTGAGACATTTCCATCAGTGATACACCTTATTGCCCCTTGATACTGGATCATGGGTCAAGGAGGACAGCTATTGGAATAGCCACACTGGCTAACCTTTGACTAGCACTTTATGGTTTACAAGGATCTTTATGTACCTTATCTTATCTAGTCCTTATCACAAGTCTGGGGTTGTGGGCTTGTGGGTATTCTTAGCCCTAATTTCATGGTAGCGGAAATGGAAGTTTAGAAAAGTCCCATATTTACTGGTACTGCTCAAGCTTTCCAGAGCTTAGCTCAACATCCACTGCTTAGTCAAACTCTCTGCAATTTCAGAACAGGGACCATTTCACTTTTTCCCTCTATATCCCAAGGGCCTAGTGTCATGCCTGGCACAGATACCCATTTAGTAAATGCCTGTTAATTATTGTCTTTTTTCTTCACACCCTACCTTAATTTTTCCTCGTAACTATGTCCCATAAAATCTTATCTCTGTGCCTTTGCTCAGGTTGCTACCCATACCTAATATGCCTTCTCTTTCTCCTTTCACCTGCTGAATTCCTTCCCATCTAGTTTTTATGTTTTATTTTTGATATTCTTGTTGTTGCTATTGAAATTGCTACTTTTTTCTCTTCATTTTCCCTTTCCATCTTCCTTCCTTCCTTCTTTCCTCCTTTCCCTTCCTTCCTTCTTCCTTCCTTCCTTCCTTCCTTCCTTGTGTTCTGTCCTGGTCCCATCAGAGTAGTGTGTTCAATTCTAGGAATTACATTTTCTTCCTTCCTAAGTTTGTTTGTTTGTTTGTTTCCTTTCTTCCTTCCTTTTTTCTTTTTTAATTCTTTCTTCTTCTTCTTCTTCTTCTTCTTCTTCTTCTTCTTCTTCTTCTTCTTCTTCTTCTTCTTCTTCTTCTTCTTCTTCTTCTTCTTCCTCCAATGGGGTTAAGTGACTTACCCAGGGTCACACAACTAGGCCAGGGTATATTTCAATCCTAGCTCTGCTATTTACAACCCATATGATCTTAGGCCAGATCCTTATTCTGTAGGTTTCAGTGATTTTTCAATTATAAAATGAGAATGTTCCAAATTTACCCCCTCTAAATCTCCTATAGACCTAACAGGCTACATGTGGTTGTTTCCATGCATAATCTCCTTGAGGGCAGGGGCTATTTCCCCGGAACTCAGTGCAGTGCCTAGTACACAGTAGGTGTTTAATTAATGCTCTTTACTTAGCATGGGAATGGGTTAGCCTAGATGATGTCTAAAGTCCCTCCCCCCTCTCACTTTCTGTGGAAAGGCTGAGAAGGGTGCCTATTGAGAGACAGCTAGAGGGCAGTGGCTTAGATTCATGGGCAGATGGTTCGAGACCTGATTTTTATTAACCTTTTGACCATGAACAAATTAATTTTACTCTCTGTGCCTGAGCTTCCTCATCTGCAAAAATGAAAGGGTTGGGATAGATGAGCTCTAGATAAGGCTTCTGCCAGCTCTAAAATGCTGTGATTTTGTGATTCCCTTTGAAGAGAAGTCTTACTGTGCTTGGCCCCAAGGGGTCAGGACTAGGAGCAATGGTTGAGTTTAATTGAATGAATGCAATTCTATTACATTCAATTTCAATTCCCTTTACATTGTAAAGAGGCAGATTCTGCCTTGACATAAGAGGGGAAAAAACTTTCCTAGGAAGCAGATCTGCCCTAAGGAGCATAAGTGATCTCAGGAGATTTTGGCTTGCAACTCACTGGAGGGCTTCAGGCAAAGGCTTGTCAGGGAGATTTTAGAAGGCGGGTCTTGGCTAGATAATGGTGGGACTAGATGGTCTCTGTGTTCTCCTTTGCCTCTGAGATACCGTGATTCACAGTCCCTGAAATAGATTGTAAACTCCTCTTGGATGGGGAATCATGATTTATTCATCTTGGTATCTCCCCTTGACTTCCTAATGCTTCTCACCTTGTAGACATGCTCATTAAATGTTTGTTGACTTGATAAGTTATAGTGAAGGTTGTAAATGCAAACTTCTATGTCAGTCCAGACACGGGGAATATTACTCAAACCCACAGTAAAAATCAAGCCAGTGTCATAGAAAGCAAGGGTCAGATAGGACCTGAGTTACCTTCCAGAGGAATACCAGACACTGCAGTGTCTAAAATAGCCCCAGAGGGATTTGGTGTGGAATCTACACATTTATAACTAAGGAGAGGTGATTTTGTGGAATGCTGGGTAATACAAAGGTATGATAATCGTCTTATATTCTGTCCTGGTCCCATCAGAATACTGTGTTCAATTCTAGGAATCACATTTCCTTCCTTCCTTTCTTCCTTCCTTTCCTCCCTTCCTCCCTTCCTCCCTTCCTTTCCTTCCTTTCCTCCCTTCCTCCCTTCCTATCTCTCCTTCCTTTCCTTCCTTTCCTCCCTTCCTCCCTTCCTATTTTTCCTTCCTTTCCTTCATTTCCTTCCTTTCCTTCCTTTCCTTCTTTTCTTTCCTTTCCTTCCTTTCCTTCTTCCCGCCTTCCTTCCCTCCCTCCCTCCCTCCCTCCCTCCCTTCCTTCCTTCCTTCCTTCCTTCCTTCCTTCCTTCCTTCCTTCCTTCCTTCCTTCCTTCCTTCCTTCCTTTCTTCCTTCCTTCCTCCCTCCCTCCTTTATAACTTGGAGAATGGTGGTCTAGAGGGTTGGGACAGAGAACAGGAACTTACCTGGATTTAATATAAAGCTTTCTTTGGAAGAGGTATTTGATCTATTTGCCTTGGCCCCATGAAAGAGCCAGGAATGATGTCTAGAAGTCCCAAGGATGCCAATTTGGGCTGGGTGTTAAAAATACATTTCCATTCTAGAGTTGTTCTAGATGAATGGGCAGCCACAGGAGGTAGTGGGTTCTATTTCTCTTATTATTCAGTTACATCAGACTCTTCATGACCATATTTGCCATTTCCTTGGCAAAGATTCTGGGATGGTTTGCCATTTTCTTCTCCAGCTCCTTTCACAGATAAAGAAATTATCTCCCTGGAGTTCTTTTATCAGTGTTAAATGGCTTTTAATGGGATTCTTTTTCATGTGGATTAAGGTAGCTATGCAGGCACTTGAAATTGCAAACAAATCACTGAATTAGAAATTGGGAAGAACTGCGTCCAAATTTCACTTCTACCTGTTGACTTTGGGCACTTAACTTCAATTTCCTTTTTTTTTTTTTTTTAAATGAGCAGATTGGACTATGTGGCCTGCAAAATCTCCTCCAGTCCTTATGTTTAAGATCTTGTGCTGGCTTCTAAGTTCCCTTCTAACTGTAAACTCTTTCTTGCTAATGTTTTCGTAACAGAAGAGAAATTTTAGCAAGTTGTGTGTGCTTTGATTTTCTTGAAAATCACCGCAAGGAACTATGGCTTTGGCCAGGCTGGGTTTTATATGCTAAAAAATTGGAGTTATGTCAGGAGCAGTCTTTATGGTTGAGGTTAAGGACTTGAAGATCAGTCAGTACCAAAGACAATCCAATCACTGGAGAAATTAGAGATTTGACATTCAAGCTTGAAGCTTGTGTTTTACTGGTATCTCCTATTTTATAGCATCATAGAGTTAGAACGGATTGACCTTTGAGCCAAGTCCTTTAATTTTTCAGATGAGAAAACTGAGGCGCAAAGAAGTACAGTCAATTTTTGAGGATTACACAGGAGATAGCGTGGAACAGAGGAAAAGAATGGCCAGCCTGGAAGCTCTGAGTTCAAATCCTAGCTCTGGTATTAAATCTAATCTCTTTATGAACTTGGTAAAATTGCTTGTTCCCCTTGACACTCAGTTTCCCATTCTGTAAAAGAAGATTAGACTGCATAATCTTTGATGTTTCTTCAAGTATCTATGGGGTGAATGAAGATGGCCAGGATTAAAATTTAGATTCAGCAACTCTAAACTCAATGTTCTTTTTTTATGCTCTCACATGCCATTAAAACAAGACTTTGGGGATAAGTGTGTTATGGACCCCTTTAAAAGCAGTTAGTCTTGGGAAGTCTGTGAACGCCTCAGAATCATGTATTTAAACATATAAAATAAAATAATAGGATTACAAAAGAAATCAATCATTTTGGAATACAATGAGCAAAATTTTTTTGAGAACTAAATCCCTCGCTCTGAGGCTAATAAGCTCTGTTTTAGTGTAACCTCTCAAGGATCAGATGTGTTAACTGATGCAAAAATTTGCTTTGTGGTATTCTTTAACAAGGACCACTGCAACCCAGAATGATTTGCTCAAGATCACAAGCCAGAAAACCTCAGAATTGGGATTTGAAGCTGGATAGTGGTCTTTGTTTCTTAAATATATTTTGCTTTCATTATCACCTTCATTTAAAAATACATTTCTTCTTTACTCGGAGAGTCAAGAGCCATCTTTTATGACAAAGACCTTTTTGAAAAGAAAAGTCAGTCAGGTAGCTAGGTTGCCAGTAGATAAAGTATCAGCTTTAGAATCAGGATTTCCTGAGTTCAAATCTGGTCTCAGATATGTGATTCTGGCCAAGTCATTTAATCCCAATTACCTTAGGAAAAAAGTCAGTTCAGTAGAACTTACCAACCCACATATTAACCATGTCTGATGAGAATATGTTTTTTTCCATAATTCCCTACCCTTGAAAAGCAGGGAGGGAAGAATATATTATCCTGTTTTTTAGGACTTCACTTAAACCTCCATCTTTTGACTCAAAATCCAGGATCCTTCCCATTCCTCTCAGCTCTTCTTATTCTTTCCTTCTTAAGCTTAAAAGTTCTGATTCCTTTGGTTTCAAATCGCACCTTTATTATCAGGGCTGCACTCTGACTCTCTGACTTCCAAATGCATCCCATTTTCCAGGATACTCTCTGTTGGCAGAGGATCATTTGATTTCTGTTTTTTTCTATTTGTTTTTGTTTTTAAAGAAAAATGCCCTTATCCTTTAAAGCATAATTTACACAATTAATCAAGATATTAATGGGCAGTGATGAACAAAATAAACTGTTTAGGAAAAATATGTATATCTCACAATAGACTTGCATAATAATGTATTATAATTATTCCAGTCTTGTCATATAAGTGATGAATGGCTGGCCCCAGAAGTGGAAGGCACCTTGAAGGAATTCTTAATTTTTTTAATCTCTTGATTTTAAAAAAGCTACTGACTTAATCAGACATGTAGACACGTACAAATACCACCCTCTTTAGATTGGTTCAAAAAGCTCATGCAATTTCAGCTTTAACTGCACCATGACTTCTGGGACTCCTAATATATTTCCCTGTTAGCCCATAGAATAAATGATTCTGAGCTTTTATTCTGAGTGGAGTGAACCAGAGAGAATGGCAAAGTCAGAGGACCTGCTTTTTTATTTAACAGTATTTCTATTTTTCTAATTATTCATGTAGTTTTCGATATAAATTTTTGTAAGATTTTGAATTCCAAATTTTTCTCCCTCCCATCTTTCCCCACTCAAGAGAGCAAGAGATCTGATATATGTTATCATGTACAATCCTATTAAACATATTTCCACATTAGGCATGTTGTGAAAGAAGGGTCAGAACAAAAGGGAAAAACCATGAGAAAGAAAAAGAGAGTGAAAATAGTCTGCTTTGCCCTGTGTTCAATCTCCACAGTTCTTTCTCTGGATGTGGATAGTATTTTCCATCACGAGTCTCTTGAAATCGTCTCGGATCATTGTTTTGATGAGAAGAGCTAAGTTTATCACAGTTCATCACCATGCGATGTTGCTGTTACCGTGTACAATGTTCTCCTGGTTCTGCTCACTTCACTCAGCCCCAATTCATGTAATTTTTGGCTAAAATCTGTCTGCTCATCATTTCTTATAGAAACAAGAGTATTCCATCACTTACTGCAACTTGTTCAGCTGGTCCCCGATTAATGAGTATTCCCTCAATGTCCAGTGCTTTGCCACCACAGAAAGAGCAACTATAAATGTTTTTGTACATGTGGATCCTTCCCCCCTTTTTATGATCTCTTTGGGGTGCAGTCCTAGTAATGGTATTGTTGGCTCAAAGGGGTATGCACAGTTTTATAATCCTTTGGGCATAGTTCCCAATTGCTCTTCAGAATGATGGGATCATTGGAAACTGGCAAATGCTACAAATCAAGGCTTGATTAATTCCCTTATAGCTCTCTGGGTCTGTCACAATGTTCTTCTTTGATTTGCTGTCAAATGGGCTGGCTCTGATGGCTTCCATGGTAGTAGCTGGGCACTTTAAAATAGCAGCACTAGAACACCAAATAGTACAGTAGATAGAGTGGCAGGTCTCAAGTCAGGAAGACCTGACTTCAAATCTAGCCTCAGATACTTAGTAGTTGTGGGACCTTGGGCAAGTCACTTGACCTGTTTGCCTCAGTTTCCTCATTTGTAAAATGACCTGGAAAAGGACATTGCAAACTACTTCAGTATCTTTTTAAAAAAAATAGTCATGCTGACTCAGTGAGAGCCAAAGAGCCTGGTGGTTTAGAATGGTCTGTTTGAACTCAAATAGGAGCCTCTCATCTCAGACTGAGAAGCACAATCCCACCATCTCAATCCTTGCTCCACTCCCTCCCCTAGTAAAATGTTGACTCTTGGAAGGCAAGACTTGGCTGTCATTTCCTTTGCATCTTTACCACATAGCACAGTACCCAGCTTTTAGCAAGCCCTTAAAAAATGCTTACTGAACTGAATTGGATTCACAGATAGGAAACAGGTCTATGCAGAGAGAGGAATTCATTTGCCGAAGGCTAAACCTCTCCCCTGACAGAACTGAAACTAGACTTTAGGTTTTTCTGATTTCAAAACCCTTCCTCGCTTCTCCTATCTGTAGGATAGGTTCTGGTCAGAGCTAGACTTAGAAGTAACTCTTTATTTATTTATTTATTTTTGCAAAAGAAGAAACTAAGCTAGACTTTGAAACAACTCTTATTTTATTTTATTTTACAAAGGAATAAACTAAGCAAAGAGATAGCTTTATCCAATTCTTCTAATTTATAAATAGCAGAGGTAAGATTCTCAACCAGGGTCCTACTTTTCCCATTATATGAGGCAGAAATGAGCAGAGAGCACATTTTAGGTAGAGGGGAAAGCAGGGAAAAGGCACAGAGATAGTATATTGAATGTAGTTTGTGAAGAACAAAATAGCTAATCTGTCTGGATTGGAGTATGTAATGGCCACATTCAAATGGGAGGTGAAACTTGTGGGGTTGTAGCTTTACAGCTATAAGGGACCTTAGAGGTGTTCTCTAGTCCCAGAGGGCAAATTGAGACATATATTTTTATATATGGCCAATGTGGGAATTTTTTTTGATTTGACTGTTCATATTTATACTATAATGATAATAGAATTCTTCCTTTCTCCAAGGAAGATGGGAAAGAGAAAAGACTGATTAAAAAAAAAAGAATTTAAAAACAAAAAAGGGAAAAAAGACATTATCTTGGGCTACCAGCTCATGTTACAGATGATGAAATAGAGGTGAAGGGACTTGATCAAAGTCAATTCAATTCAGCAAGCATTTATTAAGCACCTACTCTATACTGCACACAGGGATATGGAAAAGCAAAAAAAAATTATATAGTTTCTTACCTCAGATAGCTTGTAGTTTAATAGAGATGAGCAACAGGAGTGGGGGGAAGTATATAAGTAATAATTAAATCCTTATACAAAGTAAATGCAAAGCAATAGACAGAGCATTAGATTTGAAATCAGTTAAATGTTATCTCCATGACTTCTTATGCAATCTTGGTGAATGAATGAATGGAAAAGGATTTATTGAGTGCTTAATTAGGTGCTGGCATTGCAATTAAAGAAGTAGAGACAGTTTCTGCTCTCATGGATCTCCCATTCTCATGGAGAAGGGGATTTCAGCCGCAAGTTACATAGAAAGTCCCATAATTATTAGAGTTAGAGCAGAAGGTATTAAGTGACTTCATCCCATCGGGTCTCCGTCTCTTCCTCATGAGCAACACTGAAAAGGGAGATTACATTAATATTAAAGACTCCTCAATAAGCATGGAATTTCTGGGTTAGGGAGCAGCAGAGACCAGGTTTCCAAGTCAGATTCTTTCTACTCTGCTGCTCTGTCAGCCAATGAAAGGCTTTGTGTTCATTTTTTCTCTTTTCTTTTATTTCAAATAATCTACGTAAGATACAAGTTTCTCATCCATTCCGGGCTCCTTTGTCCTTACTGGGACCGGCCAAGCCCTGCTGCAGAAAGCAGGCACTCGCCTTCATTTCCCCCAGGACCATCATTCCCAGGGGGTGAGCAGCAGTCTACCCAGACCCCATCAGCACTGGAAGACTGATGATGCTAGTATGTCACCGTCATTTATCCTTTTTAATTTTCTTTTCCTTTGGGGCAGGAGGGGGAGGAAAGAAGGAGAAAAAAAAATTCCCTCCCCTTCCCCGAAAGGAATCATCTAACTACACGTCCAAGGAACCTCTGCCCAAAATCCATCATTTGTTTTAATAATGAAAGCTGTCAGGAACCCTGGTTCGGTCGGAAATGATGGCCTGGATAAATATTTGGTCTGTAACTGATTTATGGGCTTGGGGGGGCAGGGAATCAGATTAGGGGCTAATCACAGCTGTGCAGGAAACTCTGCTGAGTTGGATGCCAGTACAGATCATGCCGGAGATCGAGAGTGAAGGCACTTCTGTCTAGATGAGCTCAGAGGTTGGTGAAGATTCAGACTGAGGGGCAAGCAGAGGTCTGGGGGCAGTCTTCCAGGAGAGAGGAGGGTGAGAGGTTACAATCAGCCCTCTAGCACTAGGATATGTAGCAGCTTCCATATTGGCTGCTTCCTGGCTTCAATTTCTCCCTACTTCAATCCAATTTATCATTAACAGAGCTTTTCGATGGTTTTTCAATAATGTTTGACCCTTCATGACCCCATTTGGGGTTTTCTTGGCAAAGATACTAGAATGATTTGCCGTGTCCTTCTCTAGTTCATTTTACAGATGAGGAAACTGAGGCAAATAGGGGTAAGTGACTATTTGAGGCCAGACTTGAATTCAATTCTTCCTGTCTCTGAGTCTGGTACTCTATCCACTGCACCACCTAATAAGTATTTAATAAATGCTTGTTGACTGACTCTATTGACTGACTCATTTACTTTACAAGGTTGCCATGTAATTTAAATGATGTAACAGGTGTAAAGAGCTTTTTAAACCTTAAAGTGATACATAGATGCCAACTTTTATTTCTATTATTATTATAATATTAAAAAATAAGATATTTATTTAGTGCTAGTTGGAAAACTTTCTCTTCTGATCTTAGTTGTGTCTCATTGCAAGGCAGTGTGCATAGCGAATAGATCACAGGTAGAAGGGAGCTCAGAGACCATCTATTCCAATCTTTCCATTTTATAGATGGGGAAACTGAGACCTAGAAAAGTGAGATAACTTGCCTGAGTTTACACAGATGGTGAGCCTCAGAGGAAGGAGTCTTTCCACTGTGCTACCAAGGTTGGCTTTAAAGTTACAATGACCTGGGTGCAAGGGCTCTTTTTGACAGACTCCAACTGTGAGCCCAAGGATAAGGCACTTAGTTTCCCCCGAGCAAGTTGTCAAGTCCACAAATTGCCTGACTGCATTAGTGGAGGAATTAACACGTGGGGAGTCCTTCACAGTAGATGAAATGAGAGGTTTGGGCCACAGGGAAACAATATCATTAAATCAATGTGTATATACGGTTTATGAAGTCATTCCCTCGCAGGCAACATGGACTGATATGGCAGGGCTGGTGGGGCTTGCCTCACAATACTAGCATTTTGGAGGGAGATTCTCATTCAACTGCCTCCCCTCCTCCTCAACACCTTCTACCCATATTGTAAATAAATGTGGCAATAAATTAAAAATGCTTAGATTCCCATATAAAAGCCTATAATCAAGTTACCCTTTGAATAGTGTGGGGTTTCTGGGAAGGGCAACTTGATTTTTACCCACTCTTGCTCTGCTACACACACACACACACACACACACACACACACACACACACTTCTAGATATGTAACATTCCATAGCAAAATGCTATTCCAAAGTATCTCTCCTTTTGTCTCCTCTCCTGTCTCCTTTCTCTCTTCCTCTTCTCTTTCCTTCTTCTCTTTTCTTCCTCCTTTCTTTCCTTCTTCTATTCCTCCTTTCCTCCCTTCCTCTCTTTCCTTCTCTTCCTCCTTTCCTCCCTTCCTCCTTTCTCTTTCTCTCTCCCTTCCTCCCTTCCTCCCTTCCTCCCTTCCTCCCTTCCTCCTTTCCTTCTTTCTTTCTTTCTTTCTTTCTTTCTTTCTTTCTTTCTTTCTTTCTTTCTTTCTTTCTTTCTTTCTTTCTTTCTTTCTTTCTTTCTTTCTTTCTTTCTTTCTTTCTTTCTTTCTTTCTTTCTTTCTTTCTTTCTTTCCTCTTTTCCTCTACCTTTTTCTTTTCTTCATTTCTCCTTATCCTATTTCTTTTCTTTCCTCTTTCTTTCTTTACTAATTTATATCCTTTTCCCAGAAATTCAAGCGGGTTAGGGCGTTAAACTTGAAGTACATTTGTGTACTTATGGTTAGGGTAAGGAAGGTCAAGGGCAAGGAAGGAATCTTTCCTTTTTTGCTCCCCACAACACACGTATACTTCATACTTTTAATGTCTGTGGTTTCAATCAATGAGACAGAAAGGAAGGCATCTGTAGCAGTGGGCAAGGAAGCTAGTTGTAGATTCAGTGGGTGTGAAGAACACCCTCAAAGATGGGAAATGAGCTGGATGATCTAATGATACATAGATGCCTCATTTCACTTGAATACACAAGAATGGATACTATTTTGACAGAGCGTTGTCTTTTAAAACTTACCATCCAGATAGATGGCGTGGGGGGATTTGGAATTCAAGAACCACAGAAAGTCAGAGTTGGAAGGGACTCAGAGATCACTAAAGCTAGCCTGGCCCTGAACAAGAATGCCATTTGCAGTGCCTGATGAATGGCTGTCCAGCCTTTGCTGAAGGGCCTCAGATGGGACCTCCTAAAGCAACCCACTTTCTTTTGGATCAGCTGTCGTTGTAAGAAGTTCATTCTTATATCAGACATTAATTAGCTTTTTAGAATATCTATTCATTGATCTTGGTCCTTCTCTCTGAAACTGAACAGAATGCTTCAAATATTTCAAGATAGCATTCATATCCCTTAAGGCTTCTAAGCTGACTAGTCTTATTCTGTTTTCTCCTCTCCCGTCTCTTCTTCTAGCTTTCTCTTCTCCCTTCTTTCTTCTCCCTTTCCTCCCTTCTAACAAGCATTTATTAAATATCTTGTCCTCAAAAAGCTTACATTTTAAGCTAAACATTTCTTCCCTCCCCTGAACAATCTCCAACTCACTAGTGTCTTTTCTAAACTTTATCACCTAGATCTGAGCACAGTATTTCAATTGGTAAGTCATTTCCCATCTCTTGGCCTGCACCCTTTGCAAAGTGAGGATCCTTTTCAGCACTAAATCACAGAATTATAACATTTTAGAGTTAGAAAGGACTTTAATTTAATGTCCCCGGTCTAATTCACTCTTAAAAGGAATCCTCCACCAGAACCTCCCTCCCTACAGGATAAATGTTTTTCTGATAAAGACCTTCAGGTTTCAAGAATCAGTTATCTCTAGAGGAAGCCCATTCTTCCTTTGGAACAACTCTAATTAGGAGGAAGTTTTTCCCAACACCTAGAATAATTTAGCCTCTTCTCAGCTTTTACCAATTGTCCCTGGTTCTGTCTTCTGGAGCCAAATATTCGAAATCAACTATCTCTTCCACCTGATTATTGATCACAGGATCATGGCTCTAGAACTAGAAGGGACTCCAGAGGTCATCTAGCTCAGTTCTATGATTTTACAGATCAGGAAACAGGCCCGGAGAGATGGAATGATTTGACCAAGATTGTGGCAAGTAACATAGCAAGGATTTGAACCCAGGCTTTCTGACTCCCAATTAAATCCTCTTTTCATTGTACCATTTTGCTTCCCCTAATGAAACTTATTGGTTTGACAAGGAAAGCTATCTCTGCTACATACTGTCTGTGTGAACTTGTCCCAATCGCTTAACCCTCTGGGGCCTCAATTTTCCCACTAGCAAAATTCAAGACATTGCCAGAGTATCTGTTGCTTCCCTCCCAGGTCCAAATTTTGTGTCTTTATGACTCACTATTAGTAGGGGATTTGTGCTGAATTGTTTTTTGCATATTACTCTTGGGGTGACTGGATCCATCCAAGCCCCTTATTTACTGAGCCAAAAATAAAACAAAGTAATTGAGAATATTTTCCAGAAGACTGGAATTTAGAGGGAGCTCACTCCACAGTGACCATACAGCTCAATAGTTAGGAATTGGACTTGTGGTTTCTTTGACATAGAGAACTTTCAAGTGAGGTCACTTCTTCAAATGAGACAATATTTGTAAAGCGCTTAGCACGGTGTCTGACACACAGTAGGCACTTAATGAATGCCTTTTCCTTTCTATTTCTTCCTTCTACCAATTCAGGGTAGCCCCTTCTCAGTCATCCAGCCAGAATGTGGTGGAGGTGGGATTTTATTGTTCAAGGCCGACTTTCTATTCACGATACCATTAAATAATAATAAAACACAGGGAATTGTAATGATCTCAGAATGACAGGAGCTCAAATTTGAAAGGGGATCCTAATTAAGCAATTCAGGAAGCATCGATTCAATATCTACTTTGTGTCAGGTGCTAGCAATCTAAAGAAAATGAAGTAGCACTTGCATTGAACTTGCTCCCATCCTTCTTTCTTCAAGGCTGATTCTACTTGTCTCTTAGCTGCTAGATGGGGGAAATATCTAGTTAAAGTAGGAAGCTACCAGTTGACCAAAATCTAAGTGAAAACTCCCTTCCTGATTCTCCTTTCACTGTCCCCCTCTCCAGATAGTAGCTTCCCTAGTTTCCTGTCCATGGGAACTGTTATCCATAAGAAAGTTTCTCTTACCAACATAGGCTAGTATTCTAGGTTCCAGCTTCTTAAACTGTGGTTCATGACCCCGTATGGAGTCTCCTAACTGAATGTGGAGGTCATGAAATGATGATTTATTATCAGTATATGTTTGATTGATATACCTATTTTATATACCTGTATAGCCAGCCACACATAAAAATTTCTCAGGAGAAGAGGTGTCGGGAGTGGAAAAAGTTTAAGAATCTAAAGTCTCTTCTCCACAGTGTCTCATGTTCTGCAGTATTAAATCTTTTCCTACTCCCCAACCCAAATACTTGCCCTGAGTGTATTTTCCTAGGGAGTAGAATCCTAGTAATAATTCTGTTACCTCGACTGATGGTTTTGTTTTTCTTTATGAGATTCTTAGACAGGAATATTTGTGTGTATGTGTGCATGAATATATGTGTATGGATGTATATTTCCTTAAAGACTCATATAGTTTGCTCTAGAAGGGATTATTGAGGCCATTGAGTGCAAACTCTTTATTTTACAGATGTGGAAACTGAGACACAGTTAACTTAAGTGACTTTCCTAGAATATAACTAGTAGGTGTCTGAAAACCCCCGGCTTCTTCTATTGACTATATTTCATATCTCCTGCATTATGATTTTGGCCGGGTTAATTTGGCTGTAGGGAATCAACCTTGACCCCATTAACAGCCTGTTCCAGGTGATGGATCTGCAGAGTCCAGAAGGCAGCCATAGAACCTTTTGTTCCCACTTGTTTTTGAACCAGAGCCACTGATGCCCGGGGCCCCTAGTCTGCCTTGGTGGGTTATTTGGTTAATCAGATCAGGCCAAGTGCAAATGAATCGGAGGGAGGGCACTTTATGAAACTGCAGTGCCCCCTCCTTCCCACAATATCCAAGGCAAAGAAGCAGTTTTTCCTGTGTTAGGAAACAATTATTGAATTAGCTCTTGTTGAGAGCTGTGGGCAGCCTGTGTGTTTGTTTTCTTTCTCTACACCATGTCCTGAAGATGACTGGGGCATGTTTGGCCCCTTGTGCCAGAGTCATTTCCTCTCAATTGGGCCATCCAGATGCCCCAGGCATCCTTAATGTGGAACTGAAGAGTTTGACCGGGTGAGGGCTTCAGAGTTCCTGGGGATGTAATTCTGCTGGTCAAGAGGTCAAGGAAATAATAGTAATAAGGAGGAAGAAGAAGAAAAGGAGGAGGAGAAGGAGAAAATTCATATTTCTGTAGCACTTTAAGCACTTTTCTTAGCACATGCAAAGATAATCACCCTCCCTTTTACAGAGGAAACTGAGGTCCCAAGAGGTGGTCCTTTGGTTAGGAAGTAAGATCATAGAATTAGTGAGTCAACAAATATGAATCAGACACTACTCAGGTGTCAGGCACCATGTTAAGAACTGGGACACAAAGAAAAACAAAAACTGCTTAGAGAAGGAACTTTAGAGGCCGCTTATTTGTTCCCCACCAGCCCATTTTGTAGATAAGAATATTAAGTCATTTCCCAATGCAGTAAGAAACAGATCTAAAATTTGAACCTAGGGAGATGGAAACAAATCATGTTTTAGAGCCATGACTGATAAAACTATGAGTGAATGCATGTATGCATGAATGAATAAAGGGCATTCATTAAGCACTTATATGTCAGATACTTTTTTTTACATTTTATTTTTAGGTTATACATGTACCTTCAGTTTTTATATATTTCCAAATGAATCAGATTGGGAGGGAAAGATCAGAACAAAAGAGGGAAAGCAACAGAAAGAAAAAAAAGAAGAAATAAGGGTAAAAATAGTGTATTTTCCACCCAGAATTTATTGGGATTTTCAGGCATTGTTCTAAGCACTTTGGATACAAATATAAACAGCAAAGGCAGCCCTTTAAAGAACTTAGATTCAAATGGAAAAGACAACAGAAATAGAGAAAGGATGGTCAGGGAAATTTGTTTTAGCCAAAAAAAGTAACAGGAAAGCAGAACAATAGAATAGCCTACTGAGAGACTCTTTCCAGAATCAGTGGTAGTATTGATCCGATTAGCGTCCTCAGAACAGGAAGTAGAAATCAGGTGTATGTTATCGGAGCTGGGATTAGAAGGGAAGTTAGTAAGAAGACCAAGGTGAAAAGCATGATCCCAAGGGCTGGAAGGTTACAGCCTGAGTGGTTTAGGGTTTCCTAAGCCTGGTCTCTGGAGGTCCACCTTGGAGAGTGAAACAGCAGCAGTGATAGGGAGGGAAACAGCAGGGATCAAAAATCATGGTCCCAGGGACTTTAGTAACTTTTTAGATGGTGAGTGAAAAGGAAGAGATAAGGATAATACTGCAATACAATAAAGTTTGGACTGGGGACAGATGTAGGGGCAGGAAGATGAATTCATTTGGGGATACGTCGCTGTGAGATGCTTTGGAGTATGTAGAGGTTGATGGGAAACTTGGTGATGAGAAACTAGAGCTTGGGAGAGAGATTCAGGCTGGATTTATAGATTTCAAAATCATTTGTACAGAGCTTGAACTTGAACCCATTGTAACAAATGAAGTCATCAAGTGAGATAGAATAAATAATGCTTTGGATCTGGTGATCCAGTAAAGGAATCTGGGAAAGAATGGTCAGGGAGAAAAGAGAAGAAAAAAGAGGGAGTGATATCATAGAAATCCAGAAAAGAGAGGACCCAGGAAGAGTCACTCCTCAGCCTCAGTCTTTAGTTTGTAAAATGAGAAAGGTAATATGCGAATGGCTCTTGGGGCTGTGCCGAGAAAGGCACTTTGTAAATCAAAAAGCAATATGAAATTGTACATTCTGATGTTACAGTGGAGATTCCTTTGGGTACGATTTGGATTGGATGTCCACCGAGGTCCCTTCCAATTCTCAGGTTCTGTAAGTCTCTGATTGCTAAAATCTCTTCTGATTTGATATTTATAATCTCTTTTGAATTCGATTTTGCAAGACAGCTGCAATCAGTCATTTGATCACTTTTTTTTTTAATCTAAGAGGTACAGAGAATCCTTGGGAGGTAGGACAGTTGAACCTATGAACACAGATGAGATTTCTCAGGGAGAGATTATAGAGATGAGATGAGAGGACCCAAGTATGATAATTCATGAATAGATGGTACAGTAGTTAGGGCACTGAATCTACAGTTAGGAAGCTCTGACTTTAAATCTGACTTCAGACACTTATTAGTTGTGTGATCCTGAACAAGCCACTTGGTTATTGACCTCGGTTTCCTAAATAAGGGTCACAAGAGCCCTTACCTTCTAAAGTTAGGATAGAAAATGAGATAGCTCTAAAGTGCTTTGAAAACCTTAAAGCCCTATATAAATGGTAGTTTTATGATGATTTTTATGGATGATGTTGATGGTCCAGAGAAATTGGTCAGACAGATAGGAATAAGTACTTTACAGTGAAAAGCACAGTAGATTTAGAGGCAGAACTGGGTTTAAATGCTAAATTCTGCCACTTACTAGCAGTGTAATCTTGAGCAAATCACTTTAGCTCTCAATTGCCCTGATTTCCTCAATTATAAAATGAGGGGACTGAAATAGTGGGCTTCCAAGGTCAACTCTAGCTCTGGATCTATGAACCAGGAGTTTGGGCAACTGAGAAAAGAGATCATTTTGTCTTTTGAACATACCTTGTATCTGTTTTCCAGAAATAACCATAATTCCAGTCACTTTAAAATGATATCTAATGTGATCCAAAGCTTGTGGGAAATGGTGTTCTTTTTAATCAAATTGTTTCATTTTTGGGATGAACTGGGAAATGAATCAGGGGCTACTGACTGTAATCAGTTTTTATCATTTTTTTTCCATCCTCTGTTGATTCTTGGGTGGGGATGGAGGGAGGCTTAATGCTAAGAGTAGAAACCCCATATCCTCATTGTGTTGTATTTTCTGTTTACTTTACATGTGTTTACATTGCTTTCCACTGTAGAATGGAAGCATTTTGAGAGCAGGAAGAGGTTTGTGATTATATTTGCATCTCCAGCACCCATTATAGTGCCTGGCACAAGTAAGCACTTAATAAACACCTATTGATGGATGATATCAATGTTAGTTACTATTATTGTATAATTATTTGAGCTTGTAGTTAATCTTTCATTCCTACTCAATTCAGTGAGCCTTTATTGGGGATCTACTGTGTTCCAAGACCCTAAGAATATGTAGACAAAAAACTCCAAATAGTCCCCATCCTTAAAGAGTCTATGGTCTTCAGGGGTCACAAAAGTTAAATAAATAAGTAAATACAAGATAATTTGAGAGAAAGAGAATGGGGGAACAATAACATATTAGAGTAGGAAAAGCACATAAAACATAGGCCAAATAGAACAAGTCCTGAGGGTAGAGAAATCTGGTTTGGCTGGAACACAGAATCTGGGAAGGACAGAACTCATGGTCCTTTCCATTCAAATCTACCCCGCATCCTATTTCGGTCAGGGGTGCCCTCACCCTTCCAGAAACTCAACTTCTCCATCTTGGTTTCATTGTCAATTCTCTCTATCTCTGTGTTTCTGTCTCTATCTCTCTCATAGACACTCACAATCTGTTGTCAAATGTTGTCATTTTTACTGTTACCATATCAAATCTATCCCCTTTTCTCCACTCATTTGTGGTTTAGTTCTCTCGGTCATGTTCAACTCTGTGAGATCCATTTGGGGTTTTCTTGGTAAAGAAATGGGAGTGATTGGCAATTTCCTTCTCCAGTTAATATATAGATGAAGAATATAGATAGATAGATAGATAGATAGATAGATAGATAGATAGATAGATAAAGGCAAACCAATTAGGTGATACCCAGGGCCACACAGCTAGTAAGTGTCTGAGGCCAAATCTGAACGCAGGCAGACGAATCTTCTTGATTCCAAAGCCTGTGCTCTGTGCACTATGGCAGCATCCAGCTGCCTGTCTCTACTCATAGAGATGCCACATTAGTTAGAAGCTTCCTTTCAGAGGCACTGTGCCTTCGTTCAATTTTTTACATCCCCTAGATCCAGCACACAGTAGGCAATTAAATGCTTGTTGACTGACTATATTTATACTATAATAGCAGGGAAGGATTGAATGAGATAGCTTTTCAGTTCCCTTCTAGATCTAAATCCACGATCCTGTAAATGTATATACCCAATGGTTTTCATGTTCCAGAGTTGCTTGTGGAAACCAGTTGTTTTTTTTCTTCCACAAGAGGGCATCCTGAGCTGTCTTAAGAGGGTGCCATCAAACTCCTGCCCCAACTTCTCTGAGTGAAACAGAACTTTTGTTCTTGGCTGCTTGTTTTTTTTTTTCTCCACGTCCCCCTTTGTTGCCAGGTTTCCGAAGTACTCAGTGATCCCCAGAAGTTGACTGGGAAAGGGAGAAAATCCTTTTAAAATCAGTCTGATCTCTTTGTAAAGGGCAACTTTGCACGTAGCCAACTCTCCATTATTTGGATCCTTTGGTGAGCCAATTTCTGTATAAGCCAGACCTCTTGCTTCATAAATCTTGGATAAGTCACTGAGCCCCTATTGCAGAGGAAATAGCACTGTATTGTGAGGCAAAAGCCCAGGATATGAATACCAGTTCTGCTACCATATTTGTGATATTGGGCAAGTAAATTCTTCTTTGTGAACATGTAGGTTACATTAGATGAACTCTGATTCATCTAATAAATGGCAAATCACCTTCCTAAGCCTCCATTTCCTGATTTATAAAATGGAGAGATAGATGAGATGGCCTCTGAGGTTCCACACTACCATGTCCCCATCCCTGATTCTATGATTCTTCTGTTTCCTTATGGATTAAAAGGAAGAGGTTAGATGAGATGATTTTTTTTTTTTGAGAGGCAATTGAGGAGTTAAGTGATTTGCTTAGGGTCATACAACTGAAAGTATTAATTATCTGAGATAGGATTTGAAATCATGTTTTCTTAAGCCCAGGGCCTGTGCTCTATCTACCCTACTAATGAGATGATCTTTGAAGAACTTTGCCACTCTAATCTTCCATTGTTATTCTTTTTCCTTCCTGTTGCTGGCTTTGTGGCCATTATTCGTTTAAAGTAGAGAGGGGTCTTAGACATATTTCAGTCTGAGCCTTTTATTTTGAAGAGAAGGGAAATGAGGGTCTCAGGGAAATGAAGATTTGTCCAAAGTCACACAGGTACTACGTTGCAAAGCTGGGATTTGAACCCTCCAATCCATTGCTCTTTTCACGGCATGGTACTGCTTTTTCAGAGGAGAGCATGGGTAATTAAGGAAAGAGAAAATAGAGCAGTGTGCTTGCATTTGGAAAGATTTCTCATGGAAGAGATGGGAAGACTAGCAATTGAGAGCTGCAGAACTATCAGTGGAAGGGTAGATGAAGGACTGGCCTCAAGCCAGAGTTACTAGTAGAATGTAAACTCCTTGAGAGCACAGGGCGTTTTAGTTTTTGTCTTTCTATCTCCTTTGCCTAATATGGTTCCTGCTACACCAAAGATGCTTTACAAATGCAGTTTGGTCATTTCTTCCTTTGTTAAAAGTAGCATTGGGAGATGATCGAGACCAGTTCCAATGATCGTGTGATAAAGAGAGCCATCTATACCCAGAGAGAGGACTGTGGGAACTGAGTGTGGATCACAACATGGCATTTTCACTCTTTGTTGTTGTTTGCCTGCATTTTGTTTTCTTTCTTATTTTTTTCCTTTTTGATCTGATTTTTCTTGTGTAGCAAGATAATTGTATAAATATGTATGCATATATTGGATTTTGTTGTTGTTGCTGAAGCAATTGGGATTAAGTGACTTGCCTAGGATCACACAAATAGGAAGTGTTAAGTGTCTGAGGTCATATTTGAACTCAGGTCATCCTGCCTTCAGAGCTGGTGCACTATCCACTACATCAACTAGCTGCCCCATATATTGGATTTAATATATTTTTTTACCCCCATGTTTAACATATATTGGATTACTTGCCATCAGGGAAGAGGATGGAGGGCAGGGAGAGAAAAATTTACAACACAAGGTTTTGCAAGGATCAATATTGAAAAATTAACCATGCATATGTTTTGAAAATAAAAGGCTGTGGGGCAGCTAGGTGGTTCAATGGATAGAGCACCAGCCCTGAAGTCAGGAGGACCTGAGTTCAAATCTGATCTCAGACATTTAACACTTCCAAGCTGTGTGACCCTGGGCAAGTCACTTAACCCCAAGTGCCTCAGGAAAAAAAATAAAAAGCTCTAATAAAAAATTAACTTAAAAATAGCAAAGAAAAAAAAGTAGCATTGAATAGTTCCAGAGGATAGCTAGATATTTATTATTGTTCCTTGGGGCACCTGTACTTCTTGTCAATTTCTGTGGAGTTAGAGAGACCACAGTGTAGAGTTTGAGTTCTTCATATTTTTTGTGTTATAGCCTTCCTCTTCTCCCAATTTCTGCCCATTAGCCATCTGATAAAGTCTAGAAATCTCTTTTCCAGATAATTTTTTTTAAATGACAGTTAGATGATAATAGTGGATAGAATACTGGGTCTAGGTTTAGGAAGAGTTGAGTTCTAACTTCAGATATTTACTAGCTGTGTGATTCTAGGCAAATCATTTTTACCACCATCTGCCTCAATTTCCTAATCTGTAAAATGGAAAAATAATAACACCTAGAGTAGTCGAGTATCAAACAATATAATAATTATAAAGTACTTAGCACAATGCCTGAAATATGGGTATTTAATGAATGTTCATTCCCCCTTAAGAGTATAAAATAAAATATAGAAGATTACAAAAGAAATCAATTCTATAACTATACTGTTATTTAAAAAAATTATTAAAAACAGTTACCAAAAAATACATATAAATGGTTGATTATCCTATGTGTTCAAAGAAGACCAAAATGAGGTCATTATTTTGGGGTCCAGGTACAGTGTGTCTTGACTGTGGCTGATCAGACCAATACAAGCTTGGAATGCACTATCACAGGTCGGACACATATAATCCATGTGAACATTCAGAGTAGAGATGCTTAAACTTATGCATCTCTTCCTTTTGAGTTAGTGCAATTCTGCTCCTAGAACATGGCTGCTTCTCTGATGAGGGCACGCCATGCTGGGTGTGCCAATGTCTTCCATGGCTCAACATCGATCCCAAAGTTCTTCAGAAAAACCTCGAGAGGGTCCTTGTATCACTTCCATCTGAACACGACTTGGGTGAGTTCTCTGTAAAATAGCCTTTTAGACAAATGTACATTTGACATTCAAACCATGTGGCCAGCCCATTAGAGTTATACCCTCTGCAGTAAAGTTTGGCATTTCAGCTCATTAAAGGACCTCAGTGTCCAATATTTTATCTTACCAGATGATCTTCAGAATCTTCCTAAGACAATTCAAATGGAAATGATTCAGTTTCCTGGTGTGTGACCAGAAGCGATATCATCTCTCTGAGCGACTTCAATTTCTTTATCTGCAAAATAGGGGATAAATGCATCTACCTCTCAGGGTTGTTAATGAGAAACAAAGGCACCGCTATAGGTAAAGCACTTGGCAAAAAAAAATGTGCTATAGAAATGGACTGTGCTGAAAGTGCCAGAGAAATCTTGGTTGTTGTTCCAAGCATGGGGAACACCTTGGAAGTAGTCTATGAGACATCGTGTAACATAAAGATCATGAAGGGCACTAGTAAGGACTGAACCTGGAAAGTTGGAATGAAGCCATATTAGAAGGGACTTTAAACTTTAAAAAGAAAACCAAAAAACTATATTTGTATTTTTGATCCTAGAGACAAGAAGGTTCTATCCTAGAGAACTTGAGATTCTTGACTAACAGAACGCTGTGGTCATATTTGAGTTTTATCTATGTCACTGCTAGTAAGTGTCTGAGGCAGAATCAGAATTCAAATCTTCTTGACTCCAATTCCAATACTCTATCTGCTCCAATACCTATTCACTCACACTTATTATTCCTACCTTCCTTCAAAGTTCAGCTCGAGGGCCATCTCTTGCACAAGATCAGCCCCTCTTCTAAATGTCCATGCTGCCCTCTAATTATTTTGTATATATTTTGATTATAATTAAGTTCCTTGAGGGGAGACTATTTTCATTTTTTATCCCTGTATCCCGAGTACCTAAAACAGTATCTGATACATATTAACTTTTTTTTTGAAGGCAGATCAAAAAGGTTCAGGTGGTTATTAGAAGATGACACTAGTCAGGGAGTGACTTGTCCAAAACCATGTATTAACTTTCATGGCACGACCACTATTTTGTTCTTTGGAAAGAAAGTTCACTTGGATTTACCTGGTCTGACCTTGTTGGGGATCCAAGATGAGTCAGTGGCCTGGAGTGGGGGGAGAATGTCACATAGATAGGAGGGGAGCAAATCTATCCCAAGGTAATTGAGGACAAACTATAGAGCATCTCTCCCACAATTTCTTTGTGGAAGGCTCGCTTCTTTTCCAACAATGAAAGCATTTTTTCTCTACAAATCAGACAGTTGCCTTAGCTCACCAGAGAAAAAAACCTTCCATGAATGGCATTTCTTTTTTTCCCCTCCAATCTTACACGAGTATTTTTTTAAAAAGAACACTGATCCCTAAGTAAAATAGAAACAAGCCTTTTAAAAACAAATCTGTTCTTGAATTGAAAGATGCAGTAAGTTACATTTTTAGCAATCATTTATTTGAGCATTTCAAAGAGTTTTGCTAGGAATCTATCTTGAACACTTCCTGCTATAAAGAGAATGCCAGAAAGGACCCCGGAGTCAGAGGGAAGAGAGGTCCTAAGCAGATTGAACTGCTCAGTAGTTGATAATGGCATTATTTAAGGACTACAGGAAATTATATTCCATATAACCATTGAGACAACTAGCAGTTCAGGGGTAGGGAGATCAGGAAAAATTTCAGTCTCTCATAATTCTAGTATCTTCCCTCTGTTAATTATTCCCTATTTATCCTGTATGTATCTTGCTTTGTATATATTTGTTTGCATGTTCTTTCCCCTATTAGATTGTAAGCTCTTTGAGGGCAGGGACTATCTTTTGCCTCTTATATTCTCAGCCCTTAGCACAGTATTTGACACATAATAGGCACTAAATAAATGTTTATTGATTGGTTGACTGAAGATGGCGTTTTGCCTGCAAGTAGGAGAGGTACTCTATATAGTGCAAATCAGAAAGAAGAGCATTTCAGGTGGCCCAACACAAGGTGAATCATTCAGTTACTTAGAGCCACTGAAGTGCACGGCTCTTTTAGAGACTTCTTCTTGGCTAGCACCATTATTTTGGGAGAAATTAATGGGAAAACTTGGTCAATGATAACTCCTGGGACCCTGAAGAAAGTAAGCAGGTTAATGTCTGAACCTGGATCTCAGATTTTAAAATCTGAACTCTGAAAAATATGATATGCTCATCCCAAGTGAGGAAGTCGGGAGTCCAGATAGTGAGATGATACATGCCTTCAAGGAGCTGTCATTCTACTGATAATGAAATTGTGGTCTATTTGCAAAACTAACAGGGCTTTACAATGGTGATGGCAATATAGTTCAATTCTGTAGCACTTTTCTCTGTACCTTTCCTGATGTGTCCTTGGTATCACTTGGACCCTCACAGTTTCCCTCTCTAAAGGTCAGTGGTCCTCAGTACTAGAGCAGGATGTCTCCTAGCTCTTTTCCTGTTTTATATGAAATCTTTGCTGATCCCCCTGATTTTGAGTGATCTTTCTTCTTTAATCATCTTGCATTTATTTTGAATTTAATCTCTCTCCTCTCCCTTCTTCTCTATCTCAGTCTCTGAGTCTCTGCTCTCTCTGTCTTTGGTTCTCTCTCTTTCTCTGTCTGTTTGTGTTTCCCATCTCTCTGTCTCTGTATCTCTGGTTCTCCCTCTGTCTCTGTCCATAAGTCTCTTTCTGTCTGTATCTCTGGTCCTCTGTTTCTTTGTCTATTTTTTGTCTCTGTCTGTCTCTGTCTCTGTATCTCTGTCTCTCTGTCCATCTCTGTCTGTCTCTGTCTGTCCCTGTCTCTGTCTCTCTCTCTGTGTCTGTCTCTGTGTGTGTTCATGGTGTCTTTCCAGATAAAACATACATTTCTCAAGGACAGGGACTGTTATATTTTTGTCTTCATACCCACAGAGTCTAGAACATAGCCCACACTTATTCAAAGCTTTCTGGTTGGTTGATTTTTGTCTCTTCCAGTAGAATGCAAGCTCCTTGAAAGCAGAGGCTATCATTTTTGTTTTTGTAAGTGTCCCCACTCTTAGCCATATAGTAAGCTCTTAATAAATGTTTGTTGCTAGACTCCTGTCCTCACCATAGTTATTGTGGCTGTGATTATTATTTTACTCTCCTTTCTGTCCTTTTCCCTCTCAGGGTCAAAAAAAGGAACAAGCCCCTGAACCTGAAGATTCATAACAGTGTGGGCAGCTGTGAGAACATCCCATCGCAGCGCTCTCCCCTCCTCTCCGAGCGTTCTCTGCGGTCCTTCTTCGTGGGCTACCCACCCTTCCTTCCTTCCACTCCTCCGGTCCATCCCGAAGCCAACTTCTCCACCAGTAAGTCACAGGGGCCACAGGGCGGCCAGCTCTTGGTCTGCCCTTCTTCTGGGTGGGCCGCTTCCCTTCCCTTGCCTCAGTTTCCATACTCTGCCAAGCCTCTGTAGAAACCTGGGACCCGCAGTGCCAGAGAGGCTGAGCAGAGGCGGGGGTGGCTGACGCTCTCAGCCAGGTGCGTTTTTTCTTGGCTTTCTCTCTAAGGCTTCTAAACCGCCTTCTGAGGATGGTGTACGTATCATCAGGTGCTCCTTTCCTCCCCTTTGGGTTTCTGTCTTTCTTTGGATTGTTTTGAAGAGAGGGGAAAATTGATGCTTGAAAGGCTGAATTGCAGCTATCATTACTGAGTGTTCCTAGCTGGCTCACTGCAGGTGGAAAAGAGAGACAGAGATAAACACTTAATGGGTTAAAGGAGTACTATTTTGGCTTCAGAGTGCCGAGCTTTATTTTGTTGTTTGTTTTCTGCTCTTTCTGCCTCTTAATATCCAGAATGATTAAAAGAATTTATATTTGAAAAGCAAGCCAGCATGTATCATGCCTTTCAACATCTCAGAGGTGCATTTAGTCCCTAATCTGCCTTATCTTTCTCTGTTAGTGAGAGCTGGTAGTGAGTGCTTCTCCACCCCCAACCCTCAAAGACTTCTGGGAAAGGTTAGTGTCCACTGCTTAAAGTAGAGAAGTAAGATCCTTCCTTTGTGAGTTTTGTAGTGAGCTAGCGCTGTTATAGTGGACAAAGTATTAAAGTCCATGTAGGTTCAAATTCTGTTTCTGAGATTCATTAGTTGTATGATTATGGAAAAAAAAACATTTGGAGGATCTGGAGTTCTGCTGTTATAGTGGACAAAGTATTAAAGTCCATGTAGATTCAAATTCTGTTTCTGAGATTCATTAGTTGTATGATTATGGAAAAAAAAACATTTGGAGGATCTGGAGTTCTGTTTCTTCATCAGTAAAATGAGGGGATTGGTTTAGATGTCCTTTGATATTCCTTTCGGTTCCAGATATACAACTCTATGAGTCATTTAACCTCTTTATACCTCAGTTTGCTCATTTGTAAAGTGAGGAAAAGCAGGTGAAGTTCTGAGATCATATATGTGAAGTCTGTTTTGCAAACTTTAAATACCAAATACAGAAGGGTCTGTTAGTTCATCTTCATGAGGAACTCACATGCACAAGAAAGAATCTGATGTGTAAATTGGTTGTGATAAGGAATAATAATTCTTATTAACACTGTTGTTTTTAATTTATTTATTAATAATACAATTTAACATTGCTTTTAATGCCTCAGAAAATATTGAATCATATAACCTAGAACTTGCTGGAGGGCATAAGAATAGTCATAAGGACATAGCTTTAATGGAGCAGCCAATGTCAATAAGGACAAAGAGTGAAATGAGCAATTTGTTAAGAAGATATTTGAGAATGGCCTTCTGGATTGTAGCTTAATATGTGGGAATGAAAAATTCTGGAGTATAACTAATAAGGGTTGGTAAAAATATATTGACTTGGGGCCTTGCAAATCAAATTCAAAGGACCAAAATAGGAGGGGGAGAGGGGAAAATTGCTTATATACAGCCACCAAGGCAGATGCTACAGAGGGTTACTGTAAGTAACCTCTAGATGAGGGTGGAAGAGGAGAATATAAAAACTGGCTTCCTTTAACATAAAAACAACACCAGCAGCACCAACAGCAGCAACAACCAAGAAACCTAAGATCTTAGAAAATGATTTTATACTTACTCTATTCTGTATCACTTCTTTCAAGTCTTCCCAGGTTTCTGTTCAGCCACCTTTTCTTAGACTTTTTTTTAAAACAATAGTATTTTCCATCACATTCATAGACTCAATCAATGGGAGAAGAGCAAGGGAATAAGCATTTATTAAACCCTTAGTATGTACCAGTGATTATAACAAATATCTCATTTGATCTTTACAACAAGCCTTTGAGATAGATGCTATTAATGAGGGAATTTCTATCATGGATCTGATTTCCACCTACAAGGAAGAATTGGTTACTGGAATAGAAACAATGGGTATCTTGACAGATATTCATGACACCTTGGTATTTGTTACATAAGAAAGATAGTGTCTGACATGGCCCTTAGATTTAGAATGGTAGAGAGCATTCTGTGTCCTAAAATTCTGGAGAAAAAATATTCATCCAGAAGGAATGGAAAGTTCCCAATAATTAGATTATGAAGACACAAAAGAAGCAATTCTGATGAGAAAGGAAAAAAAATGAGAGTGGAACACGGAGTAGTTTAAAGTGATGAATGTGGATGCACAGTAGGGTAGCTTTAGAATTGGTTCAATCATTGGACATAAAGACTAGTCATTTACAGTCCAGCGTTATCATGAAAGGACTGATCCAAGGATGCGTACTTGACTCTGTACCATTAAATATTTTTATCAGTAGCTTGAATAAAGGGATAGAAGACGTATTTGTCAAATTTCCAGATGGCACAAACCTAAGAGAGCTGGCTAAAATGCTGGTTGAAAATGGATATAAAAGATATTGAAAGGCATTTGGGTCAAATAGAATTAGGTAACAGAATCAATATGAATTCTTAGCCTTTTCTACAAAAAATAATCAGCTTTACAAAGTCTAGAATGGGAGAAATGTGGCTAAGTAACTTGTCTAAGAAGATCTGGGTGGAGAAAGGGGAATTGCTAAATGGACTGCAAGCTTAATGAGTTTTTCATAGAATGTAATTACCAAAAGAACTAATGTGGTCTTGAGCTGCATTCAGAGCTGCATAGTATCCAGATCTTGGGAGGTAAGAACACCACTGGTTTCTTCCCAGTTCTGCTCATCTCTGATGCCTGTTTTATTTGTTGTCTTCCTGAATATTGTGCGAATGTAGTTGAACTCTGTATCACTGTGAACAAAAAACAGTCCTTTCCTGTCCCAGGTCCCCTAAGAATATTGAGAAATTTACAGTGGAATTGAGGAAAACATCTGTTCTCCAGTAACCATCTGCCTTTTAGCACCAATGTCTTATGTCTGTATACATGTATGTGTCTGTATTTTGTCTTCTGGGATATGACCAATGCTCATGTGCTTTACCATATCAAAAGAATGGAGAAATCTTACATTCAAAATGTTAAATCCCTAATTCTTCCTTATCTTCCCAGCTTAAGGGAATTTCATGATTTCAAATCCTGCATTTCCATTTATTTATTGTTCAGGTCCCTCCTTCCAATCTCTCAGCTCTCCCAACCTGCCTCTATTTGAAAAGACCAAATGTTTGGAGCGGCTTTTGTCTCTTTGTGCCAAAAGCAAAGTCCTGGGTATAAGGCTGCCTCCAGGGATATGTCTGTCTAACTTTCTCGGCTGAAAACCTTGTCTCATATTTTAGTGAGAAAGTTGAGGCCAGTTGCTATGAGTTCCCTCTTCTTTCTACATTTTCACATCACTCGGATGCCTTCTGATGTTCTCTTATCCTCTATCCCTATCTCACAACATGAAGTGGTCCTTCTCCTTTCCAAGGCAACCCCCTTTGCATGGAGAAGCAACACCCATCCCAGTTCATCTCCTCCAGCAAATTATCTTCTCTGTCAACCCCATTTTCTCATTTATCTTCAGTCTCTCCCTTCGTATTGACTGCTTCTTTACTGTCTAGAAACACACACAAAAAATGGAGACATGAAGATTCTCCCCCATCCTCCAGAAACCCTCTCTTCTTCTTTCTATCCTGACCAATTATTGTTCTAAATTTCTCCTCTCTTTTATAGAGGTTTAGCTTTCATGGCTGAACTCCTTGATAAGTGTGTCTAACACTGTTAGACACCCCAAGGGCCTCTACATTGTCTCATCACCTTCTAAACTCTTTGCAAGGCTGGCTTTTAATTTCATTATTCATCTGAAACTGCTTTCTTGAATGTTACCTGTTCTCTTAATTGGCAAATCCAATGACCTTCACAATCTCTATCTGTCTTGTCCTTTCTGACACTGTCATACACCCTCTTCTCTCTAGTTTTTTTGGTGGCACTTCTCTTTCTTGATTCTCCTCCTACCTTTGCTGGACCTTCATCCAACTTGTTCCCTCTAACATGAGTCAGTGTCCCTCAAGATCATCTTCACTTAGATACTCTTCTTTTTTCCTTTCATACTATTTTGCTTAAGGATCTCAGAGTTCCTATAGATTCAATTATCATGTCTTTGCAGATGATCCTTCCATCAATTCATTCAGCCCTAACTTCTCATCTGACTTTTGTTGTCACATCTCCAACTGCATATTGGACATCTCAAACTGGATGTCCTATATAAAATGTAAATTCAACATGCCCCAAACAGAACTTGTTATTCTTCCCCTCCGCCAACCCCTTATCCCCCAAAAATCTTTCTCCTCTTCCTCATAGTTAAGGGCAAAACTAACTCCTTGTCGCCCATACTCAAACCTAGGTCATCCTCAACTCATCACTCTTACCTCTTCTTTGTTATCAGAACTGAAAGTGTGCTATAAAACATATCTGGAAGCAGGAGTAGAAGAATGGTGATGATTCCTAAGTTTAGCAGCTGGAAGGCTGGGAGGAGACCTGACTGATGGCCCCTTATACCAGCCTGTTCATTCCCCAGAACCTCTGGGCTGCTTGGCAAAGGAATTCCTGCCTAACTAAAGAGTTAGCTTTTTCCTAATAAGATCCTTGATTTCAAGATGGAAGGGAACTCTTTTATCCAATCAGTTCCCAAATTTTGTCATTTCTACCTTTAGGATATCTTATATACATCCTCTTTTTTCAAGCATCCATTCCCTCATAATCAACCAATGGATTCATCAACACACACTTATTAAACACCTGCAGTATGCCCGGCAATGTGCTAAGTGCTTGAGAGACAAGTGGGGAGAGGTAGTCAATTCCCTGTAAGAGGAAGGTAAGTGGGCTGCATCCATGACTCTTCACTGGCTATTACCTTGCCTGGAATTGTCAATAACTTGGCGCAGAGTTTCTTGATTTGCTTTTGTGCTCTGTTCAGGACTGGAAAAAGAAGTCTTGGGGACCCCCAGAGCTGCTTTTAAGTGGGATTGTTGAGTCATGATCTGGATAGTTCTTTAGAGAACAACTCAGTCAACTCCCTAGATTTACAAATGAGGAAACTGAAGCCTAAGAAGGTTAAACTATTTGTTCAAGGTCACATGAATATTAAATATCAGAGAGGTTTTGAACTCATTTTTTTTTTTTACTCCAGAGAATCAATGATTTTTCTGTGGAGGGGAGAAAAGGGGAGTTGGTGGAGACAGAGAAAGAGTGAGAGAGAGTAAGAGAGAGTGAGAGAGCGAGAGCGAGAGCGAGAGCGAGAGAGAGAGAGAGAGAGAGAGAGAGAGAGAGAGAGAGAGCTTGTGATTTAGTAGGAAAAAAAGTAGTTTAACCCTTCCTATGCTACTCCATCTCAAATATGTGAGTAGAACTGACTAGCCCAACAAGATCCTCTTCCTCCTTTCTTTGAACTTCTCATGTACTTTGACTTTTGGATTTCTCATAGACTGATCATTGGATCGTCCACATTCAGTCATTCCATCTCCTACCTCCATGTCTTTGTCCACGTTATCCCTCATACCCTGAAGCTATGGCCTCCTCATCTCTGCCTCAGCATCCTTTAAGATTTACCTCAACTCACATTTAAGACACCTCCTCTAGGAAACCTATTATGTTTTCCTTCTGATTCCAGATTTTAGCATTGGTAACTTCTTCAAGTGAGCTCTTATTTGTAGTTTTGAACAGTTATTTTCTTCCAATAGAATGTAAATCCCTTGAGGGCAAGACCTATTTATTTTTTCTGCACTCCCACTATCTGGCATATAGCAAGCTTGTAATACATGCTTTTTAAATCGATTTGAATCTACTTGGGGGCTCCCTGTGGGCTTTTTGTTATGGAAACTGAAAGTGTGCTGTAGAACATATTTGGAAGCAGGAGTAGAAGAATGGTGATGATTCTTAAGTTTAGCAGCTGGGAGGCTGGGAGGAGACCTGACTGATAGTCCCATGTACCAGCCTGTTCATTCCCCAGAGCCTCTGGGCTGCTTGGCAAAGAAGGAGTTCCTGCTAGTAGCCTTTTCCTAATAATAAAATCCTTGATTTCAAGATGGAAGGGAACTTAGATCTGTGAAATGCACTCCTTTTAGAAATAAGGAAACTCAAGTCCAGACAGGGCATTTTAGAGGGAGAATATTGAGACATTGAGATCTCATGAATGTCTGCAAGTTCTTACAAAGCTATCACGTGGAATAGGTATTGTTATTATTATGCTTGTTTTGCTGTATGTAGAGGCTTACCCATGATCACATTGTGGATTTAGAATTTGAACTCAGGTTTTCTTGCTCTACATCAGTTCTATGCTGCCTTTACTTGACAAATTAGTGAGGATTAATCAATCAAAAAAAATTTATTAATGCCTACTATGTGCTAGACACTATGCTAAGTAAGCACTGGGGATAGAAAGAAGCAAATGACAGTCCCTGCCCTCAGAGAGCTTACAATTTTAGGATGGAGATAAGGTGCAAACAAATATACAAAGCAAGCTATACCTACTGGCTAAAAAGGAAATCATTAACAGAAGGCACTGGAAATAAAAGGGAATGGAGAAGCCTTCCCAAAGAAGATGGGATTTTAGTTGGGACTTAAACCCTGCTAGGGTTACAGCAAAGTCAGCTGTTATCATTATGACTGCTACTTATTCATTGCTGGAGGCACAAGGACAATTTTTTTGATGCTGATCTGAGCCTTACAAGGAGTCCACTGTCTGGGAAGTGGTCACAGATCTTTTAGTAAGGAGCTCAATAGCAATGTAAATGTAAGCATTGACAGAGGAGTATATGACTCTAAAGGGTGTTCTAGGTCTGTAATAAGGCACTGTGAACAATTAGACTTGGGAACCCGATGTAGGAACCCTTTTCCAAACAGTGACTTCAGGGCTCTGCAGCTTGGGGGCTGTTATATGTATCTAGAATTTTCCTCCTCCTCCTCCTGCTCTTCTTTATCCTCCTCCTCCTCCTCCTTTACTTCTTCCTCTTCCTCCTTTTCCTTCTTCTTCTCTTCCTCCTTCTCTTCCTCTTCCTCCTCCTTCTCCTACTCTTCTTCCTCCTCCTCCTCCTACTCTTCCTCTGTCTCCTTCTCCTCTTCCTGTTTCTCCTCCTTCTCTTCTTTCTCCTCCTCCTCCTTCTTTTTCTCTTCCTCCTCCTCCTCCTCCTTTTTTTCTTCTCTATCCCATAGTAAAGGATCACAAGAATTCTGAGGTAGAAGGAGTCTTAGCAGCCATGTAGAACCATCTACATCAGAAACAAAATCTCTCCTATAATACACTAGATGAGTGATCAGGCAGATTTTGCTTAGATATCTCTAGTGATGGAGAGCTCACTACCTAATGAGGCAGTGCATTCGACTTTGGAATGACTGATTGTTAGGTAACTTGTCAAATCTCAGCTGCATTCTTCAAAACTTTTAACCTATTGCTCCTAGTTTTGCCTTCTACACCAAGCAAAACAAGCATAATAATACCTCTTCCACATGACAGCTTTGTAAGAGCTTGTGGACAATTCATTTCCTGAGATTCTAATTTCTCAATTTTCTCTCTCCAAAATTACTTGGTGTTTCATTTGTTAATATTTTCTATTAACCGTGGTACCTGCCTTACTCTCCACCAACTCATACTTCCAAAGTTGGATCTTCTAGAAACCCAGAAAATTATCTGTGATAATTCAAGTATTCTTTGTGGGTCCACATACACAAAACCATTGATAGGTTTACCTTTCAGGTGGCACAGTGAGTATAGTATTAATCCTGGAATCAGGAAGACTCATCTTCTGGCCTCAGATACTTATTAGCCGTGTGAACCTGGGCAAATCACTTAATTATGTTTGCCTCAGTTTCCTCATATGTAAAAGGAACTGGAGAAGGAATTGGCCAATCACTCCAATATGTTTGCCAAGAAAAGACCAACTGGAATCACGAAGATGTGGATATGACTGAAATGACCAGACAACAATAACAGGCAGCCAAAGATACAATTAATCCTCATCAAGCTAGGTGAGACAGCTAGGCTATGAAGTGGAGAGAGCACTGAACCTCAAATTAGGAAGACAAATTCAAATCCAGCCTCAGACATTTATTAACCGTCTGACCTTGAACAAGTCACATCCCTATTTGCCTCAGTTTCTTCATCTATAAAATAGGAATAATAATAGCACCTATCTACCAGATTGTTGTGAGGGTCCAATGATATAATATTTGTGAATTAAAATCTATAATTATAATTATTTTTATTATTACCAAGTTGGGGAGTCTGTCCCTGGAGACAGATCCCCTCCCATGTGGATGAACTCTGCCCATTAGTTAGAGTGGGTACCAGGCTTACCCCTAGAAGAGTGGTGATAGGCTGCCTCATTAGTGAGAAACAAGAACCCTTGGAGACAGAAGCTTGCAGATTCTCCAGCATACTGGAGGCCCCTTGGAATCTCAAGGCACTGAGTCATTTTAGGGTGTTTGTAAGAAGGGCTTCATCTATTTTGGGAATTCCCTGACTGCCATCTTCCTGCTGCAGCTGCCTGGGAATGATAGAAGCTTGAGGTTATAAGTGTTCTTGTTTACAGAGCCTGCCAACCAACCTGACTCATGGTGTCATCCTCCTCAGGACAGGAAGGGTCCTTTCACGCTTACTTTTAGCCCAGTGGTGGTGATTGGGGCTCATGTTTTCCAATAACGTTTTTCATTTATAGAAAGTTTTGCTCCATCTCTCTGGATTCTCAAGACCCCAGAAAGCAGAGAGAAAGAATGTTTCCCCCCCATTTTACAGATTGAAAATAAACAGAGGCTTATGGTTGGAAGGGGAAGGAGGAGGTAACCTATTTAGTTACATGGAATACAAATGTGGAAACATGACTGGATTAGGAGTCAGAAGTCCAGGGTTAAGATTCTGCATTGTAAGCTTACTAGCTATATGATCCTAGACAAGTCATTTAACTATCCTGTATCTCAATTTCTTTATCTATAAAATGAACAGGATGGATAGAGCCTCCTTCTAGCTCTAAATTTGTTTTTTTCCTATGTTTTAATTTTTTATTATTAAAACTTTTGATTTTCAAAACATATGCAAACATAATCTTCAATACAAACCCTTGCAAAACCTTGTGTTCCATTTTTCCCCCTCTCTTTCCCCACCCCTCCTCTAGATGGCAAGTAACCCAATATATGTTAAACATATATAATCCTTCTATATCTATTTCTCCAATTATCATCTAGCTCTAAATTTGTGGTCCTACATAAGAGAAAGAGGTAAATTTGGAATCCAGGTCTTCCTAAATCAAACCCAGGCAACTTTCACTATATTATGTTGCTCTGAAGTTATTACCCCAATCTCAGGAGCACTAATATATTGTAGACCCAGAAACAAATAATGATGCCTTATTATTAGAGAGATACTGATAAATCTTGTTTGCTTTAAAGCCCTATATTTAACTAACTTATTTAATAATACTCCTTTCCCCCAAGTCCATTCTAGTCAAATTGACTTGCTAGCTGTTTCCTTGCCTGCCTTTGTCAAAGTCACCCCCATGCTTAGAATATACTCTCTCTTCACCTTTGCCTCTTAGAATCCCAGCTTCCTTTAAAACACAGCTCCGGAATCACATCCTATACAAGATTTCTGATCTCTTGACCTATCAACATTCTCTCCCTCTTGGAATGACTTAATATTACTTGCTTCTGAACTTAATGAACCATTCCCTTCTTCCACTCTTTCCATTCAAAAGAAAGTAAGCTCCTTGTATCCAGAGACTGATTCATTTTTGTATTTGTTTTCCCAGTGCCTCGTATGGAACATAATAGGTACTTAATAAATTTTCTTGTGTTAAATTGATTTTTATAGAATGATGGTTATGATCCTAGATTAAAATATATTTGAGAAGCTAATGTGATTGAATTGAGCATCAAATTTCAACAGGGTGTTTTTTAAAAATTACTTTCTATTTATATAAACCAGGCCAAATAACTTTCCAACCACTAGGTGGAATCGATAGTCACTCACTTGATCCTGTTCATTAAAGAGCATCTTGGTCCAGAGGAGGCCGGTTCTAACCCTGGTGATTTGTGCTTATCTGTTATGGACAAATATTGAGTAAGAACTGTGCTCATTATGTTCCTGAGAAGTTGTTACTTTTTCTTTTTCAGTTCTGCCTCTCTCTGTTGGACAGCACTGACTCACTGTCAAAAAGAAAGTGTATTTGTGCATTTACCCAATTGCAAATCAATCCTGAGGCCCTCTCCACTGGTGAAACATCTGTCCATTTTGACCTTGATCTCCTTTGATAAACCGTAATCACGGATACCTTGGCTCTCAACATAAATAGATAAATATGCTTTTTATTCTGGGCAGATAAACATAAAAATCTGCTTGATAAGCAGCTAAACAGTTAAAACGAATGAGAGAATTGAAATAGGAATGCTCTATGATTTCTTTGCTACAGGGAAACTCTTACTGATGAAGTTTGACACCTTCTTCAGAGCTTTTGGTCTTGAAGGGTTGTTAAATGATTCACTCAGGGTCAAACAGTCACAATGTGTCAGAGACTGGACTTGAATCTAGGTCTTTTTGGCTTTGAGGCGGATTATCTACTGCTTCAATGCTTAATAACAAGAGGGTATTATAATTTAATTTCAGAACCACAGAATTTTAGATATAGAATATAGCCCAATTAATTCGACAATCCTCTAAGCATTTATTAAGCACTTACTGTGTGCCATATTCTCTCTAGGGATTACAAACATGAAGACAAAAATGAAATAACTCCTGCCCTCAAGAAGTATATATTCTACAATAGCTTCAGCAAAGGATCATCTAATTGAATAGTCACTCTGTCCAGAAGTAGTCCATTTCATTTTGGGAGCACGTTAAGGGGTCATTGTTTCTCAACAGTCTGGAGTCAAGTTAATTAGGCCTCAGTTTTTTCTCTGTTAAATAAAGGGGTTAGATTAAGTGATCTCTGGGGTTTTTCTCAGCTTTAAATAAGGTTACATAAATAGGCACGGTATTTCATTCCAACAAACATTTATTAAACACATATTGTGTGTAAAATTAGGTGCTGGGGGGAGGGGGAACACAAAAATGAGTAAGAAACTATCTGCCCTTTAGAAATTTAATACCTCATAGTATAAAGTCTTGGGAGTGAAATGACATACAGAATTATCTATAATACAAAACAGAACACAGTCAATTCTTTGGATACTCTCGAAGAAAGACATTTCCCTTTTGACTGGGGTGAGGATTTAGGAATGGGGTGTAGGAAATTTTTGTTAAAAGAGATGAATAGGCCTGGAAGAATCCTGAGAACAGGAAATGTCAGAATTGTAGAAGAGAGAATGCCATAAGTGGAAGGTGTTTTAGAACTGAAAGTGTCAAAGCCAAAGGGGTCTTAGAACATAACTATCAAATTTGGATGACGCCTTAAAAATAGATTATGAGAGCTGGAGGGACCTCAGAAAACTGGGAGGATGTCAGAGCTGGGAGGATGGAATGGACCTTGAAAAGTGGGGAGAATTTCTAATGAGGAAAGAAGAAGTAGGAGTCAGAAGCAGGCATTTCAGACAAGGGGAACAGAGTCAAATGCAATTTATCTGACTATTCCTTTCCCCCTTCTTGCCTCCTACTCCCCCTTCAAGCTCTCATATTAACTAGTATGGATCCAAACAAGGAATATAAAAGCAGCTGAGAACATTTGTCAGAGCTGTTACTAAAATTCAGATCCTCTGGCTTTAAGACCAGAGCCTCAGGCACCCTATTTTGTCTTTTCTCTAGAGAGGTGCTACCTTGCCTAGAGGGATATTCTTGCAGGAGGTTTGAGTAGGGGTATTTAAGAATCAGCCATCCTGATGTAGGTACCGGTTTGTCCTTTCTTCCCTAAGCAGGCTGGGAAAATTCCTGGGCTGCTTAGTGATTTGGTAAAGCCATGCCATTTCTTTCTTTCTGGCCCCCTTCTCTAGAAGTATGGACTTTGCACATGTAAACAGAAGTTTGAATTAATGGATCCCCATACCCCTGTCACAACCTTTGGAGTTAGGTAATACAAGTATGACTATTTCCATTTTAAAGATGTAGAAACTGAGATTCTAAGTGACTAAATGACTAAAGAGCACAAGTTTTAGAACTGAGAAGGAAATGAGAGGCCTTATAATCAAATCTCATTTTGATAGTAGGTTCTAAATGAGTGGTATGAGAGAGTTGTACTAACTGGTCTCTGAGATATTTCCCAGCTCTAAATCTGTGATCTTAGGGACCAAAATCCCATGTCAGGATAGTTTCTGTTAGGTCCTGAAAGGGGGCTGAAGTGAGAATTGAGTCAAGTTTTAAAAAGCATTTAATAGCACCTACTATGTGCCAGGTACTTTATTAAATTTTGGGGATAGAAAAAAAGGCAAACACATACACACACACACACACACACACACACACACACACACACACACACCCCTCCCTTCTCTTAAGATGTTCACAGTCTAATGTAGGAAATATCATATACACCAAACTATATATAAACAAGATATGGGCAGGATAAATTGGAAATAATCAACAGAGGAAAGGCATGAGTATTAAGTGGAATTGGGAAAGGCTTCTTGTAGAAGGTGGGATTTTGGCTGAGATTTAAAAGATTTAAAAGAAGCCAGGAGATGGAGATGAAGGGGGAGAGCCTTCCAGGAATGGAAGAGAGCCAGTGAAAATGTTCAGATATGGCATATTGTGTGAGGAACAGTCAGGAAGCCCGTGTCTTTGGATCAAAGCATAGTATTATTATTGGTGGATTGTAAGGTATAAGAAGACTAAAAAGGTAGGAAGGGGCAAGATTATGACAAGTCCTCATTGCCAAAAATAGGACTTTGATATTGGAGGTTAATAGGGGGTCAGTGGCATTTGACTTGGGGTTTGCAGAGGGTTCACATAGTCAGAGCTGTACTTTAAGATCAGTTTGACCAATAAGTGGGAGATAGACTGGGAAGGGAGAGAAGTACTGCAGGCAAATCTATTGGCAAGAGATAGTTGAGGCATATGGCCATGAAAGTCCCACCATGGATGGTAGAATCAGAAGGAAAGAACCAGTCAGGACTTCAAATTGGATGACTACTATAGAGACTTCCAGTTTAGACAAAAGTTGAACTGCCAAAGTCCCTTCTGATCCTGAGAAAAATTCTACAGGTGAGCAAACTGAGACTGCCAGAGTGAGGAGTATTTGGTCACAGAGGTAATAAGTCACAGTCCAAGACTTTTAATCCCAAATTTATTATTTTTCCTATTGTGCCATACAAAATGTTTTTGGAGGCTGTGTGACTAAGGAAACAATGTGCCTGAGAGCCAAATCCAGCAAAGAGTCAGGAATATCTGTGTCCAAACTTTTACTTAGATATTAACTAGGTGAGTGAGCCCGAGCAAGTCATTAAACTTTCCTGTGCCTCTATTTCTTCATCTGAAAAAGAAGGGCTTGGTCTCAAGGGCTTTCAAAAGTGCCTTCCTGTTCTAGACTTAGGATCCCTTGATTCTCTGATGGCTTAGTAAAGTAACCTCACCTGTACTTTGCAGTGTACTCTCTCCTAGGAGATAAAATTTCATCAGAAAGAACTCTTTAATTAGGAACCTTCTATATCCCAGGCCCTGTGCTAGGTTTTGTTAATATAGAAAACCAGTCCTCATCCCTAATATGTTTATATTTTCTATGGGGAAAACAATGTATATATTTGTATAATTTACCATCAGTTAAGTAGCACCATGGATAGAGCATGGAGTTGGAATCACCAGCTTTAAAACTCTAGGCAATTCATTTAATCATTTCTCATCTGGAAAGTGGGGATTATCACAATATGTCTCTCCCAGGGTTGTTGTAATGGCCAAATGAGATCACGTATGTAAAGTGGCTTCCTCAAACTTTGAAGAGCTCTGTAAATGGTAGGTCTCACGGATAGCCTTTCTTTTTGTTTTCTGTTCATTATCATTCTCTGATCCTTCTGTAAAATGCCAACCTGACCTTGGTAAGATAATTTGAGCTCAGCATGGGTTAAAATTCTTAGCTATGATGTTTTCCTGCTGGAATTGCAACTGGTGAAAATTGCTTGGAACACGGTGTATGCAAAGGATAGAGCACTCAAAGGCAATCAAAGTGCTTCCCAAACTATCCAAACAGCCCTGCCTGTGAGCCCAGGGACATACTGTTCCCTGGCATTAGGGATTTTGATGACAATTACCTTCATCTTCCTCCAGTTCTCCAGCTTCCATCGGAAGGATCAGCGGCTCCTCTTGCACCCCACAGCTGAAGATGCCAGAAGCCACTGGGTTCAGGTTTCTTACATTTTTATTTTTGGTTTTAAATCTTATGGGCACTGATGAAGACAAGTGCCAACAGCTGCAGGGGTGCCAATGGATACAGGAGGGAAAATCATGTCTAATTGCAAAATAACCTCTCTGGGTAGAATTACTGAACGGGAATAGTCTTGTTGAGACAAGAGGGAAAAACAATCACAAGGATTTTGGCTGAGTTCGTGTCAATCCCGAATATGTTTTGGTTTGACAGTCAGTCAACATGCATTTCTTAGACATTTACTATTCACCAGGCATTGTGCAAAATGCTGAGCACACACAAAGCAAAGGCAAAAAAAAGAACAACTAAAAAAACCCCAAAACAAAAATATAAAAAGTGCCTTCTCTTGAGCTTACATTCTTAATTGAGCTTCATTAGTAAATATATGATCACAAATCCAGGGCTGTCGCTAGAAAGTTTGGACCCCAGAAACATGAAATGGGGAATCTTCTTACCCTTTTCACACACACACACACACACACACACACACACACACACACACACACACAACACATCCCTCTATCTCTTTCTGTGTGTCTCTGTTTCTCTCTGTCTCTTTTTCTCTGTTTCTTTTATCCCTGTCTTCTACATACCCACACCCACACCCACTCCAGGGTTCATTTAGGAGGTTTTTCTGTCTAGGAGAAAGAAAAAGAGGTAACTGGTTGCAGTCCTGTCTCTGTTCTACCCCTAGTTTGCTCTGAAATTTTCCCCATTTGCATACAAGATCTTAGCCCTCTCTCAGTAGATAAATTCATCTTTGGCAAACCGGTTCATCTGGGAAGGGAAGTTTGGAAGGTTTGGTTGGCACGGTACAGGGTATTTGGATGATGTGTGTTCTATGGGGATTTCCAAGTCCTTAATAATGTCCCGGAAAGGTCCTTTGTTGAAGTAATAGAATCTGTAGCAGGAGAATATCATAAGACTGGCGCTAACTTGTCTGTTCCCTTGTGGCTCTCCTACCCCCTGGTTCCACTTTAAGATCTTGCAGGAACTACTGTGTTCACTCATGATGTGCTGTTAGCAGGGAGGGAGGGGCAAGAGAGTTTTAGAACAGTGAATGTCAGGGCTGAGAAGGGCCTTGGAATAGGGAGTGTATGGGGTAGGGAGGGAGGGGGCAGAATGGGGAAATGGAGGTCAGAGACCATCTAGTCTATTTCCCATTGTTTATAAGAATATAACAAAACCCCAAATGGTAAAGTGAATTATCCTGAATCTCCAAGTTTCAGAATAATTCACTTCACAGTGAGGTGGTAGCACAGCTGGGATGAAAACCTGGTTCTCTTATCTTCCAATCCCATGTTCTAGTCATTTAATTACTCTGCCCCCAGAGTACACTGTCAGCATCTTTGCTCAGACATCATTGCCGGTGTTCCAATATGAGTATATGAAGTTGCAGTAAGGTTGTCCTTGCTCAGACTTCATGCTAACTCACTAGGGCATTATAGCATCTCTAGGGATCATCTGAGTTTGAAATAAATGAATAAATAAGTGAAACATTTATTAAACACCTACTATATTCCAGGCACTGTACTAAGTGCTGGGGATATAGATAAGAAGGTAAGAGTCTCTCTGTTCCCAAGAAGTTCACATTACAAGGGAAGAGACAATAAATAGGGAAAAAATCCAATTTAAGTCATTTGGGAAAGTGTAGTAGCAAGGGTTTGGCAAGGGAAGGCAGAGGGAGAAGTGAAAAGCCAAGAGAAGGTGGTCAGAGAAGTGGATTTTGGAATAGTTGAACATGGAGATGATATCTTTCTGGGATGATGATCTAACGATGTTCAGATTCACTGGGATGTGTAGGGTATGAGAAGGTTGATCACTGAATGAGAGATGTCACTCTTCAAAGGAAGCTGGAGATCAGGATGGACAAAAGATGGAAGGCACATGGTCAGATAGTCAAAGAGGAAGCCATGTTTTACTCCTCCTGTTCCTTCTAAAGGCTGGAGATCAGGCAGAAGAGATAGTAGTAGGAGATATAAATTTTGAACCTTCACAGAAGAAGAAAATCCCATATCTCACCTACTTTCTTCTTCTTTTTCCCTCAAGAGACAGGCAAAGCTGCAAAGCCTGCCATCAGAGGGAAGGTTGCTTCTTGTCGCATTGGAGTTTTCCACATCCCTCTTGGGAGATCAGTTCAGCCACAAGAAGAGGCAATTTCCTTGTGCTAGAAATAGTTGGAAACTGGTGCAGTACTAGGACAGAGGCAGGAAGTCATAGACTCACAACCTAGGGTGAAGTCCTTTTGGAGCATAATTCTTCCTAAACCACTTCAGTCTTTGGGGAAGGAAGGAGAATTAGGCTGACAGATTAACTCAGTTCTTATACAGCATTAGTTCCACTAAGTTTAAATCCAAAGCCTCACAAGGCTAGTGTCTCAAACCATTGCACTTCAAGGTCTTCCTGGTAGGCTAGCTGCAACAGCTTGGGTTCCAAGATTGCCATAACCCAAACTGCTAATTTGGAGCAAGACAAATGAGATGGGCCAAAACCCTAAGCCAGTTTCTTAAGCTGACATGATTAAAGAAGAGAGATATATGGCCCTAGAATCCCTCTCTTCCTTTTATTACATGCAACTGAACCAGTCCATCACCCAGGGTACTGCTGTAAGACACACTGTACTTTAGCCAGGGAAGATTTAAAGGTACAACTATTTTTGGTTGTACAGCCAATGGAATTCAAGTATACCTTTCCAGAGTTCCAGAGCCCTCTGAAATAGACCCCTCCCAATCACAAGATAGGTTTGCACAAGAGTGTTCTTGTACATACTAGGTCTTCTATGCCCTAAGTATCTCTCACATGAGATAGGCCATTTTAGATGATTTGGGGATATACCAAAGGACATTATACCTCCAAATTTGCAACTTGTTAGACCAAATGAGATAGGCCACATTTTAGTCAGATTAGGTAGAGGATAGAAAGACATGTTGACAGACACAGATAGACAGACTGACAGACAGACAGATAGATATAGATGTGTTTGTGTGCATAGTCCTTCGAACCTTAAAGATCTACATAAATACTAGCTAAATATTAGTCTGGTTCCTGAGGTCAAAGAGACATTTAAGGATCTACCCAGCATTTCACAACTAGTTAATGCCTCAGGGAAAGAACTTAAACTCAGTCCTTCTTAAAGTTATTGCTTGGTATGAAATAAACAATCAATACTTTTTACATTCACTAATTTATTAATTTATTCCTTATCTACTCATGTTACTGTGTGGCTTCTCAAGTGGATGTTATACATCTTTTAAAAAATAAGTGCAACTTTATTTAAGATGTTATTTATGTTTCTCTAAGAATGCATAAATAATTCCATCTAAGCTCCCTGCTAAGTACAGGTCCTGCCAGGCTCACTTTAATAGATGGTATGCATTTGTAATTAGCACATTAATTACTGGTATATGAATGAACACTGCCAAGTGTTTTGAAAAAGGTTATTTTCTTAAGTGGATTTAATATTCCCCCCTGCAATCTTATTTATGGGATTAATTGGCTTTAGCAAGCCCTTCACTGGGGAGGTAACATGGTTGAGTGGAAAGAATGAAGGAAGACAAATGGAAATGGGGCCGTAGTCTCTGGTTGGCTTCTAAGTTTAGGTGACTGGAGAAGGTCTCTCTAGTCAAACGGAAGGTTTTATTCAGTCCAACAAACACTGATTAAGCACCTTCAGAATATAAGCCTAATGTCAGACACTGGGAATACAGAAACAAAAGGGAAAACAGTCCCTCTAGGAGCTTTTAGGTGAAGTAAGCAGCCTTCTAGTTCAATCTATTTTGTTATTCTGTCATTTCAGTCATGTCCAAACTCCTGGTGACCTTATTTTTCATTGTATTTGTTTTTGTTGTATTTTTGGCAAAGATAATGAATGGGCTTGGCATTTCCTTCTCTTGCTCATTTGACAGATGAGGAAACTGAGGGAAACAAAATGAAGTGACTTGCCCAAAGTCACACAGCTCAAAGTCTGAGATGATTTGAATTCAGTTCTTTCTAAAGCTAGACTCCATGCTCTGTTCACTGAGAGATCCAGCTACCTCCACTTCAATTCATGCCTGAAAGGAATCCATGCCATTATACACCTGACAAATGATCATCCAGTTTCTGTTTGAATGCCCTCAAAGAATGGAAACTTATCACCTCCCAGGCTTCCCATTCTGTTTTTTAACAGTTCTATTTGTTAGGTGTGTTTCTGTAATTGCAAATCTAAATTGGGATTTTTACATTTCCACCAGTATTCCTGTTCTGCCTTTTGAAGTAAGCGGAACAACTTTAAGCCCTATCCCCTTTGAGGTAGCTAGGTGGTACAGTGGTTAGGGCCCTGGGATTAGAGTCAGGAAGACTTGAATTCATTCCCAATACTAATCTTCTTTACCAGCTGTTCTGGTCTCTCCATGCAGAGACCTTGTCTTGTCATTAGGAAATTTTAAAAAATGAGGGTGCATATGTTAGAGAAGAGAAGACTTGGGGAGGGAGTGGGAAAGACATGATAGTATCTTTAAGGATGTAAATTGAAAAGGGAGGAAAAGAGGGAAGGGAGGGAGGGAGGAAGAAGGAGAGAAAAAAGAAGGAAGAAAGGTAGGAAAGAGGAAGGAAGGAAGGAAGGACAGAAGGAAGGATTAAGGGAGGGAGGGAAGAAGGAGAGTGGGCAGAATAAAAAAGGAAAAAGAGGAAGGAAGGAAGAAGGGAGGGAGAGAAGAAAGAAGAAAAAGGAAGGAGGGAGAAAAGAAGGAAGAAAAGAAAGAAGGAATGGAGAAAGGAAACACGTATTTATTAAGCATCTACTTTACAAATATTATCTCATTTGATCCTATTATTATATTTATTATACAAATGAGAAACCAGACCAGATAGAGGTTAAATGGTTTCCAGGTGGTATAGTTCCTAAATTCTAATCCATCTCAGTTATAAATGGGCAAGTCACTTAACCTTTCTTTGTGTCATTTGAGAAATGGCAGTGATACCAGCATCTACATATCAGGTTTTCAGGGCTGCTCATTCACCTTTGGTCTGCACCTGCCACCCAACTCTCATTTGTGTCTCCAAGAAGCTGTAACTTGCTCAGCAGCCACACTCTAGTAAAATTATCTCAGTAGATAATCTAAACCAGAATGGGGTAACTGACAGATCTCAAACCTGTCAATGAGTTAAGAGTATCTGTCAAGACTCACTGGCAGAATGGGCAGACAAGAACAGTTTGTTTCGATAGCCATGAAAGTAGCCGAAGCAGGCGGTGTAGAGCTCTTGGAGCTTAGTCAAACATTGAAGATGGCACGGTCATCCACTGCATCCTGGGTCATTGCCAATCATTCTGAATTTTGTCCTACCACTGGACTTCTATGGCAGTGGAAGAGAGATTGAGGTTGATGATCATGTGCAACTCTGCCTCACTTAAATTGAATTCATAAATAAGTTAAGACAGTCTCCTGTGATGCTGTTGGTCATCTTCAAAAGGTCAAACAAAAATGAAACATCACAGGATTGTTCTGAGAATTAAATAATATTGGCAAAGTGCTCAGCATAATGTAGATGCCATATAAACCCACGGTAGATATAATATAAAGGCTTGTTTCCTTGCTTTCCCTTCACCCAGGGTCACCCAGTTAGTGTCTAATCCAATGCTAAGAAAGGCATGTGAAAACCATGCTAGTGGGGAGAATTGTAATTAGAGTGATTTAAATTGAATTCAAATCCTGCCTCTTTAATCTGTGTGATTTAGGGAAAGAAGCTTCATTTCTCTGGATCTGTTTCCTTATCCATAAGGACATTGGCCCATGTGACCTTTCAATTCTATGAACTGAATTCTCATTTATATGTATTACTATTTTTCTTTCCCCCCCTCTTTTTTATTTAGTCCTTAAGAGGCCTAATAATGCATTCTTAATAGGATTGTTGTTGTTTTTATTTTTTCCCCACTATTTTTCTAACAGAAGTGGAGAGCAATAGTAGTTGGTCATTGCATTGGTCAAAAACCCTGAGTCTTTCAAAGTTATCTATCTTTACAGTATATTTATTATATAAATTATTCTCCTAATTCTTCTCACTTCACTCTGCCTCAGTTCATTTTATTCCTTTTTTTTTTCTTTTTCAATTAGGGGAAGGAGGAGGGAGAAAAAATGCTTGTTAATTGAAAAAAGTTGCATAGAATAAAGGGATACTTTTTTTTTCAAAATCAGGGAAAAAGTAACTTGGAATTTTTGTAAAGGGATTACCAAGGATTGTAGATTTAGACTGAAAAGGGAACTCAGAGATCATTGAATCCAACTGGTTTATTTTACCGAAAAACAACTGAGGTCCAGAGATGGCTTGGCTCAGTCACACAGAAAGTGAATGGCAAATGCAAGACACTGCTCTCTTTGTAGTTTGCCAACCCTTCTTTCTCATCCTTGGACCCTATCTTTCTTTTCTCATCCCTCTGGCTTTCTCACCATTCTGCTGAGCAGCTGAAGGAGATTATTTTGAGGATGACTTCCCCCTGCCAGAAAGATTCTACTCTGGGACCCATAGATCTGGTCCTGAAGTTCCAGACTGGCATAAGACCACAGAGCTGCCACCTATCAGTAGCCTCTATTTCCCTCAAAGAGCCATTCCCTCCCCATCTCCCTCTTTTTTTGAAAGGAGACTTTTCCTAGTAACAATAATGGAGATATATTCTCTCTTTTTTGATTGATTAGTTATGTCCAACTCTTTGTGATCCCATTTGGAGTTTTCTTGGCAAAGATATTGGTATGGTTTGCCTAGCAGTGAGGTGGCTCAGTGGATAAAGCACAGGGTCTGGCGTCAGGAAGACTCATCTTCCTGAGTTCAAACCTGATCTTGGATACTTATAGTTATATGACCCTGGGCAAGTCACTTGACCCAGTTTGCATCAGTTTCCTCATCTGTCAAATTAGCCAGAAAAGAAAATAGGGATCCTTTCTAGTATCTTTGCCAAGAAAACTCCAAATGAGGTCATGAACTATCATACACAACTGAACAACACTAAAAACTAGCTGAAGTTTCTACTCATTGCTTTTGAATCTGAAATACATTATTTCATCCTCAGATGCACCAGGTACCTCCCTGCCAGCTGAAAAAGATTTTTAAGTGTACTACTTTATTCCAGTCTGTTTCTTACTTAGAAAGATAAAGCATTTATTAAATGCATATTCTTTGTCAGTTAAATAAGTCAGTCTCTGTCCTTTAGGAATTAACATTCTAATAGGGAAGGACAACAGGTAAAGAGCTAAAAAGAAGGGGGAACCACCTGGCTTTAGGGAAAAGTGATAAGTGCTATCTTTGTCTCATGGAGTTTAAGGAATTTCCATGAATCCCTTCTCTTTGCACCCTTGCTGTGCTCAGTTCTGTGAACAAGAACACTTCTTTTTTGCATATGAAAACTGCTGTGGATTGGGAAATAAGATGGCAAAGCGGGTGAGGCAGTCAGCTACTCTTCCTCCTTGCTCCTGGGATTAATTATTACATTTCCTCATGATTGAGCATCCTCGTTTGGAAAGCAACCCTCCTCCAATCCTAATCTCCCCAGGATCTCAGAGTTTCAATTCTTGGAAATCTTTGCTGCTGCTCCATCTCAGTTTGGAGGGCAGAGGGAGACAACAACCTTTTAGCAGAAACTAAAGCATCTATCTCCTTTTTCCCACCTACACATTTTGTTCTTGATGATCAGTAGTTTCTCAGTCATGTCTGACTCTTTGTAGTCCCATTTGGGGTTTTGTTGGCAAAGATACTGGAGTTGTTTTCCATTTTTTCCCCTAGCTCATTTTAGAAATGAAATAACTGAGGCAAACAGAATTAAGTAATTTGCCCAGGGTCACATAGATATTAAATATCTGAGATTACATTTGTTTCAGGAGTTTTAAATGACTTTCCCTAGTATTTCATAGCAAAAAAGTATCTGAGGCTGGATTTGAACTTTGATTTTTTTTGACTCAAGTTAAGTACTCTATTCACTGCACCATCTAGCTAGTTTCTGAGATTATATTTGAACCCAGATTTTCCTGACTGCAGGCACAACACTCTATGCACTCTATACATCACCTACCTGCTCTAAACATTTATCTTCACAAACCATGTTTTTGTGAACAGGTAGGTTTTGGAAGGATGGTCAAAGAAGTCTTAGAGTTTAGCACTATAAGAAGGAAAGGCATTAACATACTGTATTCCACTTCTATCTATATGGCTGTGGCAATCTGTTAGTCTATCAAATATTAACTAAGCATTTCCTAATGTTCCAGGTACTATGCCAAGTGCTGGATGTAACAAAGATGAAGAATGAAGCAATTACTATTTTCTAGAAGCTTAAATTCTAACGGAACACCACTTCAACTCTTTAGGACTTAGGACTTTAGGACTCAGTTTCCTCATCTGTAGGTTGGCTGATTGATTTCTGAGGGCCCTTCTATTTCTGACTCTATGGTTCTATGATCCTAGGTAGGACCTTTGGGTTAGAAGGTATGAGTGAGAGCAGGAGAGTGCCATGATGCCATATTTAATGATGAAACGATTTTTGGAATTGCAAATCACATCTGGTCGCTAGAAGCTGGAGGCCATTGTAGTGTGGTGGTAGTTGTATGCTGGCTGGATTCCAGCTAAGGAACATTTTCAAGTTGCTTCTACAGTGTGTACAAGTCATCTGAGCTACTAAGACCCTAGTCATGAACTAATCTGACCTCCTTCTTCCCATGGATATTGCTCCTGGTGCTTTTATAATTGACCAAGATTAAAGCATTTCAGGGATCATAGATTTAGTCCTAGAAAGTCATAGAATTCAACCCCTACTCTCATTTTAAAAGGAAAAAACCAAGGCTAAGAGAGCTATTATACTAAAAGCAGTATCTGAAGTCAAATATTCCTCACTTCAAGTCTAGGTCTTTATTATATTACTGCTCTGCAAACATTAGGTACCTATTGTTTATAATCCTCTATTAATGCAAAGACAAAAATAAAATATTCCTTATTCTCAAATGAGTCACATTCTCTTGGGGCAGATGCTATGGGATTTTTTCCATCATCACCCAAACAGTAAACACGAGAGCTGGGATATGTAGTTGCCCATATGTTGGAAGGAATTGGGGTCTGAACCCAAATCATTGTATGGTTGAGTAGCTCTTGCTTTGGAATTTGTGCCAAATTCCAACTGATTCTGTATCAGCACCAGTTTCCCTTTCATCTCAAACAAATCAAAGACAGACCCTTTTCCCAGAACATTCTGCCATGTGACTTGCAGGTGCTGGGACACCCACTGAGCTCATAATTCACCCCCATCCCCTTTTGCTTACAGAAACATCAATTACTGTCAGATTACCCACTATTTCTTGTACATCTTCAGCTGGGCTGAAATGGGGACATCTGTTCAGGTGCAGCAACCTGCAGTTGTGGAGTTGAAGGAAGGGGGTGGATGGAGGGTTGTGTGTAAGAAGCAAAATTCTAATTCTTCAGAATGGATTACAGGCCACAGCATAGGGAAAGGTCTAAATGGTAAAACGAAGCAAAACAAAACCTTTCATCTATAAAAGGATCACTCCCAAAGGAAGGGTTTAAAACTGCTGACTATAACTAATTCAACTGACTTCAGCAAGCATTTTTTGTTTTTGTATCCCTAGCTCCTAGACTCTCAATAAATTCTTGTTGATTGACTGGTTATATTGAAGATTCGGCTATAGGTACTGGCTATCAAAAGAAAAAAAATACTCTGGCCTTTTAAAGAGTTTACATTCTGTGGGATACAATATTCATTCAGTTGTGCTAGGCACTGTCCTAGGTTCTAAATAGACAAAGGCAAAAATCCAGTTTCTGACCCCAAAGAACTCAAGTTGTATGGGAACGGAGAAGAGCAAGGTGGGCTATAATATATAAACAGATAAATAAATACTAAGTACAAATACAAAACAGAGCCCCAAGCTAGAGTAGATTGTTGTTGGGAACCAAATGTCTTTATCTCACACAAAGTCAGTAAAAATAGAGTTGAGTCAATCTCCAGAGGTCATCTCTACTACCTTCTTTCTTCTTATGGATGCAGAGACTGGGGCATAGAGAGATTTAATAAGATTAAAGTCAAGAAGGACCTTATTCTAGAATTCAATCCACAATTCTTTCCAAATCATACATGAAACTTTTCCCCAATTCTATTTCTCAGATTCTAGTACATCCCTTTCTCCCTCGGATTAATGTGTATTTGTTAGTAGAATTTATGTTGTATAGTAGAGTGGGGTAGCTAGCTGGTAGAGTATCATCTTTCTGACTTCAAATCTGCTTTCATCTGTGTGTGACCCTGAACAAGTCACTTAACCCTATTCGCCTCAGTTTTTCATCTGCAAAATGAGCTAGAAAAGAAAATGGCAAATTACTCCAGTCTCTTTACCAAGGAAATCCCAAATGGGGTCACAAAGAGTAAGTCATGAATGAAGTAACTGAACAAAAACAGTCGATAGAATGGGGTATTTGGCATAAAAATACCTTCTCTATAAGAGTAGAATGAAATATTTTATCCAAAACTTTACTAAAATCTAGATAAGCCATATTATAGCATTCCCTTTAATTATTAGTTAGTAATTCTGTCATAAAATGAAATTAGGCTAGACCAGAATGATTTATTCTTGTTGAAGCCAGGCTGGCTCTATAATTATTACATTCATTTCAAGATGCTGGTGTGCCATTTCTTTAATGATTGATTTTAGAATTTCTCTGGGAATCAAAGTTAATTTTTATAGTTTATGGACTCTCTCTCTCTCTCTCTTTCTCAAAACATTTGCCCTTCTTCTATCTGTGGTACTTTTTTCATTTTCCATGACCTTTCAAAAATTACTGACTGTGGCTCAGAAATCACACCTGCCAGTTCTTTCGACATCAGTGAATGCAAGTCATCTGGATAAATTGCATGCTGGTTTAATCCTGATTTCTGTCAAATTTTGCCCAATTTTCTCAATAATTCTTGTAAATTAAAATGGAGTCCATTTCCTACTAGTAACTCATGTTTTTAGCTTTATCAAACAGTGGTCTGCATTTTACAATGCTTCTGGTTTTTGCTTCTCTGATCAGGTCTACTAATATAATTTTCTGGGTTTTTTAATCAGCACCAAATAATAGTTTTATGTCTTGTGATGCGATTCTCTGATTCACACATTTTCTCATTATTTACCTTGATATACTTGACCATTTGTTCTTAAAAAATGAATTATGTTGTTATCTTGTATAATTCTAAAAAAAAAAAATTCCCTAGGTATTCTGATCAGTGTAACTCTAAATCTGTAAAATGATTAGATAGTGTTGTCTTAGCTATTATATCGGCACACATTTCAATTTTGAAAACTATATATGTATCCAGTTGTTTATGTTCCTCTTTATTTTAGTAATGTTTTTAGTTGCATTTTATATCAATTTTATGTGTTTTAGAAATAATTCTCAGAAACTTTATATATTTAATAAGCATTTTGAGCAATTACATAGTGAATTAAATAACCATATTAGTTTTGAATAACTGTGTATTTGTTTGAATTATATAACCAGAATAATATTAATAACTATATAGGTATTTTGAATTTCTCTTATTTTTTATTGCTGGTTTTCTTAATGTAGCATATAAATTAATGCTAGTAATTTTCAAATGTTTTATATCCAGAAGCCTTGTTATTAATCATCTTAATTTGTTACTTTGCTAGTTCTCTGAGGTTTTCTAAGTGCAACATTGAATCATCTGCAAATAGAAAAGGTTTTCTTTTCACTTTGTCCACTTTTTATGTTTTTGATTTTGTACTCTTGATATAATGTTATAGTCAGAATTTCTAGTATCATGATAAAAGACAAGAGGGCATTTTTGGTTTTCTCCAACTTCACACTAGAAACCTTTCAAATTTTATACTTTATAAACAGTAGTTTTAAATATATGCTTTTGTTCATATTAAAGAAGGACATTTCCATAACAATGACCATTGAATTTTACCAATAATTATGTATTTATGTAATTATGCTGTTTACATGATTAGTTACATGAATTATTTTATTATTGTTTAATCATTTTTTAATCCCTGCCATAACTTTAACTTGGTCATTGTGAACTCTTTTCTCCATATATTTCTGTAACTTCCACATGAAGAATTTTTTGTTTGTTTGTTTGCTGTGGTAATTGGGGTTAAATGACTTGCCCAGGGTCACACAGCTAGGAAATGTTAAGTGTCTAAGGCCAAATTTGAACTCAGGTCCTGACTTCGGGGCTGATGCTCTATCTACTGTGCCACCTAGCTGCCCCCACATGAAGAATTTTTAAAAAAAGTTTTCATTAACATTCATTAGTGAGATTGGTTTATAATTCTCTTTATCTTTGTATTTCCCTAGTTTGGGTATCAGGATTATATTCATCTCATAAAATAAGTTTGGCAGAATGCTTTCTATTTCTATTTTTTGGAGTTCTAAACAATAAAAGTTTTAATTGATCTTTAGATAATTGATAAAACTCAATTATAAATCAATATGTTTCAGGTTTTTCTTCTCTCATCTTACAAATCATTTATGGCTTGCTCAATTTAGTTTCCCAAGATTGTATTATTTAAGATATTTAGTTCTTGTTTTGTTAGTTTTAGCATTTTGTTTTTTGTAGATACTCATCAATTTCCTTTGAATCCCAAGTTTTTATGATATATAGTTATGTAGAGTAATTTCTGATAATTATTTTTGTTTCCTCTTTATTTTTTTTATTAATTTACTCTCCTCATTTTTTTATTTTGGTAATTTTATTTTCCTCTCTTTTGCTTTATCAGATTTTCTAATGGTTTATTGATTTTGTAAGCCTTCAAAAAATCAGGTCTTAGTTTTGTTTATTATGTGAGACAGGATTTAAATCCAGGTCCTTTGTCTCTGAACTTGGTATTTTTTATATTGCTCATGGTACCTTTGACTTTACAGAATTATTGTGAGGATAAGACCTTGTAAATCCTGAAGCGTGGCAGCTAAGTGAGGCAGTGGAGAGAACACTGGGCTTGGAGTCAGGAAAATCTGAATTAAAACCTGGCCTCAGACACTGCCCAGCTGTGTGACCACTTAACCCCTATTTGCCTTAGTTTCTCATCTGGAAAATGAGGACACATTAGAGAAGAAATTGCAAACCACTCCAGTATTTTTGCCAAGAATATTCTCGGAGTCATGAAGAATTGGACAGAAAGGAAACTGAACAGCCACAAAGCCTGAAGGTCTACATAAACAGGAGTCATTAGTGAGAGGCAGCATTTTATAGTGAGTAGGATACTAGATTTGTCATCAGCAAGACCTCAATTCACAGATTGAGATCTGGGAATGTCAGAGTTTTTCTGGTCTTCATCTTACACATGAAGAAATGGAAACTTCCCTAAAGTCATGGGTAGTAAGAATTAGAAATATGATTGGAACTCAGGACCTCTGTCTCTAAATACATCAAGCTCTCTTTCAATTATACCATGCTCCTTCTGACATTATGATCAGATCATGAGATGTAAGAAGCAGCATAGTATTGTAAAATGAAGCAAATTTACATTGAAAAATTCCTAATAATCTGAACTGTCCCCAAATGGAATGAGTTGCATTGGGAGATGATAGCTTCTCTCTTCTTGGAAGTCTTCAAGTGTTGACTGGAGGGATTCCGTGTTGGATAGGATGTGGTGGGAATCCCTTCCAGGTATGGATTGGATTAAATGACTTCTGATATCCCTTCCAGCTGTCAGGTTCTATGATTCTGTGATAGATTATAAAGAACAAGGAGTTCAAAAGCAGGATCATAGATTTTGAACTACAAGTACCTCAGAGGTCATCTTCTTTCATTACTCTAGTATTACAAAAGGGAAATTTGAGATCTGGAGAAATTAAATGACTTCCCCAAGGTCACAGGTAAGGTAGATACAAACCTGGTCCTCCCAATCAAGATCAAATATTCTTTCTACTAAGCATCTAGGTGGTATGGTGCCTGTAGTTTTGGGCCTGGAGTCAGAAAGAACTGAGTTCAAATCCAGTCTTAGACACTTAGTAGCTGTGTAACCTGAGACAAGCCATTTGATCTCTATCTACCTCAGTTTTCTCATCTGTAAAATGGGGATAACACTACCTCCCAGAGTTGTTTTAAAGATCAAATGAGATATTTATATTTAGCTGACACATATAAATGCTGTATACATTATTATTATTCTTTCTACTAGACAGCTAGATGGGCAATTGATAAGAGTATTGAAATTGAAGTCCGGAAGAACTGTGTTTAAACCTGCCCTCAAACACTTACTTCTTGTGTGATCCTTGGCAAAGGACTTCACTTCTGCTTATCTTATTTTCCTCATCTGTGTAATGGGAATAAGAATAGCATCTACCTTCCAGGGTTGTTGTAAAGTGTCAAATAAGATGCTGTTTTTACAGAACAGTAAAATGCCATACAAAAGCTTCCCTCCTCCTCCTCCTCCAACCAACCCCACCACTCACTACTATACTATTACTACTACTAATATACTACTATTATACTACAACTACTTTATTATTACTACTACTCTAATGCTGCTTTTGTCATTGTTGTTGTTGCTGCTACTACTACTACTACTACTACTACTACTACTCCATGACTCCATATTACACCTAAGTGAGTCCAGAGGTTGTAAGCTTCTTAGAGACGGAGAGTTCAGAGTTGTGGCACTATTGGATAATAATAGCATCTAGAATCAAGAAGACCAGGGTGCACAATTTACTTCTGATATATCTGAGTGATCATTAGCAAATCACTTCACTTCTCACCTTTACATTTTTCTACCTGTATGATCCTGGAAAATTCACTTATCTTTCCCAGTAAAGTTTTCTCCTCAGTAAAGTGAAGGGTGCTGGATTAAATTATTTCTGAGGTTCCTCTGCCCTAGCTCTGTGATCTTCTGTATCTGAGTTGTATCTCCTCCATTTCACCTACCTTTTTTAATGTCTTAGATTTTTGAGGAGAGCGGCAGCTTGTTTTGTTTTTGTATCCCTCAAGTGAAGCACAATTCTTTGCTTAGAGTAGATGGTTAATAAGTTTTTTTCTGAATTGAATGGAATTGGGTAAAATCAAATTTCCTTTTCAATGCTGTGACTGAGGGTTGCATCTTTGTTATGCTTAAACTTGCCATTGCCTCTGTCTGTGTTGTCACCCAAGTTTGGATGATGCCTTCTATCCCAAAGTAACTTGGCTATTTCATCAAGGATGACGTTTTATTGGATCCAGAAAGAAACATAGAGCTGAGTTGGGAAATAGTAATGAGTCTGGTTCTATCAGAGAGTGAACTTCTTTGGGAGAGAGGATAGGAACACTTTGGAGCAATGGAAACCCTAGTGGGTTTGAAATCATAGTTTTAAAGTTTTCAACATTGTTGCCCTTGTGACTTTGGACAAGTCATTGCTCCTTGTTTGATGGCTCTTAGGACTCACTTCTATAAAATAAGGGGGTTTATTGGGGTGATCTCTAAAATCATTCCCAGCCCTGATATCCCCTCTTCTTAGAATCTACCCAAGCCCTGACTTCCCCTATCTAAGACCTCTCCCAGCTCTGACATCCCCTGTTGTAAGACCTCCCCCAGCTCTAGAAACTCTGAATTGGTCATGGACCCACAAATTCATTTAAGGGCTGTTTATCCAAGAGCCTATAAGGGACTTTAGGTTCCACTATTTTCTCACATGTTTTTCTTAGTCTTTGGGTGGGTTTTTCCTAATGGAAGAATCATAATAAAGAATTGGAGAAATGAAAATCATTCTGTTTTGCTGAGCATTTCCCTCCTAAGACTCTGGAAGAGCTAATGGGCTCACAGGATCCTAGCCCCAGAACTGGAAGGTATGACAGAAGCCATTAAGTTTAAGCTCCTGATTTTTCAGAGAAGGACACCAAGGCTCTGGGTTACTTGCCCAAAGTAGTCCCCATTAGAGAGAGGATTTGAATCTAGGTCTCTGCCTTCTGAGTCATTTTAAAGAGAAGAAAATGGGAACTGAGAGAAAGAAATGATTTTCCAGATATTATTGTTCTGTAAGGAATGACCAGCAGGATGAATACAGAGAGGACTGGCAAGACTTACATGAACTGATGCTGAGTGAAATGAGCAGAACCAGGAGATCATTATATACCTCAACAACGATACTGTTTGAGGATGTATTCTGATGGAAGTGGATCTCTTCGATAAAGAGAGCCTTAATTGATCAAAGATGGACAGAAGCAGCTACAACCAGAGAAAGAACACTGGAAATGAATATAAACTGCTTGCATTTTTGTTTTTCTTCCCGGGTTATTTATACCTTCTGAATTCAATTCTCCCTGTGCAACAAGAAAACTGTCCGGCTCTGCACACATATATTGTATCTAGGATATATTGCAACTCATTCAACATGTAAAGGACTGCTTGCCATCTGGGGGAAGGGGTGGAGGGAGGGAGGGGAAAAATCGGAACAGAAGTGAATGCAAGGGATAATGCTGTAAAAAATTACCCTGGCATGCGTTCTAGCAATAAAAAGTTATTTAAAAAAATAGTTGTAATTATCCAAAAAGAAGAATACCCTGTATTAAAATATAGTGGATTTTCCTTGGAGAAATATTAAAGTAGATACTGGGCAATCAAAGCAAAAAAAAAAAAGAAATGATTTTCCAGGATTATATAAACTAGTCATGTTATGATCTGGGATTTGAACCCGGTTTCCTTGTTCCCAATGTATCTCACTCTCTTCTCTTGGATCTTTGGTTCAGGGAGACCTTGAAGCATAAGAGAAGAAAAAAATAGAATCAGATTTTTCCCAATAATTGTAGCAGAGGAAAACTAACTGAGAGGCAGGGAGAATTTAAAGTAATTAAATTTTCTGGCTAACTGAGCATTAATCAGAAAACTCTTTTCCTTGAGTCTTTGTTGTTGAAACTCTCTCTAAAATAGGTTAGTCCATTTTCTGCCTTGTTGAGCAGAACATGGCGGAACCAAGTTGAGGTAGAAGGGGATATGGTGAGGGAATATAGATTTTTTTTTAGCAGTGCTGTGGTGGAGAGAATGCAGGAGATAGGACCAATTCCATGTGGATTGCTGGGTATAGGTACCTTTATGTGAGGGATTGTCATGTAGTCATGAAGTTGGAAACCAAGGGAATCCTCAAGATCATTTAGTTGGAGGAAGTCAAAGAACTGAGAGACACCATGTTATATAGCCTGGAAGCCAGAAGAGGCCTCAGAGATCTAGTACATCCTTCTCATTTTCTAGAAAGAGAAACAGACCCAGAGAGATTATAGAATCATAGATCCAAAGCTGGAAGGAAGCGATTTAATTCAACTTCCTCAACCATAAATGGAGAAACCATGTCAGAAAGATTAGAAAAGTTTACACTTGACAAAGGCAAGATTTGCACCCATGATCACCTGACTCTTTCTACTATTTATGTTATCTCTCAATATCAGCTCTCACACTTACTACTTGTGGCACTTGACAAAGGTCACTTTACATCCCTAGATCTGGTTGTCATTTATGAAATGAGGGAGATGGAACTTAAGAACAATGGATAGAGCATTAGGCCTTGAGTCTGAAAAACCTCCAGCCATTATTACCTGTGTGACTCTGGCCAGTCACATTACTGCTGTCTGCCTCAGTTTTGTCATCTGTATAATGGGGATAATAGTAACACCTACCTCCCAGCGTTGTCATGAGGTTCAAATGGATTAATATTTGTAAAATATTTTGCAAAAATATGCTAGCTTTAAAAAATATGGCCTCTGAGATCTCTTGCACTTTCAGATTCATTATTCCATGAGTCTATGTTGAAACTTCTGCAGGTGCTCATGATAAAAGACAGATATGATCTTAGATTTTCCTGGTACCAACTTTAGCAGTTTGTCCATCACTCCACATTAACCTCTGTGAGGTCACAAAGGGCATTAAAAGCAGATTCTGGACTACAGGTCAGTTCTAGTGACATTTTTTTTCCTTTGGGAGAGCATGGAAAGAGAGAAAGAAAATCTATATAAATAAACAAACAAATGAATAAATACGAATTATATATGAAGTAATTTAAGGAAGGGGGAATGTTAAGTGGGGGAATTGGAAAAAGCTGACATTTATCTGGATCTCAAAGGTCTTTTGTAGGAAGCAACATCTGAAAGATGCTGGGGATTCCAAGACATGGAAGTGAAGAGGGAAGGGACAACAAAGCAATCCCCCCCAATACTTAAATAGCCCCTACTGTGTGTCAGCCACTGTGCTAAGTAGTTTCTTTTTGTTTTGTTTTTACAAAAATCATCTCACTTGATCCTCATAGCAACCCTGTGAGGTGGGTACATTGCAATCCCCTTTTTACAGTTGAGGAAAGTGAAAATAGCAATTGAGTGACTTGCTTAAAGTCACAGGACTAGCAAGTTTTGGAGGCTGGATTTGAACTCAGATATTCCTGACTCCAGGTCCACTGTCTAATCCAGCTGTCTCACAGCCAGTATATTACAGGAATGGGGGACAACCTATACAAAGAGACAGAGATGGGAGATGAAAATTAAGGAAGAGAAACAAACAATCTGAAAGCAGATTATGGAGTTTCCATGATAAACGGATGAATTTGCATGTTATATTTAGAATAATTCCTTGTTCTTAATTTTATATTTAGCAGAGAGCTTTTTGAGTCAAAGAGTAACATGGTGAGACCTGTACTTTCGAAATATCAATTTGCTCAATTATGTAAAGGACAAAATAGAGAGAGGAGAGAATAGAGGCTGGGACAGCACTAGGAGTCTATTACCATGGTTTAAATAAAAGGTGATAAAAACCTCAGCTGGAGGAGGGAGGCGAGCCATGTATTGCTATGTGATCAGAGAGAAGGGGATGGATGGGAATGATGTTGTGGAGGTAAAAACAAGACTGGCCAAGTGATTGGATGTTGGAGAAAGAGGTAAGGGAAAGTGAGGGATCCATGGCAAACGTGGGTGACTGGAAGAATAAGAACACCAGCAGAAATAGTCAAATTAGAAAGTGAGGTGACAAGGCGGGGGGAAATAAAAGAGTTTTCTGGTTCCTAATCCAGTGTTCCAGAGCCAGGGGAGAAGTCATCTTGACAAAGACAATGCTCTGTGTATGTATGCGTGTGTGTGCGTGTGTATGTGCATATGTACAACCATCATATCCATCTTTTCTCTAAAAACGGAATGCAAAAGGATTCCTAATAAGCGTGGGTTCCAGTTGATTAAACTTTGCCTAATTGTAATTGACCTGACTGCTCTATGGTATCTGCGCCTCAAGGTTTCCCACAGATCTATGATAGGCTTTTCCATTTGCCATGACTGGCCACAATTTCATATTTTCATTCAAGGCAAGGAAGCGACTTTATTGTATATTTCATCTTAATTGACCTTGTCTGTCTGGGAGGAAGGGGAAGACAAAAAAGCCACCTTGAATATAATGGATTGCGCGAACTTGACACTCCAGCTGTATAAACAGAATCATCAAGCAAGAACAATGAGATGCTGTTTTAATAAAGGAAGTTTTGTTTTCTTATCAAAGAGAGGCTCTGAGAATAGCTTCTCCCCTTGGCTTCCCAGATGTTTGGGATGACTGACTCTGCGAAGGCTGAGTTTCAGCTCTGACAGTGTTGACTTTCTTGGAGCTTTCTCATTACACACGTAAAATAGAGCACAGGAAATTCAGATTTAAACTGATACCAAAAAAAAAAATCACATCCCAGAGTTTGGGTTTCCTCTTGCTTTTGAAACTGATTCTCTGTTAGATCTTACTTCCTGAACATCCATTAATATATTTAGGCTCTCCATTTGGGATGATTTGGAATAATATAGGAGATGGAGATGTTCCCTTTGAGAAAAAACTAGTCCTACATACAAATTGGATGTTAAAAAACAAAGCAAGACAGTGATCTAGATCCTTTACAGCAGGACCAAATAATCAGTTATCCTACAAGTTTTATTTTCTTAATTGGATTTCCTCATCTCAGCCAGTCTGGAAGTACTGAGGCTACTCACAGACTAGATTCCACTCCTACTGGTACAGGAGCTTTGGCTTGCTCCTGATTCCTATCTGTTCTTGCCCCTGTAGAACATCTGGGTGATATAGGGATTAGAGCTCTGGGCCTGGAGTCAGGAATATCCAAATTCAATTCTGACCTCAGACACTTATTACTTATGTGACCCTAGGCAAGTCACTTAACCCTATTTGCCTCAATTTCCCAATTCTTTGAGAACAAAATGGTAAACCACCAGTAACTTTGTCAAGAAAACCCAAAGGGGGTCATGAAGAGTTATAGATGACCGAATAACAATCAACAACAACTTGTTCCTCCTTAGGCAAGCTGATGGCTGCTGGATTTTTGGTAGACACTTAATCAACATAGTCCAGTGCAGACTTTAAATTTCAGGGACACTGGTCCACCTCTCAACCAGAAGCATTTCTGAAGTGCTCATTATTTGCTTAATGAAAAGCAAGATGACGGTGAAAACACATCAATCCCAGAATCCAGTTCTACCTTGGACAAACAGTAGATTTGGGGCAATTTATTTCACTTCTCAGGACTCTACGCAAGTTTTAAGTTGCAGAGAAAGTGCTGACCTGCCTTTGTAGGAGAAGTTTCTTCCTAGTAGCTCTCCAGGAGAGAAATTCCATTTTCTATCAGCAGTTCTATTTGGTTTCCAACTCCAAGGAACATTATATCTCCCCCTGGATGATCTGATAACCTAAAATCTCATTACCCTGCTAATTGACTAAGCTTTTGATTTTTAACACTTTGACAACTCCCTCAGTAGTTTCTCCTTTCTTGTTGGAGAGTTGGCGAATGGAGCAATAAACTCCTCTCAGAGTTTTCCTTTATGGAGGGTTCAGATCAGAATTGTACAGGCAACTGTACATGGTTTGAGTCCAGTGAACCTCATACCCTTTGATGCATCCCCTCCCTGACTTTTCAGCTTCTTTTAGGATATTGTCTGCTCTTCCCTTTTCTGTGTATTATATGTTATCTTCCCCACACGATTATACGATAAATACTTTGAGGGAAGAACTACATGTCTTTATCGTATTTGTATTACCATCATTTCACACTATGCCCAGCACACATTAAGATACTTAATAAATAAAACAACAAATATGAATAAAAATAAAAGATTAAAAATTATACTGCAAAAGCATAAAAATATTGACCTAAACTGTCTTTCTAATGTCAAATGCAAAATTTATGAAAATTTAAACACTTTCAATTGCTAATGGTTATAAATAATGTACCATTCCTTTCTTAAACAATTCGGTTTGGGAATAGAAATGTAAACAGAATACTTTTGAATTTGCTAATTATTTCTTCCTACTGGAGATATTAGTTCTATTTGAGCTCATAGGCTCCTATGCAGAGGAGTTTAAAGTTTTGTGTATGAATGTTTTGGGGGTTCTTCTTATTAAATTGTCTGTGAATTCAAAATAAATACTACTTTACCTGCATCTCTGTCTCCAAGGAGATGGGTTTGAGACACTCCCTTCTGAACATTTTCCTTAAATAAATCAAATTTCATATGATCACATTAATAGTTCCCCCCAGAAAGCTTAAGTGTTCTAGAAAGAAGTTGTTCTGGGAGATGTGCTATATTTATTAATACCCTTTGGAAGATAAATATGAAGTCATGGTAATATTTTGAAGTAGTCAACTTGTTTTCACAACCTTTCCATTCTGTGCCTTTTTCCTCCTTTATGGCCCTTCAGATTTTTAATTCTTTTCTATTATTTAGTGTCCTTTTCATTATGATGAGAAGAAAGGACACAGCTGAAGAAATTTTTGGGCAGTGGGTTACCTTTCCTGAGTTGTTTTCATCTTAAGTTTTGATTCTACCTGCAGAATGGAACAATCAATGCTATTTTCATCCTCCTGCTTAAATCCTACTTCCTACAGGAGACTCCACCACCAACCCTCCTACTAGAATCTTCCCTCTGAGATGACCTTCCATATTTATACCATATAGGTCTTATTTGTACACAGTTCTTTTTATGTTATCTTCCTCCATCATATTGTTCTACTTGAGGGCGGGAGCCCTGTTATTGTTTTTCCCCCTCAATCCCTCAGAGCTTAATACATTGCCTGGAAGATAGCAAGTACTTAATAAATGTTAAGGAATAGCAGTAGGGGGAAGGAAGAGGAGCAGCAGAAACAACAGTAACAGATTGTCCTCCTTTGGTGTTCACCTATTCCCCAATTCTCACCTGTGACTGCAAGAAGCTGTAGTGTGCGCAATATCCACCCCTTATTCCTACCTCCCAGGAAAACCTTCTGGGCAGACGGCTAAAGAAAGATGAAAGGAATTAAAGGGTCTCGACCCATCAGTGAGATAGGGGAGTACTTCCACTGGCAGAATGGGCAGATGAGAATAAGTTGTGTCAACAGCCATGAATGTGGCTGCTGATCACTTAGAATTTGACTATCCGCTGAGAATGACAAGGTCATCTACTGCATCTCATGCCATTGGCAGCCATATTGACTTTTGTCCTGCCATTAGATGTCAATGACTTTGGAAGAGAGAGTGGGGTTAATCCACTCTCTGTGCAACTCTTCCTCTTTTATCCAATTCACATCATCTGTAATATATCATTGGTTCTCTTTGAAATGAAAGATAACAACAATTGAATTAACTTGACAAAATCATTTTTGTGGAAAAAGGCATTGCTAAATGCTATTAGCTGGAGATACAAAAGTAAAGATGAAACAATCTCTGACCTCAGGAAGTTTCCGTTTTAGTAGGAGATAAAACATTTCACTAATAGGTAAATACAGGTTTATATGAATGAGGAAAAATGAATGAAGAAAAGGAGAGTTTGATTTCATGGTGCCTAAGGGAATCAGGACAGACCTCTTGGAGAAAGTAGCACTTAAGCTGAGTCTCCAAAGTAGCCAAAATTTCAAGAGGCAGAGATGAGAAGGGATTGCATTTCTGGCATGGGGTACTGTCTAGGCAAAGGCACTGGGGTAGGAGATGGTAAATAGGACAGTGTAACTAGAGCAAGGAATACAGGAGGGGAGTAATGGGCAATCAGCCTTGAAAAATAGGCTGGAGTCAGTTATACAGATCCATAAATGTCAGGCAAAAAAGTTTACATTTTTGTCTTAAGGCATTGGAGAGGCAAAGGAGAAGGGGAGGAGGATAAAAAAGGAAGGACAGAAGGAGCATGATATCATTTGAGAATCAATTGAAGGATCCTTTACTCCAAATAGTCATGAATATGGCTTGAAGGATCCCAAACTTCAATTTGGAAAGAACTTCATAGGTTGTTGAGTCTACACTCTCATCTTACAGATAAGGAAAGAAACCAGTACCCAATTAAAGAGAGTTCCCTAAAGTTCGTTCAGGAGAAGAGAAAATTAGAATGAAATGTTAAATATCTTCAATCATTTGAAGGTCTGTTACCTAGAAGAAGGATTACATTTGGTGTCAGAAGATATAATTTTAGAGTTGAAAAGGGCCTCAGATGCCTTCTAGTGCAATATTTTTTTTAATAGGTAAGGAAACTGAGGTACCAGGAGGCTGATCTAAGATCACATAATTAGAAAACATAAGTAGTGAATTTTGAACCCAGATCCTATGACCTTTGAGCAGCTAGGTGGTTGGGTCTGGTGTCAGGAAGATTCACCTTGTTAAGTTAAAATCTGGCCTCAGATACTTGAGGTTAGTGGCCTCACCCACTCAGGTGGGTGACCTGTGGCAAATATCTTTCATCCTGTTTGCCTCAGTTTCCTAAACTGTACAATGAGCTGGAGAAGGAACTGGAAAGCTACTGCAGTATCTTTGCCAAGAAAACTCCAAATGAGCTCATAAAGAGTTGTACATGACTGAAATGACTGAACAACAACAACAATTTATGACTCTAGATCCAATGATCTTTCCACTATTCTACATTATCTGTCTTTTGGATAGCAGAGAACATAATCAGAACCAATATGAAGAGGTTCCAAAGAGATAACTTTAGACTCACAAACGGGAAAAAATAAGTAATTGAAACTCTTTTTCAGTGGAATAGGATGTCTCAGAACCCTTGTTGAGGGTCTTCAAGGTGAGGTTGGTTGACCACTTGTTAGGTATATTGTAGTGGAACGTGCTCTTGGATACTTTTATGGTGGCACAAAGCGTAGGACATGAAGTCAAATCTGGCCTCAGATACTTAGCTTGTGACCCTGAGCACTTCACCTGTTTGCATCAGTTTCCTCAGGTGTAAATTGAAATTGGAAACTACTCCAATATCTTTGGCAAGAAAAACCCAAATAGGGTCACAGAGAATAGAACACAACTGAAAAATGATTGGACGACAATGAAAGTGCCATGAAAGATTCAGTTGGATAAAATAACCACTTAGGTCTCTCTCAACTCTTAAAATACCAGAGAAGAAATGGTGAGCTTATCAAGGGATTAGGGAACTCTCTTGATCAATACTCCTCCCCATTTCACTTGTCCAGTCTTTGATTTCACTATGGAGTAAGTTGGGGGTGGGGGGAGAGGGAAATAGAAGCAGGGAAGGGAAAGAAAAGTGAATTTCCTCAGAAGACTCATCCATTCACTGAGCAAAACCCAGGGCTTCAGTCTTCCAGTATGCTTTTACACATCAGCCCTTGTATTTTCTTCCTCAAGTGACATACAGTGTGTGAGTAATAACAGGTTTATATTTTTTTGTGCTAGACCAGACAAATGTCACTGACTGAAAATTCCACTGCAAGGGAATATGCAAATCAGAAGTGCCCAGAACACCCCTTTCTGTTTAGAGGCGATGATGGAATCCCAAAGATCAACAGCTCTATTTGGAAGCCATCTGATCCATGCCCCTGCCTCCAGGCCAGATCTCATTTGGATGACTCCCAGCTAGAGAGATACCTGACTTAAGATCTCAAAACCTGAAATTGATTTTTACTGCTTAATAAGCAGACGAAAAGAATTAATGTAGTACCATAAAAAAAGAACAGAGGATTGGCCATCCTGAGATCTTGGTTAAAATCTGGTTCTGTCACTCACAACCCGTGTGACCTTTCCAAAGTCATCTTTCCGAATTTCAGTTTCCTTATTGGTAAAATGAAGGACAAGATGAACTATAAGACCTATCACTTCCAATTCAAAAATCTATAATCCCATGATTAATGTTCCTGATCACTTAGGGGAGAAAAAACTGATCGACACTTTGAAAGTTGAGATTTCTTATTATCTTGAATTTTGATTGATGATGCCATATTAGGGAAAACAGTTGATCTTTTTAAGATTTTAACCTTTTAAATCTTAACCTTTTAAATTTTAACTTTTTCAATCAATGGAAATCTGTCTTCTCTTCCTCACATGCCACCATCACAGTGAGAAAGAAAAACCAACTTCTAATTATAAGCCTGTGTCAAGCTCCCCCCCTCCTCAAATTCACACATTGACCATGTTCAAACAAATACATCTTTTAAAATTAAAATTTATTTTTGTAGATATATTTCAAATATATTTAAACTATGTATTTTAATAGTTATTATGAACATATTGTTTCTGTTTAAATTTTATTTTTAGCTCTACGTTCTCTCCCCATCCCAACTTGCCTCTTTCTTCCACTAAGAATGTGAAGAGAAACAAAATCCTTGTTTATATATAGTCAAACAAAACAAATCCCCAAATTGGCGAGTCAAAAACAGTCTTAATTTGCACCCTGCGTCCATGACCTTTTTATCAGAGGATAGGTAACATGTTTGTTTCATCACGTGTCCTCTGAAATCACGGCTGTTAATTGGATCAGTCTGAATCCCCAAAGTCTTTCAAAGTCTTTACAGTGTTGTTGTTCTCACATAATGTCCTTGTTCTGTTCACTTCAGTCTGCTTCAGTTTTTCTCTGAAACTATCCTCTTCATCATTTATTATACCACAATGATATTCCATCGCCTTTATATACCATCCATTCCACAATTTAATGTGTACTTTGTTTCCAATTCTTTGTCCCCACAAAAATAATTTCTATACATTTTTTAACACCTTTAAACTTTGCTTTGCTTAGGACAAATCCTTTCTTTAATTTATACTGTCTCTTATTTCTCCTTCTTTCTTCTCCCTTTAGTTTCCTTGTTGAATGAAATATATTTCTGTATATAACTGTGTATGGATGTGTGTCTTTCTTTCCTTTGATCAGTTCAGATGAGATTGACTCTTCGGTTTTGACTCTATGATTTTTCTTAGATTTCCTGATTTTATTTTCTAGATCTGTTTAGATGTGGTATGTCAGCTGTATTTCTTTATACCTGCCCTTACCAAAGAGAAACAGTTAAGTGGGAGAGTGAATAAAATACTAGATCTGGAATCAAGAAGACCTCAGTTCAAATTGAACCTCAAACACCTACTAGCTGTGTGATTCTGACCAAATCACTTAAATTCTGCCTCAGTTTCCCTATCTGAAAAATGGGAATTATAGCACCTATCTCCTAGAATTGTTGTAAAGATTGAATGAGATAGTATTTGTAAAGAGTTTTGCAAACCATAAAGTGCTTTATAAATGCTAGCTATTTGTATTCCTGCCCCTGAATTCTTGAAGCCTATGACCATGGAATACAATTTCTGAAATTTCTGAAGGTTCTGAAAGATGCCAAGCAATAAAAGTTCTGAGAAGTCTCGGTGATGAACGGCATCTGCTCTCCAAGGTTCACAATTAGAGGCCATTTAGTTTAATCCTTCATTTTATAGATGAAGATGCTGAGAAGTCAAATGATTTATCTAAAGCCATATAGGTAATAAATGGCAGAGATGGTAAGACTGTTCTACTCCCTGTTCCACTCAGATCCCTGGGGCCATACGTCCTTCTCTACAGTTGTCACTTGGAAATATGGCCACTCAGTACCACTTGGATGAGCAGAAAGTCACCAGTTATAATCTTTCTAGCCTTTTCAATTGCCTCACTGCTATGTCCTTCACATCCATGGGCATTAATGTGTCCAGGCATGTCCTAGGAAGATGTTTATCCCCCTCACCCAGGGCTATGAAGTTTCTTTATTTAAAGGCCCACGAGACAAAGGTTTTGTTTTTACTATAGTCCGGCCCTTCAACAGTCTGAGGGACAGTGAACTGGTCCCCTATTTAAAAAGTTTGAGGACCCCTTAGTTTCTTGAAGACAACATGACTTAGAGTTCTGGATGGGATCATGGCACCCCAGGCACACTTTGCCTGAATTGTATAATCCCTTATCAAATTCCAGCTGAGTCTGGATGCATCAAAAAGATGTCAGGACATGAAACAGACGGCGTGTCTTTCCACATGTACATATTAATAGAGAGTCAATGCTTGGTGCATATCCGAGCAATCTCATAGGCAGGGATGACATTTCGAGAATAAACATCCGTTAAATAGTTATGAGTGACCATCAAAATTATTTCATGGGTGCAAATTAAAGGTTACATTGGAGTCTATTTGATTCATTTTCTCCTCTCCATGTTTTCACGGTTTAACACACTGGAGCTCCTAAGGAAGATTATTTTAGGGCCTTTCTCCAAAGTGTCAATGATTTTCTCTTTTATCTTTCCTTAAGTTCCCTTTTCAAGGAGCACAATTATTTCCTTCTTAATAGCACCATTAAATCCTCATTTTTATCAGATAATGAACTAGATTCTTGATTGGCCCACCCACAGAGACATCTTCTGCACAGCCTAGGAATCTTGGTCTTCTGATTGAGTCAATTCTTAATTTTTTATTCATTCATTAATTCACTAATTAATTCATTCAATTGCATTTAAGTATTTACTTTGGGCTAGGCAATTATTGTGGATGCTAGAGATATAATGCCAAAAACAGAACAGTCCCTGCCTTCATGGAGATTATATTATAATGGAGAACTCATAGGCACTCTGGTAATTAAATACAAATACATGTAAAGTAAATATACCAATTAATAGCTTGAGAGGGAGTGCTAACAATTTAGGGATCAATTAATACAAATAAATAAAACAAAGCAAACAAAGTCCTTGTCTTCAAGAAGATTACCTTCTATTAAGGGAAAGAACACATCTAGGGCTCCTTTGACCAGAATGCAACATGTATGAAGGTTAATGATGTTCCTTTGGAGAAAGTTCTATTTTGGGAGTCTACTTCATTTTCATTCTGGGCTCTAATGAGTGTATTCACAGAGGGGACCCCCAAATGGTTGTCTCATTTCAGAGAAATAGGACAAGATCTAAGTAGGATCCAATGGGTTTCAACAGAAGACCTTACCTTCTATTACTTTTTGTATGTCAATGATTTTAATTTTCTTCAGAATGAAGGTTAAAATGTTAAAAAAAAAAAGTCTATATTAGCAAAAAATTTGGATCTTTTTAAAAGATTAAAAAAGCAAATTAATCAGGAAGGATAGATTGAAGCTAGATTGTCAGAGACTTTAAATGGCAAAAATTTTGATAATATGCATTTTGCAGTTTGTGCAATGGGACACTGAGAAGGAACAATCAGAGAAGTAGGAGGATAACAAGGAAAGTGGAACAGCATGAAAAGCCTGGGAGATAAATAGATCCTGGGAGACATGCTCAGTTTATCATGATCCCAGAATTTGAAAGACCATCATGGGGAATGTAGATTTGCTTTGTTCCACACAACTCCAGAGGACAAAAAACCAAGAGTAGCTGGTAAAGTGGCAGAGGTAAATTTGGGGATCTACATCAGGAAAAAAATAACTAATCTTGTCCAAAAATGGAAGGGATGTCTTGGGAGAAAATGGGTTTCCAGAACTGGAAATCCTCAAGCAGAGGCTGACTGTTTTTTTTTTAATTATCAAACAATTCTTTCCCCAAATAGCAAGCAATCTGATATAGGTTAAATATGTAAACTCTTTAAATTTCCATATTTGTCATGTTATACCAAAAAAAATCAAGGCAAAAGGGGAAAATCATAAGAAAAAAGCAAACAAAAAGTGAAAATACTATGCATCAATTTCTCTCTGGATGTGAATGGCATTTTTCATCTACTCTATTAGAATCACCTTAAGTCACCATGATGTTGAGAAGAGCCAAGTCCATCACAGTTGATCATCACATAATTTTGTTGTTACTGTGTACAGTGTTCTCTTGGTTCTGCTTACTTCACTCAGCATTAGTTCATGAAAGTCTTTCCAGACGTTTCTGAAATCAGTCTACTCATCATTTTGTATAGAACAATAATATTCCATTACTTTCACTTATTTACATTACATTCACTTATTTAGCCATTCCCCAATTGGTAGGCATCCCCTCAATTTCTATTTCCTTTCCACTACAGAAATTGCTGCTACAAACATTTTTGCACATGTAGGTCCTTTCCCATCTTTTATGATCTTTTTGGGATACAGACCCAGTAGAGACATTGCTACATCAAAGGATATGGACATAGTTCTGAATTGCTCTCCAGAATGAATGGATCATTTCACAATTCTGGATAGTTATTTATTGAGAATATTTAATCCAATATAAACTATGAAATCTTCTGAGGTCATTTTAACTCTAAGATTCTGGAAGCTTCTAACTCTTGTTCAACTTCTGTCAACAGAGATGAGATTTACTTAACTGAAGGGGTGGAGTTGGCCCAGAGTTCCTCTGGTTCCACCTTGTCCATGCCAGTTTGCTTAGGACCATAGATTTAGAAATAAAAGGAGCCTCAGTGGTTATCTGATTCTTCCCCACACTATCAAAGGAACTGCTTTATTTTACATTTAATTTTCAAGGAAGTTCAGTTACTTGCTCAGAGCCATACTGGAGTAAGAGAAAGAAATGGGATTTGAAAACGAGTGTTACAGTCATACATTTTGTTAGAAGTGACATCAGAACCCATAAAAAGAAAAACCTTATTTTATAGGTGAGGAAACTGAGGCTCACAGAGTGACATGGTCAAGGTCACATAGTAATAATCATGGGTGGGGTATGAATTCAGTGTCATCATTTCATTATCCCACAGAGACTCTGTTTCTAAAATTTCTGCTTCCTGAATGCTTGTGAGTTTCTCAGGGATAGAGGAGGAATTCTCTACTAGTAAGCTCAGACCCAGGGGTTGTAGCAAGTTTGGAAGCTAGACTCTGAGACAAGCATGTCTTAGTGCTGCACTAGCTGTGTCACTCACATTCTAGGAAACCATGGCCAAGGATGGGGGACTTCATGTTGCCTGGCTGGGGGTCACCGCCTCAGTTTTCATTCACCGGGGAGGCCGCCATTGGCATCAGAGCTTCCAAGTTTCCTGTCATACCTGTCATCTTGGGAGCCTGCAAGGGTCACATCTGCTTTGTCTTCTGTCATTGCAATACTTGGCTTTTGTCACCCTCTTTGTCGATCAAAGCTGCCCTGGTGGCTTCTTCTCTTCACAATAGCTTCTTCTATATACCAGAACTCTCTGAAGAAGACTTGGGGATTCATGAGTAAACTGTGAGGGGAGAGCCAGAGTCTTTGCCTTAGTCCTATCCCTAGGTGCCCTTTGGAGATTGTTCTGTTGGAGGAGAGCCTTTAGAACACTCCTCTTTCTTTATAATACCTCCCTCTTTTCTTCCTTTCTCTAGATGTACATACATGTATTATAGGTAGATAATATATGTTCATGTAGTGTATATACATACATTATACATATATACATATATACATACACACACTCACACACAAAATGTCCAATTTTCCTGTCTGTCTCTTTCTGAAGTGGTATTAGGGGATATGAGATATATAGACATACCTCTGTCTCTATCTATACATACAATAAGTCACAGCATGTACAAAAAAGAACTGTATTTGGAATCAGAGAGTCTGGGTCCCAATTCTGGTTTTGCTACTTACTATTGGGGACTCTGGGCAAGTCATGTGACTTCATGGGACCTGAGTTCTAAGTGTGTAAAATGCCAGTGGTTGAACTAGATATAATTTTCTAAACAGTCCTCAGGCTCTCCCTTTCTCCTCAACTAAGGTTCAGGTATCACAGCTAGTGATGAGTCTAGGGAATCCCATAGTCTAAATCATTCCATAAAATAGATAGACAGGCAAGTAGAGACAGTCAGAAAGATACAGAAAAGATTGGATGGATAGCTAGATGGATGGAACAAAAGACATATGGATGAATTGATAGATGGATTTGTAAGATAGATATAGATAGATGGTTAGATGGATAGATGGATGGATGGATGGATAGATGGAACGTTTATTAAGCCCTTACTGTGTAAGGCAGTGTCCTAAGTACTAGGAATATAGATATAAGTGTGAAGGGTATGTCTACTTTAAAGAAGTTTACAAGCTAATGAGTGAAAACATACAAAAGGGATCTAGAAGGTGTAGGGGGATGATGTGGAAGGGAGACGCAGAAAAGAAGAATAAGAAAGGCACCCAAATGGGATCACTATGAAGAAGAGGAAGGGTCCGGGGTTGAGGGATATTATAGATTTTAAAAATGTTCTCCTTTGTACCCCAGAGATGTATTTATTTAGAGTTCAAATTGGAAATCTGTTTGGGAGTTATTTATTCCAACCCTCTTATTTCACAGACCTAAGAGCCAGATGTGTAGCTTCTGCCATGTGACTTGCTTCTGGCTCACAGACAATAAGTGATAGAACAAGGATTTGAACCCAGGATCTCTGACTCCAGCTGTGCTTTCCCCTGTTACTTCATAATAGTCTACTTGTTATTTATGTAAAACTCCACCTCGCAAGTGATGGATCTGCATCTCAGGATGGGCATCTCTGCCATGGAAGTGTGATCCTTTCTAATCTGAACCCCAAATTAGCAGGGCAGGCTGATTCAGGGCATGACTGTGCCTAGGAAGAGGTACACTTAAAAATAACAGCATGGTATGCATTTTAGCCCGAATGGGCCAATGATATTTTCATGAATCTATCAGTCTATCAGTCACTCAGTCAACAAATATTCATTTAACTACTGCTTATGTGCTCATTGAGTAGAGGCTAAAACAGTATTTCAGGAAAGGAAACTTTCTTTCTTTCCTGGAGGGCTTAATAAGAGAGTGCCTGGAGGGCATTGGACTTGGATTCATCAAAAGCTGGATTGAGGTCTTATCTCCAATATTATAGCTGTGTGTCTCTGGGCAAGTCACTTAATTTGAGTCTCCATTCTCATACCCTTTAAATAATGATAATTAAAAACACCTATGTCAACAGATTATTTCCTTATAGTATCATATGAGAAGATGGATGAGAAGCATGTTTTCAACTTTAAAGTGTCATTATTGATTCTTTCACCTCTGAGTATACTTCGTCCATTAAATGAAGTGGAGATTAGTCATTATTTTGGGGAACAAAAGCTTGCAAAATTTTCTCCAGTCCAAACTGATTTTTCCCAAGTTTTGCCTGGAGGTAGGAGCAGGGAGTCTCTTGCATTTTCAGGTTTTGGAATTCCAGGTCAACACCAAAATCTGTCCAGTCTAGACCTAATCAATAATCAGTCTAGACTGATTATCTTAGTGGTTCTGAACCTACATGACACCTTTTCCTAATTGCCCAAATGCTAATGCTGCTCTCCCCTCAATTTCTTTGCCTCTAGACTATTTTATATATATACATACTGTTTAACCTCCCCACTCTTGTAATATAAGGTCCTTGAAGTCAGGGACTCTTATTTATATCTTTGGATTCCCAAGGTCTATTACACAGTAGGCACTTAGTACAATTTCTAGCATGTAGTAGGTGATTAATAAATGTTTATTACTATAGTACCTATTTATTAAATGCTTGTTGATTAATTTCTTCAATAACAGATGGTTAAAATCTGTCCTGGGAATTCAGTGATCATAGATTTAGCCACAGAAGGGACTCTAGATCCAATGACTATTTTTTTTTTCAAATAAGAAAACAGTTCTAGAGGGCTTCAGTAACTTTTCTAAGATTACATCGGTGGATTAATAGTGGAAAGGGTACTGGCTCTCAAATCAGAACCTAGATGAAAATTCCACTTGTGATGATCCTATCTATCTGTGTGACCTCCCAGTTCCCCATCTGTAAAATGAAGGGATTACACCAGATGGCCTTTGACATCTTCCTAGTTCTAAAGTCTTGCTCCTCAGATATGGTCCCCAAATTCAAGCACCAATTTCTCTGACTACAAATTGAGAACTTTTTTTTAAACCATGTCATGCTTTTTTTTTTTTTTTTTGAATTGGATCATTCTGCCTGCCATTATGCCCATGGCATCTTCGGTTGGATGAAAAGAACTATTTAGACATGAAATCCTAGGACCTCACTCAGGTGCCTTAGAAAGCCCTTAGCAGGCTGTAAACAGCAACCATCAAAGCCCCTTTTCAATCTGTAGGAATTAAGACCCTATTGACAGAAGATGAAACTTATTGACACATCAGGAGGCGGTCCTGTTTGCTCTTCAGTAAAGAGTAGAGACTGACGTGTGTCTCCATCATTCATCAATCCCTCTTTGTTTCATGCATAAGTAGGAATGAGCACATTGAACAAATCCATCATTAAGTTGCCTGGCACTTTGAAAAGGAAGGAGGGCGGGGTCCAAGGTACTGATGGATGAGGGTCCTATTCATGGCCTGGCTCAATGTAGGGATGGCGGACAGGTGGAGGAGTGAAGAGAGGTTTGTAAATGACTCTGATTACACTCATTAATCAGGCCCACTCCTAAACAGTTGTTAATTCTGCAGCTCTTTACAGACTTATCTAGCCTTTAGAGATCCTGATGTCAGTACTTTGGAAGTTACTTTGCCAAAGTTCAAATACTTGGAGTCCCTGTTTTCCTTGATGATTCATGAACCAGGAATGGAAAGAGGTCATGAAATCATTGACTTTAGACTGGGACTTTAGAGGTCCTTTAGGCTATTCCCACTTCATTTTGTGGATGAAGTAATACTCAGAGGTGAAAGAATCAAGGATTCTAATGCTGAATGCTTGAGATGTAGAAAGGAACTAGAGTCTACAGTCTCCATAACCTTCACACCCAAGTTAATCCAGATAATAATAAGAAGGAAAAGCAGGAGAAAATTGGAAGGAGACAAAGATAGAAGAGGAAGAAAAGGAGGAAGTAGACAGAGATGTAGGAAGAAGATAAGGAAGATGAAAGAGATGGAGGAGGAGAAAGAAATAGAGAAGGGAGGAGGAGGAGAAGAAAGGAGAAAGAAGGAAGAGGGGGAGAGAAAGAAGAGATGGCCTTTAGATGGTTCTTTAAGTTTTACAAGGTCCTTAACATATATTTTTTCATTTGATCCTCTCAACAACCTTGTGATATGTGTTGATACAGGTGTTAACAATTTATCCCTATTTTACAAATGAGAAAAGTAAAACTTAAGAAAGTTAAGATTCATGCAGGGTCACAGCAAATAAGCTTGAGGTGAGACTGGTAATTCTATCCAGTATCTCCCCCAATCAGTACTGAGGGCACAGATCCATCCTTTTGGGTTAACCTTTGTAGAGGGCTGCCAATTCCCCTATCCCAGACCTTGCTCTCAGCCCTTGCCCTCAGCCATTGGAATTACTGACCCATTGTTGTTATCATAAAGTCAAGAATGAATGGAGGTAATTCAGTCACTTTGTAAGGTTAAAATTTAATCCCTTTAAGGGAGTTGTCTCAATTCTCAGGACTCAGTTTCATCATCTTTTAAATGAGGCAGATGGACAACTTTGTAAGTCTGAGTCTGATGATCCTGACTTCTATAGCTTTCAGCTTCTTCACATATCTTTCTGGTCATTTCAGTTCACTAAACTTTTATTAAGTATTATTTTTATTATTATTAAAATTTTTTATTAAACTTTCTGCAAGGCATTCTCCCCTGATGGTTGCAGAACAGAATACATCTCCCCTACTGGGTTAAGGCAAAATATGTCATTCGATGTGAATGAATCTTTGACCCGAGACACTTTGGGGGCAATAGTTAAGGACTTTGGGGGTAATAGTTTTATACCCCAGGATTTTTTTTTTTGGAAATGACTCGGAGGAAAAAGTATCTTGGTCCAGAGATACCCTTTCTTTGTTTTGAGTTATGGAAAGTTACACTATTTAGTTCAAGAAGTGTCCTCCTTAAGAACTGTGGGTCATCAGAATAAATCACATTTTGGGGTCTAAAACAGACTGAATTTCACCCAACCAGTCACTAAACATCTGAGTACTTGTCTCATCTATCATTCATTGCCCAAATCCAGGGGTGCCAGGTTTCTGAAATCTGACCAAGGAACATGTCCAGCCCCCTTAACTCATCTATCACTCTCTACCAGATCCACTCGGGCAGTAAATTCTAGAGAATGACTCAGCATGGAAATTTCACTTTAGCCCTTTGTTCTTCCATGGGTAATTAACTTGCAAAGCATTAAATACAGTAGAGCTGCTTAATTTAAAAAAAAATTAACACACACACACACACACACACACACACACACACACTGGCATTGAGGGGATTTCAGCTCATGCAACTAGATCCATAAACCTGGTTCTAGGGAATAAATATGTAAGTAATTGATGTTGTTTTGTATGGTAAGGTTCAGCCCTAGCCATCATTCTTGGGCACTGATGATCTATTGAGGAACTTTGACAACAGGTTGACAGCTAGAGGAAAAAATGACCAAGGAGACTCAGACATCTTTGCATTCATCATAACTTATTATGCTTTGCTGCCTAAAAACAGCCTTTTTGTCATGTTCCTTGTCCCAATTAAAGGAGGGGAGGAGGCATTCTGAAATGCATGGGAACGGTGTTTAGGACTCGGCTTCTGCCAGGGGCATGGAGTGCCATGCATTGTCTCCCTTCCCCATCATTGGGGTCCAAATGCCAAGCACATTTTCCTTTGAGTCAAACTTCTGAATCCCAGACTTGGAGGTTGCGACCCTAGACTGTCAGTGTATACTCAGGGTTGATGTTGGTTTTCTTCTATATCATCAAACCATTTGCAATTGAAATTGATGGAGCCAGTGATGGTTGACTTTCTGTCTTTACAAGGAAATTCATGATGATGGCGACCTTGGCCTCTGTCGGCTGTAGTTTTATCCTCATTTGTGTTTGAGCTGGACTAGCCATCAAAGAGGATTTTCTAATTACAATTGTCCTTTTTCCGAAAAGATGGAGATAGCATAGTTTTCTGGGAGTCACAACAGATGAGACCATTAAACTATTCTTCTACTCCTCTTGCCATTTTATTCTTAGCAGTTTTGAAGCTCTCATCAAGGAATAACTTGGGTATTATCTCCTAGATGGTATTAATATTCTCCCAGACCCTTAAATTACTTTATTTTTAAAAAAATAGGTTTCCTTATCTCACCTCAGGCTGAAAGTATAGGGATTCCTCACAAATTTAATCCTAATCTGATCAATTTGGGAGAACTGATATGCTCCATTTCTGACCCAGGCTGATTTGTACCTCAAAAGGAACCCAGTGACTCCCCTATATCTGTCTTCTGAGGGTTTAGCATATTAATGTTGAACTTAGTATAGATGCCTAATTAACTTAGCCCTTTGCAACTCAGAACTCCTGTGTTTAAACAATTTGCCAGTCTCAGCTTCCCTAGTAGCAGGGATTATAGGCGTGCCTCATTCATACATCCATGACATCCTTCACTTCTTCCCTCTCTCTCATCCCCTATACAATTAGTGACCAATTCTGACTATATTACCCTCCTAATGATAGAGAAATGATGCACTTGATATATAGAATGAGATTTATTTGGGGGCATGACTAATAGGAAAATGTTTTATTTCACTATGCATGTTTATTACAAATGCTCAGTTTTTTTTTCCTTTTTTCTAATGTGGAAAGGAAAGATTGGAGGAGAAAAATTACTGCTTGCTAACTGAAATGAATGAAATTTAATTAAGATTAATTAATTAATCAAGATTAAAGAGGGGGCAATAGTTGAAGGGTTTATTTGCCAGAGATGTGGGGATGGATCAAATGTATATTCAGAAGGGTTGACCATGGTAACAAGGGCTTCCTCTTTATCACAGACTACAGTAAAGAGTGAAAGAACGGAAATGATGTCAAAGGATTGTGAGATGAAAGGGGGGAAAGTGGGAATTCTTAATGAATGGGATTGATTTCCTTGGTGAAGTTTGGAGACAAGTCATACACTGAACAGATTGAGAGGTATTGTGGGATACTTGAAAAGAGAAAATATGGTTCCCAAGACTGGATATTATATCATAGATACAGTTTGACCTGGGCAAGATACAAGGAACTGGTCAATATCCAAGTCTTGGTCCCTGGGCCACTTTTAACAAAACCCAAGATCATGTTAGTTTTTCTGGCTGTCATGTACTCCTAGACATGCACTTTAAAGAGGAGCTTATTCCAGTTATTATAGTATCCTGGAAAGTATTGTAAAATGAAAATTGAGGTGAGGATTCACTAACTTTATGACCTTAGGCAAGTCCCTTCATATCTCTGAGCTTTAATTTCCTCATCTATAGAATAGGAACTATAATATTTCTTATACAGGAAAGTTCTTTTTTATTCTGCTAGCTTTTGGGATGCCACAGAAATCAGAGTTGTTATTATAATTGCTATTATTATTATTGAAAAAGATTGTTGAAAATTCACAGTGATTTACTAGACCTGTAGCTAGAACTAGAATACTGAAATTAATTCAGTCAATCAATAAACATTTATTAAGCACCTACTATGTATGTCAAGTATTTTGCTAAGCTCTGGAGATACAGATTTTAAAAAAAGAAAGAATCTCTGTCCTCAAGGAGCTTACAATCTAAAGTAGAAAGACCACATGAAAAAAGAAACTGAAAATGCATGAGATGATGAAGTTCATCTAAGGAGATAGTGAGAAATGAAGAGTTGACTCATCTGTGAGCCATCTTTAAATAAAGGCTTTGGGAGAAGTCCTTTACTCTGCCCCCTGGCACTTCAGTCAGAGGGCCAGAGATGTCCAATACCTAAAGAAGCACATGTACCAAGCTGATGCAGTTTTATGAAGGATAATGAGTTTAGTGGTAAAGTGATTTCCTGGAAGTATGATGATGGATTCCAAACTCAAGGAGTATAGCTGGGAGGATGGGATAGATATAGAATTGGGAGGATGGGGGAGGGAAGAGAAAGGAACACAATTTTCCAAAAATGGTTCTTTTTCACATAATAAGGATGCTTGATGATTAATGGTAAAATTCATCCTTTATTTTTATCCCCCTTCCCAAAAAAGCCCTAGAAGTTCATCCTTATTTTAATGGAACAGTTTTCTGATCTTTGTTACCTCTTCCCTCCTCCAGAACACATTCAAGTGACTCTTAACATCTCTAATTCTTTTTCTATCAAATCCACAATAAAAATAATTGCTTGTGTAACACTCAGGTCCCTTAACGTTTGGTTGTGAGGTTAAAAAAAACCTTGATATACTTTAATAAATTTGGCAGTGGGCCCATTATAAAATATAATTAAATGCCACCACCATTTTCCTTTCCTTTAACAACAGTGAAATTTAATTGCGGCCATCTGAAGTGAGTTGAAATAAATTACAGGTGATGAAGCTGGGATTCAAATTTCTTTTCAGGAAGAGGGTGATATGATCAGTGACCAGATGTTGGAGTTATGATGAATTAAAGGAATATCAGTGCTCTAGTTACTTGCTAGGAGACAGAGATGAGACGATGACATTTATTAAAACGAAGTAGGATTTCAAAGAGTCATATGAGGATACATGGAATAATAGGTTTTGGATGCTGAAAGGGACCTTAGAGACTATCTACTTGAAATACCTCATATTACAAGTGAGCAGATTTGGGATTCAAAAATCAGGGTTTTTTTACTCCAAATCTAATACTTTTCACTATCCGATGCTAAATGTCTCAGAGTATTTTAATTCAAACAAGGAAAGACCAATCACAAAACTTGAGATGCCCAGAGGCATGAAGGGCACAAAATTACTTTCATATCACAGTTATCAGAAAGCACATATATAGCCAAGATCTGGCCTTTAGATGGGGATTTCCCAGTCTTTGATGAAATGATCTTATACTCATAGCAGGAAGTAGGGATTTGTAATCCTACAAAAGACACCCTCTAAATTTGTTACCCAGGGTGTATCAGAATGTTATTGCACCTACTTGGGCAGAGGAATACCGAAGCTGTTCTGTGCAAAAGAACCTTGAGGAGTCATCCATCCAAGATACAGATGGGGACTCTAAGGTCTTAAAATATTCCCGCACCATGGATAACCACACCCATGTAACCATTCTTCAGGATGGTGAAAGTCATTTAGACATAGAAATAAGGATCTTTCAGAGGGAGTCTTGGAATCCCTTCCAGTACAATATCTGTAGAAGGAATGGGGGCTTCCTTAGTACTTTAGTAAGCAATGTGCTAGATTGGAAAAAGAAAATAGGTATGGTTTTTTCTTGGGGAGGAAAGAATGGATGGGGGTAGGAATGAGTGGGGAGAGTGACTTGTTCAACTTCACTCAGTTAATAAATCACAGAATGGGGATTTGAATTCAAGTCTTTTGACTCCAACTCCAGAGTTCTTTCCACCATGCTACCCTGCCTTATTTTAGAGATTGTGATGCTGAGTTGCAAAAAAGGTAGAGGGACAGGCAAAAGAAGGTAGAGTGACTTGGATAGGATGAAAGGGATTGGTTAGTAGAACCAGATTCAAATCTTTGAGATGTTGACAGGTAGAAGAAAACCCTAGTAGACAGAAGAATAGGTGACCATTGGTAAAAAAAAAATTAGACTGGACCAAATAGACAAAATTTCTTAAGAACTAAAGGGGTATCAAAATGGAATGAACTGCCTTATCAAATGATAGACTATCCCTCATTGGAGATCTTCAAGTCAAGGCTTCATCGTCTCTATTAAGTATGTTTTTGATGAGATTCTTATTCAGATATGGGTTATAAGCTCACAGATCTAGACTTGGAAGGTAGGTAACTCAGAAATTATCTAGTCCTATACTCTCATTTTACAGATGAGGAAACTGAGGCTGTGTAACTGAAGTTACACAGCTAGGAGTAATACTCAGAAGTCAATATCTTTCCTAGTCTATCACACTTCCTGACATCCCTATCACTTTTAGATAATGCGACAACATCCATATCTTGATGAGGTATCAGAAGATCATTTGAATGGAGAAACAGGAAAGAAACTTATAAAGGAGGAGAAGAGAAATCAATCTAGCAGTAGGGAACCCAATTTTTTTGAGTGAGATAAAAAGCCAGAGAGCACAGAAGTTAGGTCAGCAAGCAAGTACAGTCACTACAGACTGGGAGAAGATTGATTCTTATTTCCAAAAGCTTTCTTATCTTTAAATAATCCATTCATTCACTTGACTGCCAAGAGATCCTAGAACACAAAAACATTAAGACCCTCTAGACTACATGATCTCCATGGTCCTCTCTTCCTCTAAGAATCTTTTAATGTATGATAGTGTATTCTAAACTCCAAAGTCTGTTCTGTCCTTCTACAAATGCAAGTTGATCTTACACCAGTTCATTCTGTTGATTGTATTTTTTCAGTTGTCTGAAGAGTTCTTATTAGAGTCTATCCCCCATGTCTGGAGATGATGGTAAAGGACCTCTTGGCTCTAAATCTGTGATCCTTTGATTCTTGGTTTGCCCAGGATCCTGGATGATATTGGAGTGTCCAAGTTTGAAGTCTCCATTAAAAGCCAATATAGTATAAATGAAAGATCTCTGATTCTTCAGAGTATAGCTCAAATCTTGATTTTGATGATTTGATACTTGTGTGTATCTATCATCTATATCTATCTATCTATCTATCTATCTATCTATCTATCTATCTGTCTGTCTGTCTGTCTGTCTGTTTATGCCTTTGAGCAAGTCCCAAACTCCCTGGGCTTCTAATGCCACATCTATAAAGTAACTAATTACTCCCTGGGATGCCTTATAGACATAAATGTATATTTAGATCTTGATATTGGATAACTCCTCTTCCCATCTCTTGGCATTATATATTTCCTATAATCATAACTCAGAACTGAGAAGATCCAACCTTATCACTTAATAGATCAGGAAACAGACCCAGATTGGAGAAGTAATTTGCCTATGGTCATATAGAGAGGGAATAAATGAGAGAGCCAGGTGTAGGGGAAGACTGATGGAGATGAGGGTCAACTGACCTGAGTTAAAATCCTTCTCTGCCACTTATTCAGGGTTTGATTTTGGCCGCTGAAGACTAAGTCAGCTTTCTCATCTTATGGAAGAAGAAACTGAGGCTCAAGGGATGTAAGTGAATTGCCCCAAGTCACACGGGTATAGTAAGTGGTTTATGACTAGTTGTCTGAAGCCAGAGTCCAGTGTTTTTCTACTGCACTATTATAGACTTCAGTTTCCCCTTTTGTAAAATGAGATGACTGGACTTGATGGCTTTTACGTTTCCTTTCAGATCAAAATAAATGCTCATTGCCAAGTCAGTTTATCTCTTTGGGACTTGGTTTCTTCACTTATAAAATAAAAGGAATTGAGTTAGATGGTTATAACCACCACAGGGGCCCCTTCCCTTTTTAACTTCCCTTCAAATGTTGTCTTCCTCCATTAGAATGCATACTTCAATGAGGGCAGGAACTATCTTATTCAGTTTTATTTATAATCCCTACTACTTAGCACAATGCCTGGAATAAAGCAGATTTTCTTAAGAACTTTATCATCTATCTTATCTACCTATGTGCCATCTATCTCTCCCACCATTATTTATCTGTCTTTCTTCATCCATCCATCTCTTCTCCCTCCCTTTCTCCATTCCATCATGCATCTATTTATCTACGCCACTGTTTCTATCTCTATACCTTTTTATTGCTTGATTCCTTCATGCATCTCTTTCTGTCTCTGACTTTCTGTTTCTATGTTTCTCTTTCTGTCTCTACGTCTGTTTTTCTTTTCCATCTCTCTCATTTATTCTAACTTTAAACTTATGATTCTATGAAATGACAGAAATGTACTATAGCTTCATACTATCTTCCCCTCCCCAATCTTTAATTATTTATTAGCTATATGATTAAAAGTAGTGCTATTATACCTCTTCCCTGACTTACACACACATGCACGCACGCACATACAAACACACACACACACACACACACACACACACACACTCCTATGTACTATCCTCTCTGACTAGCCCTCCTAGATCATTGTTGTTCAGCTCTGTGTCTCTTTAGTTACTAAATGGGACTGTCAAAAAGAGTCCAATTCAGACCAAATGGATGGAAGTTAGTTTTTGTCCAGGACTTACCATGTAAATGTAACCTTTAGAGGCAGCCTGTAATTAAAATATGCTGCTGCCTGATATATGAGAATTGGATATTAAAGCAAACAAAGTTACTCTCTGCTTATATGAATAATATCAGGCATGGGGTTAGTGAGGGATTGGTTGGCATATTGAATAAATCAGTGGGATTTCAGCTGGAGACTGATTTGCAACCTGAAATGAAAAGTTTAATAGCCTGAGTGTTGTTGTTATAGACAGTTCTCTGGCCCAAAGAATTGCAGGGTGATCTGTATCCAATAAGAGTTGAAAGTTCTGAAAATTACTTCTCTTGGAGCTGACTGGAAGTCCTTTATTTAGAGCTCACTCAAGTTCTCCTGCTTGGATCTATTCGAGAAGAAAATAGCTATGTGTCTGTTTAAGATGGGTAAGGTGAGGTATTGGATCAGGGCCAGGGCTTCAGCTAGGTCTTAGATCTAGATCTGGAAGGGAGCTAAATGACTTTCTAATTGACACCCTCATTTTACAGATGAGAAAACTGAGGTCAGTGGAGTTGAAGTGACGTAGGATCATAGGATCTCCATCTAGAACTTGAAGGGATCTCAGAGCTCACCTAGTCTGAACCAATGATTCTACATTTGGGGTAAACGAGGCCCCAAGAGTTTAAATTAGGATAGTTCTAGAACTCAAAGGGCATCTAGTTCACTCTCTTACTTTATAGGTAATGATACTGAGTCCTATAGAAGTGAAGCCCCTAGCCCATGATCACGCAGTTTACCAATCATGGATGAGATCAGGATATGAAGTCAGCTCTTTCCTTGGATCACAGGACTATGAATTTAGATTTGGATGAGACTTCAGAGGGCATTGACTCTAATATGAGTCTCATTTTACAGATAAGGGATATAAGGCCCTGAGAAATGACATCACTTGCTCAGAGTCAGATTGATAGTACGCTTTAGAGCCAGGGTTCAAGCTCATGTTCAGGGTCACTCCCTCCCCAACGTTTAGCAATCTCGAGGTCTTTTTGATATTTAGAATGATGCAGTCCCCTTCCTTACTTTCAAAAAGGGCATAATGTTATTTCAGAACAGACCCAACAAATGGATAATCTAACTGGTCCTAATTTAGCATAATATGAACTTGAGTCAGTCTTCTATCAACAATGGAGTGTTATTTTCCCAGCTACAAAATGAGAAGCAAGTCATTGTAGTAGCATTGGACTTGGAATTTTGAAGACCTAGGTTACAAATCTGGAACTAAGACACTTTTTTGTATATGTGATACTGGCAGGTCATTTAAGCTTTGCAAATATTACTTCCCTTTTCTCTGCCTCCATTATTGGAATGCTTTGCCCATTTATTCATGGTTCTCTTGACTTCCCTGAATACTCAGTTTAATGTTCACCTTTCACAAGAGACCATTTCCAATACCCCAAGTACTAATACCACCTCTTTTAGATTACCCACCTGCTATTCTATTCTGTATATATATTGTATGTATCTTGCTATTTATTTGTTGTATTTCTCTTAAGAATGGGAGCTCCTTGAGGCAAGGGACAGATTTTTTTTTTGGTTTGTATTTCCAGTTTTTTACACAATGCCTGACCATTTTAAGTGCTTAATAAATGCTTATTTGTTGATTTGCCAACACCGAGATTCACTTTTCTCCTTTGTATAATGAGGATGCTGACCTTTTAAGTTTTTTTCATCTCTAAATCATTGGTCTTATGACCAAACCTTAATTCCATTCAATTTGACCCTTTGAAAGGCATCATGCTATTGGCGATAGTGTATGGAACTTAGAGTCAGGAAAACCTGGGCTAGAATTCTGCCTCAGATACTTGTTGTATATTTTATGGACAAATCTGAGGGGCTTCTCTGAGCCCCAGTTTCTTTATGTGTAAAATAGGAACAATAGTACTTGAAGGAGTAAAGGAGTTGGGAAGACTTGAGATTTGAATTCTGCTCATGATATTTGTTGATTGTATGACTTTGGGTAAGACATGGGAGCTTCAATTTCTTTTTCTGAAAAGTGGGGGTGATAATTCACAGGCTGTCATCAGGCTCAAATGATTATGCCACATGTAAATTGCTTTGTAAACTTAAAAACACAATGGAAATGCCAGTTCTCTTCATCAACATCATCATTATGTCTTCATCTTATGACATTGTGAGGATTGACATAAAAATATGCAAAAGGACTTGAAAGTTTTTTTTCTGAAAATGTCTGCCTGAAAATGTTTTCTGTTATTAATGATAACTCATTATCAGGGAACATTAGTGTTTGTTAAAAAATAAAAACAAACCTTGTTCATAATAATCTTATTAGGTAAGTACAACTATTAAGCTTTAATAATTACAACTTTTCTAAAACTTTGGGAAGACCCTATAGAATAAATGTTATTATCTACTTTTTCATATAACAAGTTTGATGAGCTGCTCAAAATCATAGAGGATCAGACACAAAATTCAGGTCTTTGGTTCCAGGATTGGCATTATGTCCACAATATTACTATACCTTGTATTTATTAAAGCTCTACTGTGTGTAGAGAACTATGCTAAGAATTGGGGGAGAGAAAAAGTTAAGATAAGATAGCAGTCCCAGTTTTCAGGGAGCTTATGGTCTAATCAGAAGAGATACATATGTTGAGAATCATAATACACAACAAGGAAAAGACACTAGACTTTGGTTATTTGAAATTTTTCCTGTATGTAGTTTATACATAGTTTGCATGTTGTATCCTGCATTAATATGTGAGCTCCTGAGGGCAGGGCTTGGCTTTTTGATTTTCTTTGTATCTCTAGTGCTGAGGACACAGTAGGTACTTAATAAATACTTACTGACAAATTAACTTCATAATAGGGATGAGGAGTAAAGTGGATTCCAATGGCAAAAGAATTCCTGGATCAGGAAACTTTCTCCTTCAATACAGATCAACAGTTTTTCTGTTACTTAGAGATGTGAAGTTGTCCCCAGGGGACTAAGAAATGACTTGGCTCAGAGTCACAGGGTCAGAGGCAGGACTTGAACTCATCTCTTCTTGGCTCTGAGGCTAGCTCCTTGACTACTATGAAATGCTGCTTCTATCCAGTGTCCCCAAATTCTTAGTGCAATTTAAAGTGTTAAATGCACCAAGATATCCAATATATTTTGAGAATAATTACATTATTTAGGAGTTGAGATGGACTTAATAAACCATCTAGTCAAAAACAGCTGCCCAAAAACTCTTTCTATTATATTTTCCACTATTAGCCATCATTTCTCTGCTTAGAAACCTTCAGAGTAGGGAGATCCCTGGTACCTCTGAAGACAGTCTGTTCCGCTGTTGGACAGCTCCAAGTGAGAGAAACAGATCATAAATGGAAATGAACTCCGAGGAAACAGGTTCTCTGAGCTCACTGTTTGCTGTTCTGCCTTTATTGACTCACTGTTCAGTCTCTTCTAAATATTTCTTCTTCCTTTATTGTCCCCATCCTTATGTTTACATGACTTTAATTCCTTCTTCTCTGAGATTAAGACCATCTGACACAAGCTCCATCAGATTCTTTCCACTTTTTCTTAAAACTTCTTAGTAATAATCAAGCAAACAATAAAAACTTATTAAACATCTGCTATGTGCTAATCAAGAGGCAGTGTTGCAAGTAAGTAGAGAGATCACAGTTAAGAAGATCTGGATTAAAGTTCAACCTCTGCTACATACAAGTTATACTATCCTGAACCTAGTCATTTACTCTCTCAGTGCTCTGGGCAACTCAGTGCCTCTGCATTGCATAGAAAGTATTGACCTGTATTAGTAAAGGAAGTTCTTTATGGGGGCTCCCAATACTCATGAAATCATACTTAGTAAAAAAAAATTGGGGTTTATAGAAGCATAAATCAGGAGGCAACCCGATATAATAGAACTATTATTAACCCATCTTAAGATGAGGTAAATGGGAAATAGGTTGTGACCCAGATGTCATCCCCTATGATTTATTAGTTTTGATTCAATCTTGTTGCTGTCTCATCAACTCTCTCTCTAATCTTTTCCTTCATTCATTTATCCTGGTTCAATTCCTTATCACCTGTCATTTGGACTGTTACAATAGCTTCCTTAATTGATTCCCCTGCTGCCACTCTCTCCTACTTCTAACATATCTTGATAAGACTTGTGATTTGCTCAGGATCACACAACTACTAAGTATCTGAGACTGGATCTGAACTTAGGGGTCTTCCTGACTCCGGAAGCAATGCTCTGTCCATTTCACCACCTAACTGCCTCATATGAAGGGAAGTGATATAAAACAAGTACAGAATGGCCTCTCTTCCCAGACTAGTTTCTAGTTGGAGCTAGATTATGAAAGATCCAACTAGGGAGTTTCTATGAAAGACAGTAGAGAATCCCTGAAATTTTTTGAGCAGGAGAATAACATTGTTAGACCAGATCCTCAGGAAGAATGTTAGAGATAGGAAAGACTGGTAGCAGAGGAACCAATTAGGAGGCTATTGTAGCAGTCCAAGTGACAGATGCTAAGGGCTTGAACTAGTAGATCTGAGCAAAAGGGGCAGCTTGGGGAGAGGTTGTAGTGGGAGAATCGATGAGACCTGGCAACAAGACTGATCCAAAGTGACAAAGAAGTCATGAGGATGACAGCTGAGAAAAGACCATCAGATTGAGCAGTTCGAGCTCATTGTAACTTTAGAGAAAGCAGTTTTGGTCAAAGGGATGGGGTCATTAAACAGAAGGGGGATCAAGAAATAAGGAAGAGATTAGGTAGTAGAAGCTCAAGCTTAAATGACCTTTTGAAATCTATCCTCCTATGTTTGAGAGGATGCTTTCTTTATTGTTGGTTTCTAGCAACAACCTAATACAATATAGGAGGTGGGTGAGGAGGTAAAAGGAGATTTGAACCCCAAAGTCGTCTCTTGACTTCCTTAAGTTTGTAGTTTATCATCTCTGCCAATAAAATTCTAAAAAAAACATATTTTTTTAAAAGAGAAGACTCCAATCCTCTCTCAAGCCTTATAAGCAATAAGGCAAATAATTCTAACCTCCAGAATGCCTCCTCTCTTGGAGGTTTAGTTCAGGTTCAACCTTCCCAGATGAGTTTGGAAGTGAAAAGCAGAAAGATATAGAACAATAACTTGAGGTGAATGCCTCTGGGAAAGAGAGGACTTCACTCATTCCTTCCTCAGAGATAGGAACAAAGAAAATGTGTGAAGAGGAAGAGACATTGTGAGGTGTGAAGAAATACACAATAAGCATATAGCAACTGCCTGGTCTCTATCTTCTTACAAAAATGGGAATCAAGGACATCTTCTAAGATACAGGTGGTGAGATTGACTTTGAACATCTTGGGAAGGGAGGAACCTTTCTGCTTGTTTTCAAAACTTCTGCATTTTCTGTGTATAGATTTAAAGCATTAAAGAACCTCCTAGACATTTTAGACCAACTATCTTAATTTTACTATAAGGAAGCAAGGCCAGTTAAATGACTTATCCTCTTGTGACCTTTGCACTCTTGAGAATCTAACATAGGGAGTCCCTCACAGGCTTTTTTTTAACTTCTTTTGACATTGAATGGAGACCAATGGAGCACATTGGCTAGCCTGTGGTTATCTTTCTGTCTCATCACATAAGCGACCTGTCTTTGTAAATTTTAAAGCATAATTTAAAGGAGAGCAATTATTATTATATTTTTCTGGGCATGTATTTTTATTTGATGACCTTGTTGATTCTGCAAACCAAGGGGGTGGAGTAGATTGAACTAAATAAAGAATTAGGCTCTTCCTGTTTCTGAATGAATGATCCAATGATTTGTTTTCCAGTGTAAGCTCCTCCTATGGGTGAGGAAACTCTGACCCAAAGAGGGAAAGTAATTTGCCCAAATTCACACAGCTAGTAAGTTGCAGCCCTTGGTCTAGCGGTTGAGATCATTTTTGTAAAGAACTTTGCAAACACACATCAGCTATTGTTAGAAACAACTCTCCTGCTTCCTTGTCCAGGGAGTTTTCCATTTTATTCCCAGCTCAAATGTCACAGGGAGCTTCTGCCGATCCCTCCTGACTCCTAGCCCAAAGTGCTGTCCAACTATACTAGGTTGCTTTTCACCTGGAGCTGATAAGACTAACCCCGTGGGCTTTGGAAAAGAACTTTCTATTATCCACCTGCTTTGAGAACCCTGGACAAAGACACCAGGGACTAGAGATATGCAAAATATGGCTCGGAGTCTGTATTCCTGGTTATCAGAAAATTGGACTGGAAAAAGAGCTTTTGTTCTGCCACTGAGACATCTTAATAGGTACTTTGATTGGTTAAACAGAAGCCTGCTGTCTCAATTTAATTGCTCTAAATGCTGTTTGCTTTTCTGCTTATAAAAGCAGGCCCTGGATTGAGAGAAGATTGGAGTCTTCTCTTTAAAAAAAAATAAGTTTTTAGAATTTTATTGGCAGGGAACATGAACTACAAACTGAAAGAAGTCAATAAATGACTTCGGGATTCAAATCTTCTTGCACCTCCTATATTGTATTACGTTGTTGCTAGAAATCAACAATAAGGTGCCTAATGTAACTGCCAAAAATTCATTGTTGCTGACCTGTGGAAGATAGTGGGAAAATGAAGTTGTGCTATTAAGATTAATTGTGTATATATATTTTAAGGATCTAATGTAATTGAGAAAGTGCAACAAGTGATAAGGCATTCAATGGAGAGATGCTTCTTGGAGAAAAGATCTGCCTCTGTTTATTGGAGAAGGAAACAGTGAGAGTAAGAGGGGTGATAAGTAACAAGGAGGAGGAGGTGGTCCTGAAGGGTCCAATCTCATTCCAGTCCCCAGAGTTAGCCCTAGGGAAAATTGGGAGCCTTGAAATATTTGTCTTCTAAGTCTTTAAGTGGCAAGTTTGTACCATGCATATGGAATAGATTTTCTTAACCTTTTTTGTGTTGTGGAACACTTTGATAGTGTCAAGAACCAGATAGATCATTTTGGATCTCAGAATCATCATTTTAAATGTATAAAATAAAATACATAGCTATGCAAATGAAACAAATTACGTGGAAATACAGTTAAGAAAATATTTTTCGAAAATAAATTCATAGATCTCAACTTAAGAACCTTTGATATAAAGTTATAGAACCTGGGTTCAAATGCTTTCTCTGTTCCTTTATGACTTTATGACTTAAGGAAGGTGATTTAATCTCTTTGAGCTTTGGTTTCTCTATCTGTTAATGATACTTTTAGACTAAAGGAGCTTGCAAATCCTTTCCAGCTCAAAATTGGTTTCCTTTTTCTCTCCCCATTTTCTTTTTCTTTTTTTAAATAAATTCTGTCCTTTGTCCTTATAGCACTCTCATACATGTCCACATGTGTGCCTTAATGTGTATGTTTGTATGCATGTATGTATGTGGGTATGTATTCCACTGCCCAAGCATCACTTCTACCCACAACTGGCTATTTCCTTGTTACAAAGGGAAAAAATAGTTGAAAGAATAACAAGGGGCAAAGTGGATGTATTTGGTTATGTGCTCAGCTTTGCACCATTCTAAGCTACCATTCCTGCTTTTCTGTCAAGGGGAAGGTTCTTTTTTCTTTTTCATTCTTTTTTTCTTCTTTTTTCTTTTCTAATTATTTCCTCCCTCTTTGCCTTGTTGCTTTCAGGAAACTCTACCTTTAGCCTAGGAGGAAAGTGATTTCTCTCTGTGTATTAGAAATTTAGAGTGCAGTGAGGTGTAAAGAAAAAAGTGGGAAATCGATTGGGCATCTAGAAGACTCAAATTCAATCCCACCATTGGCCCTTGCCAGCTGTGTGACCTTAGACAAATCATTGGAGGGTTCTGAGCTGTTGTCTCTTCATGTTGTATCCATTTCTACAATTTCTATCTAATTCTACAATATTCTGCCCAATTTTACAATATACAATATTACAATTTATAATAGTGCCTAAGTCTCAGGCTTGTGAGGGTCAAATGAGATAATGAATGGAAAGCATTTTGCAAACCTTCTTCAATGTTACTTATTGCTTTTTTCCTGTAGATTTTTTTCCATTTTGAAACAGGAAAGAGTGGCTCATCCTTAGTCCCAAACAACAGATGAACCACAGTTGAATAAGGCACAGAACACTATCTATATAGAGTTAGAAGAGAAAGTAGAGACTGTTTGACCCAATCCTCTCATTTTGGAGCTGAAGAAACTAAGTTTACTGTTAGTTAATGATTCAAGGTCATGCAAGTAGAATCAGGGGTAAAATTGTAACTCAAGCCCTCTGACTTCAAAGCCATGGATCATTCCATTGTATTAAGACCAGGATGATGAAGAGTGTTGAGGTCATGTCATATGGGACTGTTCAGGCTAGAGAAGAGAAGACTAAGATGAGATGGGGGTGGGACAGGATAATTGTGTTCAGTATTTGAAGGATTGTGCCATGGAAAATAAATTAACATTGTTCTACTTGGCAATGACTGGAAGCTTCAAAGAGACAAACAGGCTAGTTAGATGGATAAAGACAGATAAAATGATAAATGATAGCTAAAATAGCTAGATGATAGATAAATGATAGATAGGTGATAGATGTATAGACACAGAAAGAGAGTAAGAAAGAGAGAGAGAGAAAGAGAGAGAGAGAGAGCATTTATTTAATTCTAATTTGAGAAAATAACACATAAATGGGAACCAGAAATAAGACAAAGGAGAGAAGAATTGTACCTGGTAAGAGATGATATAACTGTTAAGGAGGAATAGTAATAGAGAGTAACAATAAGTCCAAGCATAAGTGAAGCATTGCAGGAATAACTTCCTGAAATAGCAGTCCTAGGGATAGAATCACCATCAAAAAATGCCTTGAAATTATTAGAAAAAGTTTCTAAGAGAGACATCCAAAAGTATAACAAGCTACCTCAAGATAAAAGGATTTCCTCTGCACTGAAAATATCTCTTTCCTTCCTTCCTTCCTTCCTTCCTTCCTTCCTTCCTTCCTTCCTTCCTTCCTTCCTTCCTTCCTTCCCTCCCTCCCTCTTTTCTCCCTTCCCTTCCCTTCCTTTCCCTTCTCTTATTTTCCCTTCCCTTCCTTTCCTTTCTTTTCCCTTCCCTTCCCTTCCCTTCTCTTCCCTTCCATTCCCCTTTCCTTTGAAATTTCTTGAATTGTCTTTCAATAGGCTGTTTTGGCTTAAATTAAACTAGAGAAAACTGAAGGGAAGGGACTGTTATACTCATCTCTGTATTTCCTTAAGTAACAAGCTCATATTAGATGTTCAATAAATATATTTTCTGCAAGAGATATTAACTTGGGATTGCTAAACTTTTAAAAAACATTTTGCCAATTGTATTTCAATATAATTGGTTTCCTTTGTGGTCTCATGGATCTTATTTTATTCTGAAAAGAGATTCATAAACTTCATCAGGCTGTCAAAGGATACATGATGAAAAAAATGGCTAAGAACCCCCTTATTAACTGAAGTAAATATTGCTTTCTGTTGCACAGATATCTTAAACCCCACCCTTCCCAAACTAAACTGCTTACTTTCTCATCAAAACCTCCCCTCTCCCTAGCTTTCCTAGCACTCTTAAAGGCACCACCAATCTCCCATTCAACCATTCTCTCAACTGAGATGTCATCCTCTACTCACCCTCCATCCCTAATTTGTTACCAGCTCTTGTCAATTCCTCCTGTATAAAATCTCTCATGTGTGTCCCCTTCTGATCTCTGACACTGTTACCACCCACCCTTAAATCTCTTCATGTCTGAACTATTGCTCTAACCTGCTGTTTGGCTTATCTTCCCCAGTTTGTCTTCCATTCAGCTGTCAAATTGATCTTCCAAAGCAGAAGTTTGACTAGTTCACCTCTTTAATCAATAAACCTCAGTGGCTTCCTATCACCTCCAGCATGATATATAATATCCTCTGGCATTCAGAGCCCTCCCTAGTCTGCCTTCCATTGACATTTTGGATCTTACACCTTATATCCCTCCCTCATATACCCTATGATCCAGTGACATTGTGTTCCTTGATGTACCTTAAATTCCATTTTCTAATTCTGGGCATTTTCACTGGTTGATCTCCATCCTGTAAAGCTCTTACCTTTTATCTTCATATCCCTGGCTTCCTTTCCACCTAAAATCCTACCTCCTATAATAAAAAGCCTTTCCCAATCTTCCTTAATTGCAGTGATTAATTCCCTCTAAAATTATTCCCAATTTATCCTGTCTCTATCTTATTCGCAGCTAGATCATGCAATGAATAGAGTTTGGAGTCAGGGGAACCTGAGTTCAAATTCAGTCTTGGACAGTTCTAGTTGGGTGATCTTGGCAAGTTGTTTCACCCCATTGGCCTCAATTTCCTCATCTGTAAGTTAACTGGAAAAGAAATAGCAAAGCCTTCCATCGTCTCTGCCAAGAACCTCTCCCCCATGGGGTATTAGAGAGATGGATGTGATTGATATGACTTAACAATAGCAACAGCAGCAAGAAAATCTTGCTTGCTCATAGTTGTTTGTATGTTGTTTCCCACAGTAGAATCTGAACTCCTTCAGAGCAAAAACTGTCTTTTGTTTTTTTAAAAGTTCCCTAGTACGACAGTGTCTGACACATAGTAGGGGCTTAATAAATCCTTGTTGTCTGACTGACTGACGAAAAATGACTACAGAGAACTTCTAGCTTGGCTTTTTATTTTATAGATGAAGAAAAAAGGACTTGCCTAAGATAGGTCCAATAATAAGCAGCTGTCTGGATTGTCTAGGATTAGGTCTTCTAACTCCAAATTCAGCATGTTCTTTCTTGCCCTGTATTAAGGTGTTCTGCTGAATTTTGTACCGGGACTCTGATACCAGAGACCTCGGTTGGGGCAATAAGCCACTTTATTCACTGATGGCTTTTGCCGACATTTTGTTGTTGTTCAGTCATTTCTAACCCTTTATGACCCTGTTTGGGGTTTTCTTGACAAAGATACTGGAGTGGTTTGTCATTTCCTTCTCTAGCTTATTTTACAGATGAGGAATGAGGGATTTGCCCAGAATCACATAGGTGGTAAGTGTCTGAGGGCAGATTTGAACTCAGGAAGATGAGTCTTCTTAACTCCAGGCTGGGCACTCTGCACTACGTCACCCTTTAGCTGCCCTATCCACCCTTATGACCAAAGAGTTTGGAAATTCTCATCTCCCAGAGATCATCTAGGTCCTGTTCTCAGTCATTCAAAGTTGGAAAAAAATTGTGCTTACCTGCTGAATAATCTGCTCCTTCTGCCTCTCTGCTTTCTTCTTCCAGACACACTATCAGTGCCTCGATGGTCTCCTCAGATTCCTCGAAGAGATCTAGGCAACTCAATAAAACACAGGTAGGCTGGATTTGGGGGAGGGAGAAGGGATGGTGTTCATACTTTGTTTCTCTGTAGGGAAAGATGCTACCTGGACTATTAAGGCTAGCATTCATGTAGCCCTTCAAGAATTGCAAAGTGGGGACGGCTAGTTGGTGCAATAGATAGAGCACCAGTCCTGAAGTCAGGAGGACCTGAGTTCATATCTGGCCTCAGACACTTAACACTTCCTACTGTGTGTCACTTAATTCCAATTGCCTCAACAGAAAAAAAAAAGAATTGCAAAGTGTTTTACATTTGCCATCATGTTTACAAATTGAGAGATAGGTGCTATTATCATTCCCATTTTACAGACAAGAAAACTAAGGACCAGGAAAGTAAGGTTAAGTCAACAAACACTTATTAAATTCCTACAGTATGCCAGGTACTGAGGCAAACTTTTTATAACTATTACCTCATTTGATCTTCACAATTTTGAAAAGTTGGTTTTATTATTTTCTCCATTTTACAACTGAGGAAACCGGGATAAACAGAAGCTGTGACTCACCCCGAGTCACATATCTAGGAAGTGCCTGAGGCTGGATTTGGTCTTCCTGACTCCAGATCCAGGACTCTATGTACTGCATCACCAAGTTTCCCAAGGAAGTCACAGTGAGGAAGCTGAGACTCCAGTCTTGCCATATAGTTGTTGCTTAAGTGCCTATTGACTTGACATTACTCTGACTTTCCGGGCCTGTTCCTTCATCTGTCAAATATGAGATTTGGACCACATGGCCTCTAAAGTCCTTTCCCTTCCAGCATTAAGATTATTTATCCCTCCTGCAAAGAACAGCTTTTCTGATCTAAAAGTTCCCTCTGCTGAGGGCAGGGTAGCTCCTGCTTAGACTTAAGTCCAGCACCATATCCTCCGGTATCTCAGCCTCAAGCTGTTCCCTTCCAAAGAGATCCTGGCAATTTCCGGGGAGAGATGTCAGGGAGGTGCTGAAAGGAGCTATATCTGGGGGATGAGCCACCCGCCTCTGTAATGCCATGTCTTCTGCCCCAAATTTCTTCTCTCATTTCACTGGATCAAATTTTTGACTTCCTGCTGTGATCCATTCCTTTCTGATAGATGGAAAAATGAGTTCTGAGATGAGCCAATGTTAGCATTTGCACTACTGGTAAGTCCCCAAGGTCATGATCAAATGGTCACAATCTCTATGAAGATGGCCTCTAATATCTCTATGAGGGGAAGAAGACAGAGAGAGACAGATGGAGAGATGGAGACACATGGAGAGACAGAGAGACAGATACACACTGAGACAGAAAAAAAGATGCACAGAGACACAGAGAAAGAAATACAGAAAGAGATAGAGACACACAGAGAGATAGGGATAGAAAAACAGCACAGAGCTAAACAGAGAGACAGAGAGACAGATTCAGATAGAGGGAGAGGAAAGATGGAGACAGAAAGAGAGAGAGAGAGAGAGAGAGAGAGAGAGAGAGAGAGAGAGAGAGAGAGAGAGAGAAAAGGAAAGAAAGAGACAGAGAGAGACAGAGACAGAGAAAAAGAAGGCAGAGACAGAAAAAAAGGGGAGGGAAGGAGAAAGGGAGGAATGGAGAGAGAGAGAAAAAGAGAGAGATGTACAGAGAAAAAGAGAGAGGGAGAGAGAGAGAGAAATAGAGATTAGATAGAGAGGAGAGCAAGAAAAAGAGACAGAGATGGGGGGGAGGAACAGCAAATTATGGAAGACTAGAGATGTTCATACCAGAGAGGAAGTTCCAGGGGAAAAGACAATTGCTAAATGTCTCCTTATCCGTAGAGTTCCTTTCTGAATTGAGCCATGGGGTTGCTATTGCAAACTCTATTACTTAGGCATTCCTGCTCTAGATAGGTCAAAATTGTCTTCCAGTGAAGACAGAGGATTTTCATTCTATCCCCTCTGAACCACAGAATCAGAGAACTCAAGGGCCCTTAGATCATCTTGCCTAAGTCTCCTTTTTTTCAGATGATGCTCTGCGAGCCTGCGATGTGCCTTAGCTCACCCAGCCAGGTATCAGCACAACTGCCCTAGAAGCTGAGTGTCCTCACTCCATGTCTGTAAAATCAATTCATCAGAAATCATTAATTAATCACCTAATTTGTGTCACACATACCCTGGGTTAGACACTGGGGGCACAAAAATAAAGCAGAACAGTCCCCGGGCTTATATTCCATTGGGGAGGAAGAATAGATACAGTTCAGTGCTTTCTTCCCAGAGGATGCTGCTCCTCCAAGTGGACTTTGCATCTGATACCACCACTTCACTTAGGAACTGTTAATAACTTCAAGTTCAATAAATTAGCAGAAAACCAAAACAGTCCAAGACCACACAAACTGTAACCAAGATAGGAACTCTTGCTCAATCATATCTTGGGCGGAGTCTTTTCTTACATAATATTAAGGATTAATCATTATCATAATTAATAATTATTTTATTTCTATAGCATTTTACAAAGTTTTATATATATACATTTGTATGTATACACACATACACGTGTAGAGAGAAAAACAGAGAGACAGAGACAAAGAGATTCATTTTTGACACTGTATCTTTCATTATCTCATTTGTTAGAAAACATGATCCCTGTTCTGCTTGGTTCCAAAAGTGTAGATAAAGTCTGCCAACCAGATGGCAGAGTAAATAGAATGTTGCACCTGGAATAGGAAGACCTGAGTTCCAATCCAGTCTCAGACTCTTACTGGTTCTATAACCCTGGGGAAGACACTTCATCTCTGCTTGCCTCAGTTTCCTTATTTATAAAATGAGGGGAAATAATGGCAACTTCCTCCTGTGGTTGTTGTGAGGATTAAATGAGATGATTTTTGTAAATGTTTACAAAACCTAAAGCACCCTATAAATATTAGCTATTATTATTAAGGTATCAAGAGTTAATTGTAATCTTAATGTAAAAAAAAAATCTTCTTTATGATCAGGGTCATTTAGAAGTGGAATTGGCCACCTTGAGATCATAAATAGGATTGTAGCTCTAGAGCTAGAAGTGACATTAGGAGTCATTTGGTAATGTCTGCTCCTCAATTTATACAAAAGAATATGTCTCAGAGATCTTAAATCCAACAGGATAGAGCCAGGGATTAAAACATTTGAAACTAGGCCCTCCAATTCTAAATTCAGTCCATTTCCCCCTCACTGGGATCTCCATGCAAAAGTTACATGCTGTAGAAAAGATTCTTGTTCAGCACTCAAGGCCTTAGAAGTTCTTTACCACTGAATTTTTGAAGATGCTTATGATCTGAGTTGCCTCCTTGCTTATGCTGCTCTTAGCTCAGCAGGTGCCCAGCTCTCACAAAATGCCCTTCATCTGGGCTCAAGTGGACAAAATTCAAACTTGGATAAGCATTTCCTCTAAAAAGCTTTTCTTGTACTTATCATGTCCCCATTCTACAGTAGGAACATTTATGAGAGCTTAGGCTGAGCTTACGTTCAGGGTTTCCCCTATTGAGACAAAAAGTATCTGATAGCAGGTATAGGACAGCTATTTATTTCTGCCATCACAAAATAATCCATAAAACACAAGACTCTTAAATGTTTTTTGACATATTATTAAAATAATCAACAATATCCCTCCAGAAGAATATAATAGGATAGCCTATTGTTTATTATTTTAATAATCTGTCAAAAACATTTAAGAGTCTTGTGTTTTATGGATTATTTTGTGATGGCAGAAATAAATAGCTGTCCTATACCTATTGCTCTTATTATATTCTTCTGGAAGGGATAAACTCCCAGAAGACTTGAAATAATTCTGAGAGATATTTTATGTTCACCTCAAATATATAGTGTCTAGGAGCCACTCAGGGGATGTAACATCTGTCCAGTCAGACATGCATTACTCATTCTTCTGGCAGCACTCATCTGCTTCTCTGGGCAGGGTGTAGTTGCAGGAAGCCCTTCCCCTTGGTTATCTAGCACCCCATTCAGTGACCCAGACCTCTTAATCTCATGAGGTTAAACATTCATCTTCCAAGATTCTTTTTCTCAGGAAAAAAACAAAGAGGAGAAGGCAGCCGACAATTTTAGATCCAGCCTCAATCTCATGTGGCAAATATATGTGATTGCTACTTGATCTTAGTTTCTATATCTGCTATTGAAGAGGGCATGAAAATAACAATAGAATAATAAGAACAATAACTGGCATTTATATAGGGCTTAAAGGTTTAAAAACACTTTATAAATATTACCTTATTTCATCCTCTTTGGGAGGTAGGTGTTATTATTATCCCTATTTTATAAATGAAGAAACTGAGGCAGGTAAGCGTTAAGTGACTTGTCCAGAGTCACACAGCTAGTGTTTGAAGCAGGATTTGAATTTAGATTTTCCTGGCTTCAGATACAGCACTAAAACCCCCAGCTACCACTAAAGAAGAGAAATCCTTCCCTTCCTTGATGGAAGGACAAGGGTCTCAAAAACAGGCCAGCTGGGGGGGGGAGGGCTTTCTCCTCGTTTGTTTGCTGAGTTCCTCTTGGCTCAATCACCAAACATCTTGGAGACACCATCCCACCCTTATTCCACCACAAGAACCAGGGACCCACTAGGAGCTCCTTTATTGAAGGATCCCATGTTCCATGATGTTGCCTTGCTATGATCAGACTACTTGAACTTGAGCCATCACTGCCCTCCTTTTGGGGAACTCTTCCACAGAGCCCTACTTGGGAACCAGGGGAAGAATTGCACTTGGTTTACTTTCTGTGAGTGAACCCTGAACAACTTGCAGGCTGTGTTCTCTAAGTCCCAGGGAAGGTGAAGAGTATACCCCAAAGCTTCAGTGAGCATTTCACCTCCTCATGCTCAAGCTGAGTTGTCCCAGCTGTCAAGCCCATGGGGAGAAAAAAGGGTTCGCTTCGTCTCACAGCTCCCGCTAATTAACTGTAACGGAACTCCAATTCTGGCCGATGAGCCTGATATAAATCACATGCCTCAAAGCCAATACACACTCAGAAATGAATACTTGCTTGCCCGTGGAAGTCCCTGAAGTTTTTGTGAAAAGCCCCCCATCTGAAAAGAAAAGTAACTGAAAGCATATTATGTGCAGGGAAAACAGACTCTGGGGCCTCACAAAACACATTATCTGGAGAGGGATCTGGGGACCTGAATTCTGAGCTAAGTTTATATTTCTGCTCTGATGCTGAGCTGGTGACAATAATCATAAATACAGATGCACCGCTCCTTATAGGCATATTTTTAGTTATATCTAGGTTATTTGAATTATATTCAATTTCAACATGGAGTACCTCCAAAGTGCCAACTATTGTGCTAGGCTCTAGAGAGAGAGAGAAAAAAAAAAACCTAAATAGTTCTTGCCTTTAGGGAGCTTAGATTCTACAGAGGAAAATGCTAAACATACACAGAGAAGTAAATTCGTGTATTGGGTGAAAGATAAAATAATGGAGGAAACTAAGATTTGATCTTCTGAGCATATTCATTTGTTAAGCTGTAAAGGTCTGAAACTCTTGAGTTGATGCACTAGGTTGGATAACCTAGTGCTTAAGGCTAATTACCGATTGGACAATATTCTATAAGCATATGCTTGGAAAATGGCCCTTCCCACTATTCTGTGCTGGCTCGATAATTGGTGTATGCAGAGAATTGTAGGAGGGACTAGGGGGAGGAATAAGTCTAGCTAGAGTCACTTTTTGGGTGAGAGACAAAGAGGAGCGGTCGTGGAGATCCTGCGTCCGTACATCCAATTCACATCTACCCCTAAAGACCAAGAATAAAGACCAAGGACTTTTGCTTATCCTGACCCTGTTATTCTAAGGTATCCAGGGTGCTAACTTGGTTTTCACATTAAGCAATGTACACCAAATGATCAACAAACTGGGATCAGACCTCATTTTAGAGCTGTACTCTATAGGGGGAGACAGACTTTTATACATTAGAAACAATAATCAAAGAAATCAGTTAAAAGGAAATAATACAAAAAGCCTTTGTACAAACAAAACTAATGCAAACAAGATTAGAAGGGAAGCAACAAACTGGGAAAACATCTTCACAGTTAAAGGTTCTGATAAAGGCCTCATTTCTAAAATATATAGAGAACTGACTCAAATTTATAAGAAATCAAGCCATTCTCCAATTGATAAATGGTCAAAGGATATGAACAGACAATTTTCAGAGGATGAGATTGAAACTATTACCACTCATATGAAAGAGTGTTCCAAATCATTATTGATCAGAGAAATGCAAATTAAGACAACTCTGAGATACCACTACACACCTGTCAGATTGGCTAAGATGACAGGAAAAAATAATGATGAATGTTGGAGGGGATGCGGGAAAACTGGGACACTAATGCATTGTTGGTGGAGTTGTGAACGAATCCAACCATTCTGGAGAGCAATCTGGAATTATGCCCAAAAAATTATCAAATTGTGCATACCCTTTGATCCAGCAGTATTTCTATTGGGCTTATATCCCAAAGAAATACTAAAGAAGGGAAAGGGACCTGTATGTGCCAAAATGTTTGTAGCAGCCCTATTTGTAGTGGCTAGAAACTGGAAAATGAATGGATGCCCATCAATTGGAGAATGGCTGGGTAAATTGTGGTATATGAATGTTATGGAATATTATTGTTCTGTAAGAAATGACCAGCAGGATGAATACAGAGAGGACTGGCGAGACTTACATGAACTGATGCTAAGTGAAATGAGCAGAACCAGGAGATCATTATACACTTCGACAACGATATTGTATGAGGACATATTTTGATGGAAGTGGATTTCTTTGACAAAGAGAGCTAACTAAGTTTCAATTGATAAATGATGGACATAAGCAGCTACACCCAAAGAACGAACACTGGGAAACAAATGTGAACTATCTGCATTTTAGTTTTTCTTCCCGGGTTATTTATACCTTCTGAATCCAATTCTCCCTATGCAACAAGAGAACTGTTCGCTTCTGCAAACATATATTGCATCTAGGATATACTGCAACATATCCAACATATAAAGGACTGCTTGCCATCTAGGGGAGGGGGTGGAGGGAGGGAGGGGGAAAAAATCGGAAAAGAAATGAGTGCAAGGAATAATGTTGTCATTATAAAGTAATCATTAAAAAATAAATAAATTTAAAAAAAGGAAATAATACAAATTAAGTAATTTGATTTCTCTATTTTGATTTTTGATTTCCAATTGAAGAAAAAATTAGGGATTTTCCAAGTTGGGAGGAGAGTGAACAGGCCCAGTATCCTGAAATCAGAAAAGGAGGTGTCTCACTCCACCTGCCCCAAATGTCTATAAAGATTCAAAGGAACATGGAAACAATTAGTAATTGATCAGTATGTGCCGGTTTTCAGATAAGACATAGGAATTGCTTGAGATGACAGCGATGAGAAAACTTTCATCCTTCTTTGGACCTGAGTTTCTGATTAGAATATCCTGGGTCCTTAGTTATGGATCTCTAAGTAATAGGTAGAAATGGACCAGCTTCCCAGTCATGCAGGGTTAGGTTCAAACAAATCAATAAGGTTTTCTTCTACTTCTCACAATTGAGTAAATGTTTCTCACTAGTAATTGAATAGAAAGGGACTTAAGCTAGCTCTATAATTGAGTCACAAGAGGGAGTCAGTGTTATTTACTCAATTCCCACACTTAACAACTTGCTGTCCTAATGCCTTCAATTCCATAAATTATTCTGGGACTTGAAGGAGGGTCCATATTGAAACTAATAACAATACCTCTTCCCAGTTCTAACTTTGCAAAGTCTCTTAATTATCCTTGTTGTTAAGTCATTTTTTTCTAATCATATCCTATTCTCCATAACCCCATTTGGGTATTCTTGGCAAAGTAATGGAGTGGTTTTCCATTTCCTTCTCTAGGTCATTTTAGAATTGAGGAAACTGAGGTTTCCTCGAACAACAAATAGAGTTAAGTGACTACCCCCAAATCACATAGCCAGTGTGTGTCTTAGACATAATTTGAACTCATGAAGCTGAGTCTTTCTGGTTCCAAATCCAGGACTCTATCCACTGTGTCACCTAGCTGCTCCTAATCATCCTTAAAGCAAATGTTAATATGACCATTTGTCAGATCAGGAAAGTGAAATCATGGAGGTTAAGTGGGTTTGTTAGTTGTTGACAATACTTGAATTGGGTTCAAGTCTGAATTCTTTCCAGGCAGATTCTGAGAAATTATACTATAAACTCCATGAGAGCAGCAGCAATCTTTTGGCTCTTTTTGTATCCTTCAGTGCTTAGCCCAGTGGTTGGCATTTGTATTTAACAGACTGCTTAAATGAGATTTTGGGAGGGTATATCCTGTGCTGTGGAACTCCTGGTGTGTAAACACCCTCCATTAATAGAGAACAGCTCCTTGTTGTAGCTGCCTACTGTTTTGTTGGATTATATTACTTACGCAACACTCAACTTTTTCAGAGGAGCTAGAACCAATGGCTCAGAGATTCTATCAGATCTCTATACTCTATACTCTATACTCTATATAGTATGTATATATATAGTACAGAATGCAGGATAACCAAAAATTATGGGGAACATGAGATTTGAGTAATACCAATGGAATGGAATAGCATGTCCTAATTGCTGAGGCCATAAAGGCAAATGTAAAGCTAGTTGTTATCCTTAGGAAGCTTCCATTCTAGTAGAGGAAGACAACACATCTGGGAGAATGGTGGTCGGGAGTGGTATATTTGGAAGCATTGTTTTGATTGTTATTCCCAAAGCTATTGGGGTGGGGGGGAGAGATGAGGGCATCCATTTCACCATAGCATGAAAATGACTAAAAATAGTCAATAAGGATTTATTAAATACCCACCTTGTGCCAGGCATTTTGCTAAGAAGTGGGGATACAAAGAAAGCAAAAGACAGGCAGTGTACTCAAGGAGTTTATAATCTAATGGAGGAAGATGACATACAAAAGAGAATAGAAGAAGGAAATATCTGGAGGAGAGGCAAGACATAATGGAGAATAAGGTCTGGTGGGAAATGAAGAAAGTTGATTGACATGGCTTTCTTCCTTAAGTGGAGGGTCAAGGAGTAGAGGTCTCTGCCTTCCATTTAAAGGGAGAAAGTAGACCAGGGGCAAAGAGGGAATGTGATGGAGATTTACCAGTTAGATTCTCAGTGTCTAGGATCACGACTAGAACTCAGGTCTTCCTAAGTAGCTAAGTATCATAAAGAGTTTGGTATCTTCAACTGTGGCTCTTTTCAACAATGAGATGATTCAAGCCAAGTCTAATAGACTTGTGATGGAAAGTGTCATCTCATCCAGAGAAAGAATTATGGGGATTGAATGTGGATCAAAGCAGAGTATTTTTACTTTTTGTGGTTGTTTGCTTGCTTGTTTTTTTTTTTTTCTTTTTCACTTCCCCCTTTATGATCAAATTTTTTTTGTGCAGCATGATAAATGTGGAAATATGTTTAGAAGAACTGCACATTTTAACCTATACTGGATTACTTGATGTTTAGAGGAGGGAGGAGGAGGAAGGGGACTAGGGAGGAAGAAAAATTTGGAACACAAAGTTTTGCAAGGGTACATGTTGAATCCTATCTTTGCATGTGTTTTGAAAAATAAAAAGCTGTTATTATAAATAAAAGGAAGACTTAGGCTTAAATTCATAGCTGTGTGACCTTGGATAACGTCACATTTCACTTTCAGCAGCCTCAGTTTCCTTATCAGACTCAATGGCCTTAAAGAAGCTTTCCAGCTCATGAGACTAGATTCCCTATATCATACTCTTATCTATTGAGACAGCAAGAATAATTTTTAATTGATACCTTCTGGAATTTCCTATGCTCCTCTGGACCTTCTTGACATGATCTAACATAATGACCACTTATTTCCTCTTTGGAGATTCTATTGCTAATTTCAGGTCCATTTCCTTCTTCGCATCCTGTTCTGTAGCAACTCACCTTTCCAAGGGACAGTAAAAAACAGTTGATTACCAGAACATGGTGGGAAATTAGGAGCCACATAATCTCATGAAACAGTGAGGAGCAGTAGAGGGGGAAAAAAGAATTTGCAAAAAAGTTGGAGAAAGACCTGCAGTAGGAAGGAGGAAGAGGAGTTTTGGATTGTGTATCACAGCACTTTAGCACTGGAAGCATCCCAGGCAGCCATTTAATCTATATCTACAAAAGAATCCCTATCATAATATGGCCGGCTGTGTGTGTGTGTGTGTGGGGGGGGACATAATGCATAGAGCACTGAGACTGAAGTCAGAAAGACCCATAATCCTGAGTTCAAATTTTGCCTCAGATATTTACTAGCCATGTTACTTAACCATTTGTGTCAGTTTCATCTTCTGTAAAATGAGTTGGAGAAAGAAATGGGACTTTGGCCAAGAAAACAAAAAAAAATGGGGATACGGTCAAACATCACTATAACATATAACATATTTCATAACTTTCTAAGAATCTAACTTGAAGAGAAAATCACTAAAAATCCAGTGCAATCTCTAGAGACTGATCAACCCCTCACCTTTTAGAATTTGTGATCTAGGAGGAAAAAGGCTGTTTGAAGTGGAATATGCTGAAGAATGGGATGACTCTGGACAATTTATTAGGCATTGCTTTACTGAGTTAGTAGTTTTTTTCCCCCTGCGTTGGTCTCTGACCCAGGCCAAATTGGGGAGAGCTAGACATCCATTCCGAGTTTTCATGGGAAAAGGAGTTCAGGAGAGGATCTTCACCTCAAAACCAGAGTGCTCAAAAACCAGAGTGTTCCCCCCACCTTCTCCCTCATAGGCTCAGGCACCAATTGATATAATCACATCCAACTTTCATCTTAACTCAGATCCAGCTGAGATTAGATACAACTCCAGCTGATGCTGATAAAAATCAAAAAACTTCACTCTGACCTGGCAACCTTCAATAAATTTCCCATTTCCAGCCCTGCTGGCTGCAGCCTGTCTCCTGGAAAAGAAGCCTTCGCCCCAGGCAAATGGCGGAGAGATGGATACAACTAATTTAGCCCCTGCATCTTTTCGGCTCTAGAATTGCCTTCTTTCCCTCTGCCTTTCCCTTTCCCCCTCCCTTCCTGCATTAGTATCTAGGGAAGAAGGAGACTATCAGGAGAGAAGGTCAGATTGAGCTGGTAAGGACAACCTAGTAATGATGATAACAGCTACCAAGTGTTTATATAAGGAATGTAGAAGTGTTTATATTTGTGTGCAAGACACTTATTCAATCCTCACAAGGACTCTGGGAGGTAGATGCTGTTATTATCCTGATTTTAGAGATGAGGAAACTGAGGCAGGCAGAGGTGAAGTGACTTGTCAAGGATCACACTACTAGTAAATATCAAAGGCTAGATTTTCAGTCAGGTCTTCCCAACTCCAGATTCAGTGTTTTATCCACCCCCAGCTCCTATATACCCCAAGGGACTGATGTAGAAAAGATCTTGGTTCAAATCTCATTCTCCTGTGTGACTTTAAGCATGTCAATTTTCTCCTCTCTGCCTCAGTTTCTTTCCCTGAAAAAAGAGAAAGTTGGACAAGTTGATATCTAAGGATCCTTTCTAGCTTTGATTTATAGTTCAAGTTGGTATATAAGTTCATTAAGGTTTGGAAAATACTTTGCTCAGCTAGTCCTGTGAGGCTGGCCCTGCAGGTATTTTTTTTTTTTCATTTGACAGGAGGCCTTGCAAAGGTTAGCTCAATTTTTGGTGAGCATTGAACAGAATTGAACCTCTGTTTATTCTGTTTATACCATAAATTTGTCTACTTAATTACCTCTTGTTTCTCCCTTTATAATGTCAACTGATTTGAAGACAGAGACCTTTTTTGTTTTGTTATATTTTGTTTTTTTGTATCACCATTGCTAAACCCATAAAAGATGATTGTTTTGGGGCAGCTAGGTAGTGCTCTAGTGGATAGAGCATTGGCTCTGGAGTCAGGAGGAATAAGTTCAAATGTGGCCTCAGATACTTAACCCTTACTAGCTGTGTGACCCTAGTCAAGTCACTTAACCCCAAATGCCTCGTTCCTGCCTGAAAAAAAAGGGAAAGAAATGCTTGTATGCTTGTTTGTTGACTGAATGATCAATAGTAAGTGTCCTTTGACTACAAGTTCAGCATTGTAAGAATTATGAGAAGTGGAAGCGATTTTAGAGATCATCTAATCCCAAATTCCCATTCTATAGATGTGAAAACTAAAGTCAGAGAAGTTAAGTGCATAGTCCAAGGCCAGAAAGTATCAAAGCTAGGATTTTCACTTAAATCCAATAACACAGGCCTGGAATCAGAAAGACTCATGTTCCCTGAGTTCCAATCTGGCTTCAGAGATTTATTAGCTGGGTGCCCCTGGGCCTATCACTTCACCCTGTGTGCCTCAGTTTCCTCATCTGTCAATTGAACTGGAGAATGAAATGACAAACCATTCCAGTCTCTGTGAAGAAAACCCCAAATGGGATCACAGAGAATCAGACATGATGAAATGATTGAATAGTAGAAACCAATGACACTGAATTCAACCCTCTTGTTTCAGTGTCCTATCCCTTCTGCCTCTCTCTGCAGACTATAATGATCTTCACTCTTAGATTGAATTTCTCAGTTTTATAGAAGGTTTCCTCCATGGTTAGCTCATCCATTAATGTGTGGATGAGTCAGCCCTAATCGTCCCCTATCTTCTCCATGAAATTTTTAACATGCAGATCAGACCAACTCATGACATTTCTCTCCTATCATCAATGGCTCCCTATTACTAATGGAATAAAATAAGAAACCATCGGTTTGGTATTTAAAATCTTCCACAGTCTGGCTCCCTTTTGTCTTTCTAACCATATTTAATATCATCCCCTTTCATGCATTCTGTACCTAATAGAGTACACAGAGATTCTATCTTTGACTATCCTGTTGGTGGCTCTCCTCCTCCTACACTATGGGGGAGACTGGCAGACTGGCAGACTGCTGAAAGAAACTGGGGACAGTCAGTCAGATCATGAGTCAGATTGCTGGAAGAGACTGTGGAGCAGACTGGTTCAGACCGGCAGACTGAAGGAAACAATAAAGACTTTGGACTTTATTCCTGACTATTCTCATGGTGATTATTCTGTTGAGACCAAGGCGGGTCCCAAAGCCCTCCAGAAAGCTAGCCGGGACATTCCATAAATCCATCATGCTTTGATCCTAAATCCCTTCACTAATCTGAATTTCAGTTTTTATAGTATCTATAAAACAAAAGGGTTCATTCCTGAGTTCCTTTTGAGCTCCAGAACTGTCATCCCAACAGCGGGTTTCCACCTGAGAGTTCTTTGACTGAATCTCTGTTAGTTCTTTTTAGTTACTCTCAATTTTAAATCCATCTTTGAGGTTTGCTCGGTTCCCTTCTATTTGTTCCCTAACTCGGACTCTTTCTTTTTCAGATTTTCCACCAAGTACTGGATGTCTCAGACTTGCACCGTCTGTGGGAAAGGAATGTTGTTTGGACTGAAATGTAAAAACTGCAAGTAGGTATTCACAATTCAAAGTCTCTTGTCGTGTTCCCTGAAGTCATAAAGAGTGAGATCTTGACCTTGAAGACGGGTTTCCTGAAGTTTAGAGTCTCTGATCTTTCTGTTACCCAGTAGTAGAATCTCAGCTGAACTTGTGCACCCTGAGACCAAATATATGTATGTATAAAAAGGATGAGTGTGGTTGAAATGTCTCCCAAGTAACAAAGCACTTCTTGAATTGGAAGATTTTTAGTGTAACAATGTACTAAAAATAGACAGCAGAGTAGCATTTTACAGTCTCTGCTATAGCTGATTATAATGAGAGTGACATAGCCTTCCATCTTGGTTCTGTGAATGAGGTTAACTTAAGAAAAAGATTTTTTTTAAATTTCTCTTTCATAGAAATGAAAAACATAGAAGCTCCAGGGATTCTTTTTCCAACTCTCACTTCCACTGACAAGTCAGGTATATCTCCTCCCATTGAGTTCAAAGACATTTTCAGTACCATTGGCTTAAGCCCCCATCGGTGTGTTTCCTCTCTACAAAATTGTTAGTTGAGAGTTATTTAATCAGACAGGTTTCAATAGCTTTTACAAGGGAGGTATTTATCAAGGTGGCAAGGAGATATGAGAAAACATTTCTCTAGAATTGGGCAAGTTTAACCTATGTTGGATTACTTACTGTTTAGGGGAGGGGGGTAGAGGAAGGGAGGGAGAAAAAATTGGTTGAAAACTATCTTTGCATGTGTTTTGAAAATAAAAAGCTATTATTAAAAATTTAAAAACAAAACATTTGTATATAATATACTTTGTCACAAGGATATACAAATCCATAGGAAGGTAGGTTCATACTTAGAGTACAGATATGGCAAAGAGATTATTCACCGCTTCTAAGAGCTCTAAGTTCTTTTCTAGTATTTTTGAGGTTTCAGAAGTTCCCTTTAAGCATGATCAATCTGTAGCCCTTTTTCCTTGGTTACTGGCTGATCCAGGGACACTGTTTAGGATATGAGGGGAAGTTGGGAAGTCCAACATTCTGTTGACATAGAATCTGGAATATTTTCCTTTGATTAAAGATGGAGGGAAGGAAGGAAATTTTAGCTAAGCATGAAGATGCCTATCAGTCTAGTTCAAAGGCCTTTTCTAACTTAGTCTAAATCCTTTTGATAAATTGACTAGGTCACATTTTCATCTAGTTAAGGAGTTATCACTAAAAAGGAAATATTTTTGATTATAGCTCTACAGAAAAAAAAATCTTATATTTCAAGTTAGGAGTCATGAGTTCTAATTGAGTAGAATCAAAGATTTTAAACTAAAAGGGACTTGACTCGAGTCCAATCTTGCCTTTAATATATATTTCCTTCAGCTTCCTCGGCTGAAAATTAAAGGAGTTAGATTATATGGCCTCTTGCATCCCACCTTGTTTCAATAAAAAGGGTATAGCTTTGGCATGAGAGGATCTGAATTCAAATTCCACTTCTGCTACTTTCTACCCAAATGACCTTGGGCTCATCCCACAATATCCCTGAATCTTATTGTCATCATTTGTAAGAATAAAAGAACTGGACTAGATGGACTCTGAGGTTGGAGTTGTAAATTTTTGATCCCAAGAACAACTTCAAACTCATTTGCATTCCATTTACATGAAATAATTTGCATGTTATTTATATGACATGTTGGGAGGCAGTGTAGCGCCATGTTGAATTTGAGGTTAAGTCAAATCCTCGCTCTGCCATTTAATATCTCTGTTTGAGATAAGCCACTTTATGGTTCCAGGTCTGATCTGTGATTGGGAAGTCTGGATAACTCTAGATGCAACTCAAAAATCTATGTATCTGTAATCTTATTACCTGTGTGATTTTGGCCAAATCACTTAACTGTCTTGGGCCTCAATTTCTCTATCCATAAACTATAAAATGAACCTCTGAGCTATCTTTAATCCCTATGGTATTTCCTTAAGGACCATATGCAGAAACACCCTCTCCCATTGTACTTTTATTCTATTTCTTCCCTTTTCCGTTGTTTTCTCATACCACTCTGTGGTTCTCCTTCAATTGGTCCAACTATGGAAGCTTCAAAAAAGCACTGGTTGACCTCCCCTGGATGCTGAACAGTCAGTCAGAAGGGATGGCAGTGAGTCAGTAGGAGGAAAAACTTAACTTATCCCTTGTTCCTCTTCATTTTCACCTGTGGGGTGAAAATAAGATTGAAATTTCCTCTATCTCTCTTAGGAACCGAGCAAATTAATTAGCTGAAGTCTTAACTGCTTTAAGTACTCTGGGGGCAGATTGGGAGATAATTAAAAAGCTTAACATTACTGAAACTCCTTGTTCCCTGGGATCCTTGACCATCCTGGACCCTGCAGGTAAGGAGTCAGAGAGATTGTCCATGTCTTTTTTTGCCTATAAACCTGCATTAATCGGGTCCAGCCATAGACTTCTTAATTTCCTCCTGCACACATGACTGAGTCAAAAGTGGTTTTTGAAATCTGTGTCTAGTCACATCATGTACTTTTGGAAGGGGGAATGGCAACCTTCACATCCTCTCACCTGCAGAGAGGCTTCCTTTGAAGACAGGTAATTAGGTGGCAGGCAAGCAGCTGGGGAGAGGCAATGAGGCTGAAACTGGATTCCCAGAACCGCTAACTCAGGCTCCCTTCTCCCTTGTGTTGCAGAAGGAAATAGGCAAGTTTTAAGGAAAGGGAATGGTTGGAGGAGAAATGGAGGAAACCGAGACAGAAGAAGAAAAATTGTGTTACAGTGGGGGAAAAGGCTAGCTCTGGAATCAAGGGCTCTAGGACTACATTTTACCTCTGATGTTTATGGCATATATGACCTTAGTCAAGTCACTTAAGCTTTCCCCAGGCCTCAGTTTCCTTATCCATAAAATGGGAGCCTTCCAGTTGGAGATCTATGAGTTATGCTTATAACCCTATATATGGAAATAGTAGCAAGAGGAGAAAAAGGGAAGGCACTGAAGTATGTGTTGTCAATTGTCAATCAGTAAGTCTTTATTCGGCACCTATTGGATGTCAGTTACCGTGGATGTTAGGGATACGAAAACAATAAGACAGTATTTGTCCTACAGGAAATTAAAATGGGAGAGGAAGAGGGGAAGAAGAATATGCTATGTTCACAGATAAATAAATATAGGATACATACAAAATTAATATGAAGGGAAAACTAACTGGGTCTTGGTTTCCCCATCTGTACAATGGGAGAAAAATAACTGCAGTATCCTAGGCATAATGTGGTTGCAAGACTCTATGAGAACATCATATACATAAAGTACTCTGCTTTATGTATTTAAACTTTTATTCTATTTCTTCCCTTTTCCCTTGTTTTCTATTTAAATGGCTATTGGCCAACTGTTACTGTTATCCCTTCCATTTTTGGACAGTTCATATCATTGGAACATTTTCCCTTTAGAATGAGTCTCAATCTTCTTCTCCGTAACTCTATCAGTCATTCCTAGTTCTTCCCTCAGGCAATTTTTTGAATATTTAATCCCACTAATCTGTCTAACTGGACCCTGAAAATTGCCTGCATGGCTTAGGTATGCAGCTATATTCATTTATAGGCAAATTTTATGCAAAACACAAACACACGTATTGAAAAAATGTCCTCATATTACAGTAGTAGCAGCATAAAAATATTTATCACAAAACAAAATAAATCAATAAAGTTAGGATTTTTAAGAGCAGTTTTTTTGGTCTCTATGCCATTGTCTTGCTTCTTCTCTCCTCTTTCCCCTTTCTGTCTTTCTCTCTATCTGTTTCTCCCTCCCTTCTTTCCCTCTCTGTCTCTCTGTATTCCTGTCTCTCTCTTTCTGCCTTCTCTCTTCTCTTCTCCTCTTTCTACTTCTGTCTCTGCCTCTCTCTGTCGTTCTCGTTCTGTCTTTTCTTCTGTCTCCCCCTTTTGTCTCTCTGTCTCTTTTTCTTCCTGTTTTCTGCCTCTCCTTTTTGTCTTTACATTTTTCTCTTAGTGTTTTTATCTTTGTTTATCTTTCTGTCTGCACTTTTCTTTTTCTATGTTTCCTTTTCCTCTTCCTTTTCTTGATATTATTTTCCCTCTTTAACTGTCTCTCCTGTCCCTGTCTCTTCCCCTCCTTCTTCTCCACTTTTTCTCCCCTCTCCTTCTGAGAGAGATTTTGTCAATGATATAATTAGACCCAGTTCCTGACTTTTTTGAGTTTACAGTCTGACCATATTAATATAATAGTAGTAGCAACAACAGCAGCAGCTAATATTTATATAGTGTTTTAAGATTTGTATAGTACTTTATAAATGTTACCTTATTTGCTCTTTACCAATAATCCTGGGAGATAGGTGCCATTATTATTCTCATTTTAAGGATAAAGAAACTGAGGCAGACAGAGGTTAAGTAACTTGCCCATAGCTGATGTCTGAGTCTGGCTTCCTAATTCCACTAGATCTATCCACTGTACTGCCTCATTAGGCGATTAGTGAAAAAAATGAGGATCATAATGAATCTACATAGGAATAGGAATAGGGAGAGGGACTGTGCATATCTCTGGGAAGAGGAAACTCCTTCAACCAATGCAAGTCTGCAACTTAGACTTTTAGATAATTTCCCAGAACTTTCATTAAGAATTAAGTGACTTTTCTAAGGTCAGAGGCAGAAACTCATACATCAACATTTGTATTCATTACAAGCAGAAGTTGTTTTGTCTACCTGTAAAATAATAACAAAAAACCCATAAAAGAATGTTAGGAGAATCATTTCTTATCCCATCGCGGTTTCTTTCTAAGCTCCAATGAACAAAATAACAATGATAACTGATATGAATATTATACATTCAGATTTGTAAAGCGCTTCCCAGATATCATCTCATTAACTCCTCCACAATCTTAAGAGTTTTGGAAGGGGGGAATGGCAACCTTCACATCCTCTCACCTGCAGAGAGGCAGATATGCTATTCCCATTCTATAGATGAAGGAAAGAAGACTGAGAAAGGCAAGGAGATTGCCCAGGGTGTTCCAACTAGTAAGTGTCAACTGGGATTTGAGTTCTGGTTTTCCTGTTCTAAGCCCAAATCTTCATATTTCTTTTGTTATCTCCAATATATCCACAGAATCACATAATCTCACAATTGGGACCATATGGTTCAGTGCACACTCGAACAAGCATCCTCTCAACAGCACACCCAACAATTTCCAGTTCCAATTGATCTATCCACTGTACTAGCTCATTAGGCAATTAGAGAAAAAAAATGAGGCTCATAATCTATATAGGAATAGGGACAGGGACTGTGTACATCTCTGGGAAGAGCATCGTTGCTTAAGATGAGATTAAGATTGCAATAGAAGAGAACCCACTACTTCCCCAGCCAACTCTTTCCTTTTTGAGGCAACTCTCACTCTCAGCAATCCTGTGAGCATTAGAAACAGAATTGGAACTCAGGTCTTTTGACCCCTGAGCCGGAGCTAAAGAAGGGAGGTTAAATACATGCCTGCTTGGTGTCTGCTGAGCTGAGCTGAATCTTAATTCAATAGCCACTAGCCCATTCTGGGGCCTCACTCCCCCCCCCCACCAAGAAGCCAGCAAGCTTTCCCTTTTCATTCTGTCTAACCTCATTCCCTCCTGCTGCATTTTAAGTCCATCTCCTTCGGAATTATCATCAGCTGTCTTGTTGGATGTTTGAATGGCGAGATTAATGAATTAATAGGAAATTAGGGCTGGAAAGCAATTTACAGTTATCGAAACCTTGCCATTTCATGTAATAGGTCCTCTGATGTTTGGAGATGGGGTTTTAACTGCCCGTGGTAGAAGTGTCAGCACAATTCCTTGGGGTGTCTGATAACTGTATTTGCAGCTGTCTGAAGTTTTTTTTTTCCTTGATGACTTTGCTGGCCCTCAATCACTCTTTCCTTATCATCACCTTGCCCCTCCTCCATCTCTAAAGGACTCTCTAGTCTTCAGTCAAGTCTTTTTCATACAGAGTAGATTGCCAATCAAAATAACTGTTGAGAAATGGGTTGGAGGGAGGGGGTTGGACAAGATATAAGGGAGTGGTTGGCCATCTGCTGGAGTAGATGCTCCCCGCAGAACAATACAGGACGGGGCTTTCTGGTGCCCTTTGCTTTATGGAAATGATGCTCTCTCAGAACCATATTGCTCTTTTCTGGAGTTGGGGCAAGGGACCAGCCAGAAATGCAGCTAGGTTATTAACATTTAACCGTGTCCTATTTTTACCCATCATCCAGCTTGGAATGATCTCCTGTTTATAAGACATTCTGCCATGGGGCTTAGAACCTGCTCTGTGCCCTTTGGGAAAATGAATTAATTCAACAAACTCTATTAAGGACTTGCTATGTGCTGGGCTCTCTGCTAGGCAATAGGGAACCAGCAAAAACAAAAACACCACAAAATAATTATCCCCTGCCCTCAAAAGATTTAAAGGGAGATAGCCTACTGCAGTGGAAAGTGTGATGTCTTTGGAAATGTTGAACCTGGGTTTGAATCAAGCCAGTTTTATTACCTCTATGATGGCAAACAGGTCATTTAGCATCTTTCGGATTCAGTTCCTTGACTCTAAGCTGAGGGAGCCAAATTTGATAAGCTTTGGGGTCCATTTAACCTTAACCTACCCATGATCCCATGAACTATCTCCATTTGTCATTATGAAGTATAATTGTCCCAATTCCCAGAAAAGGAAACTGAATTTCAAAGACATAGGGTTTGCTCAAAGGCTAACTGGTTAAGTTGGGAAATGGAGCTTGAATCCAATGTTATCTAATTCAAGTCAGCCTTCACAGTTTCACAGAATTTTAGAGTTAAAATGACCACCATGGCCATTCAATTCAACTCTTAGCCCACACAATCCCCTATTCAATATGCTTAAAGACCTGCAAGGAGAGTAGGGGAAATCCACCTAGCACCTCCCTCAGTGGACAGCTCCTATTGTTAGGAAATCTTTTATTTCTTTTTTTCCTTCTGGACTACAAGTCTAAATCAGTCTCTTTAAACTATGTCTCCATTTTTTCTGATTGTGTCCCTGTAGGACAAGGTAGAACAATCTGTCAGAAGACAGTCTTTACAATACCTGTAGACAGTGGTCATCTCCCTCCCCTCAGCCTTTTCTTCTTCCATTCCCTTCAAAAGATTTAGTTCAGCACAATAAACATTTATAGAACACCTAGTATGTGCTGGGCATTGAAGATATAAAGTGGGCTGAGATTCTAGGGCTCTCTCCCACCCTTTTTTGGAAGCTTGCAAAATTTAAGTATTTTCTCATCTGATTCCTCTCTACCCTGCCTGAGTCAGAGATCCCAATTGTTAAACACTTAATTGAAATGGGGATAGAGGCTGGATGGCTGATTTCACTGGTAAAGGCAACTTTCTCTCTCAATGCAGATTGTCACCTTCTCTGCAATTCAGACTCTTGGCGACCTTCCTGGGAGCAATGAGAAGTTAAAGTACTTGCCCAAGGTCACACAGCCCATATGATCAGAAAGAGAATGTTCAGAGATAAACCCTGAGCGGAGCAGTGATTTCTAGGGAAGTCAATTTTCTGGTTACGGCTTAACTTGTCTGCAGAAAATGGGTTTTCTGCTTCTAATCCCCAGCCACTCTTAACACATTCTTAGAGCCTGGAAATTAACTGAGGTGGTGGGGCTGATCTTATCTGTTCCCTATTCCCTCCAAATATCAGGCTCAGGTTTTCTGGTAGAAAACTTTTTGCCTTAATGAATTACCAATGGTTTTCTTTCAGTCAAGCAGTTTTGCATCAGACCACAGTCATGGTGAATATTTTCATGAGGGCCCATGATGTCCTGATATTTTTCCAAGCACCTTTTGCATGCATGGATCTATGTCAGTTTCTATAGTACCTTGAGCCACCAGGCATAATAATAATGATGATGATTGTAGATGAAATAACAACAATAATAATATTTACATAGAATTTTCAAAGTGCTAAAAAAAAAAACCCGGGCTCTCCTCTAGTTTTTTTTTTTTTTGGAAGCTTGCAGAAATTTAAAGATTTTCTCAAGTCTGAGTCCTCTCTACCCTGCTTGAATCAGCTAGAAACAGTTAAGAGAGGCAGGACTAGAAATTGTTCATCTGATTTCATTGGTAGAAGCAACTCCCTCTCCAAGTTGCAATTCAGACCTTTAGACTTTTGCCCAAGGTCCCACAGCCTAAGTGGTCAGAAATAGACAGTTAAAAGATGAGTGATGTATATATCAACAAATCAATCCACAGACATCTATTAAACACTTACTGTGGGTCAGATGGGGCAGATAGGTAGAGGACTAAGACTCATATTCTTGAGTTCAAATCTGGCCTGAGACATATACTGATGGTGTGAGGATCATACAGTTAGTAAATGTCTGTGATTAGATTTGAACTCATAACTTCCCGACTCCAGATCAGAACATACTCTCTATTGAACTATACAGCCTCATTTGGAAGACTATAAGACATGACAATTGATTGGACTTCTGGGAAGAGTGAAAATGAGGAGCTAAGGATACTGGGATTGAGAGTCTAGGTGACTAGAGGAGTGGGAGTGCACAGGAAAATGATAAGAAAATATGGAAGAGGGAAGGGTTTGGCAGGAACGGCAATATAATGAGAATTGCATCCATCCATGCTTGCTTACTCTGTGGTACTCACTCTTTATCACTTAAAACAAAAAGAGGAGGGGGAAGACTAGTAATCTCAGGTCTCCTGCCCCTCAATCCAGAGTATTTTTCCTATTATTTCATAGTACTCATCCAATAGAAACACTTACTAAGCACTTACTGTATATCAGACACATTGCCAAGTTCTTGATATAGAGAAACAAAAAAAAATCCTAACTTCATGGAGCTTATATTCCATTTCATGGAGAAGGGGCAAAAAGAGCAATACCAAGGAAAATTTTTTCATCTGTAAAACGGGCACAATAATACTATGATTCAGGGTTGCTGGGAAGATAATGTATGAAAATATTTGGAAAGTGCTCTTCAAACCTTAAAGTGTAATAATAATAATAGCTAACATTTATATAACACTTACTATGTGTCAGAACTTCAAAAAAATATTATTTCACTTGATCCAACAATCTTGGGAAATAGACACTATTACTATTATCCTCATTCTCCAGATAAGGAAAGTGAGGTAAACAGAGGTTAGGTTATTTACCCAGGATCACACAGCTAGGTAATGTCTGATGTTGAATTCTTAAACTCAGGGATTGCTTCCTCCAGATCCAATACTCTCTGCACTCTGGAATCCCCTAGCTGCATCTGATGATGATAATTGATGATGAGGAGGAGGATGATTAGACATTTAGCTCCACGAATGACCAAATAAGAGTGGCCAATTAAGATTTCATATGGCAATTTCCATCCAGACTGCTATTTTCTTTCACAGACCATGAATCAGGGAAAGTCAAATGTGGGTCCTTTAGCAAATTAGAAGTTCCCTGAGGTCAGGGGCTATTTTTGTGTGTGTGTTTCCCAACTAGAACAGTGCTTACCACATGGAAATTGCTCAATAAACACTTATCAGATTGAGTTGAACTGAGTTGAGCTGCCATCACTGGACCTTACCATTTATCTCAAGCAAGATCTTAATAGGAAGTTTCAAATGCTATAATGATCGGAAAGAAGGGGAAGAAGTATTTGTGTGCTGTCTTTGTTATGCTTAAATTAGCTTGCAAAGGACTTTCCCCCCAAAAAAGTATAATCACAATTTAAGGATAAGCATCATTTCTTAAAATAGCTTAGATCAGGGGTCCTCAAACTTTTTAAATAGGGGGCCAGTTCACTGTCCCTCAGACTGTTGGAGGGCCGGACTATAGTAAAAACAAAAACTTTGTTTTGTGGGTCTTTAAATAAAGAAACTTCATAGCCCTGGGTGAGGGGGATAAATGTCTTCAGCTGCTATATCTGGCCCGTGGGCCATAGTATGAGGATGCCTGGTAGATAATACATAATGAGAGCATGAGATTGCTTAGTTATATGAAGATGGATGCTAATGCACTCTTACTTAGACTGTGCTGAGAGGAATCCTGTCTTCTTGTTGTTGTTGTTGTTGTTGTTGTTGTTGTTGTTGTTGTTGTTATTGTTGTTCTCCTCCTCCTCCTCCTCCTCCTTCTCCTCCTCCTCCTCCTCCTTCTCCTCCTCCTCCTCCTCCTCCTCCTCCTCTCCTCCTCCTCCTCTTCCTTCTTCTTCTTCTTCTTTCTTCTTCTTCTTCTTCTTCTTCTCCTCCTTTTTCTCCTCCTTCTTCTTCTCCTCCTCCTTCTTCTTCTTCACCTTCTATATTATCTTCCCAATTTTGAATCCCCCTTATCTTTTCCAATCTCTCTCTCTCCTTTTCTATCTCTCTATTTCTCTGTGTGTCTCTCTGTCTCTTTCATTTTTATCTGTCTGTCCATGAGCACATCAACCCCTCCCCCCAAATGCAAATTTCCTCAGGACAAGGATGATTTCATTTTTGTTTTCATTTTTCCAGCACTCAAAACAGTGTTTGACATAGAAAAATATTTATTGATTAATGATCAATTGTGGACAGTCCTGTGGATTGTTGAAGTAGGAGGGGATTCCAAAGCTCCCTAGATTTAAGGCTGGAAAGACCCAAAGAGACCAGGTAGTTCAACACCCCTTTTGGAACATAGGAGAAAACTGAGGCACAGAAAGATGAAATCTCTTATCTAAGGATGTAGAACACTAAAGCCAGGATTCAGATTCTCCTTTAGTTCAAAGCTAATGCTCTTTCTACCATTAATAGAGCAGAATATGAAGAGCATCATGGGCTCTACTGACATCTCCATTGTTATTGGTAACTTTGAGCTAGTCACAAGCATTAGCTTCAGGAAACTTTAAACAAGAAAATAGAACAAAATATTAAACATTCTGACAATGCCTCTGTTTCCCCAGGGTTAAGATTGCCAATAGAATGTTAGTTCAGCTCTGCCTCAGGAAAGCTGGAGGAAATCTCAGATATCAAATGAATCTTTGAGCATCTCTTTCTGAAGCTCATTACCTTAGGAATGTACACATGTAATTGGACTGATAGATTTGAAAGACTTGGCTTATGCCAGCTGTCTGCTTTATCCCCTTTCCTTCCCCACAATGCCTTCCTTTTCTATATTTAAGATCAGCCGAGATCCCACTGAGTTGACCGGGAAGACCAAAGGATTGTGAACCATTCTCCTTTAGAAACATATGGAAGGCTTGAGATGGAGGAGAGGGATGTATAAAAGCATCAGCTATATACATGGGAACTAGGTTAAGTGATGAGACAAGCCTTTATTGCTTTAATTCTCATTCATCCTTGATTGTCATCTTTGAGAATGACATTGCAAGGGGATGTCCTGACTTGCCTGGGCTTGGGCTTTTTTTTTTTAATTTTTAATTTTTTGTTGTTGAAGCAATTGGAGTTAGGGCCACATAGCTAGGAAGTATTAAGTGTCTGAGGCCAGATTTGAACTTGGGCCCTTCTGACTTCAGGGCTGGTGCTCTATCCACTGTACCACCTAGCTGCCTCCTACACATTACAAAAATTCCCAACTAAAATAGAAAATTAAAATCCCCCACTTTAAAACTCCTCACTTTAAAATATTAATCCAGTTCAATTCTGTAAGCACTTATGAAATCCTTTTTATGTTCAATACATTGTACTATGTTTTGGATACATAGAAAATGAAGAAAAACAATTCATGCCCTTAAGAAGCTTACTCATCTTACCATGTCATTTTTCTGTGTGTTTCCTATAAACTTTGTGGCTCCCATTTACTTTTCAGATCAAATAGAGACTCTCCTATTTGTCACTGCAAGACACACTCACCCCAAGCTAACATTCCAGCCTTTTATATAGTAATATTTTTTATGCACTCTACAATCTAAACAAATTAGTCTGTTTCCTATTTCTTACATGGGACCCTTCATTTCCCATCTCCATGCTTTTGGAGAGGCTGTACCCTGTACCTAGAATGCTCTCCTTCCTTATCTCTGCCCCTTAAAGTCCCTGCTTTCCTCCAACACTCAGCTTAAGCATCATCTTTTACATGGAAGCATTTTCTGATCTGCATCCCTCTCCCAATTAATCCCATCCTTTTCTCCAATTATGTTGTATTTATTCTTTCCCTCTCCTTGTCCCTGTCCCTCTCCCTTTCCCTTTCCTTTTCCTCTTCTTCTCCTTCTCCCTCTTCTTTTCTCTCTGTCCTTCTCCTTTTCCTTCTCCCTTTCCCTCTCCCTCCTTCCCTCTCTCCCTTCCTCTCTCCTTCTGTATTTATATGTATACTTACTTTCCATGACAGAATATAAGCTTCTTGAGACCAGGATTTGTTTCAATTTCTGTTTCTCCAGTTCTTAGTGCCTGCAACATAGTAGGAGCTTAATAGATACTTGATGTATTTGTTGATCAAATCTATTTAGGGGACAGAGATCACACAGATAAGATGTGAGATTATTGAAGGAGGAGTCAGAGAAACAAAACTCCTCATAGCTAGGGAAATCAGGGAAGGTTCTTCATGGGAAGTATCAAGTGAACTGAACCTGGAAAAAAGTTGGGAATTCTAAGAAATGGAGGTGAGAAGGGACTGCAATGATTGTAAATTCCTGAAGGTCAGGGACTGTCTTTTAGCTTTCTTTTCCCCCAGTTCTTTGCACAGTGCCTGACATAGCAGGCTTTTAATAAATGCTTATTGATTGCCCCAACTGACTGAAATTGAGTGAGAACCTGGTCAGAGACATGCAGGTGGGAAATAGCAGCTTGATTTCAATGGGGAGTTAGATAATTTCAAGTGAAGAAGATGATGGGATTTGGCCATTTTTGTGCCATAGACTGTAATGGGCTGAAGCTCGAGTTGATGCACTGAGGTCCCAAGCATGTGAAGCTAAATAGTAATTGGACCATACTCTATTAATATATGCTTGGAGAAAGAATGGTCCCCGCCCACTCTTTGTGCAAGTCCTGATGTGTTGTATAGGAAATGACGTAGCGAAGATTTTGGTTGGTGGAGGAGAGGGGCAGGAAGAGAGGCCGGGAGAGACTGCTGGCCAGGTTCCTGTTGCGGCCGCTCACTTTACTATCGACATCTCCCTTCACCTCCACATAGACTAAAGATCAAAGATTTTCCTTTAACCTGAATTCTTGACTCCGGCTGATTTTAAAATACGCGGTCATCACAATAGACCCAGAATTTCTATAACTTTCCAAAGAAGTAAGTGAAGAAAATATCAGGGATGAGTGCAGGGAATGGAGGGAGAAGATATCATTCCTTAGTCCAAGCATTGAGGGACTGGGATCATTCCCAAGTAAGAGCTCATCCAAATTGTCATCATTTCCCTAAAACTTTTTTGAGGTTGCTAGATGGTTTGGTGAATAGAACATTAGACTTGGAGTGAGGAAGACCTCAAATACTTATTAGCTCGGTGACTCTGGACAAGCCTCATGTATATCTCATGTATAAAGTGAGAATAATAATGGACTTATTTCACAAGGTGGTTGTGAAGGTCGATCAAAACACTCACAAACTCTCTTTCTCTATTATATATACGTATTCACATATATATCAGAATTATTATTTAAACTCAATAACATTTTGTTGGATTTTGCCAGAAATTTATTTACTGGATATAAGCTTCTTTCTTCCCTCCCACACATCCATCCCCACCCTCTAATAAGATACTGAGATAAGTCTGGGGATAGAAAGAGATTATTCCCTCCTACAAACTTAAATCCTTAAGAAAAGCCATTCACTAATCAGTTGGCTCATAACTTACATGTGGTAAACGAATAGATTTTTTAAAAAATAATCAGTCCTGGGATTTCATCAGTGCTGGGAACTCTGAGGAAGTTACTTTTCCAACAAGTACCTGTTTTTCAATTTACAGCCTTATTGAGTCACATGAGGGGCACTGAGAGATTCAATAGTTGGCCCAGAGTCACAAAGCCAGAATCTATCAAGAGCAAGACTTGAATTTACATTTTCCTGACATTCAGGCCACCTCTGTCATAGGTCTCCCCCACATACATCTGAGCCATATTTGTGATTGCATTCATGTAGGGAACTCTTGACGTGCACACACACACACACACACACACACGTCATCTAAAATAGCAAAACCTTTACCTATATTATTCCCTTTGATTTCCCTGCCCATCTCAAGAATTAGATACATGATTACCTCCATTTTACAGCTAGGACACTGAGACTCAGGGAGGATAAAGAGTTTGTCCATCATCCCATAGCTAGTAAGAATTGAGATATCTGATTCATACCCAGCTTTATTCTCATTCTTGACTAGCCCCATTTCCATTTTGACATATGCTTTCAGAAGATATGATAGCAACAGCCAGCCCAAATGTAACACTTTAAGGTTACAGAGTGCTTTACACTTTGCTTTTCACAACCTGTCAAAGTAGGTAAATTCTTATTTTCCCTATTAGACAAATAAAGAAACTGAGATGAAAAGGTTAGTCCAGGGTCAAGAGCCAAGGGCAGAATTTGTGTAAGTCCAGCATTCTATCCCTTATGCCATATTTAGAAAAGGTGATACTGGGAGACTAAAAGGGTTTTTTTTTAAGTCCTCAGAGCATTCTTTCCATGGTTTGGCCATAAATACCTATTAAAATTGTTATTTGAATGAACCCCATACTTGCAGGGTTATAGGTAACACAGTTCATGAGAGTTCTTCATGTCCCATCTTTGATGCCCAAGGGCATCATTGTGCCTTCCTCGGGGTTCCAGGATCACACTTTGACCTTCAGATCTTTTATGAAAAGGTTATTTACCCAAGTAGCCGAGTCACTCATAAATGTGGTCGTTTTCTCCGTGTGTCATTCTGGCAGCAGAAACAGAGGTCATGTTTAGTCCCCAACACTGAAAGCCCCACTTATGTCCCCCAGGAGACAACAGTCTCAAACCAGAAAAGATGAGAAGAGAGAAGCAAAGAAAGGCCATTATTTTGTCTTTCCTTTCACACTTAGTAGCCTAGTTAGGGAAAAGGGAAGAACAGACACTTCACCAAATTTTAAAAGTAAGACTAACAAATCTCCCTGAAGTGATTGTTTGAAGGGTATCCAATTCTTGAAGTTTTCAGAGAAATCCATATATTTAATTAGTAGGTATGGTTCCGCCTCATTTATCTCTCACCACTGGGGAGTAGGGTGTTCCATATAAATACATTTTCCAGATAACAGGCTTACTGGCTAAAATACCGAAACTTTATTTTTCATCATATTTATTTTGGATGGAAATCTTTCAAAAATATGTTATGTACTTTCCTGCCTTCACATTCAGAGGGAGCTGGATATAATTCACCCTTTTCATGCTGACTTGGAATTCTGGTTATGAACATACACATTTCTGTACTTTATGGTATTCAAGATTCTGCTTTTTACATTTTCTGCTTCTTCTCACTGGGTGAGACTAAACACGTCTCCCCGTTTTAAGTTATTTATACCTCCTAGCCTCTTGGTCAAATTCCTCCCCAGCTGGTTTATTAGTAAAAAGTTATCTACAGAGCTGACACTTAATACTTGAAAGACAGCTAGGTGTAGTGGATAGAGCACTGAGTATAGTCACTAAATTCAAATATATCTGCAGTCATTTACTACTTGTTGACTCTAGGCAAGTCACTTAACTTCTATCTGCCTCAGTTTCCTCAGTTCTAAAATGGGGGTAATAATACCTATTTTCCATGTTGCTATGAAGATCAAATAAAATAATATTTGGTTTTTCAACAGTATTTTATTTTTCCAAATACATGCAAGGATAGTTTTCAACATTCACCCTGCAAAACCCTGAGTTCCAAACTTTTCTCCCTCCCCCTCCCAAGACAACAAGCAATCTGATTAGGTTAAACACATGCAGTTCTTGTAAACTTATTTCTCTATTCATCATGCTGTGCAAGAGAAATTAGATCAAAAGGGAAAAAGATGAGAGAGAAACACGAACAGCAACAACAACAGCAAGGTGAAAATGCTATGTTTTGATCTACATTCAGTCTCCATGATTTTCTCTCTAATGCTACTAGCATTTTTCACCTCAATTTTATTAGAATTGCCTTGAATCATCTCATTGTTGAAGAGTCACGTCCGTCACAGATGATCATCACATAATCTTGTTGTTGCTGTGTACAATGTTCCCTTGGTTCTGCTCACTTCACTTAGCATCAGTTCATATTGGGTTTTCCGGGATTTTCTGAAGTCAGTCTACTCATAAGATAGTATTTGTGGGTAGCTAGTTGGTGCAGTGGATAGAGTACCAGCCCTGAAGTTAGGAAGACCTGAGTTCAAATCTGGCCTCAGACACTTAATACTTCCTATCTGTGTGTCTGAGCAAGTCACTTAACCCTAATTGCCTTAGGAAAAAAAAAGATAATATTTGTAAACATGTAGCATAGCACCGGACACACAGTAGGCATTTAGTCAATCTTTTCCCTACCTGTTGAATATAATTACTGTTTCTAAGTTCCAGGAAACCAGCCAATGGAGATAGCTATATATTTTATTTTAATTGAGATTCAGAGTGAGGACCTAAGGAAAAAGATGTTGATTAGTCCTTGACTTTAGTAATGGGATTTTAAAAGTTTTGGTTTCCTAGAAACCTGGACTTGGAGAAGGGAGAAACCTGGGTTTGAATTCCACTTCTGGTATTTACTAACTACATGAGCACAATCATTTGTCCTCCCTGAGCCTTTTTTTTCCATCTGTAAAAGACAATAGAAATACAATAGATACAATAAATAGAAAGTACAATAGAAATAGCTCTGATTTCAAAATAAGAAGACCCATATTTAAATCTCCAATTAGTCACTTTCTTCCGGCGTCAACATTTACATTGAATTGCATGACAGACCCTGGTTGGGAGACTGAGTCTGGAATATGTACCTTCTCCTGGTAGAATAAAGATTTGGGCTGAATCTATGAGATTTTAAGAAGATTTGATTATGTTTTCCTTTGGACTCACACAGAGATGCTCTGCGTCTGCAGTGAAGGTAGAATTCCATGCCCTCTTTTAGCAAACCTTGCTGAGATGCTTGTCCTGATTTTGCTGAGAGGCTGACCTCATGTCATCCAGTTTAATTGTCTGAGCACTGAAGTTATGTTGCTGGTGGGGAGCCAATCCCCCTCTCAACTCCACTACTGCTTGATGCCGAATCTAGTGAGCTGCCAGGGCTTGCCATTTCCCAGCATCCTGATTGAGTGATGAATTGAGGCTTTATGGTTATGATAAGAAATAATAACTTGGGAAGTTAAGAAAGGAAAATGCCAGAAAGGGAGTCAGAGAAGACAAGTACTTTCTAACAGACTTGCTTGTTAACTTCACAGCTCAGGAATGGTCAGGAGGGTCAATACTTGCTCTGGTTAAGTGAGTCTCCATGGACCACCAAGCCTGGTGATGCCGGCAGTGAACTTTCAGATTCAGTTAATGTTGTTGACATGGATACAGCTCATTCTATAGAGATGGTTTTCTTTACAATTACCTAAGGGTAATTCCATATTCAATAACATTCAACAATCAACAGATCAAACTCTGCTTAAAAAGATAACCTTTGGGACAGTTAGATGGCGCAATGGATAGAGTACCAGCCCTGAAGTCAGGAGGACCTGAGTTCAAATTTGACTTCAGAGACCTAACACTTCCTGGTTGTGTGATCCTGGGCAAGTCACTTCACCCCAATTGCTTCAGCAAAAAAAAAAAAAATACCCTTTCTCTGGTAACCCTGGTGTTTCTTCCACCACACACACACTTTCCAGTTTTGTGCATTTTCATCTCCCTTAAAATTGTAAGCTTTTCAAGGGCAGGAATCACCTTTATTTTTATTTGTAGCTGTATCTCCACTGCTTATCACAATGCCTGCCACATAGTAGGAAACTCAAATATTTATTCAATTGAATTGAATGAAGGGGGATTCCCTACCACTGAAGACAAGTGATTTCATTTTTGGACAGCTCCCATAGTAAGGAGTTCTAAATTAGCCTAATTATAAATTCTGCTCGGTGCCAGCCAGCCAGTCAATAAAAATATAACCAAAGGTTAAAGCCAGTCCCTGCTTTCAAGGAGCCCATTCTAACAGAGAAGGCAACATTTAAGCAGCTGTATGAAAAGTAAATAGGAGAATATAGAAAGGCATTGGAAGTAAGGGGGATCAAGAAAAGCTTCTTACATAAGGTAGAATTGTAGCTGGGACTTAAAGTTAGCTGGGAAAATCAGGAGATGAGGATGAAGAGAGAGTATTCCAGACATGAAAGACAGCCAGTCAAAATGGATTATTAAAGTTAGTTGAGTTGTTCAGGACAGACCCGGAATACAAAGTCTAAGTCCAGCATTATCTTTTCCCATTGTATTCCATTATTCAGTTTCAAGAAATTGGATTCAACAAATATTGAAGTGATCTTTGTGTTCAAAGCATTGTGCCAGTGGGGGGGGGGGAGAAAAAGCACTTAGATTAGTGGCAGTTCCATATCTCATAAAATTTGCAGTCTCGTTTTGAAAACTAAAAAAAAAACCTCACAAATTATGATTCCTATGGCCTGTGTGATGTCAATCAGTCACCTTGATGCTTAGTATATTGAAGCGTGATGATAAGCTTTGGGGGCAAGAAGAAAGGCAAACAGACTCCCTGTCCTTAAGTGACTTACATTCTAATGGATATTGAGCAAGACTCGCCTAATTTAGACCTCAGTTTTTCTCCTCTGTAAAATAAGGAAGTTGGGCCAGATGACTTTTTAGGGTTCTTCTATTTCTGGATCTATGATCCTATAAAACTCCCTAAGTAAAATTGACTGGATTACTTTTGTGAAATTTTACCATGGGTCCTAGGACCCTGAGTGGTGCTCTGTCACCAAAGACCAGCTTTTTAATTTAACACCAGTTTTCTTCCAGAGATATGACTATTACTACATAACTATTACTCTAACAATAGTTATTACTTTATTTATTATCTATTATTAATATATATATATATATATATATATATATTACTTTGACATATCATGATCTCAGGATAGTACCAACTGTAGGTGACACAAGGATAATGAAAAGATAAATGGTCACCAAGTCACAGAATTTCTGAATTAGAAAATACTTCAGTGACTGTCTAGCTCAAACATTATGCATGTGTATATAGAATCTCCTAAAAAATGCTGGAGAAATAGCCCATCCAGAATGGACTTGAACACCTTTAATCAAGAGGACTCCACCACTTATTGAAACAGCACATTCTATGTATGGACAGCTCCAATGATTAAAAATATGTTCTTCCCCCTCACTTTGCATCAAGCTAAATTTGAAACGCTCATAAAAGAGCCATCTGAAGATATCAGTTGGACAGTTGGGAATGAAAGACTGGAAATCAGGAGAGAGCTGAATAGAATTGGGAGTCATTTACAAAGATGCTAGTTGAATCTATGGGAGCTGATGAGACTTTCACAAGAAACTGTAGAGAGAAAAGAAATAAGGGTCTAAGATAAAGCCCTAGAATAAAGCTCCATCATAGTGGGAAGGGACATACATACACGCATATATGTCTGTATATGTGTGTGTGTGTATGTCTCTGTGTGTGTATGTCTATATATATACACATTTATCTATATATCCATATCTATATATCTATGATGAGGTTGGGCTAACAATATTTAGTTTGAAATAAACATATGATAAAATCATAATGGCCATTCTCTTTGTCAAAAGGTAGGTTTATTTAGGAAAGAGATTACAAACAAAATAAGAAGCAAAATAGGCACCAGGAGTGGCAAGTATGAAATAGTGGTGGGAGAGCAATTAGATTACCGAGGACAGGAATCTGGAAGAATCTATTAAAAGAATATGCTATGAGATCCGAGTACACCCTTGACTGTAGGGTAGATCCACAGAGGAGGTTAGCAGACTAACCAAAGTCGGCTAGAGTAAAGATGCTGTTAGAGGGGAAGACACTATGAGAAAGAGTGCCTTATAGTCCTGGAAAAGAGCTTAGCAAAGATCTTTCTCATGAGCAGATCTTTTAATAGGAAAAATACAAACTTGGGGTTTTCTAAGGGAAACCAGGGAAATAAAGGTGGGAACTCAGAGGGAAGGATCAAGGAACCAAAGGGAATGCACCTGACAGACCAAGTCCCAGAACAGGTACCAGGTCTGAAAACATGCTAATCAATATCTCAACAGTTGTTCACCGATGCACAGAGATTGGGGGATAGACAATGGAGGTCAATAAAGAGTTTCATCTTCACAAATACTCTATACAAACAGGATAGTCTAGGAAATGGCTATACCTGATAATAGCCAGATGGGCTTCTTCCTGACAGGGGAAGAGAGTAAATCTACATCATATATACATACACACATATAAAACTATATACATACATATATATATATATATATATATATGTGTGTGTGTGTGTGTATGTGTATGTGTGTGTGTGTATACGTATATATATACACACGTGCATGTATATATGTATTATAATTACTACATTATTTTATTTAATATATATTATGTTTTATATACATTTATATATATAATTTAATATATATTATATACACATTTATATGTATGGTCTGTGTGTATAATGAAACTTCAAATAAGATAATATATGTAAAACACTTTGTAGCCATTAAAGTACTAAATAAGTGTTAGCTTTATTATTATTATTAATTGCAATTCAAAGGGATTTGAATAGATAAGATAAGATAGAAAAGATAGGAAAAGAACCAGGAGAAATCAGTATTAGAAAAAAAAAACAGAGAAGATAAATATTTACAGGAAGAGTAGTATTTTGAGGAGAAGGCCAGAAAGATGAAGACTGAGGAAAAACTCCTTAGATTTAGGAATAAAGAAAGAGATCATTGGTAGTTTATGTTGAGAGGAGGGGTTGAAAAGTGAGTGGGTAGTGAAAAAGTATGAGTGAATATAAATAGCTTCCCCCCTTATTTGAAAATCACATCGACTATCAAAAGAAAGAGAGACAGTGAATATTACTTTGAAGGGATGGTAGGAATGGATGAAGAATGAGGGAGATTGGAGATGTTTGTAGGTATCGGGGATAAACCAACTGATAAGGAGAAATTGAAAATTAAGGAGAAAAAGCAGATAAAGTGTGAGAAAAATAGAGACATGAATTCATTGTTTGTGGAGCTCTAAATTGGCCCAGTCATTCTGGAGAATTCTTGGAACTATATCCCCAGAGTAATTAAACTGTGCATACTCTTTGATCTATTGAAACTATGAGTAGGTAGGCTTGTAAGCCAAAGAGATTAAAAAAAAGAAGAAAATGACATATGTGTGTGTGTGTTTGTGTGTATTAAACAGCATTTATAACATCTTTTTGTAGAAACAAACAAAAAAGAAACTAAGGGGGAGGTTGAGCATCTGCTGGGGAGTGGCCAAATAATCTATGGCATAGCAATGTCATGGAATACTATTGTATCATGAGAAATGATGAAAGAAATAATTTCAGTAAAATCTGAATTGATGCAGAATGAAGGGAACAGAACAAGAAGAACAATTATACAGTAACAACACTAAAACACTCTATGGTAAAAATACTAAAAGCTTTAAAAACTCCTAGCAGCACAACGACCAACCATGATTCCAGAGGTCTCATGATGAAGCATGTTACTCAGCTCTTGACAGAAGGATGCTGGACCCAGGGTGCAGAATGAGATATCTTGTTTTTAGACATGGCTAAAGCAGGAATTTATCTTGCTTGATTATGTATATTTGTAATAAAGCTTTTGTTTTTCTTTCTCTTTTCCCATTGGTAATGAGGATGATGGCAAGAAGGAGATAAAAATCAATTTTGATGAAAAATGACATTAATTTTCAAAAAAATAGGGGATAATTAACAAGGCTGACTCTTGAAAGAGATGGGAGAGGACTGGGATTGTGTGCATAAGTAGAGGAGTTTGAACTTATGTTTATTTTCAAATCTAGCCTTCTTTCTACTTTTCCATGGTTCTCTATTAAAGCACAAATTATATCAGCCAGAAATAGTACCTTTGATACTCCTCTTTTTTTTTTTATTAACAGAACATGAACTCACAAATTAACTCAAGAACAGACCTGTGAAGTGAAAAGTATAAGGAGATGCCTATAAGCAAATAATGAGGTCCAGTGAGGTTAAATTGATTGCCCAAAGTAAAAGATGCCCAGGGTAAAGGGATAATAGATGTTAAGCATGTTTTGAGGGCTAGCCAGACATAGTGGGTTAAATGAATTTGCTGTCTTGATTGGACAGCTCCTCAAAGGGGATCTTTCAAATTGAAGAGATTAACTCATCAGCTAAAAGTTTGATCTCAGATGAGGAGAGGTCTGAGCAGCAGGAAAGTTCTCTGGAATGGGTAGAAGTGAGATCCTCGGAGACATAGGATCCTTGATAGATAGTTATATCTTGCTTTCTAATATATTGTTCTTTAGACCGAGTCCTCTGGAAAGTTTCTTTAAATGTCCTTGTCCTCTGGCATGACTACTTATCCCTTGATGCTATAGATCTACTAATAGAGGCATCTAGAGCATCTGGGATAGATGGAACTTCATGTTCATTTTATTTCCTTTTTCCTCTTAGGTTAAAATGTCATAACAAATGCACCAAAGAAGCTCCCCCGTGCCATTTACTGATCATCCACCGTGGAGGTAAGAATTTAGCACATGTTTCCCAGGGTTTTCTGCAGGTTGTGTCCTTGGAAAGGAAGTTCAGCCAACTGGGTCTCCCTATTTATTCTACCTCTCTCCCTGTTGGATACAGAATATCTCCTGAACATTTAAGGCCCTGTCTGCTACATCTGTTCTTTGGGTATGAGGATGGACAGTCAAGGACCTAGACTGTGAATTTCATCTTTTAGGAAAAAGTAATGAGGCAATGAGGTCACACATAATCCACATAGTGTAACACATAGCACACGGTAATCAATAAATGCTCACTCATTCATTCTCTCTTCTATACATCTATTGGTTTGTTTATCTCTATCACTTATCTCTCTGTCTCTATCCATTCATTTTCCCTTCCTTCCTTCCTTTCTCCTTCTCCCTTCTTCCCTTCCTTCGTCCCTTCCTTTCCCTCCTCTCTTCCTTTTTCCCTTCCCCCTCCCTTCCTTCCTCCCTTTCCCTCTTCCTTTCTCCCTTCTCTTCCTTCCTTCCCTCTTTCCCTCTTTTTCCCTCCTTCCCTTCTTGCCTTCCTTGCTTCCTTCCTTCCTTCCCTCCTTTCCTCTTTTTCCATCCCTCCCTCCCTTCCTCCCTTCTTTCCTTCCTTCCTTCCTTCCTCTTTTTCCCTCCCTCCCTCCCTCCCTCCTTCTCTCCTTCCCTCCCTCCCTCCTTCCTTCCTTCCTTCCTTCCTTCCTTCCTTCCTTCCTTCCTTCCTTCCTTCCTTCCTTCCTTCCTTCCTTCCTTCCTTCCTTCCTTCCTTCCTTCCTCTTTCAAAGCACCCTGCCCTCTTTTTACCTAGCAAAGAGAAGAATGAATTTGTGGATCTTAAAGAGAAACCTGCTTATGGGAAGACATTTCTTTCTATCCATCCAGATCTCTACCAGAGGCTTAATTAAGTGTGAGAGGCAGGGGATAGAGTTGTCTCTGGGGTAAATGATTTCCCGTCAGTTTCATTTAAACTTCCCTTGATTCTAGCTTACAGAGGCAGTAATCACACTTGGGTGACTTATCCACTTTGTGAAGTATGTGCAGCAAAAGTTAATGCTAAAGTTGACTTTCTCCCGACACTCACCATGATTCCCTTCCTCCATTCCATAGTTAACCCCTAACTCCTGACAATTGTATATTCTCAGGGAAAGTAATTTTATTTTCACAATTAACCTAGATGCTGAGAGGAAAAAAAAACAAACTGTATCAATTTGAAAGCTAAATTTAATTCAAAACAATGAGTAATTATTAGAAATCTACTATATACAATGGCTGAGATTTTCAAAGCCAGAAATGAAATAGTCCCTTCTCTCTAAGAGAGTATAGTCTACTGGAAAGAAGATGGGAACAATACCAATAAGTAAATGCAAAGAAATCATAGAATCATTTCAATGAGGTGTGGGGCTTTTCCTATGGATTATCTTTTCCATTACCCCTGTCTACTAACACAGAAATGAAGTTAAATTTAAAGTTCATTGGCTAAATCAAGAGCTAGAAGAGACCTTTAAGGGCTTCTAATACAAACCCACTTATTTTACAAATGAAAAAACTGAGTCCCAGAGAGGTTGTCCAAGTGACATAACTAATAAATGACAGAAGCAGTATTTGAATTCTGAGCCAATATGTCCACCTCTATGTCATGGTGCCTCTCAAGATAGCTTCATTTTTTTAGTGGTTGGTAATCATTCAACTACCCCAACCACCTGAAAATTACCTTTACTAAGGCTGTTTCTGAATATAATATTCTTTGAACTGCTTGATATATTTAATGATGCTGTTTCTAATTCTGAATTCCAAATACTTTGTGAACCCGAGAATATGGTCTTTGGGCACCATGTTGTGAGACTCCCTGATAAGTAATGCATTAAATAATGAAATTTTTTTAGCAGTTGAGGAACAAAGCCCTTGGGATGGCCTCTGAGAGATGGATAAGTTTTTTCCTTCCACAGAATGCTATCCTGCAATAAATAATATTCAAGAGAAAAACTCTGCTCTTGAAATTGGATTTAAGTACACGAAAGGTGGTATACCCAATCATGTTATTTTACAGAGATAATCAGCCTTGTTCCCAAATTCATCTGGTGATTCTTAAGCACTTGCTATATTTGCTAGCATTTCATACAGTACCTGGCATGGAACAGTGCTTAACCAGTGTTTGTTGACTTGTTTTAGATAGGGCAACTAGGTGGCGCTATAATGCACAGAGCATTAGGCTTAGAACCAGGAAAACTTAATCTTCACGAGTTCAAATCCACTCAGACACTTATTAGCAGATAAATCACTTATTGTCGTTTGGCTCAGTTTCCTTGTCTGTAAAATGAAATGGCAAAAAACTTCACTGTATTTGCCAGGAAACCCCAAATGCTGTCACAGAGAGTCAGACATGATTGAAAAACAACTGAAAAACAATAATCTGATGGATACTGACACTACCCACATTCATTTGAATGAATAAAATGAGTAAGTGAATTTTTTAAAGCCTTTATTAAGTGCTTATTAAGTACCAGCATTGTGCTGATTGGTTGGAGCATAAATGGAACAGATAAGATAATCCTTTCTCTCAAAGATCTCACCAGCTAACCAAATCATTGAATTGAGGAAGAACCTCCCTCCCCCACCCCCAAAAATACATCTATAGGATGGATGGAAAGGGCCATAATCCTAAGAGTTCAGCCCAAGGGAAGATGAAATGATGGCAGAATCCAGAACTGCTTAGCAACACTGAATATGAGCTTATAACTCCCAAACCAGTTTTCAGAAGTAAATAGTTGATTCATGATTGGACTCTCTATAAAATCTGGAGATCATTCTAAATCTCCAATTCCTAATTTAAATCACCTCCTCTTACTATGTCCCTGACAAGTAGGTATATTGGAAGGATTTTGAGCTTCATTTGCACTTTTCCCCGGTTTCATCTCTTGGGCTGGTAAAATAGTCCAACGGTTTTTAAGCAGGAGGAAATAGGAAAGAGTTTAGATAAACCAGTTTAAAGTAACTACAAAGTAATTTCAAGGAGATTTAAGTTCAGTTCCATTTACATTTATAAAAACTCTGTTGTGGACCCAACTCTGTGAGGGATAAACAAACAAATAAAAAGCAGCAGAGGATCCATCTAGTCCTCAGACTAAGAGAGTAAAGGTTACCTCTCTTATCCTCAGAGAGTAAAGGTTACCTATACAGGATCAGAGATGTAAAGGTGGAAGGAATCTTAGGGGCATCTAGTCCAATCCCTTTAATTTCAGATGAGGGAATCTGAGACCAGATGAATAACTTATTTAAGGTCACACAGCAAGCAAGCATCAAAAATGGGATTTGCACTCACTAGCTTCTGACACATGTGAGACAATGAGAGATAGCATTTTAAGGCATTTAATCAGTTAAAGACAGATTTAAACACCTACTACTATTGTTAGGCAGTATGTTAGGCACTGAGGATACAAATAAAAACAAAATAATCCCTGCTTTTCATGAGTTTGTATTCTACTTGGGTAAAGAATATGCACATAAATTAATAAATTCAAGATAACAGCTAAGTAAGGTTAAAAATGTATAATAAATAAGGTCGACACAATGGATATACAAAGTAGTTTCTGAGTAAGATCAGGGGAATGGAGCAAAAAAGGCTTCCTGGAGGTGGTGGCCCCAGTTATATGCTTTGTTGGAAGGCAAGAGACAAGGACATCTGGAAAAGGATCTGAGTTGTCTTTTGGTTGGTTGATTAGTTGGTTTTGTATGCTGAGAAGCCATACTAAAACTCTCAAATCATTGCTTTTTCCCCCTACGGATCCAGCAAGGTTAGTCCGGACAGAGTCTGTGCCCTGTGACATCAACAACCCCTGCGGAAGCCTCCCCGGTACTCTGACCTGCACATCAGTCAGACTCTCCCTAAAACCAACAAAATCAACAAGGTGAGACTACTACAAGAAGGTGGTGTCCTATCATTGATTACACTGAGGCTATCCCCATCCCCTGTTAGATGGGGGTTGGGATCACACCCTGGTAACAGGAGAGGGTGAGAAGCAGGGATGGAGAGAGAGAGAAAGAGAGAGAGAGAGAGAGGGAGGGAGGCAGGCGCATTTGCTTTCAAATATTGTCATTCACACCTGGCTTGTTCTGTCCTTTATTCAGAGTATTGTTATTTCAATGGAAGGGAAGGGAGAGATAAGTCAAAAGATCATTAAGTTTATTATTTTTATTTTAATAGCTTTTTATTTTTCCAAATACATGCAATAAAATAGTTTTCAACATTCACCTTTGCAGAACCTTGTGTTCCAAATTTTTCTCCCTCCTCTTCCCCCCTCCCCTGGATAGCAAACAATCCAATATAGATTAAACATGTGAAATTCTTCTAAACATATTTCCATATTTGTCATGCTGCACAAGAAAAATCAGATCAGAAGAAAAAAAAAACCACAAGAATGGAAAAAAACCAAACAGATGAGAAACAAGAACAAAAGGTGAAAATACTGTGCTTGTAAGATCACTGAATTTAGAACTGCCCTGGATCCTACAGATTATAGTGCAGAGAATCTTAATCTAGGATCCATGAACTTGTTTTAAAAATGGTTATAAACTAAAAATATTAAAAAGTTTATTTATTGTTATATCATTATCATGATAATATTAAAATATGTACACACATGTACACACAGAGAGAAGTTAGATGCTGCAGTGGATAGAATACTCATCCATAAGTTAGGAAGAACTGAGTTCAAATCCAGCCTCAGACACTTATTAACTATATGTCCCTGAGCAAGTTGCTGGTCTCAGTTTCCTCATCTGTAAAATGGAGCTAATAACAGTACCTACTTCCCAGAATTCTTGTAAGGATCAAATGAGATACTAATAAACACCTAGCACAGTGCCTGGCACATAGTAGACACTATTAACTATTTTCCACACATTAACACATACCACATGCACACACACTATTTCAATATAATTCATTTTATCTGATGTCCTTTGTATTTTATTTTATATATCTAAAAACTTTATTTTGAGAAGGGGTGCTACAGGATCTCTAATATATACAATCCCTGATCCTATCTCATCATTATATAGATGAGGAATCTCCTGCCTCACAGAGCAAGACAATAACTTGCAAGGTAACAAGGAAAAGGCAGGATTTGAACTCAGCTCATCCAGCTCCAAAATTAATATCCTTTCTAGTGCACTACATTAGAGAAATCAATCTAGTCCAATGACTTCATTTTACAGAAGGGAATCTGAGGCCCAAAGAAGGGAATTGACTTATTCAGCAGCCCACAGATGGTAAGTAAGAGAGTTAGGATTTGAACTCAGGTCTTCTTCTTCCAAATTTAGTATATTTTCTGTTATACTTCTCTCTTATTCTCTGGAAGAATAACCTGGACAGAGAGATGCTTAGATTTGAGCACATGATCTGCCATCCCCATTAATTCAGTCTCTTATGCTTCTTAGTATTGTAATATCGGTTCCTCTCTCAAAGAGATGCAGAGACTGGTCATACAGACTCTTCACTTAATTTGGCTTCCTCCATTCCATTTATCTGTAATCCAGATGGGAGGTTGAACCTTGGCTACTTCAAAGATAATACAACTTTGTAAATAGTTACTTGCCTAGAACAATTTATTGTGTATTTTATAGCATCATAACAATAGCTCACATAAACTCTATGGTTAACAAAGCACTTTACACATATCATTGAATTTAATCTCATTTGATTTAGTTAAAGAAGAATTTAGAGGTCATTGAATCAATCTCACATTTTGAAGATGAGAAAAAAGAGAAGCAGATGTTAAATGATTTGCCAAAGGTTACACAGCTAGTGTATATCTTTGGAAAGATTTTAAATGTGTTTTTTTTCTTCTGATTCCAATTTCAGTGCCAAAGAGAGATAATTTCATTTATTTGAATTCAATACCACTTCTGTGAGCCTGGGACTCAGAACAGATTTTTGCTGAAAATCCTTAGTGCTTGAGAATGACTGGTTAATTTGGTTTAAGGGCAGATCTTTATTTTGCAAGTGTATGCAGAATAGAATCACCTACCCAATACCTTATATATGTAAGGTGTTGATTTTTAAGTTTTTTAAGGTTGTCTCAAAGTTGTTGGACATGAGAATATAACTTTAGATCTGACAAGGAGATTGTTTCAGCAGGGTTCTCCTTGGTACTCTCTCCTCTTTAGGTTTTTTGAAGGCATGTGCCTAAGTACATGACATAATGGTGATCATGGGGATGATGGTGATGATGATGAAGGTGGTAGTAGTGATAATAGATATGAAAATGGTGGTGGGGGTGATGATGATGGCAATGATTGTAGTGATGATGAAGGTAATGATGGTGATGATAATGATGATAAATACAAAGATGGTGGGAGTGATGATGATGGCAATGATAAAGATGATGGCAGCAATGATAAAGATGATGGTAGCAATGATAATGGTGATGATGAAGGTAGTGATGATGGTGATGATGGTATTAATGAAGGTGATAGTAGATATGAAGGTGGTAATGGGGTGATGATGGTGGCAATGATAATAGTGATGATGAAGATAATTATGGTGATAATGGTGTTAGTGAAGGTGACAATGGTGATGATGGATATGAAGATGGTGGTGGGGGTGAGGATGATGGCAATGATAATGGTGATCATGATGATGATGGCGATGATGACAATAGCAGTGGTGATAGTGAATGTGATGATGGTGATGATGGTAGTAGTGGTAATAATAGATATGAAAATAGTGGTGGGGGTGATGATGATGGCAATGATAAAGATGATGGTGGCAATGATAATGGTGATGATGGTACTGATGTAGGTGATAGTAGTGATAATAAATATGAATATGGTGGTGGGAGTGATGGTGACAATGATAATGGTGATGATGATGATGGTGATGATGACAATAGTAGTTGTGATAGTGAATGTGATGATGGTAGTAGTGATAGTAGATATGAAGATGGTGGGGGGGTGATGATGGTGGCAATGATAAAGATGACAGTAGTGATGATGGTGATGATGATGATGATGATGATGATGATGATGGAATTGGTGGTGATGATAGATACAGTCATGAAGGATATTTGTTGGCAGTGGCTGATTCTTTGTTACTAGCTTTGCAGAGCGTAGAACTTAGGAGCTTCCATGCCTTGCTTTTCCCTTTGCTCTACAAATTACCTTTTTGCCTTTTGCTTGGAAGGGAAGGCAACATAATAGGCTCTCCTCTTCCTCCTGCACTTTGAATATTTTATGTTATACTCTTCCTGATGGTTTGGAGCTACCTGGCAGGTTTTCTAAGCATCCTCATGTGCTTCTGTATATTTATTTGAGATGCATACTAACATAGTGATAACTTAATAGACTAATCTTGCCTCCAGTGCTTACTATATGTGAGACCTGGGGCAATTAACTCCTAGAGCTTTAATGTTCTCCCCTTTAAAATGGGAGTACTTTGCAAATCTTGAAACACTTTAAGTTATTATTGCTTAGTTTTTTTTCCTGTTGTTTAGAGAAAGGTAATATTTGCCAAAAATATATTTTCCCAAAGAACATCAGTTCTTTGAAGATGGGCTCTAGCTCCCCATTCAATTTCTAATTTTCTAATTTTAGAATTTAATTTTCTAAATTTTAATTAATTTAGAAATTAATTTTTCTAATTTTCTTAAGCAGCAGAATTCTTATTTTTGTCAGGAGATAACTTGATAGAGTAGGAGGCTCAGGTCCTAATTCTACCTCCAGTGCTTACTATATGTAAACCCTGGGGCAATTAATTCCTAAAGCCTTAATGTCCTCACCTTTAAAATGGGAATAACAGTATTATAACTGTCTACCTTAAAAAAAAAACTCTTGGGAAGAGAGTATTTTGCAAATCTTGAAACACTTTAAGTTACTGTTACTTAGTTTGTTTTTTTTTCCTGCTGTTTAGAGAAAGGCAATATTTGCCAAAGTATATTTTCCCAAAGAACATCAATTCTTTGAAGATGACCCCTAGCTTCCCATTCAATTTCTAATTTTCTAATTTTAGAATTTAATTTTTGAAATTTTAATTAATTTAGAAATTAATTTTTCTAATTTTCTTAATCAGCAGAATTCTTATCTTTGTCAGGGGATATGGAGGGTGGTCATATTTTTTCTGTTTTCCAACAAAATTGAACTTAATTTTCTAAATTGGGCCTTGGCAGCCTTTTACCTCCTGCCCCTCTGGATCTCCAAGTTGTCAGGGTGGGTTTCTGCCTCTGAACAACCCTGAGATTTTACAGGTAGGTTTGGCATTTGCTCTTTTATTGCTGCAAAAGAATATGAGATACAAAGGATGCACAAACATTTGAATACTTCCTGACCTATCTTAGGACTATTTTGATGTGAACTCCATCTAAATAGATGATAAAAACAAGATGAATACTAATCACCTTCACAATTATAACACCAAATGACTATTATATTTGATTTGAATGTTTTCAAAGCCCTTTAAAATCCATTATCTCATCTGGATCTCCTGATAGCTCCACGAAGTATTTTATCAGTGGGGAAACATAGACCTTGAGAAATAAAAAGCAATTTCCCAGGTCACATAGCTAGTAAATGTCAGAGTAAAAATTTGAATTCAAATCTTCCAGTCTCCAAGTCCCGACACTTAATCCACCAAGATCTTGACCTTGAGAGTCCCAAAGTCAAGGGACCTTTATTTCTCTGCCTTTGCAGACAGAAGTGATCAGTATTTCAATGTCAGGTGGACATTAACAGGGGCAGAGGGTGAAATAACCATGGCATCATTCTGCTTGTCTGCAAAGAAGAGAATTTGATAAAGGAAATAAATTACCCTCTATTTAAATTGTAGCCTTGATGTGAAGATAGATGGGATATGTCCAAAGGGTTGCTTTTCTCCTCCACCCCCTCTCCCTTCCTCCTTCTGCGTTCTTTCTCTCCCAGTCTCTGAGCTCAAATTCTCATTGTCAGACTGTGATGTAGCATCCATGACTCCAGAGCCAATTTGGTTAGAATATCTTTTTAAATTGCTCTTTCGGCCCTACCCGCCCACCCTCATCAGTCTGGGGCAGGGAGGAGGAGTGTGTATCTGCACTCACTCAAAGATCAACCTCCTGTGGCTTCATGTTCCACATCTTTGACTATGTCCTGGATATTTCAGGAGACATTGTGTATTTCATATGCTGGTGGATCCATTCACTAACACCACCATCTGCCCCAAAATGAAGAGCTGGGATAGCAGATGGAATAGTGACCACCTGTGTGCACTATCTAGTGCCTTCCCTTTCAAACTACCTCCAGTTTATCCTGTCTAGATCTTGTGTACCTTGCTGGTTGTGTTTTGCAACCCCCATTGGACTGAGAGCTCCTTAAGGGCAGGGACTGTTTTTGCCTTTCTTTGTATCTCTTGTGTTTAGCCTGGTGCCTAACCCTTGGTAAATGCTTAATTAATAATGGTTGCCTTGCCTTGCCTTGCCTTGTCTTGCCTTGATTTGCCTCTACTTGCCTTGCCTTGTCTTGCCTTGCTTCCACTTGCCTTGCTTTGACTTGCTGAATGGTTAAGTGGGTGATAGAGAATTCCAAGTTTCATTTCAGGTATTGAGGTCAGATCACTATATGACTGTAATCTTGAGTTTTCACTTCCAGCTTGGGGTGTGTGTATGGGGGATGTGGGGGGGAAGGGAAGCATTGGTTCAGGTGCCAAAAGAGCTGGGTTCAAATCACAGCACCATCACTAATTACTTCCATTGAAAACAAATATTATGTGTCTCACTCCCTCCTTCAACAATGTATTTTCTTCTCCAGGCTAAACATCTCCAGTTCCTTGGACTAATTTTGTTGTGTTCAGTATCTTAGACCAAACAAGTCATTCTGACCTTTGGACATGTAATTATATTCTATTCTATCAAAGCTTTATGGTACAGTGAAAAGAGCAACATATTTAGAGTGAGAAGAACTTGGATTTGACCCCTACTTTTTATATGACTTTAGGAAAATCATTTCCTGTCTTTGAAATCTCAGTTTTTTTTTTTCATATGGAAGCCAGGGAGTTGAACAAGATGACTTCTGAGATTTATCTTTGCTTTAAAACTGTCATCCAATTCTACCAATAATCCCAGGAGATTGGTAGGATAGGCATTTCTAGAGATACTTTCAATATGAGGAAACTGAGGCTGAGAAAGATCACCTCAACAAAGTAAGATGACTTCTAAGCTTTATTTTTGCTTTAAAACTGTCATTCAATCCTAACAATAACCCTAGGAGGTTGGTAGGACAGGCATTTCTAGAGATACTTTCAATATGGGGAAACTGAGGCTGAGAAAAATCATCTCAACAAAGTACTTTCTCTCTTTTGCTGTTTTATCTCCTGTATATAGTACGGCACACAATTAATCAACAAACCTTTATTGAGCTCTTATCATGTGTCAGGAACTGAGACTACAGAGACAAAAATGAAATGGTTTCTGTACTCATGGAGCTTATACTCTTTGGTGGGAGCTTGTTCACATAGAGAGGTGTATAAATGAGCTGAATTGATGTATTTTGTCCAAGATCGTATATAGATAGCAAATGGTAGAACAGAGATTTAAGCCCAGAGTTCTTGCTCCAGTTCTATGACTTTTTCCACTGCTGTGTGAGATTCCTACTCTCTGTCTGAACTTAAATTTTTCCCATCCCATAATTCCAGATTGTGCCCTTAACACAGGGTGGCTAGGTAGCATGGTAGAGAGAGTTATGGACTTGGAATAAGGAAGACATTAATTCAAATTCTGCTTTAGATACTAGCTAAGTAACACTGTGGAAGTGACTTACTCTCTCTGTGATTGTTTCCTCACCTATAAAATGAGAGACTTAGATGATCTCTAAAGTTCTTCCACTACTAAATCTATGGTTTTACATTGTCCACTTGTTATAAGGGGAAGTAAGCAAGAATATATGGAGGAATCTTATTGTCACCATTGAAAAAAATTCACGTAAACCCAACTTCACCACTGGACTCCAATGTAGCAGTGTGTTTCCCAGGAATAGAGACTATGGGAAGCCATCTTTGGGTTAGAAAGATGGCTCAGGGTACATCCGTTACCACTGACTATAATCCAGCCAAGGGGTCTCTGTCCAAGGTAGTAATGAACATGTAGAATTAATGAGGCAAAGATTGAGAATGGAAAAGCCTGCCTTAAATATGTATCCTTGTAGTAGCCACCCTGGGGCAGCTAGTGGCGCCATAAAGGATAGAGCCCTGGGTCTGGAGTCAGAAAGACATGAATATCCAGCCTCAGACACTGAGCTGTGTGGCTCTGGATGAGTCATTTAACCCTGTTTGCCTCAGTTTCCTCATCTGTAAACTGAGCTGGAGAAGAGTTACAAAGAGGTGGCCGCTACCGAAAGATCAACAAAGTATATACTGTGTCAGTGAATATGGTACGTCTTGGAATTCACTTTTCTCCTAAAGAACTTCTTATGATAGTATAATTCAGTGTGGTGAGACAGAGGGCTGACCTGAAATGTACAAAGTCCTGGGTAAAAGTCCCCTCTGACATATCGTGACTATGACCCTGGATGAACAAGTTTCTGAACCTCAATGTCCAAAAAAAAAGCTGCTGATGGATATTGGGGGAAGTATTTCCTTATCAGGAATTCCCTGTATCAATGATTTCATAGGACTGCCTCCCTAATCCAATCAGAACCAAACAAAAAACCCAGAAGTAATAAGCTGCCTTCTGTTACCTCATGGCTTCTCTGAAACTTTCTATCATTTTCTATATGGAAGTTTAAAGAGATGCTATGTGGAATTATATTCTGTTATTCAAGCACCAAGTTTTTAATTAATAAACACTGATAAATAATTGTTTAATTAATTAATACTTGATTAATTAATAAACAATGATAGCAGCTAACATTTATATAACACTTCAATATTTGCGAAGTATTTTATTTTTTCTTTTAAAAATTATTTCCCTTTTAATCTGTGGAACAAAACATGCTTTTTCATAACAATATAATGAAAAGATGATTTCCCATGAAATTTCAAATCTACTATGTAAAATTTGCTAATCTTTTAAAACAGGGGTCCTCAAACTATGGCTCGTGGACCAGATGCGGCAGCTGAGGACGATTATTCCCCTCACCCAGAGCTATGAAGTTTCTTTATTTAAAGGCCCACAAAACAAAGTCTTTGTTTTTACTATAGTCCGGCCCTCTAACAGTCTGAAGGACAGTGAACTGCCCCCCTATTTAAAAAGTTTGAGGACCCCTGCTTTAAAATATATAACAAAGTTATCATATAAATTTCTTTTTTTTCCCTTTCCTTTCCTACATCCCACTCCCACTTTAGAGATGGACACCATTAGACACAAATGCTTTGTCAATAGTATTTCCTTTTATCCTCACAATATTGTTGGGAAGTAAGTGCTATTATTTACCCCCATTTTAAAAATGAGGAAAATGAGACGGGTGAAGTAATGGGTGAAGTAACTAACTCAGGATCATGCAGCAATAAGTATTTGAGGCTGAATTTGACTCCAGTCCAATACTCTATTCAATGTGCTGCCATATTGCAGAGGCAGGTTTTGACTCCATGATAGGGAATTAATAAGAATGGAAAGTATCTGAAAGTAGAATAAGCTTCATTGGAAGCAGTGAATTACCACCCTACCCTCTTCGCTAAAAATCATAGCAGCTTAGGATCATTGATTCTGGGCTGGAATAGACTTTAGTAACCATCGAGTTGCAATCTTTCATTTTACAGATGAGGAAACTGAGGTTCAGAGAATAAAGTGGCCTATCCAAGGTCACAAAGCTAGTAAGTATCTGAGACAGGATTTGAACTCTTTGTACTTCTCCATAAACACAGGTTGGTTGACTTTTTCAGGGGAAGGGGACATCACAGATTCTCAGATTTGAAAGGACATTAGGAGTCAAGACCCACCCATACCTGAAAAATAATCCCCTCTTCAACCAATTTAACAAGCAGTCATCCAGCCTCAGCTTAAAGATTTCAAATGGGATAGAACACTTTATCTGAGGTAAATAATTGGCATAGTGAGTAGGAAGTTAGTCTTGGAGACAGAAAGATCTGAGTTCAAATCTGGATACAGAAACTTACTAGCTGTGTGACCTTGGGCAAGTCATTTAACTGGTGCCTGTCTCAATTTCCTCAGTTGTAAAATGGGGATCATAATAGCACCAATCTCCAGGGATTGTGAGAATAAAAGGAGACAATATTTGTAAAGCACTCTGTAAATATTAAAGTACTAAATAAATGCTAGTTACTATTACTGAGATTATGATTATGATTTTTCTCAGAACACTCACCTTACTTTTGGACTACTCTCATTGTTAAGATGATTTTACTTTCATGGAGTCAAAAATCTGCCTCTGCCAGGTCCACCCACGAGTACTCATTCTGCTCTGGGGCCAACTAGAACAAATCTTATCATTCCCTGCCATGACAGCTTTTCTAATACTGGGAGACAATTCTCATGTTCCTCTAAGTCTCTTCTACCTTAGCTAAATATGCCCGGTTCCTTTTATTGATCCCATCACATGGCACCTCACAAGACCCCAAGAGTCTTCCCTCTCTGATTGATTTTTTTTGGACAAGTAAAAGAAGTCATCCTTTGCCTCAATTCTTACCTAGCCTTAATCACTGAATGGGTGTTGCCTCCACCAGACTGAGATCTGTTAAAGACTTTAACTTCAAAAAGCCAAGATCTACTGAAACAAGGGTTATCCCCAGTCATCCTGGTTTATATCTTGCCACTGGACCCAGATGGCTCTGGAGGGGAAAGTGAGGCAGGTGACCTTGTCCAGCCCTCCCTTACTTCAACCCAATTCACGTGCATGTCATGGCTTCACTTCCCTGATATCATGGTTCTCTTTGAGAATGAGACAAACAACAAATTCATGTCATAGAAAGGATTCTTCTTCAGGCACGGTTGGACCAGACGGCCCCAAAGGAGCCTCCTGGATCTGAGATCCTGTGATTCCATGATCTTCTAAACAGGTATTAGTGTGAAAAGTCATTTTGAGTCAGTCACTAAATTATAAAAATGAATTTCACATGTCCCCCAGAACTCTATTTATATAACAAACTAACTGCATCCATCTCCATCTCCACATGTCATTGATATATGATCCCTTAGACTCATATGTGCGTTTCCATGGAAATATCCATCTGGCAAATTTGGACAGACTGAGAAACCAAGCTACCTGATCATATCAGAAGCACTCCAGGGAGGTCTCCTTCACCTGACAAATGGCTTTGGATGAGACAAAGCCTGTCCTTTTCTGAAATATTAGACTTAATTCATTTTGCTTAGCTCTCCCCTAGCTCACCCAGAGATCTAGGTTCATCTCAAGTTAATCCACTTTGCTTTGCTCTCCCCTACCTTACCCAGAGATCTAGGTTCATCTCAACTTAATTCATTTTGCTTAGTTCTCCCCTAGCTCACCCAGAGATCTAGGTTCATCTCAACTTAATTCGTTTTGCTTAGCTCTCCCCTAGCTCACCCAGAGATCTAGGTTCATCTCAACTTAATTCGTTTTGCTTAGCTCTCCCCTAGCTCACCCAGAGAGTTAGTTTCATCTCAACTTAATTCATTTTACTTAGTGCTCCCCTACCTCACACAGAGATCCAGTTTCATCTCAAGCATGTCAAACCTTGAACGGTGATGTAAATCTTGAGGAAATCCACTCTTTCATATACTAGAGTGTTAGAACAGACACCCTAGATTCAAATCAGAAAATACTTTGAAGCACCTACTATGTAAAGGCTCTATGGTAGGAATGGGGCTATAAGTGTGAAATCAAAATTTCCCTGCTCACAAGGAGTTTACCACAACTCCATTTTATGATTAAGGAAACTGAGACCCAGGATGTTAAGTAAATTGCCTGAAGATATACACAGAACATTCTAAGCCAATGAATGCTCCCTCTGCTTCCCCTGAGTGTCAGAGATCAGGTTCTAAGCCAAGGTCTGTTCTTTCTGCTTTGCCAAGTTATCTTCTAGTGACTGCCATTTGCTATATGGCCACCTTTTTCCAGGACCAGAAAGTTAGATGGGAATTTACTTGATGGAAAAATACTTTTTCTTCTTTCTGCTGAACAGATCAATGAAAAGAAAAATGGAAGGATAGTGGGAAAAGCTATAGTGGCAGTGAGTTTGGAGTCAGGAAGATTTGAGCTCAAATTTCACTGAAGAAACTTACTAGGTGCTTTACTCTCTTGTATTCCATTCCCTCCCTAACAAGGTGTTCCATCTTAAAAGTCCATACCTGCTTCTAATGAATTAATAATAATTTTTTAAAAAAATACTTCAGCCTTCTTTTCAATAACGAAGTGATTCAGACCAATTCCAATAGACTTGTGATGGAGAGAGCCATTTGCATCCAGAAAAAAAGATTATGGGAACTGAATATGGATTAAAACTTATTCTCACCTTTTTGTTGTTGTTTGTTTCTTGTTTTTTTTAATTTCTCATTTCCCCCCTTTTTGATCTGATTCTCTAGTGCAGCATGTTAAATGTGAAAATTTGTTTAGAAGAATTGCATATGTTTAAGCTATATTAGATAACTTTCTCTCCAGGGGAATGGAGTGAGGGAAAAGGAGGGAGAAAAAATTGGAACATAAAGTTTTGCAAGGGTGAATGTCGAAAATGATATTTGTATCTATTTGGGAGGGAAAAGCTATTATTTTTAAAAAATTTTAAAACACACAAAAAACAGCTTTATCTATAAATGGGCATTGTAGTTGCTAAGGATTGCTAAGAGGATAAAATAATATAGTGTTTGTTTTAATTAACTTTTACTTATGTTATTTTATTTTCATTCATAATTCCAAATTCTCTCCTTCCCTCCATCCTTTTCCCACTCATTAAGAAAGTAAAAAACACAATACTCATGGCATATGTAATGAGTACTCATTACATACATCATGCAAGATATTCCTATATTAGCCACGCCATAATATTTTTAGTGTTTTTCAAAATTTAAAGTGCTATGTACATAGTAATTGTTATTTTCTCTATTAACTGTTTATTGTTATTATCGTGCCTCAAACATCTTCTAACCGTGACCCTGAGTAAATCATTTGTTGTCACTTCCCATATCTATAAAATGACGAATGGTTGGGTGCTTTTTCTGAAATATTGAGTGAGGTGGACAAAAGAGCTCTCAAGGCTGCCCATGATATAGAAGCACAGGTAAGAGGTGGGGATGCACCAGTGTTGCCACTGAGCTCTCACTGGCTTGTTTTTGCCTTTTTTGTCCATTCCTCTCCCATTCTTTCCTTTTTCTTTCTGCAGGACCACATTCCGGTACCTTACCAACCTGACTCTAGCAGCAACCCCTCCTCTACAACATCCTCCACGCCTTCCTCGCCAGCCCCGCCACTCCCACCCAGTGCCACTCCTCCTTCTCCACTCCACCCTTCCCCACAATGCACCAGACAGCAGAAGAATTTCAACTTGCCAGGTAATCCTTTTCTGGACAGACTTGCCATATATGGGTGAAGGTCAAGCTGGACAATCATGGTATTTGTGCTAGATGGGATTTGGGAGAGTCCAGGGACCAACAGATCAAAAACTATGACTCTTTGGCTTGTAAATTTCAGAGAATTTGACAAACTGTACTGGGAGGAAAGGGTTCTTAAAAAGAATTAAGTCTTAAGGCTGGATTTTATATATACATATATATGTGTGTGTGTGTATACATATATATATCTGTATGTATATATTATATATTATATATGTGTATATATGTATAGATAGGCAGATATATGGACAAGAAGCATTATGACAGTGAGAATGGAATACTGGCCTTCCAATAAAGACAAACTGGTTTCAAATAGTGTGTCTGAAACACAGGACTATGAGACCTTGAAGGAACACTCAATTTTTTGTCCCTCCTCTCTAAGGCTCTCTAAGACTCCAAATTGCATAGAAGATACTACTCTGCCTTGGGGTAGAAAGTTTATATATATATATAAAGTTTATATATATATATATAAAAATCCCAAAGCAGGCTTGCTACCTTTTAGCTAAGATTGGTTCATCTTTGACAGCCTGCTTGGTGCCCATAATGTGACTCACTAGACTGAATCATCTCAGTTTCTTCCACTGAGTTAATTAGATAAATTGCCTGGCATTTACACAGATCAAATCCTCCTGCTCTTGTCTCCAAGGTAGCCCATTCCAGCTTCTCCTGAGTGGGGGGTAGGGCTAACAACTGACACACACACATACAATATTTCATGGCAACGTCAGCCAAGCTTGTGGCAATTTTTCTGTGACACTATACTATTACCCTTCTGAGATCCAGCAGTAAGTCTTTTTTTTTAAAGTTATTTGGGTGAGACTTCATGTTCAACAACTGGAGTACTCGGACCCCAGTTTGAGATACCATATTTTTAGGAAGTACAATGACAAGCTGGAGAGACTCTATCCATGCAGAGCTTTGTGGCTCCCTTTCATTATTTTAAATATTATTGTATTAATATCTTTGGGGGGGAAGGAAGAAAAAAGAAGAAAAGATAATTACTTTGTTATGTATTTAAAAGGAATAGCAAGTTGTATATAATAGATTTGCAGTTTCATGTGTAATCATCTCCCCCCCTTCCCCATTTTCTATGGAAATTTTTGTTTCATCAGAATAAAATAAAAAAAAGAAATCCAATGATAGCAATAAAATAGAAGTTTATAGATAGGAAAGTTATGAGAGGGGAACACTGAAAATCAATTGTTATTTTTCATATTACCAAAAAACCATGGATATTTACATCACCTGCATTTTAGGATATAGCTCTTTTTGTTTCTCTACACAGTGAACCATTCTTTATAATAAAGAATGAAAAAAGGTATGGGGAGAAAAACAATTCAATATAACAAACCTGCACATTAATTGTGTTTGGCATTATATGCATTATTCCACATTCATAGTGCTCTGCTTCTACAAAGATAGAAAGGGAACCAGATTTCATTCTTAGTTTGTCACCTATCAGTAGTTTTAAAACATGGCTTATCATCTTGAGGTCGAGGGAGCAAGAGGGTGATAATTATTGATTGATGGTAGCTGTGTTAATGCAAAGTCTTGCCCATACATCAGTCAGTTCTCCAGGGAATCCCAGCCTTAATAAATCAAGACCAATACATTGCATCATCCTTTATTTTTACTCAATTTCTTCTCTTAAAGGGTGGTCCAGTGGTAGCTCTCTTCGCCTGCCTCCATGCCTTTTCTTACACAAGCCTTAATGATCTGGAAATAGCAGACTTTTTTTTTTTTTTTTGGCTTAAAAACAGGAAGAAATAGACTCTTCTCTTTATGATTGTACTCTTAAAAGATCCTTGCAGTTAACTTAATCACAAGATTCTCCTCCAGTCCTAGTTCCCTAATTTGGATTTTGTAAGAGAGAGGCAGATATAGACTGGTATCTTTTATTGTAATGGGATCTGTGACCCCACTGCCCATGGACTCACATAAAGAGTTGGCATTTGTCCCATGCAGAAAGTCTTGGATTTTAGGAATCCCCCCCTAGAAATTTTGGATACTTGACCAAAGAAATCAAAGAATCATAAATGGAGAACTGGAAGGAAGCTTAGATGTCAATCATTTTAACCCCCTTATTTTACAAAATTAGCAAACTGAAGTTTAGAAAGGATAAATCATTTGTCCAACGTTGTACAATGCAGCAAGTATTAGAGGTGAGATTTGAATCCAGGTCCTCTTTTCCAAATCCAGTCCCTTTCCCACTGCCTATATCAATTGTGTAACATAGTTAAAAATAGAACTAGGGACCACAAAGTCCTACATGGGGATCCCTGCAAAGCCACATATTGACTTAGGAAACATATTACACTATTTATATCCTATTATATTTTTTATTTATTTCCCAATTACATTTTAATCTGTTCAGACAGCACTCAGCACTGTTGCCCATGCAGACATGGCTATGTGTTTGATGATTCTGGCCTTTGACATATCTCTGTTTCTTGTTCAATTTTGCTTAGAATATGGCTAAGTGGCCACATTGAGATGCTTTATGCTTATGAAATTTGTGTTATCTAACTATAGGAAAAGTCATCTCTCCACATTTTGCCCTAAATAAAACATGTATGGATTATGTAGTTAAAACAATAGAGTAATGGATTTGGAATCAGGAAGACCTGACTTCAAATCCGATCTCAAAAAATCACTGGCTATGTGATCCTGCATGAGTCACTTAAACTCAAATTTTCTCATCTGTAAAATGGGGACAATAAAAATCCTCTCTCCCAGGGGTTTGTGAGCAACAAATGGGATAACATTTGTAAAGGCATTTTGCAAACCTTGAAACACTATATAAGTACTTGCCATTATTGTTATTATTTGTATTATTATTGTTGCTACCACCACCACCACCATCATCATCATCATCATTCCATTCCACTACTAAATTTTAGGAATGACAATAATAAGCTGAAGAGCCTTCAGAAGAGAACAACCAGACACGTAAAAGCCTTCCTAAGGATGCTGTGTAAGAATTGATTGAAGAAATCAGAAATGGTGGGACAGTATATGATAACTATCTTCAAGTACCCAAAAGTCTTCACTAGAAAAGGGCTGAGAATTGTGCTCAAATTTGTTTGTCCCTACAAATCAGAACTAGCAGCAATAGGTAGACATTATAGAGAGATATTTTTGAACTCAGTGTGTTCACATGATAACTTGATTATATATTTTTTTAAAAATAGCAAATTGTACAAAATAGATTTTTAGTTTCATATTATTACTATATATTATTATGCATACTTATAACTATTATTATATATTCTTGTAGAAATTCTTGTTTTATTCCATAAATTAAAAATTAAATAAATGTTTATTTTTAAAAATCTCATTGTAAGGAAACATTCTCTAACAATTAGAGTTTTTGAAAAATACAATAGACTTCTTTGTCAGGTAGTGAGTTTCCTCTTGCTAGAAGTTTTCAAATAAGTACAGACCACTCATTAAGGACACTTTGGAAGGGATTCAAGGTTTATATGTTGTATTCAGGGGATCTTAATCTGGCATCCATAATTTTCTTTTTTTGGTTTATATTCTGATAACTCCATTTCAACATAATTGCTTTCATTTGTAATCCTATACATTTCAGTTTGTACATTTAAAAACATTATTCTGAGAAGAGGGCCATAGGCTTCACCTGTCTGTTAAAGGGATACATGACGCCCTCTTCTCTGCTTGCCAAAAGACTAAGAATACCTAGATGAAGTCCCATCTATTTTGTGATGCTTCAAATCAGTTTAAGGAGAATAGGAGCTTCTATCCCCTGAGACTTAATGGTTTCTATCTCTTTCAGTTGTTCAAAATTCATTATCTTCTGTAGTACGGAGAGTCATGGTAGAGAGAATTATTTCTGTAGTGAATGAAGGGCATTGGCATCCTACGGAGTTACATCTCTGTCTACTCTCAGACCCACCTGTTAGTAGTGCCAACTCAGAGCAGAAATTTCAAAACTCTGGGTGCCTGTTCACTGCCTTTCAAAGGCTCCACAATCAGCTAGCTTCTCCCCCTTGCCCTCTTTGTACTTGGAGGGGCAACAGAAGAAAGAGCCCCTACCCATAGCTTCTTGCCAACTATGCTTCTTCCCTCCCTTTCATTAACAACATTGCTACATGCTATAACATGGCTTGGATTATTTGAAGAAGCAGCAGTAATAGGTTTTAAGTGACCATTGAAAGGTGGAGTTGGCTCAGCATATCAATAAATCACTCCAAATGTCAGAATCTTGGGATTTAGGGACAAAGACAGATCTATTGGGATCTCAGAGATCATTTAGCCCTTTAATTTGAAAGAAAAGGCCATCTTTAAGGTAGAGGTTCTTAACTTTTTTAAGTTAAGAAGCCTCTTACTTCAGGCTACAAGAGGGATGTCTACAGACCCATCTCCCTGTCCCTAGAGACTTGGAGATATATTCCAGGGAGTCAGTCAATGAACAATTATTAAGAATCTATGTGCCAGGCTCTCAGGTAAGTGCTAGGAATACAAAGAAAGGCAAAAGACAGTTTTTTTTGCCCTTGAGGAACTCACAATCCAATGGGAGAGAGAAACTACATACACAAATGCTATATGCAATGTAACGAAGAAGTGCTCAAATTAAGATTTAAAAAGATTGGGAAAAGCTTCTTGTAGATGGTAGGATTTTATCTGGGACCTGAAGGAAACCAAGAAAGCCAGGAGACAGAAATGAGAAGGGATGCTATTCCGGATAGGGGGGATAGCCTCTGGCTTTTTCTCTGTAAACACCCAGAAATGGGAAATTAGGCATTTGTTCAAAGAATTACAAGGAGACCAGCATTTCTGAATTTGAAGAGTAAATGGTGAAGTGTCAAGGAGGAAGTATAGGAATACTGGAAAGATCAGGGAGGGGCTAGGATATGAAAGACTCTTAATATTAGAACATTTTTGAAGGACTCTTAATATTAGAACATTTTTTTGAATCTATAGGTGATAGGGAGCCAGTGAAGTTTATTGAGTAGGAGATGGGATATGATTACTTTGACATGTGAGTGAAACATTTGCAGGAAGATGAAATAGCAAGATATTTCAGTAGTCTTGCCATGAGGAGATGAGGGTTTGCATGAGGGTGGTAGGAGATAAAGGTCTATATTTAAGCGGTTACAAAATTGAAATCATTAGATCTTGGCAACAGATGGGTAATTGGAAGAGGGGTTAATAGAGAGTGAAGAGTTAATGACATCTTGTTTGGAAACCTGGTTGACTGGATGATAGTGCTTTTGATAATAGGGTAGTTTGGAAGTACAGAATAGGACCCTAAAACAGAGGTTTTAGGAAAAAGATGAATTAAGTTTTGGACACATTGAGTTTAAGAGTATATAAAACATCAAGTTTAAGATGTCCAATAAGCAGTTAGAAACTTGAGAATGGAAAGAGGTTAGTGTTAGCTAATTCAATTTGAGAATTGTCAGCAAGGAGACGGCAATTGAATCCATAGAAATTGATGAGTCCACCAAGTGAAATAATATATATGGAAAAGGGAAGAGCATCCAGGATAGAGTCCTGCGGGACATTCATGGTTACTGACCATGATCTGCATAAAACTCCAGCAAAGGAGTCCAAGAAGAAATAGAGGAATCAGTAGGGGAAGAACCAGGAAAGAAGGGTGTGTCAGAAACCTAGAAAGAACAGAATATCAAGGAGGAGAGAATGATTGACAGTGTCAAAGGCTACAAAGAGTTCAAGAAGAATGAGGATTGAGAAAATGGAGTTCATAAACCTGAATAGGATAAAAGTCTTTTCTCTATTTCTATTTCTCAGGAGTCCTTAAATTTCAGACCCATGGACACACATAACACACACACACACACACACACACACACACACACAGTCTCTCTCTTTCTGTCTCTCTATCTCCATTTATACATGTATATATATTTTCTCTGTATTTTAATAGTCAATTCCATTATAATCCTATGTATTTTAATATACATAATTGTATCATATAAAAACATTTTATAATTCATTTTAAAACATTATCCTCAGAAGGAATCTGTAGACTGCTAAGTGGATTCACATGGGGCATCTTGATAAATTGTCAATAACCATCTCTTTGGGAGAAAAAAAATATATAGTTTTCATTATTAATACTTTTTTAAATCTAGGCAATCAACAAAACAGTATCAAATCCCGATTTTAGCAGTTTTGCTGACTTCAGGAGTTATAAGTGATCACACTGAAAATCAACCAGTTCAAGCTGGCTCCAGCACACCTCTGGATTCATAGCACATACTAATTGAAATTGTGTGTTTCCTTCAATCATTTAAAATATGATTTTAAGAAGCTACCCAAACGCTTCGGCAGATTGCCCAAGGGGTCCAAGCCCCCAACGGGGTCCTATTCTGAGTTCCTTTCCATGACTACATCTATGATCCTATGAAAATATGGCAAATTATGTTTTGCTTCAGGCTGCTCTCAAGAGGGTTGTGGGCCACATGTGGCCTCTAGGTCATGTGTTTAACACCTCTATGCTAACTTATTAGATTTGGAATCGGTTGAATGAATAGACCCAAAGAGCATATTATTGATTTGATGTTAACTTGGAAATGGACCTCCAGTGCAATTTGGAAGAATCCTGTGCCATTAAAAATTGGTAGTAACGATTGGAATAAAAAGCATAGATGGATGCTTATTAAATATGCAGATGATAGAAACTTGGGAAAGATAGTTAACACCAGATAACAGGGAAAGGAATTAACTAGCAGGTTGAAACCTTGGGCTGAATTGGATATGGTGGAATTTGCTACAGACTAACAACAAATCTTAAACTTGCCTTCAAAAAAACAACTTCACCAACTTCAACCAATTAATTGTCAGTTTAAAAATGGAGAAAGTACGACTAGTTAGTGAATCATCTGAAAAAAAGATCCGGTGGTCTTTAGTGGCTTGTTATTTCACTGTAAATGAACAGAACAACATGACAGCCTAGAAATCTAAGGGCAACATGGCTTTGAGAAGTATAAGGTGAATGTGAACCACATTAAAAGAGATTTGGTATCCAGTGAGATAATAGTTTTGCTTTAATCTTCTATACTCAAACCACTTCTGAATGATTATGTTTATTTCTGGATGGCCAATTTTGGGAAGAATCTTATTAAGCTGGAGAGTATGAGGGAGTCGTTAACTAGGATAGCTTTGAGTCGTAAGTTATTGCTCAATCGGTGACAGTTATCATAGTACTATATAAATGCACCATATAGCTATTGCTATTTTCATCATCATCATCTTGTTCTTCTTGTTCTTCTCGTTCTTCTTCTTCACCATCATCATCATCATCTTCTGGTTTACAGATAAAAAAATTAAGGCTCAGAGAATTTAAATGATTTGCCTAGGATTCCACACTTAATAATCCTTAGAGGTGTTATCTGAACCCATGTCTTTTGTACTCCACTTCTAGAACTACACCCACCCACATATGTAGTAACCTGCTTACATGTATGGATTTTTATTCAATCTTAATTCATTCAGAAAATATTTCTGAGTCACTGTGTTCTAGAACAATGCTCACTTTGGTTTCTTATTTTCCTTCCCCAGCTTCCCATTATTACAAGTACAAACAACAGTTCATTTTCCCAGGTAAGTTTTGAAGCTATTACCAGCTACATTTAACACATTTGGGCTCTATTCTGGAGGGAGAAATTGGGTAATATTTTGGAAGGAGTTCAGGCACAATTTTTTTATTGTGGAAGTAGGATAAAACATTGGCAAACGTGGGTAATCATTTAAAGCTTTTGATCAAGAGAATGCAGTGATGGAAGTCATATTTTACAAAGATTAAGCTAGCACTGGTGGTCACAATAGTTGGGCAGGAGAAGAGTTACTGAACTAGGGAAGAGTGGCTGGGGAAGTTATTTAAGAAGCTGTTGGAATAAACATGACATGTTGTTAATTCTTCCCCTTTCCTCTTCCCTTTCTTTCACACATTCACACTTGTATAAATGTACTACTTTTCATCGACAGAAGGGCCTATGTCACTGCTCATTCGCTCTCATCTCCTCTGGCATACAGAATCAGGCTGAGTGGTTCCCTTGAAATGGACTTCAGTTCAGAGTCAATTATAGGAAATCCTTCTGAGGCCCCATTACCTTTTAAACATGTTCAATCAATCAATCATCATCATTAAACATCTGGACTCAGGAAACCCTAAGTTCAAATTGGGCTTCAGATACTAACTGTGTGACCCCCGGGCAAATCATCTAACTTCCATTTGTCTTAGTTTGCTTTGCTATAAAATGGGGATAAAGATAATACCTACTTCCTAGAATTGTTGAGGTGATCAAATGAAATAATATTTGTAAACACTTGACATAGTTCCTGGCACATAGTAGGCACTCTATAAATCTTAGCTATTGCCATCTTGAGGCAGATAGATTGTGCAATCGATAGAGCATTAGTTTTGGAATCAGGAAGACTCATTTTCCTGAGTTCAGATCTGACCTTGGACACTTACTAGCACTGTGACACTGAATAAGTCACTTAACTCTGTCTCAATTTCCTCATCTGTAAAATGATCAGAAGAAGCAAATGGCAAACCATGGCAGTATCTTTGCCAAGAAGATCCCAAATGGGGTCACAAAGATGAGGACATGACTGAAATAATTAAAAACAGCACAGTGTTATCTTATCACTTTGTGCTAAGAGAACCAATAAAAATGGGGGGCAGTCAGAAAACATTTATTAAGAATCTGCTATGTGCCAGACCCTGTGCTAAAAGTTGAGAATACAAAAAAGGCAAAAAAAGCAGACCTTGCTCTCAAGAATTAATAGTCTGATGAGGGAACTATATGAACAACTAGGTACAAAAAAGATCTATATAAAATAAATTGGTGATGACCAGAAGAGAGAAGGTACTAGAATTAAGGAGGATGGGAAAAGCTTCTTGTTGAAGGTGAGATGGGCTGGTGAGAGACTGAGCTGAGTTTCCTAAAGAAGACATTGTTTTGGGGTCATGAGACAGTTGAAACTAGAAGATGTCATTGACTTGGTTGCCTCCTCTCTCTGGGAAGTGTGTCTTTTGTCTTTATTCTTGGACTTTTTGTTTTCAGATGTGGTTCCAGTGCCTGAGACACCCAATCGAGCACCCCAAGTCATCCTCCATCCAGTGAACTCAAACCCAATGTAAGTAGAGCTCTCTTTCCTGTCTGGTGACCACAAAGTCATCTGTTCTTCTTAGCCTAGCCTTTCCAGCTTTCTGCCCCAGGCTCCCCCACTTTGGAGGGGAGGAAGATGGAGTCAATCCTCACTGGTCAGACACCAACCAGCTCTCTCTTGATGACATAAATGCTGAGCTGGCCATATTAAGTCAAAACACTCATCTGGAATTGGGAGGATGGTGGGGAGAGAAGGTCAATGCAACAAAAATCCTTCGTTCTCTTTTTTGGAACAAGCCTGTCCTAAAACTGAGAATGGCAACTCTCGGGGGCATGATCAGAGATCTAATGGAAAGATATGCTTATATATACATATACATATACATATATATATATATACATATATATACATATATTTATATAGAAAGATATATATTTTAGGGGAGGCAGCATATCATAGTGCAAAGAGTGCTGGTGTGGGAAGACCAGAGATTTATTCCTAACTCTGTTTATTACTTCCTGTTTGACTTTGGACAAGTCTCTCAACCTTTGTGGTTTTCATTTCCTATTAAATGAAGGACTGGACTAAATGGTCCCTGAAGCTTTCTAGTTTGATGGACCAAAGGACTCTTAAATTACTTGTTTATCTTAGCCAGAGGTGTGTGGTCTAGACACATCTGGAGACCTCCTGAGACACTCTCAGAAGATTCATGAGGACAAAACTCTTTTAATAATAATACCAAGATGTTTTAATTTCAAATACAATA